>NW_024543077.1:16941875-17556250 GCF_018167655.1 Microtus oregoni | reverse complement strand
GCTGTGTATTATAAATACCTCTGGTTTTCAACATCTGTGATTTGCAGAAGGGATCTGGAATCTGGAGGTTCATGTACTCAGATGCATCACCAATATTCCCAACGACAACCTCTTTTTTCATATTCTCATGTGCTTTAAAATGTGTGTTGTTGTAACAGCCCCAACTAAAATTTAGGGAGCCAGGAATGTTGCATGGAAAACTCTGTTTGCTTTAACAGTTACAATTAAATTCACAGGGCTCGAAAGGGACTTGGCAGTTCCAGCTGACTGAAAAATACTGCCCAGAGTCAGCCCAAGCAGCAGGTCTGAATCTTGCCTGCTTTAAAGAGTCTAAGGACTGGAGTTTGTGCAGCCTCAGCAAACCCATACAGTGTCCAACAACTCAAGGTGTCAGGAGCATTTTCCTCAGGGCAAACCATTCCTACCACTTCTTCCTTAAGCACATGTTGCCTTGTAAGCCTTTAATGCTCCAGTTTTCTTCCAGGCATTTTTTCCCCTAGTGCATTGTTAGTCTCCGTGGCTGTCTCTAAAACCTTCCTGAGTTGAGTTTTGTGTGGCAGTCCTCAGTACATCTCAATACTTGAGATCAAAGGAGACAGATCTCATCATTATTCCACAATTTGATTCTCTTCAAGGAGATGAGAATATGATGTTGAGTTAAAATCTCTCGTGTTTAAAGAGGAAGTTTCTTTCATTTGGTCAAGGATATCTCTGGGTCTTTCTGGTTGCCTATGTCCACAAAGCCTAGCTGACTTCATGTAAACTAGTGTGTAAATGTGGATGACAGATGTCCGCCTACAATCCACATGGTTGCACTGGTTGTCCAGGGTACAGCTGCACACCTATGGTGCACTCGTTTTATAGTTTACTTGGCTAATTGCATTACATGTGTCAATTTATTTACTTTGTTTTCAGTCTCTTCAATTTGGCTCACTGGATAATGCTCACTAAAATTATGTAGGAGACATTTAGAAATGTGTAATGTAGTTTTAATATGTAGCCCACAAATACATTCTCTTTTTCTTTTCTTTTCACATTTTATCATTGAATACATGTCTTTTTCAATGTTTGACAAGTCTCACATGAACTGAGTTGTATGGGAAACTGATACTTATTATCCTTTCTCTGTCACTGAAGGTTGTTGAGATAAATCTTCATTTGGTTTAAATTCTCTATTACATGATGTCTTCTTTTCTAAGGCAAAAATAAGTCACTATTTTCTAGACCCTAGACTCTTTGTCATTGAGTAGCCCATTTGTCCTCAGGATTGTATGCTTGCCTTCTTGATCAACAGGTTGCAAAGCATCAATTTAAAAATACTGTGGATATGTATATATTTTCATATTCAACAATGGCTTTCAAGTCATATTCAGATTGACACTTGTTTATTCATATGCTCAATGTAAATATTAAACTCATTGATCATGTGCTCATTAAACACAATCATTTATAGTTTTTGAAATAGTTATCTAGAAATGTCTTTTCAAATTTAGTGTATAGCATAATGTAAAATTGGCTGTTACCTATTATTTTAACTTCCCAAGGTTTAGTTTCCTAGAGCTAGATCGAGATGTTACCTAATAACAAACTTTCACTAGGGTCTCTATTGCTTAGTCTTTTTCCTTTCTCTTTTAACATCTGTTCTTTATTTGTTCCACACCTTTGTTGTTAGTGGAGCTATTTCAACAATGGACATGGCCATAACATTCCATAAGTGTAGTTCTAGAATAAGGGTATTTTGTATTCTGTCACAGAAAGGAGAAAGGAGACAATTACATTGTAGCTTAATAAGCCTTATTTTTATTTTTTGCTGTAACTATATAGCTTGCATAGTATAGATTTGACATTTCACTGTGTAATGTATAATCTACATAAGTCTCCACATATTCAAAAATAATTATAAAAACTTCTTATGTTCAAGTCATATCTGTTTAATGGAAAGATGAGCTATTAATCTCAAAGTACAAGAGAGAATTAGGTATAAAGGCATACATATATACTTACACACACACACATATATAATTTCAAGAGCTTTCATGCAGAACATATTGAGTCATTATATGTATTTCTCATAATAAATATGAAATGCAGTAACTGATAAATGAAGAAATAAGTGTTTTAACTCCTACCAATACTCACAGATTAGTAAACTGAAAATGCTAGGGTGAAATTCTACTTCTGTCTGCAAAGTTAGCACACAGAAATATCTGATGAACCACTTTGTTCTTCAGGAAAACAGAAATTGTGTTTAATGGTAATGAGCATGTGGAAAATTGATTTGAGATGGCTTATGTTCCTCTAAATCCAAGATAGAGTAAGAAAAATAAAAGTATTTCTTAGTGTTTAATTTAAGAGTTTATTTAAAACATAAACACATTTTGCTAAATTTTAGAATATTTATTTTGTATTTTCTCAACTCTATAATAATGTGATTGGACGATGCCTCTAAGAGTCAGGATTAGGTGGACATGTACATATCTTCAATAGGTAGGTAGCTAGATACACACGCTAACTCTGTTCAAGATATGTCTCATGTTATAACTCTTTTTAGCCATCAAGACATAAAACTTTGTTACAATAAGGGAAGTATTCACTAAGAAAACTTGAAAGCCCTATCACCATATTTGAATTCAATAAAATAAGTAATGTCTTCCCAGTAAAACAAGCATATTCTTCTGTTGATTCTTAGTTATTTTTATGTACTCTGAAATTTCATCTCAACTTGAGATTAATTTTAGTGTCTTCTTATAAATACTTAATCTATATATGGATAATAGTAAGACATTCATAACACTTAATCCATTAGTTACTAACCATTGCTGTATATTTAAACTATGATACATAATTTATCACCGTTCTTCTAAAAGTTAGACAGAGCTAGAAGTCCATATTCCTTCCTGGGCACAATGTAGCTAAAAATCAGAGAATAACAGCAAAGCTTGCTGTATTTCCCTAAAGTACTGTGTGTAGAGGAGACGGTTTGAACTGCCAATTGCACATACCCTGGTCCTTAGATTGTTTTATGTCTGGTAATCTTATCTCGAGTTGTATTTTTGTCTAAATCCCATAACATCAGTAGAATATAAATTATATATGTATACATGCATGTACACATATATGCTTATGTAAGTATATACATGCATATAGAATACATATAAACAAACACACATATGCATCATAAGCACATGTATATTCAGAAATGAACATTCAGAAGTGACAGATATTGTACAGACATAGTGGATAACCTTGAAGTTCTCTAACAGGTAATTTCCTAAATAAGGACCTATGCAGTTACACCCTTATCCTTTTTATTAAGGGTTATCCTATTCCATCATGTGCGTTTTCAAGATACTTACAAATAAATTCATATCAATCACATTATATAGCACAAAACTAATGTATTTTTGTGTGTCAAGAATAATTGTGAAAACATGTATTCTTTTTTTGAATTCTTGACTATGTACCACTTTCATATTTTTTCAATCAAGACTCGGCTATGTGTTCAATTCATGTTTTCCTTTTTATGCAAAACACCATATTAAACAAACTTCTTCCTTTTCCTTGTCTTTTCCCCTCTTTTCTCTTTCTAAACTCACACAAAAACTTGCTCTTACAGTTTATCTGAAGGAGTGAGCATCATCATTCTGATTTAAATAAACCTGTGTTCATTTAATTTCATGAAATTCCCATAAAAATAACGTCCATATTCAATGATTTAATTTGTGACTTTTGTTAACTTACTCGGTATTTGTTTTCTATCTTAATTTATTCATTTTAGCTATCAAATTAAAACAGATTTGAGTTTCTGCTTTGTATTTTGGAAATAAAAATAAGGCATTGTAACATCATGTGTCACACAGAGTGGATGGTGTTAAACGTAGAACTCACAATTCCCAACTGAAAAATCAGAAGGAATTGTAGTTAAGATGCTTGTTGTACAATGCACATACACTAACCTACCTATTTTCCATGGGAAAATAAGAGCATAGCTTGAAAGGCTGTTGTTTTAAGACCCTATTCAGACCCCAAAAGAGAAGAATCTGGCATATGTTCAGTAAGTCCATCAGGTGTCTTTGAGTGTGAAGTTAGCTAGTTATGGCATAGGAACCCTTTAGCATATACTTACATATTCTAAGATAATATTTGAACAAAAATTTAAAATTGTATTTTGGAAGTATCTTTTGCATGTTAACAATCTCATAACAAATTCAAAACGTAGGTAGCACGCACACATATACACAATATATAAGCAGTACATAGGAGAGACCACATATTTGATAAGTTTTCATAAAGAAGTGTAGTTGTGGTGCTAATAGAAATATAGCAATCCTTAATGTTTGGTCTTAAATATTTGAAGGACTTCCTAAAGTTGAGATTCTGAAGAGACAAGTTACTTCTTAATTTAGATATCCTTGGATATATAGACATAGCTCACTGAAAAAGAAAAAAAGGATATATTCATTTTTAAAATGAAGACAGGATTTTAAAATTTGTTGGTGAAAATATTTGATAATGTATTCAATTTTGCAGAGATAGACTCATGATGTGTTGAACTAAATAAAGTCTTCTGTTATTTAAATACGAAATGTAAAACCTGAACATTTCTGAAGAAAATGTTTATTTACTTTTTCCATAGAAAAAGAGAGCTACCCAAATAATAAACTCACTTTTGTTTCTATATTTCTTTGACTGATAGGAAATCCACAGATAAATCTGCGGCTTATAAAATGATAGGGATTAAAGATTGTCCTCAGAACCACACTGTTTCCCTGTGCTTATCACCTATTTCCAGTCTGCATTTCTTTTATTCCCTATGGTGCTTATTCTTTTCAAATTTATGCTTTCTTGTTTTATTAATGCTGGAATTTCAGGAGATTTAGATTTATTGTCAAAACAAGTTATAAATAACAAAATATAGACTGTCTCTAGGTAGGAGCACCACTGAGAACTCCTAGTTAACCAGTTCTGAGTTTTCATTTTCTTCATTTCTAGCAAGGACAATTAAGGCTGTCAATCTGAGGCTTTGGCAATGGTGAATTCTTTTTGGCAGATTTGATTTAATATTCCCCCTGACTATGCATTATTTTGCAACAAATGTTACAAGTTGGTTTGAAACAATATCCCTATTTTTCTCCTTTTACTTACCACTGATTTTTACCCTTTCATTTCTTAATTTTCACCATTTTCCCTTTTTGACTCTCAAGTAATTGATGGTACAACATCTGTAACTCCAGAGACACTGGCTCCTGGAAACAGTGAGCACACACTACTCTGTCTCGTCCCTGACTCAGCTGTATATTCTCTGTAGTTACCATTCACACACAACTACACATAACCTTCATTTCCAGATCATAAGTTAGACTTTCCTCCTATTTTCAGTCAGGAAACTCACCTAACAGCCTCCCCCTATGCTCACTTTCCCTACTGTGGTTAAATTGAATACTTCACTCGCCTTAAGTATCTTTGTGGAGCCAGAAAGGTAGTCAGTTTCTAGTGTCCACTCCCATGATCTTTCTAGGCATCCATTTTGAAATGAATGAATATATTTCCCCAAATCCACCTGTAATCGTACACAGACAACATATTTCTGTTCCCTGTTGTATGTCATACATAGATACATTTCTCTTCATGGTTGGAACACACAGGAGAGTGTTACAGCTCAACAAAGAACACTTTGGAGTCAAACTCCATAATTTTTAAAACGTTAGCAATTAAATTGCAATCATAAAAGTTATCTTAAAAGCCACTTCTACTCCTTCACAATGATGATGATGATGATGATAATATGGTGATTTGAGAGTGACACCTGACATGAATTGAGTGTAAATGTTAGCAGTTATTTCCATTCATACATGTTGATATGTACGCATATTGCAAAGAGGAAGGTTGTAGAAAAATCATATACAACTTTTAGATGTTTTCTTTCTCACAATTAATGCTGTTTATAGAAAAGATGTCAATTCCACTACAGCTTTACCTGGCATGAATATGTTCCCTTTGGTTCTTCTTGGGAGCTCTAGGGAGGAAATTATTTCTGGAATTGTGTCCTCTTAGAGTCTTGTAATGCTAAGATTTCTGCTGGTGGAATAAGCACTCCCTGTTTCTGTGATAATCTTCCTCACTTAATACTTTTTTTAAATATAAAGCCTAAGTTATAGGTGCTTTATTCCATGTGACCATTTTCGAACATGACTGAGATGAATGCATGGGCTGGTTAGGAATTTGCTTACTTGTCATTATCATATATTAGAAATCTCTGAGAAATGGGCGACAAAACAGGAGCTTGATCATTCTCTGCTTTCAAAAGGATAGTGAGGATGAAAAATAGTGATCGGATAGTTACATTATTTCATTGTGTTTTTTTTTTTGTGGGGAAACACAATAATTCCAGTGATCACTGTAGCCCTGCCCTTTAGAAAAAAAAAAAAAACAGACCAGCCACAGGGTGGTGGCTTTATAATTATCAACCATCTCCTGTAACCTAGACAGGCATGCACTTGCCAAAGGGGCTTTCTTAGCTCTTACCTTTTAGGATCAGTCAGGATGTAATTGAAGGCCCTTAGATATCTTCTAAACACTGTATTTGTATTTGTTATAGAACATCTAATACTCCAAGCTCACTAAATAGAGAGGTCTCAGGAGAGGAATCAGGGTTATCTCATTACCAATTTCTTAATTTTATTATAATAGATATTTTATTTGACTTTTAAAATAGAGTCCAAACACTCTAAGAACTTTACTAATCAAATTATTTAAATTCTATTTATTTTTAATATTTTACTATGGTGGGCAGAATAATAGTACCTGAATTATACCTGCATTCTAATCTCACAGATGTGTGATAAATCCAATACCTTAAACAAGTAGAAGAGGTTTTCAGATGTAATTAAAAACATTGAAGGATAATCCTGGACCATGGAGGTGAGCTCATTTTCTAAGGACTAGGCAGGTGTTGGTGGGAGGGAGAGTTCCAAGCTACCTTGCTGCTGCTGCAGAAGTTAGAGTAAGGGCTCACAAGCCAAGGCCTGTAGGTGACCACTTGAAACTAAGTCAAATAGGTAGACACCCATTTGTTACTTCTGGAAAGTTCATAACCCACTCACATTGTTATCTTTATACAAGAGAGACTTCTGATTTAAAGACATAGAAGATAATAAACTACATCAAGTCAGTAGATGTGTGGTAATTTGTTAGATCAAAATTAGGAAACTATTATGATCATACCTACCATAGAGGAACATTTAAATGGTATGGGTAGATTAGACCAACAAGAGAATACTGTTTTCTTTTGTTCTTACTCAGGGTTCCTGCTTCTCTCTTCATTTCGACCACTGAGAATTATTGTGTCATCTTAAAACAGGAGTATAGGGAAGCAAGAAGATCTCCACTTTTGATGTCTCTTTAATTATTCAGAGACAGTTGGTAATTTTGCATTGCCTAGGCATATAAAGGACTAAAATATCCATGAGAAAAATTTTCATGTACATAGTACATTGTTTTGTTATATATGAATTGTATGCAAACTTTGCAACTCTTAAGTGTTTATTGTATTTTTTATGTAATGAAATCTCTGAGTTATACTAGTGGTTCTATAGATCACAGTAAGGTGATAAACTCAACAAGGTGTTATGACATACTTAGGAAACCTGTTTTCATATTTTAAGTACTGTCTTCTTGTCCAACATGCTCATCTGTTATATTATATATATTGGAGAATAAACTTAATAATACAAATATCAAATCATTTAAGAGGGATATTTAAGGTTTTTTACTTTAGTCTTTAATTTAATCTTGCTCGAATTCCTATGGGAAAATACATTCATTTAAATAAAAGTGATGATATTAATAGAAGAATTACAATTCTATAAATATCCCCAAGTTTTCTATATATAGTGGTATCTAAAGAAAATAAAATTTAAAAATTAAATATAAAATAATATAAAAATACAATGTAAAATAAACTATGCAGAATATAGAATATATTAAACATAAAAGTACTATAAAATATAAAATTCAATATAAAATTTAAAATTTTATAGTGGGGATTTTTATATTTTATATCAAAGAATAACATAAAATATAAGTTGCTGTGTTGCAAGCATGCAGGTTCCTTATGCAGGTTCCTTTTCGTTTTTGATTTTTTTAGTTAAGATGGAACTTTAGAGAAACCTGGAAGCTTCAGTTGCATCTTAAGATTGCATTACTCCTTCCCAAGGGAAGCATTGTGCTAACAAAAGATTATACAGTGTCTTATTAAGAATGTTAAGATGAGTTCAGTGAGATGGCCTAGCAGGGTAGGTAATTCCAGTCAGTCCTGATGACAACTTGAGTTCCGGCTTGGGAGCCTATATTGTAGGTGAGGACTAACTCCTGCCAGCAGGTTATCCAGACCACCGCCAGGGGCACGCCCAAACACCCAATAATGACCAGTGTAAAACAAACGACAATGCCAAGATGTGCTTGACTGAGAGCAATGGACTGAATGGAGGCTGTCCGTTGGTGTCAGGGGTAGGCAACCACACTGTGTTTCTCCTGCTTCTGCTTCACTTTGATGGCTAAAACAATCTTCCTGTTTGAAATAAATGAACAAGAGAATACTGATTAGGTAAGAACAAATGGATTTATGCTAATAAAATACATATATTAGATCCAGAGTAACATCTGTGAAACATCTCATTATCTTTTGCTTAATATTCCACGCTGAAATTCAAAGATACAACCGTCATGTGGATTTAGAAATTTCTTGTAAACGGATAAGAATGGCCCTGGTGAGTTTTCATTATTTGAGAGGAGATATAAATTATGTACTGACTGGCAAGGTAACAATAAGTGATTAAAAGACAGACATATCTATATTGGACTTTTCATGAAAATGACATTCATGTGCAAATAATAGATAAATATTATTAGAAAAGTTATAATTTCATAAGCATACGGGAAGATCAAAGTCAGCTTTTGTTACTAAGCAAACAGTACTACTTCCAAGAAGATTATCTAAAGACTAAAAGTGCTTAATTCTAACTTAAATAACTTTATATGTAGATACGGAACCGTTCTTGAATGCTATGGCTTGGAGATGATATATACCTTCCAGATCTCTATTGAAACTCATTACCCTTGTAATGGTATTAGGACACGAAGGTTCAAGGAGGAGATTATGCTGTTAGGAGAGCTTAATGTCTTCTGGGAAGTGGTTTTGTACTTACCTGGAGTAAGCTGTTACAAGCAAGGTTACTCTCATGTTTGGCTTCCTTTGCATGTGTTTGCTTGCCTTTCTGCTATTTGTCATCAGTGGAGGCAACACAAAGTTCTCACCACAAGCCTTCAAGATAGATTTTGTGTGTGTGTGAACTTCTTACATGTACTACACCATTCCTGCCCCTCCCACCCCAGTTTATACTGTATCCCTGAAATTTATGATCTTTTGTTATTGTTGCAGATATATGTGCGTGTGTAGACAGCCTACTGAGTCTGTATTATGTCATTAATATGTATATGTTCCCAAGGCTGACTTAAAAATGAACAGCCTAAGCAGGAACTCATCCCTGAAGAAAACTCATTTTCCCTTTCTCAGGCCGCCATTGGCTGCTTTCCACTGTAGTGGTTCATTTAGGCTAGGGCCTTGTAGAATTCCCTGTATGTCTGCTAGCTTGTCAACTGGTGTCTTTATGGGTGTCTTTTTCAGGCAACCATACTGCTGAAATTTCATGGGCGCATTTTCCCTGTCATGTTTAATGTACATTATCTCACAGCAGGTGCCTTAAGTCTGGATCTTACGATCGTTCTACCATTTATTTCTTCTGTGATATTTCTCTGAGCTTTAGATGGAATGGTTGCATTGTAGGTTACTAGCTGGGGCTGGGTACCTAACAATCACTTATTCTCTGTGTTTTGACATTTGTAGTTCTCTGTAATGGTCTCCAGATGCTATAAAGTAAGAAAGTATCTTGACGAGGATTGAGAGTGAGAGGTACTCTTCTCTATGGTTGTAATGGTAGTTATTTAGAAAGCAGAAGTAAGATTTGTTTAGGAAAATGGCAGTAGTAGGGTCTCTGACCTCTACAGGCTTAGATATTGGCCAGTTTTTCAGTAACAGGCATGGAATCTTAAGTCCAATTAGAGATCTCTTGCTTACCCACAAGATAAAAGTGAGCAATCCGTAGTTCTACTTAGCCATACAAGTCTATGAACTGCAGCAATGACTGCAGTGACAGGATAGAATACTCTTTCGAAATAATCCAGTTCAAAATCCTGTTGGAGCAGCAGAAAAGTAAGTAAGACAACTTAGCCTAAATCAAATGTAATGTTCTTGTTCGGATATCCATAGGCTATGTAGTGGAAGTTCAGAGTTCTAGGAGAGATTGCTGGGGAAGTTCTTGGTGATGGTTGCCTATGACTTGCTTTTTTTTTTTTTGTCATCATAGAAGGTAAGATTTGAGGAACTGTGTTATAAAGGAAAGTAATAAAAACTAACACACCTTAGATTTTCTTCCCATCACTTCTTTGCTGTGAATATAAAAGCTACATCCATTCTAGTCTCTAATATCACTAGGATATACAGTGTACCTGAGGCTGATAGAATCCAGTTCTCTGTGCAGCAAAGCACAGGGGGTAAATGATAATTGATATAAACATATTCATACAGACAAAGCTGGATGGTTTCATCTAGCACATTCAAATCACTTCATTTGGAGGATTTCTACCGGATGCGCTTACTGGCATCTGAGTTTTAAGAAGTTCTGTGTTGTTCGGTGCACCAAGAATGAGGCTAGCTCTAAAATTCTGTGCGTGATGAGTGCTGTGGTTGACAAAGAGGGGAAGAACAGTGGCTCGAAAGGTTTTCTACTCTATTTGTTAATGTCTAGGCAGTATTTTACTAAGGTTTTCTAGTCTTTCTAAAGCTATAATATCCTGTTCAAAGGGAATTCTAGAAGCCTGGCAATATGACATGAGCACATCCACTTTCTCTCAAGGGGGAAGGTTTTGAACAGGGAAAGGTCATCTGTTCAAACAGCAAACAACAACAACAACAGCAATAACAGCAACAAAACTGTCTGGATGGAGAAAGTACCGTTCGCATAAGCTCCTTATATTCTGATTTGAATCCTACTTAGACTATGAAGGACAAGCCCCTGCTATTCATTAAGAATAGTTACAATGTGTCCATCTCATCTCCAGATGTGCGAGTAATTACCAGATGCATTGACACCAGGAGGCTTTATTAACATATTTGGAGCTTTTGTGAAAAACATTCAGTGTCTTTTGGAACTAAGCTCTTAGGGATACTTCCTTGTGCTTAAGGAGACAGGGGAGGGTTTCCCCTGAGATAAGTACCCTAGGAGAGGGGCTGGCCTACTTTAAACTTAGTTAAGTAGGAATTACCTAACATGTGGGCCAGGAAGTCAGACAAAGAAGGTGTCGGCTGGTCTGGAATCAAAAACAATGGAGCATTTCAATCAAGGGGCAAACGTTGCTCATTCACTTAGTCAATCAGATGTTCATATTAATCTTAAAGATATATGTGGGAGGCATGTAGGCATATACTGGCCATGTAGCAAAACTAAAGATTTCTCATGATCCAGACAATCTTGAGAAGTAGTATTTTCTATAAGCTTTGTTAAGGACTTTGGATAAAACTGAAAAAGAAAAGACCCTAAAGATACTCAAAACTTGAAATGGACACACTGAGGTACCAATACCTGCTTTTGAGAACTTGGCAATTCAGTTATCTCTATCCTTTTCAATCTTGTCCTTTTGGCTTCTTCCCCCCTGTGGAATTCTTAGAATTTTGAGACCCTAGCTACTTTCATAAGATCAGGGGATGGCAGCAGTTGGGGGTAAGGTTCCTGCGATCCTCTTGTTCTGGTTGTGAGATGTGCCTGTCACTAGCACTGGAAGTATGATCAGCTAGAGGCAGAAGTAATAAGGTAGAAACTGAACTTGGTTCAGCATCACCAGCCATCCGTCAGGGAGATAATCTACTACTTCGTTCCCCCCTAGAAACTGTAAAGGGTCTGGGGAAAAGCAGTCAATGATCCATAGATAAAATTTATGCCACCTTTTGTGAAGAATTCTCTATGACCACCAATGTGAAAAATTTCAATTCAGATACCACTAAATATGAATATATACAAAAAGCACACACTGTGATTTGCTTTTCAATATAAATAAAATAATTGGGAAAGTTCTTTCTCGTAGCCTAATACTTTGGCTTTTAAGGCCATGAAACAAAAAAAAAAGGCTGTTTTAGAAGAATAAGGATGGCATGGAAATACTGAATGAAATTAGGGTACCCTGGAGAATGGACCCACAAAGATGAAACATATAGAAGATGGAAGAAGGAAGTCTTTGGCTGGGAGAGCTCTGTGTTGCCCTACTTGGGAGATGTGCATGTACTACTCATGTACACGGGAGAGAATGTGCAGAGCCAATTGGCTCTACTCTAAAGTTGGTGGAATTTGGATCTGAAACTGTCACAGACTATTTGGGGATCCTTAATACATGTCAGATATAGGAGATGGCTGAGTAGGAATAGAGCTAACTGAAAAATGTATTTCACAGTAACCTATAAATGTACTAGCCTCTGCCAAGAAAAGGTAACTGATGTGCATGTGTGTGTATGCGTGTATGAAAGAGAGAGAAGGGGAGAGAGACAGACAGACACAACACACATAGAGATAGACACACACAGAGAGACAGAGACTGCAGAAGCTTTTCTAGAGTAAATTATAGCTGATATGTGATATAAAGAATCCCGCACAGATTCTAAGGCAAGATCTACTCCTAATAATAACTCCCAGGTTTGGGCTTGGAAATGGCATAGGAAAGAACAACAGTCATGCAAGACCCTGTAGGCTATGTAGTCAGCAAATAAATCATGTCAAGTGAACTGATATATGAGGTTAAATCTCATGACAGCATTCTGTTGTCCAAACTTTAATTCTTATCACTTACCGTTAGCTGTGCCATATGATCTGGGTAACAATGAAGTTTTCTGAATATTAAGAAAATTATAAATTTGAAAACAATAAAATAGAGTCCAGAGTCGAAATATCATTAATCTAGCTGCTTGTGTAGTATATTCATGATGGATGGTCTCTTTCTTGCAAGAGAGAAGAACTGCAGACTCATTTTGTAGACTTCTGCACAGAAGCTTGTTAATCTTACGGACACTTTCTCTCATGCAGTTGCTCAATCAAAATTTCTGTAGTTTCTATATTGCTGTATTTTGCCCTGTTTTATGAACTCTCCCTGCACTCTTAATGTGGGAATATGAAACATTTTGCTTGTACTAAGCCTACAGAAATGCTTACGGGCATTAACAAAGGGTTGTGTTGAGTTGATTGGACATCCGGTTCAGTCTCTAGCTAGCTCTTGGCCACACTGCATTTTTGCCATCAAGATTCTCTCGTTATTTACATGAGATAGCCCTTGTGTCATGCCGCCACGGTAAGGAGTAGGGTGACATGCTGGAGGTACACAATGCAAGGGAGCCAGTGTTAACTTCTTGAACTACATGTCAGTTCAAGCCATTTTCTGTGACCTGTTAGCATGTTCTCTGTAGTGACAGGAAATCTGACACATTTACGTGAATAAATTGGAGGTCTTTTTTTTTTTTTTTTTTTTTTCTGCTCTGCACTGTATTGTGTTGGGGAGAGAAGCGCAAGCAAGGTGGGGAAGGTTAGCATTCTATTTAACCCAACTGCTCCAAATAGAAGCCCAGTGTTTTCAGTTTCCCTCATGAAAATGCTTAGTGTGGCCTGTTTCTCTGACACAGCATTAGTTCAAGGCAATGATGTGATGTGGCTTTTTTCTGTTTCGCTCAGTGTCTTTATCAGAGCAAACAGAGAGGAAGAAGGGTTTGGTTTTGTGATCTTGCTGCCTTGTAGAAGGAACCTTTCTTTTTATAGGGATAAATTTTTAATTTAAAACTGTTGTCTTTTCTAGGAAGTACCCAACCTCATTATTTTGTCTTAACGTCTTCCACTGCCTCTGGGAATTCTAACAACAGTCATACTACCCTATCACTTTCCCCCCAAAAACCTAATTTTTCAGTACATTATTTGAAATAAGGAAATATTACATGACCAAGCACTATATAGTTATATACTATGAGCAAGGATTTTATTTATACGTAGATAAACTTTTATTTAACACATTTTGTTGATATGATATAAAAAAACTCAAGGTATATCATTTGCTACTTTGTGTTGCAAAAGCATTTGCACTGATGTGTGGCCAAGGTAACAGAAATCGCTCTCAGCCTTTCAAATAGAGATCTACAGACCTGTTGAAGAGGCTGTAAGAAGGAAAACCAAAGGCCCTATTACCCACCAAGAGTGGTATTTGCTGGGAAGTACCATAGGCTGGAGGAGGAAAGACAAGTGACCTCACGTGAACTTGCAGATATGTGCTTTGACAGACACTGGTGGTGGAGAGGCACAGATGCAGATTCTGAGGCCACCAATTGTTGATTTCCAGTCTTGCAAGAGTCCCAGTACTAGCCTGGCGGCATGGCGCACACCTTTAATTCCAGCACTTGGGAGGCAGAGGCAAGTGAATCTCTGTGAGTAGCCTGGTCTACAAGAGCTAGTTCCAGAACAGGCTCCAAAGTTACAGAGAACCCGTGTCTCAAAAAAACAAAAAATACTGTTGGTGGTAGTGGATACCCTGCCCAAGCAGGTGGTGGCTATCACTTCTGTCATTGCTTGGGCTAGCCCCACCTGCTGCTGCTTGTCACCGCCATCAGAACTCTTAATTGCTAAGATGAGGCAGTCAGACTCAGTCAGATTCAGAAACTAAAGTTAAAGCAAAAAGCTCTCTCCCTCTTGCACCCCTCCCCCAGCTTACATCCCCGCCCAGTGCTTTCCATTGGCAGCTCTACCTGGAAACCAGCTGGCAAGGGGCTCTGAGCAATGCTCTTCATAGGCTTCCAGCCAGTGGTTTCATCCCAGGAGAGTAGGAAAGTGAGAATAGGACTGATTGCCAGCAGACAAACACTTCGCACTGCATGCATACCGTTTATTATAGGATACAGAGTGAGGAGCATTCATTAGGGAGGAAATCATGTATGTCTACATCAGTGCTGGATTTCATGAGTTTTCTCTGCACACATGTATATTTCTAGAAATGTTGGTATCTATAGAAATGTGATAGGTGAGTAGAAATTTTGTGTTCAGGGATCAAAAGAAAGGAAGATAACAAGTAGCCAAGAACCAGAGAATAGAGTTCAGCAGACTCGGAAAAGTAAGGAAAGCTTCTGGGAGTTAAGATAGACAGCTCTACTTACACACTGATTGCAGCCACTGACACTGTCCTGATTGAAGTTCTTTGCTGTGGGAAAAGGCAGTGCAGTATTGAGGGCTTGGGTTTGAGCTGGTGGTGCTTTTTTGAGAGGCTCTGAAACGTTTCAGAGGTGAAGCTGGGTGGGAGCAAGTAGGCCACTGGAAGTGTCCCTTCAAAGACTATATTAGTGTCCTGGTTTTGGCGTCAATCAGGAGGGGACCGCTTCTGCTGCATGCTCCTGTTGTCTTCATGTTCTGCCTACAGAATCACGGGAGCCAACGGGTATGGGATGGATAATCAAAAAATGTTGATCTAAAAGTAATGGTTGCTCCTGTTAAGATGTGTGTGTCATGACAAAAAAAAATAACTAATATGCTTGCTTGCCAACATCTGCAAATTCATTTTTAATATACAACTTTATAGGTTCTAAAAATTAGATGATCAGCATCTCTGAGTCTAATAGTCTGTGTATCTTATCTTGTAAGTTTTGATTCCTAGACATGAATAGTTATTCACTCGTTATTGTTTTTCATAGTCATTTTAAAAACACAAGATCCAAAATTCAACCAGTCTTCTCCAAATGTGCTTCTTTCTTGGTGGGAGACTTTGTTTTCATCTAATAACCTAGGTATAATGGATTATTAAAAACTGCTGCAGGATCCCTGGTGGTGGCAGGCAGCAGAAACGCTGCAGGTAGCAGGCCATGTGGTGGCAGGCAGGGGGCAGTGGTCCTGAGAGTAGCCAGGCCCAGGCAGGGATGGCCCATGAGACCATGCAGCAGGTCTCTGAAGGTGGCTGGTCCCTGGAGGCCAGTCATGTGGCGGTGGACAAGAGACAGGCCGATAGGCACGCCATGCTGAGTGAGGTTGGATATTTATTTAGTGGTTATGGAAGGGAAGGGAGAAGGGGAGAAGAACAAAGAGGGGGTGGGGAAGTCGAAGCTGCCTCTCTGAGAGGGAGACAGAAAAGAGAGAGAGGCTAAGGCTGCAAGCAGGAAGGAAGACCTGCCTCCTGCCTGCCTCAGTGGATGGGAGAGGGAGTGGGTGTGGCTTGTCTCTTAAAGAGACAGAACAATCTTTACACTAGGACTGAAGTTTAAGAATATTCTGAAATTTCTTCCCAGGTCAATCTTTTTATGCTAAATACTTCCTTAGCCAATCTCTGCTCTGCTTCCTTCCCTGACTTCTAGCTGTGTCAGGGAAATCATCCATTGTTCTGAGAAGGAACTACTTTATGACTATTGGTCTCTGGCATTGAGCTGCTTATAGTATTTCTGATGTATATATCAAGTAGCCCATGCTGTCTGCTGTAAGAAAACTTACAGTCTAGAATAGAGAGTGTACATTAAAAAATACTTAAATGTAACAAGGAGCATTTATTATACTTACAGTTCCATTTTCAATTAAAATTCAAAATTCAGAAATATTTTAGAGAGAGAAAAAGCTAACTGTTTTAACTATAATGAATACAAATATTCTCTGTGTAGGTCACTTTTCTCTGACTATAGAAACATAGCTAGAAATAACATCTGTAGTTTAATTGCCTGTTTTGACAACTTGGTCATTTTTAAAAGTGATGCATTTGTTTCATTTATATGTATAAGTGTTTTGCCTGCAGGTACGCATGTGTATGTGATACCCACGGTGGTCAGTAGGGGGCATCAGATCCCCTGGAACTGGCATTAAGGAATAGGTGAAACCCTGTGGGTGCTGGGCTCTCAATCCAGGTCCCCTGAAGGAGCAGGGAGTGCTCTTTACCACTGAGCCACAACATAGCTACTTTTCAGAAAGCAAAGTAGAACAGCCTTTAGGACTTATTAGTCACTTAAATTTGAATAAATTTTAGGTTTTCAGCACTCGAATGGTCTGATGAATCATAAGCCTTGGTCTGGAACTGATCTGGGCCTGGATTATCCACTTTAAACAAGAAGGCTGTGAATATATTACCTACAGAAACATTGTAAAATCATGGAAACAAACCCTACTCTCTATCATTCTCCCACTTTGTAACGCCGAAGACAGAAGCTGAGGAATGCTTTATTACTTTCTTTCCACCTCCTTTTATTAACTGTTGTGGGGATCTTCTGTGGCGCTCGGCGACTACTCACCCTTCAAAACACAGTTCGCAACCATAACAAAGGTAAGGAGCACTCATTCTATTTCAGGTAGACCACGCAAATTCTATATGCTCATACACAGGTTAGTGGATACTCAATGAAATGTTGTCAATTCACTCGTCCATTCAATCACAACTGATTAGAGTGTTCACAATGTAATTAAGCCAAAGTCTCATATATATATATATATATATATATGCAATTAAAAATGTTTGTGTGTGTGTGTTTGTGTGTGTACAGACATCTTATGTTTTGAGTTTTCCTTTAGTAAAATTGCAAGTTCTTGCTATTTAAAATAGATAATATAAATATAAGAAAATATTCTAGGAACCAAATGACATTAAAAATACACAATGATTCAAAAATAAACACACTGCATGAATAATTTTTATCACATAAGGTACAAATGTCATAGTTTAAAAATCCCAAATGATCCACACATCTTAGTAAGAAGAAATACAATGTATATTCTGCTTTCTTTATCACTATGCATATTTTCATAACTTGTCACGTATTAACTGTCTTCATAGGAGTGAATATTAAAAATCAGTTTATGTATTTCAGATGACAAATCATGGTGGTTTTATTTCCTCATTCTTTTGAGTTTATGCAGTTAACCAACCAGTTTGATCTTAGAAGTATAATGGAAACAAAATCCCTTAAAACCGATATAAGCCCATTTTCATCTTTTTAAGATTTGAGGTCTCTGAAATAATAATAAAAATTCTTTCATAAGTATATTAAGCCTTTTAATTAGAATGGTGATATAATTTTATAACATTCACAGTACTACTGAGTAATTTAAGTGGGGTTTCCATAATGCAGACTAATAAAAGCTAATTAACAGATCTGGATCTGCCTGTCTTCATTGGCATTTAGGCATTTATCACAGGGTTTCAGACTCTTCCTGAGACTATGAGAAGAACAGCAAAGACCTCTTGGGGACTTATCCTGTGCTTGGTACTGATAGGAGACACCCGAGAATACGCCACCCCCAGGACGGCTGATAGACCAGCAGCTTGCCTAATTGGCATGATGTTCCAGAAGTAACCCTTGACTACTGGTTCAAATTCAAACCATCTTCTTCTATAACTGCCTTGTGCAGAGTGCAAACCATCACACTGTCCTCTGAACTCAGCTCAATTAGAAATGTTTATACACTCACTGATTATATTCTTATATGCTTAATACTCAATATTCAGTCAATTTACAGGCAAGAAAACTGAGGCTTGTTGGTTAAACAGCTTTTTCAAAGTCTAGATAGCCAGCAGAAATTCTGATGAGACAAGTTTTCTCGTGTAAAACTGAGAATTCATTCTATTATGTATGACAACGTTGTTTAAAAGAATGTCAGGTTGCTTAGGAATCATTTAGGAGGAAAAAGAGAAAACAGAACACACACACACATACATACACACGCGCACACGCACACACACAGACACTACTTTACCTTACTTAAATGAAACAGAAAAATTGATTGGATAAATTCAGAAGCTGAACCTAGTTAGAATTGGAAAATAAACCATGAACTGAGGTTACAGTTTTGTATTATTCCTGAGGGTCTCACCTCTTTGTACTTTTGAGTCATAATTTTCTTTTTTACAAGCAGGGCTTCCTCTACTCCTGGTCATCAGTGACTACTCAGGGTTCAGTCTCCAACTGTTTTCTCCTTCTGCAGCGAAGTAGGAGGATGGAGAAGGGGAGGCTGGAAATACCTGATATATGGCCCCAGTCTGTGAACCACACAGGAGCTGAGGAAAACATGCTCTTAGGGTGGCAAGTGAGCAATGCCTGTCAAATACGGCTCAGGATGGAAGTGGGAAAGACACAATTGACAGAGGATGATCTGCTCATTTATACAAAGCCTTAGTCATGCTGGGCTCTTCATTTCACTAGTTAAGGTTGGTTCTCCCCTGCTTGGGACAAATTGGTTTTTTTTCTATGTTGATTTAGATAATTTCATATATATATATATATATTTACAATACATGCGTGTACATTTGTGTGTGCGTGTGTGTCTGTGTGTGTGTGTACAACTGTTTCTAACAGCATTCCAGGTAGAAACATGTAGCTATTTATGCAAACAATTTCTGTTTGTCAAGTAAAAGTTTCTATGCAAGTTGTTTTGGTGTCTCTTCTATATTAAAATGCGTAAACACTGTACCATTACCATTCATAGATTACCATTTGACATCAACAGAAAAGCCAAAATAGGTCAGAGATAAGCTGCTTCTGTTAGGATAGCTTGTCTCTGTAAACTGTGGGCTTGCCACTTTTGATATCTAAGAATTAACTCAGTAAATGTCTTTAGCGACAGATGTGGGAAAGGAGACACTCTGAAGAATCACTGGGCAAAATGGGCTATGCACAAGAGAAATATTGGGGAATACTTTACACCTGTTTTAAATTCTTGAAGTGTATGATGTATGTGAAATTACCAACATTAAATGAGTGTCCTAAAAGTGTTAGGTTGCAAAAACATTTGTTTCTTATATAAAAAGGTCCAAAGTGCATATGTCAGATTCATAATTACCTCTTTCTGTGATTTCAAAAAATATAAGAACATCATATCATGCCCAATAGTGAGTTACTCACTGTATGCCACGTATGGACAATGTCTCGCTTAAAGACTACCAAAAAAGTTCTTTCTTTCACACACGAATACATTTTATTTTGATCAAATCCACCTCTTATTTCTCTGTCTAACTCCTGGTTCTACCCCTCTAAACTTCATGTCACCTCTCTATGTATTGTCTACTGAGTCTAATTATCTAAGAGTACGGGTTTAGCACTTTAAGCATAGGCAACCTTCCAGTGGCCTCACCTCTGAAACAAATTGACTTTCTATCACTGGTAGCTGTGGGCTGCCAGGGGCCTCTCAGCTAGGAGTATGGCCATATGGGCTCCTGACTCACCCTTGCATCCTTGGGAATGTTGACTCGACAGATCTCATACAGGTCCTGGACAGGCAATTGTAGCTGCTGAAATCATGAGTGCTCCTACTGCCTATCACTCCCTGAGCACACTGTTCTGCAGCAGCCCCCTGGGACTGCTGCTCTTTTACAACCTTTCTGGCCCTGAACCTTGGAGAAGGGGGTGCAATTTAAATTTCTTACTAAAGATGAGCACTACATAGTCACTTACCAAATAGAACATTTTGGTATGTTGTAGCTGATTATTCATCACCCCCATTACTAAATGTCCAAATAAGGCAGACCCAGTTTCCTCAGAGAAAACATGAATGATGTGGGCTTTGGCTGTCTCTCTTCTTTATATCAGTGAGCACCGTGATTTGGAGAAAGATTCTGCTCACTTCTTGTGGCTTACAGAGGGCTCAGGATTCAGTAGACCAATCTCAAGCCCACTTGGTTTTAACATGTTCTTGCCATATCAATATGAAATGTCTTAGAGAGGAAATACTCATGTTTCATAATGGAGAGTAAATGTTGAAAAGAGATGCTGACCATTTTTAATGAGGGATGTTGGATACTACTTCCTTAACTTGTGTTAATGAATCTTTTCAGAGAGATAGTTACAGAGAATCATACAGTTTGAGAATTCCTATAATGCTAAGTAGATAGATCTTGATTATATCTTTTACTCTAAAAATTATACATTATATTAAGTGATTGTAAGATGTGGCATTGACTTAAAGTATGATATAAACACAAATTCAATATAAAAATATAATAGAAATGTTGGAAAGCTTTCCAGGTCTTTTGTGCCATTCTAGTTGAAATGCCTTTTCATTTTCTTATAAAGGCCATATAATATTTACTCACAGCCAAATTTAAGGATATACATTCCAGAAATAAATGGTTCATGAATTTGCCATCATTTTTGATTATGCATTATGCAGCATTGCCCTTTAAAGTCATCAGTTTGCAAATTTGATATTTGATTATTATACTTGTATATGTGTAATTTATTAGCATGTTTTTGATGTAGGATTCCCCTTTTTAATGATGTGAATATGCTTTATTATTATTGGTTAATGAAAAACTGCTTTGGCCTATGGGCAAATACAGCAAGGCAGGAAATCCAAGCAGAGATGGAGGAGAAAAGAAGATGGATTAAGACAGATACCATAGAGCTGCAGAAGGAGAAAGATGCTGGAACCTTAACAGCAAGCCACAGCCTCATGCTGATACATAGATGAATAAACAAAAAGGGTTAATTTAAGATGTAAGAGCTAGCTAGAAATACATCTGAGTCATTGACCAAACAGTGTTATAATTAATATAGTTTCTGTGCAATTATTTGGGTCTGAGCAAAAGGGAAAACAATGTGCAGTCTTCTTTTACATGCCTTGACTGAACAAAGGAGGTGGTGATCTGGATAAGAATCATATCTCAGAGCAAAATTTACTAGTGTTGTTGATCCATGAAAATAGAACATGAACCTAAAGTTCAGTCAATTGGGACCAGGGAAACTTGGGGATGAGTGCTGAAGTAATCCACACAGGGCTTAAACTTGGTTTTGTGCACATCTGGTTTGCTCCATAAGGTAAGTCAGCCATTTAGCTAAACAAGCATGTGCTAGGAATCCATTCATTTCTAGATCAGATATGGTTACTTTATTTTTTATTGAAAAGAACTTTTAGTCATGCATTTTTTTTCTGATTATAGTTTAACCTTCCCTTGCTTCTTCCAGTTCCTTCTCCCCTTCCCTCCTGTCTGGCTCCATTTCCAAAATTCAAGACCTTTGCACATTGTCACTGAAACTAAACACAAATTATGATCTTCACTCTAGGTTTTTAATTTTTTTAATTTATTTAATTATTAAAGATTTCTGTCTCTTCCCCACCATCGCCTCCCATTTCCCTCCCCCTCCCCCAATTAAGTCCCCCCCCCCAGACCGAAAAGCAATCAGGGTTCCCTGTCCTGTGGGAAGTCTAAGGAACCCCCACCTCCATCCAGGTCTAGTAAGTTGAGCATCCAAACTGCCTAGGCTCCCACAAAGCCAGTGTGTGCAGTAGGATCAGAAACCCATTGCCATTGTTCTTGAGTTCTCAGTAGTCCTCATTGTCCGCTATGTTCAGAGAGTCCGGTTTTATCCCAGGCTTTTCCAGACCCAGGCCAGCTGGTCTTGGTGAGTTCCCAGTAGAACATCCCCATTGACTCAGTGTGTGGGTGCACCCATCACGGTAGGTTTTTAATTTTTAAAGAAAATTTATATTTCTAAATCTACTCTGAAAATTTAGTGTCAAGCGTTGAGCTTTTGGAAATACAGTCTATATTTGATCTATTTCTTTACCTTTTTAATTTTAAAGCTATCTTTTCTCATTTTATATATCAATCCCAGTTCCTACTTCCTAACATCCTCCCATTCCCACCTTGCACCCATCTCACTCTTCCATCCTCTCCTCAGAAAGAACAGGGCTTCCGATGGGGAGTCAACAAAGTCTGACGTATCACTTTGAGGCAGGACCAAGTCCCTCCCCCTATAGCTAGGCTGAGCAAGGTATCTCTCCCAAAGAGAATGGGATTCAAAAAGCCAGATCAAGCACTAAGAATAAGTCCTGGTCCCACTGACAGTGGCCCCATAGAGTGCTCCAACCACACAACTATCACCCATATTCAGAGGGCCTAGTTTGGTCCTATGCAGGTTCTGTCCTGTAAGTCTTGAGTCAGTGAACTCCCACTAGCTCAGGTCAGGTGTTTCTGTGAGTATCCCTGGATTTTTTCATCTTCTGTTTGCTCCTCAATTTATCTTATCCTTTTTCAGGTTCTATCATGTTATATAGAATGAGAATGACTTCAGGTCTCCCATGGCCTTGTTCCCAAACCCACATTGAGGCCTTTTATTTTCATTCAAGGCAGCAGTTGGTGCAATTGAGTCCTTAAGGAAGTATTTCCCTTCTATTTCTTGGATGTTACCATCTACTTTCCTTCACGGTTTTCAAGCAATTTAAAGTGAAGAATGTTTACTTGTGTTGGGATTTCCTTGGACTTTTAACTAAGTTTTTTTTTTTTGTCTGTTCATACTGTTTTCTCTACTGGGTGACAATACCATGCCTGAGGCCACAGACAGCACAAAAAACTGATGTTTCATTGATCCCTGATTCAGACCATTTTCTGAGGACACTGTATCAGATTCTGTATTGTGTTGTTCAACATTTTTATTTGGAGATACCTCCAATTCAACATGCTTGAAATAGCAGTACCTCATCTCATTCTCTCTATAAGCCAGTCTGCTGTTGCTCCTCTCTTCCCTGCCTCTTGGAATGAACTTGTTGCTGTCCTGGGCTTTTGCTTTCTTCTACTTCTCCTCATCTTCCTTCTCAATTGAATAGCCATATACCTGGCATGACTCTGTCCCCACCCACATCTTCTTATCTGTGTTGCCATTTTAGTACATTACAGGATTCTTTCCGTCTGTGGACTTCTACCATCTCTTTCACTGATTGCATTAATAGTCCCTAAACTGCTATATCTCTAGTCTAATTATATAGTCCCATTCAATCTCTTCCCCAAAATTCAAAATGGTTTTACTATAATGCACATTTAACCATATCACATATAAAAATTCAACTCCATCCTACTTCTCTTGTAGAAACAGTCACGGCATTTCTTTGCATTCTGTGTCTAATTCTTCCCCGGCCCCATCTCTCATCGATCCCATTTTACTCCAGCCCCTTCCTTATTTGCCTTTTTGAAGTAGTTTTAGTCTTTTCAACACAGCATGTAGTGTATATGTGTTCTTTCTTTAGCTGCATTCTTTTACTCTTGAAACTGGATGTATTAGAACAGAATAGCAAGTTGTGTATCCACTAATATAATAATTTTAGTTCCTCTCTGAAATTTCCATTTCTGGGATGAAACAAAAGAGGATGAATTAAAGTTATCTATCTTCTCCTCATTAGTGTGCCCACCCATGCCTAACAATGTCTTGAGACAGCTTTTCAGTCTATGATTACTGGGTTAGTAAAGGCGGACAAGTTTGCCATGCTGAATCACCTCCCCCAGCCTTGCTGCAGAAACAGGAGCACTGTAGTGTCTCAACATGCTGTGTCACACTTAGTTCAAGCCTATGGGAAGCTTGCCCCTTTCTGAATAGAGATGGAAGAGCAGTGGATGGGGAAGGGTGTAGATGGGAGGTGAAAGGGAAGAAAGGAGGGAGAGGAATCTGTGGTTGGTATGTAAAATAAATGAGAAAAAATTTAAATAAAAACCTATGACTAGTTAAAGCAATAGGCAGTTCACCGCAATATAGTATCAAGCATATCTTTCCATGTAAATATTGATTGAAAATGGAATCGATACTGCTGGGGGTGCCATGTGTAGACTTTTATGTGCTTCTCTAGTTCATGCATCCTATGGTCAGCAAGTAATTTTTAATGCTTTTAATGATACTAGTGGAAGGGATTAAACTCATTAAGTCTGAGGTTTGCTCCTAGGGAATGCAGATAAAGATAATATAGAGGCGTTTGCTCAAGCAGGTAGAAGAATCATGGGACTGTGGAAAGCAGGGTACAAGGGAAGGATTAATCAAAATGAAGTGTATGTGAACAGGCTACGTGAGACCTATGCTCTTGAAACACATGTGAAAATACAATTAGAGAAGATAGTAGTATGTATATTATATGAAATAAAATGGAGAAATACTAAGAGAACAAAATCTATGCAGGGATGAAGTCTGGGTCTGTGTGGACAATGGTGGTGGATTAATCAAAACTAAGAATATAGTAAGAAGCTAGATGAAACTTTACCAGTTTGTAAAAGAATTAAAATATAATTTAAAAATGGATGTTATATGTATATGTATATATATATATATTCAACATTAGTAAACAATATCTATCCCAGGAGATGTGCCATAACTAGAATAATAAGACACTATTCCTGAATAACACATACTTGGATTGCAGGACACAGGTAAATGGGTGTGAACTGCCAAGGAAGCACTTTCTTTGCTATCTGTTCTGCCCAGATTATGACACACAGAGAAAGACTACCAGGGAGGCCCATACTGTAATAAGCAAGGTGTAATCAGCATAATACAAACATATTTGGAACTCATCTCCATCCCTGTTACAGCGAGGTAGAGAGGAGTTGTATCTCCTCTGTGGGGTAAGCTTTTAAAGGCACAACTACAAAGCCCTTGAAGCTGCTCTGGCACGGGTACAAGGACTTTTGCTCCCTCCCATTCTGTTAAGTCAGATTTCTTCTTGTTCTTAGAGCAAGGCCACTGTTCTTGAGTTAGGCCATCTTTATCAGCCTGTACCAGTTGGCTGGCTGGGCTGAGCGAGGTGACCTTGTGCTTGGAATCTCCCAGGTGGGAGAGGGGAAGGCCACTATCTTTCTGGGAAAACATTTTGCTAGGAAATTTCTTCTCGCCCCTTTGAGAATAAGGGGTGAGGGTCCCACACTATCTAGTTTTCAGAGTACTGGCAGATGCTTTGCAGTTTGCCAGTGATCTCATATAGTACTTGATTCTGCATGTTACACCACCAATCTTTTATGCACAATCTGCTTGCTGGTGCAATAGTGGCAGTACTGTTATTAGGGGTAACCCACTCTTCTATTATTGGATTTGGTTTCTGCTTCATAAGTCAGACTGTGTCTGGTACAATAAAATCAGTGGGAGGGAGGTTTATACACATTAGGAGAAGGCATATTGTTGTTCATAAGTATTCATGTTGTTAAACTGTCTTCTAAATATTTATGCTTCTATTTGTAGATTTGTATTCCCCTTAACCTTGGTCAGAGATGCGTTTGATTCCATAGTGGGTATTATAACATCCATCATTGTTCAAAATGCTGAGAAGAAGTAACTCAATGCTCACCTGTAGACTGTACGTCTGCATCACTACTCCCGAAGGCTCAGAGGACCATACAGAAATGGGGATGGGAAAAATGTAGGAGCCAGAGGTTATGGAAGGGCTGTGAAAACTGTTGTCCTCAGGATACGACACGGCTGTTGTATGTAAACCTGCAGTAACTGAGGTTACTTAGATAAGACAAATCCAGCTAAAATTCTAGCATGGAGGGAGAAGAGTGTAAGAGGAGACTGTGCGATGGTTTTCCAACTGCTCAGACCCGAATAACCACACAGAAATTTTATTAATTATGACACTGCTTGGTCAATGGCTTAGGCATATTCCTAGCTAGCACTTACATCTTAAATGAATCCATTTCTATTAATCTATGTGTTTTCACGAGGCATTGGCCTACTGGTAAGGTTCCAGCACCTTTCTTCTTCAGCAACTACATAGCGTCTCTCTAACTCTGCCTACCATCTCTCTATATCTTTGTTCAGATTTCCCACTTGGCTGTACTCTGCTAAGTACAGGTTTGTTCATTAACCAATAAAAGTAGCATATAAAGGAGGACACCCCACATCAACAAAATTTCTCGAGGACTTATCCTTTGGCAATTGATGAATTCTGGAAATAGAAAATCAGCTTTTCTGTGTGGGGGACTGGTCAATGATATTATATTCATACCCCAGTGGATGATCCAACACACATTCACAGAAGGACAACAAAATGAGATTCAGTGAACTAAACAAATAAATCCATAAATAAATATCATAGGATATGAAGGTGTGTGGTAACACACACACACACACACACACACACACACACACACACCAGAAAAGACCTGGTGTGTGTATGTATATATATATTTGAATTATGCTTTCCTATATTGTTTTGCACCAAATCAAATTCTTTTTAATTTTTTTCATGCTGGAGATTGAAATCAGGGCTTTATCCATACACTCAGCCTCATCCTCAGTCCTAGAAAACATGTTTATTCAGAAAATTTTAATTTTCTGACAGATACATTCCATAGGTGGGTTACACCATTATTTCAGGGTTTGGGTTACTGATTTTATTAGAAGCACTTTAATTCTAGTCTCTGATATATTAATATGTATTAACCATGTATAGTATTACACTTATTACCTTTCAAACACAGTACAACTGATTCCTCTTGGGGTTTGTAGTATTCTTTCTGACATTAATGGATTTTACAATGTTGGTGACCAGAAGCCCCCAAAAGGAATTAATCCTCTAAAAGCAAATAATGAGCAGCAACAGAGATGAATATAATAGTGGTCACTCATGTGACTTCAATGTTTCTTTATTATTTTAAATAAAATTTTACTGGATGGAGTAGGTGGTAAAAAATGACTTTCTCTGAATATGATCAAATGTGAGGAATCAATTAAAATACTACCAGATATATGTTTTATTAGTAGAGAAACCTTGATATAAAATAGCCATGGGTTCTTTTGGATTTCTAAAAAGCATAGTGTGACTGGGAAGTGGACGTGGAAGAAGCCTTTGAGAAGTTATTAAGGAGGAGGTTTCAGAAATTTTCAGGTACTTATGTTTAAATGCTCCTAAAACATTGTCTTTATATTGAAACAATATTACACAAACAGATCAGAGATATCAGCTATGTTCTTTATACATATAAAACTTTTTGCATACTGATAGAGTATTGCATTGTATTCCATATGTGAAACAGAGAATTTTAATCAGAGTGATAACATCTTTTGAGTACTTCATGTTATTATTTTGTACAATACTCATGACTGATTCTAAAATATAGACTCACAATCAAACTATATTCATTTTTCATATGAGGAAACAAATTATAGTTCTATAGAATTGCAAAACTTAATTTCAAAGCAGCAGTTTGACTGCAGAGATTGTGATTTGGAACTTACACTAACTATTCTGCCTTTAACTTTTACAGATCAGTGATCTAGGCTTGGGGAGCGAGGAGAGGAAGTGGAGATTGGAGTGATGAAGAACCCTAAGCATGGAAATAGGTTGAGAAACAAAAATTTGTGAAAATGGGTGAAACTGTTATCAAGTGGCTATCAAGGACACAAAGGAAGACTCTAGGGTAATTTTTGCAATTTTAGTTAGCAATCATTTTGAAAATTTCACTTGAAGAAAGAACAAAAGTGGAGTCAAGTGATAGGCTGAAGGAATAGTGGTGGTAAAAATTTGAATTTCTTTGAATCATGTGAAGATACAGATGCCTATAGCCTTTAAATGTAGTGTCTTGTGGACATACTATACTAAAATAAAGCACAAGAGGGGTCTATTATCTATTATAGTAATGGGTGAAAAAGAATTCAATTCAGACCATGATCCTTATATCCTTTATCCCTGGCCACATTCTCCATCCATCTTTGTCTCATCTCGGTACTCCAGGTACCCAATATTCTATTCTTCAAAGGTACTACACTTAGTCTTAGCCTACAGCGTCACCAATTTCTGCTCTTCTTTACTAATTCATCTTAATACACATGGCAAGGCTGCTAATCTCCTGCTCTTTTTCTTCCTCCCCTTCTGGAAAAGTTACTTTCTATCTCTTGCAAGAAATGATATGTATAAAAAAAGTCAATTTAGCTCCTATTGCTAGAGGAGGCATTAAATTCTAGAAAGAACCATAAGGAGGGAACTGGAGTACGCAATACCCATACAGAAATTCAGAAAGGTAATCCAAGGTGGGGCAAACAGAATTTTCAGTTTCTACTTCTAGAAGACACAGTCATTAGAGCTGTGATTCTCTCTCTCTCTCTCTCTCTCTCTCTCTCTCTCTCTCTCTCTCTGTGTGTGTGTGTGTGTCTGTCTCTCTCTGTCTCTCTCTTACACACAAACACACACACACACACACACACACACACACACACACACGCCATCAAGTCCAGCTCCTAACAGCAATGAAAACTGTAGTTTCTACAATAAGCACATATTAAATGAACAAAGACATCAACACACATTTGGAGTCATTAGCTTTTATATGGGAGTTGAGATCACAGCAGAGACTGGATTGGAAAAGAGTATAACTAAAGTGAGCAGGGGCAGAAAAGAATGAGTCAACAATGCTATTAATTGCTTCATAATCATTTTGTGGATAAAATTTAAGCCTTTTAGCTGCAAAACTCAGGTGATATGTTCATTCTGTTAAATCAAATACAGGTGGCCTAAGTTATAAGAAATATCTTTCCTGAGTTTTTACCTATATAGAACATATTAGCAGAAGCATGTTAATTGGTCAACAGGTTAGCTATTATTGTAAAATAATAGTGAAACAAAAAGATAAATAATAAATATTGAAATCATATTCAATAAATTAAAAATAAAGAAGAATAATAGGATTATTTTTAATGTTACAAGCTAATAATGAAGTTAAAATAAAATTTTTTGATATTAAATCACAGTACAGCAATTCTAAAACAAGAAAATGAGATGACAAATATTTTTCTTAAAGATTTGTAAAATAATAAAGATTTGTATGATTAATATATTGAAATGAAATGGGACTATTGATTATCAGTGCTTATTCATGCTTTGAGAGAAACTATTTAGTGTCTTTAAATTTCTGAGTCTTTATTTCCAGAACAAAGTAGTAAAGAATTTGAAAGGTACTTTGGGCTTTTATCTCTATTTTCTTAAACTATATGTATTATATTTATTATGTAAGTATTTCTGAATACCTTCCAGCTATCTGGAAACTTAAATAATTGACCACAAGAGGGAGAACTCTAATTCCACATTAAGTCAATTATGCACTGTGTAATAATCTGGAAACATTTTGCTTTGTGAGCTTGGCAATAGGCTGTCATATTTTCCCTTCTCTAGGAAGCTTGAGGTAAGTTTACCTTATTTGAAATGTGTGTATATTGCTAAACTTATTGAAATCTGTTTGGAATTTGAGAGAGCACCGATCCTCATGCCACTAGGTAAACCTGCCTCTTTGTCTCCTATAGCCTTGCTTACCTCCTCACAGATTTCCTCTTACACTCGCAACCAACTATGTTCCTCCTTCCTTAGCCAGTAAATCTGTCAAGATCTTCCAAGACATCCATTGTCCTCGGGCCACCACAGTTCACTAGGCTAGGCTCTTCCGGGATCTTTCTTCCTGACATATCAGCTAGGCTCTGATCCTTTGTAACATGTAGGTATTCTACTTCCCCCATATTCACCTTCTTCTGAGACACTAAGTAAGCATTTTTTTTTTCTGCCACATCATGTAAGCATCACAACTCCTGTGAGATTACACTACCATGTGTGGCCAAAATGCCTGGCTCTTCTAGAACCTACCATATACCGCTCCCACAACTCCTACCCATCCTATAAGCCTCCTATTTCCCCAAAATCTCATTTTTTAGTTCTTAAAGGTATGTTCTGCCCTTCTTGAATTGATAAATGAAAGTGCCCATTCAGTTGAACAACATCTGCACACCGCTGCTGGTCAACCAAAGCTTACTTGAAGTAGTACAGCTGTACCTGGAGAGTCACACCAAAAACAAAGCAGAGGAGGGGGCTAGCAAGGTTCATGCTGATCCTTAAACAGTGTCTTTTCAGTCATGCAGTAGAAGTTCTAGCACTCAGTACAAAGCCAAGAAAAGAAAACAATGTCTCAACCCTTTTTCAGATTAATACTCTTTTGAACATTGTTCACACCTGCACCAGAAAGAAAAAGGAATTTAAGTAAAAGAAAGAAAGACATGACTATAAAGGACTTCAGATGTTCAAGTCCCAGTGCAGAAACAAAGAAATAAAGAACTAAGACAAAAATTATCAACCCAGAATAGTGTACTCTATAGATGATATGCTATAAATGAAGGAGAAATAAAATCTTTGCATAAAAAAACAGGTTAAGGGTATTTATGACTACTAATTCATCTCTCCAGAAGATACTAGAATATTTAAGTCTGAAGAGAAGCCTAAACACCTGCAAGAAGTCACAGGAATAAGTAATTCCAGGACAGACATGGAAACTTAGGGCAGCAGAAACTTTGAGAAGTATAAAAAGGTGATCCTAATGATCTCCAAATAATTAGGGGGACAGATTCCCAACTGGCCATCTCTTGTCATAAAATGAAACTTCTAGTACCTGGACTGAATTACATGAATTTGAATTGTTTGCCAAAGTGGTCCCATGGAAATCCCCAAATAACTCATGATGTTGCTAATATTATAGGCTGCTTTTCTTAAACTGAATGCAAGGACTCCTTGCTGAAGATAAGACCCACACAACTTATTGACCACGAAGAAGTCAAACTGGTACCTACATAGAACCTTCACCCCTACGTTGTAGTGTCTTACATATGAGAAGATATTCTAAAGCCTACCAAAACAAAACATAAACACCAACCCAACCACAAAATTAATGATATGTAATTGTGTTCTGCCTGCAAAATACGCTAAGGCAATATGGGTAGCCAACCGATGTCTGATTTGAATTAAGGAACTCTTTACAAGATGGGATCCATACCTGACACTTCTTGGCTGACCACGAACAAGAGACTAGACAGTCCATACTAGTATTTTTTTTAAAAAAGTAGCGATAAAATGATATTATTAATAATATTCTGCTATACTCACAGATCAGCACCTTATTCAGTCATCATCAAGAAGCTTCCTCTTGCAGCAGATGGGAACAAATACAGAGACCCACATCCAGGCATTACCTTATAACACACATCTCTAAATGGGATTCTCCATCAAATTCCTCCTCTCAGAGTTCAGGGAACCCCATGGAAGAGGAGGCAGAAAGCGTGTAAAAGTCAGAGAGGATGGAGGATACCAGGAGAACAATGCCCACTAAATCAAATGAGCAAAGTTCATATGAACTAACAAAGACCGAAGCAGAAAGCATAGGGCCAACACAAGTGGGAACCAGGTCCTCTGTGAACATATAAGCTTTTAGTTTAGTGTTTTAATAGGACTCCTAAGAGTCTGAACAAATGGATCTCTGATTCTTGTTCCTTCTAATGGGGCTCTTTTCCTTCTGTTAGTCTGTCCTGTCTAATTTCACTGTGATGGTATTGATTTATTTTGTAATGTTTTGTTGTGATCCCTTAGAAGCCTGTTTGTAGATGGAACTTTCTTTCCCACAAGGCCCTGCAGCTGTTCAGTCCCAAAGAAACATGCATAGGCTTATATTAATTATAAACTGTTTGGCCTCGTAGTTCAGGCTTATTACTAACTAGCTGTTACAACTTAAATTAATCCATAATTCTTGTCTAAAATTAGTTATACCTGCAATATTTATATTTACTTTGGCTGTAAACTTTCTTTATTCATCTGACATAAAGAATTACAAAATGTTTTAGTAATGACAGTGTTGTTCGGATAACAATAATTCTTCCTAAAGTGGCTACTATGATGAGTGAATTTGATTTGAATAAATTCATTGTAGTCTACTTACTATAATGAATGCATAATTGAGTTATCTATTTGTGTTTTTTCTTATATTGATGATAGATTCTATTTTCATACAATATATTCTGATTTCATGAATATTTAAAATTTACAGTGTGCTAAGTAAATGCTCAGTATTATCATTTCGATATGTCTATATCTTTTTCTAGAAATACATTGTGAGTGCTAATGGTTTTCATTAGTCTAATAAATTAGTTTTCTACCAGTAATTCTTATGTCAGGAAATGATATAGGCTGAAAAATGACATAGAATAGGCAATATGGAGACACATTTTACCACTCTTGGGGTATCCAACCAACGACAATGACTGGTTTCGTAGTAAGTGTTTACTTGGAGACATTTAGTAATGTACACAAAAGAATGAATAGCAACTGATAAAATCATTTACATGCACATATATTATAGATCTAGACAACTACACATTCATCTCAGGTCTAGAATTTGAGCAGGATTCCTAGGAAGAGTCCATATCTATTCCATACAGTGTCAAATGATATTTCTTGTAATCCTGGAAGCAGAGAATCTGGAGCCACCAAGTCTTACTTAGCATCTAGTACTTGGCTGTCACCTGGGCCCTTGCTGTGAATGTTGTCTGGAAACAGCTGTAAGTATTCATATTGCATAGTGCCTGTATTATAAGAGCTCAGGTTCAAGTCAACAAAGCAAGGCACTAGGAATTGTGAATTAGCCTTGGAGGTTGCACAGCTTCATGTCTACCATACTCTGTTGGCAAAAGCAGGTATGAAGGATGCCAGATTTTAAATGTAAATCCTGTCATATAAAATAGGAGGAATCCGAAGGTCACACTGGAAGAGGAGCATGTTGGATTGGATGTATTATACATTTTTTTTGTGTAATATTACAAGGCACAATATGATGTTTAACTTAAGTGTTTAAACTTAATTTGATGTTTAATTTTAATTTTTAACCATACACTACACTTTTGGTCACTTTCTTACTTTAGAAAATACCACTTTTTCCAAACTATTTACCTCGTCAATGAGATGCCATCTGACACAACAACACTGATTACTTGTGTCCTATAATATTACTTACATATAATATTAAGGTTTTCAACTGGGCAAGAACAATGCCTTGTGTGAACACTGTTGCATCACTAGAGACTGAAATATGCCTGTCATACAGAAGAGTGCTCAATGAATCAATGTTGCATAAAAAAATTGTATTGAAATTTGATGGTGTTTTCTAGTTGTTTCAAAAACTCTTGTGTCTTTCATCTTTATGATAGTTTCAATATTACTGATTGTATAGGTCAGAATATGGGTGTTTAGGATTATTTTCAGAGGTTAGGTTTTATTTTCTCTGATTCACAAATTGTTAATTAATGGTTTATTCCCTTATATTCTCCAAGTTTATTCTACCACTTCCTACTATACCATTTGCAGTATATTACATATTATAATACATTATTTCACATATATATTATGGTTGCTTGTAACTTTACCTTGCAAGTTTCTTAAGGGTTAAACTGTTAGAAATAATCTAACCCTAAACATATTTATTCTACCATATCATAAAGACTCCTTGTTAAATGTTGAGAGAATGCTTGAGAAACTAAATGCCCAAATGGTGTTAAATCCCTTTCAACTATACTTTCCTTAAAAGAAAAAATAAGAGTTATCCCATGAAAATTACGGAATTTAAAATTTAATAAACCCAATTACCTGAAAAAATTTATTAAGCTTTAGATCAGAATAAGCAGATGTATTCTTATGTTTAGCTTTAGATAAGCTGTTTCACATTCCATGCGCTTATTTCAATGTTCTGTTCTTTTTTTTTAAGAGTAACTTTAGAAATTCTTTGTTTCTAAAGTAGTACAAAATCTTTATGAGATATGCACACATAATCCCTCCCCATCCTATAAACGGGAAGGAGCTGGCCACACAATCTCAGAATCCAGGGTAACATGTATGGGTCTGTTATACATGCTTAAGAATGTTGCTGGGTCCAAGAATTCATCAGCTTTGCACAAGTATTGGATAGTTTGTTCTGGGAGGAGTAGCTCAGGGGCAAGTTGGTGCAAGTTGTCACCTGGCCCTTTCGTACCAACTTTCACGGTCTTAAAAAGGTGAAATGCCAGTTTGTGAGTCATGGTGAGAAAATCTGTGATGACTTCCGATAGAGACTGTGACTGTGTCACATCATCTAGATACAGAACTGGGACCTTGATGACAGAAACATGCCATTGCATGAACAACCTTGTGGGGATGTTATGAGAAGCAACTATAATTTTGACGTTATGGATGATAAATTCTTTGTCTTCTTTCTCATGGGCAACATAATCTAAAAGGATTCGGAAAAGCGTGCCATTGGAGGTCTCAAGGATATGCAGAAAAGTGCTTGAGTATATGAGCAATAAGCCCGTAACTGTCTCTCCTAAGTGATGCTTCAGAATTGACTGGAAGAGGTGCTCGAAGTATTCAGTAATCTGCTTTTTCTCCACATTGGCTTGTAGGTGGCCCACAAGAAACATCCTGTGAAGGAGGAATTTCTTTAGCTGTAGCCTGTGTTTCTCTTCCTGAAGGTGCATGTAATTGATTCGAGGAACTTTGGGCATCAGTAGAGGGTCCACTTGAAAATGCTTTTTGCTGCCCTTCCGACTATGGACCATGAAAGACATGATGAATCTTATTTTTTCTTCTAGGTGATTACAAGTCTCACTGGTGATGAACTCTTATTTTTATTTCTTCTGACAAAAAGGCAACAACAAAGCAACACAAAATGTGTCAGGTGTTAACGAATAACAATATCCCTACTCAATGCTACAGACAATGTCTTTGAAAAGGAAGAGAATGTAACAACATGACTGAAAGCCCAGAGATGGTTTCTGAGTTCACAGTGGAATAACTCTTATGTTTAGTAATAGACCTCGCTGTGCCATGATGATTACAAACTATACGTGAGGCTTTTAAAATGGTGTTTCTATAGCAAGTACTTTATCTAACATTTAAAATACATTTAACTGGCCGGTAAAATAAAAATAAATCAGGGGTACTCTAGGCTATTATTAGTTTATTTAACATTTACTATCAATGCTAAAAGTCAACAATGTTGCTTTAATCATAACAGTAAACTTTTAAGAGAAAAAGTAAGCTATTTGGTTTATCCTTTTATCAATAAATCTCTTCTATTTTGCTGTTTTACCGAGGTTTAAATAAAAGCAGACTTCTGCTTTGACCAAATTTCATGTCCCAGCTCCACTCCCAAGCCACCTTAACTTTCGTCACACGTACATTAAAGACATGTACATTACCTTTCTTTGAGGTCCTCTTGGCTTGACCTCTGTCATGTTTCCAACTGCCAGTGCCCTGACCCTCAACTGTCCTATCTAGGGTTCTAAACCCATAAGTCAGGAAAGGAGTTAGAACACCTTTGGCAACAAAGAAGCGAAGCGTAACAGGTCCTAATTCTACTTGAATGAGAGTACCCCAATAAACATGTGCACAACATTGTGGATTGTGGGGGAAATGAAATGAAATATATTTCAGAATGCCTTTTGTTCTTTCTTGGTTTTTTTGTTTGTTTATGACACACACCCTTGCCAGTCAGACATGTGGTCAATGTGAGCACCTTCAGTTACATCTCCGCTGTAGCAGTAGAACTTGTACCTATAGCTCACTTATCTACTACTTAAAGACTATAGGAACACATATGACTTTTTCTGATAATGAATCATTTATACAAATGTTTAACAATACCGTTTGGGCTACTTGATGTGAATTTAAGTTAATTTTTAGAGTTGAAAATAAAAGTGCCTTTTAATATTATACTCACATGAGCTCATGTGACAAGGCTAGGAAACACTTTGATCTAATTTTAAAAAATGAACCTTAGAGAACTTTTTTTCTCCTGAGATTTTCATTATTCAAACTAATGATCTGATTTTAATAATTTGCAGTGATAAATTATTCCAGAAAGTGAAGGCTGAGAGGTGATTTAATAAATCTTTAATTGTGTGATACATAACAATCGCCCATAATTCCTCACTCACTGTGATTCAGCTCATCACTCACTGACTCTTCCCTAAGCGGTTCACTTAGTCAGTGCCTTGTCTGGGCTGCCGTTCTCTCCATTCTTCTTGTGGCTTTGTGAAAAGGACAGTTTTGACCACTGTCTCCAACAGCCCCCTCTTCTTCATTGGTTTCTTGGAACTGAATGTACCTATTTTCTTTTTTCCCCAAATCTCTTTCTATGATCTGGTGGAATTCTTCTGGCATCAAGTTCTGAACAATGCTGATTATCATAAAGATAATTAATTACCATAAAGATTCATTATCATATGCTGTTACCATAAAGACCTTCCACCCTGTTTCCTTGCAGTAGCTCAGTAGACTCTGCATTCACTTTTATGAGGACATCAGAAAGTTCCTTGATGCTACTCCTGCCTCATGACTGCCTAATCGAGTATTGGCTCCTCTGAGCCCATCTATGGGATCTTCTCACACAAAAGCTTCAGCTCGCACACACACAGCTGCTTGATTGACACTGACAAAGAAAAACCTGAGCCCATTCAAAAATCTTTTTACAGAAGACTTTTACATCATTTTATTCAGTTTCTATTTATAACTCTTCTTTCCATAGATGTTAAATCTACTCCTTGAAAATTTAGAAACTGAGATTATAAAAATTATTTTTAATAAATTATTTTCCTTTGTCAGCATTGTCTAGTGCCAAAAGGTCAACCCCCTGAAAACATACATAGAAGTAACATTATACAAACTTAACAGGTTATATTCAATAACAATTAGTGAAAAATAATCCAAAAATTTGAAGATGAGCAGTAAGTGTATATGGGTGGGTTTGGAAAGTGAAAGAAATTTAATTACATTAGAATCTTAAAAGCAAAATTACTCTAAATTATGAAAAAAATTCCTTACTAATATAATGATTAATATTTTGTCTCATAGTTTTTAGATCAAACCCATTTCTCTTTTCTTTTTATATCTCTTAAAAGCAAATCCCAAATTATAAGACTTACTTTCTTTTAAAAATTCTTATTTTTCTAGAAAGCTAGCTTACACCTTTAATCCCAGCCTGTGAGAGGCAGAGGTACATGGATGGTCTCTGAGTTCAAGGTCAGCCTCTTCTACAAATCAAGTTCTAGGGCCACCATGGTCACATATAGAAACCCTGACTTGAAAAACTATATGAAAAATTCCCTATATCAAAATGCATTTGGTTTCCACTGCCCCCTTTATAGTCCTCTAGATTTCTTCACCCCAATATTAAACTCAGATTATAGAATGTAAACCTGTATAATAATTCATATAATATGCTTATATTTTCAAATGATTTTGCAGAGTCCTTGCTGCAACTTGAATATTGGAAAAGGATGATCTACATTGACTGTGTGCATGATGTGATCTATAATATTATTTCCAACCTCCAGGAGTGAATTAGATCACAGTGAACATAGAGACATGTAACAGGATGGTTTGTTACCTAAGGTTGGCATTGCTCATAGTTATCAGGAACTTACAGTACATCACTGCTACGAAAGACCCCTGCCTGAACCCACAGAAAAATTATTTCTTTAATTTAAAATTTATCCGAATGTGACACTTTGTATGGTTCTATCTAATGCATCTAAAATAATAGTTTTACTACCCCAGATAGGCAAACAAATACTTTATATACAGGTAGGATTGATTTTCATTAGGCATTCTTTATAGAGAGCACAATTTCCTTCCAAGGGCCAGCCTTCAAAATAAGGTTAATTATTGGATTATATTATCCCACTTACATGTCTGCTCCCATTTATGTATCTTATTTTGATTATAATATGTCCTCAGAAAGAGCACATGAGAAGAAAACATAACTTGTATATGGGCTTCAATTGAGATTTTATCTTACTTCCCATATTGCCACTGTCTTTGGGGTCTCCATAAATCTTGCTGTAAATAATCAATATTTTAGCTTTTGTCTTCACTGTCATCACTTCTTTCCAGACATTAAGCACCATTAACCTGCATGGCTCCTGCTGAATTGCTTTCTTAAGATTTGTTTCTTTTCTTTTTAAAAAAAAACCAACTATCTTTTTTTTCATTATACAAATCAATCCAAGTTCCCACTCCTTCCTCTCCTCCCATTCCCTCTACCTTCTTCCCCACCCTACCTCCATCTTCTCCTCAGAGAGGATAAGGCACATTGCTTTGGAAAAAGTCCAAGGTCCTCCTTACTATATCTAGGCTGAGCAAGGTATCCATGAAAAGAAAATAGGATCTCAAAAAGCCCATACAAGCCGTAGGGATAAATCCTGGTGCCACTGCCAGTGGCCCCTCAGTCTGCCCCACCCGTGCCACTGTCAACCACATTCAGGTAGACTGTTTCAGTGGGTGTATCTATCATGGCTGTGACCTCTTTGCTCATATTCTCACTCTTCCCACTCCAACTGAACTTTGGGAGGTCAGTCCAGTGCTCCGATGTGGGTCTCTGCCTGTGTTTCCATCAGTTGCGGGATGAAAGGTTATACGATGATATTTTAGATATTCATCAGTCTGACTATAGGACAAGGTCATTTTGGGCATCCTCTCCTCTATGTAGTCACTCATAAGTGGTACTAGCTATAAACAAAGGATATTGAGCCTATGGTTCATGATCCTAGAGAAGCTAACTAGCAAGGTGAACCCTAAGAAAAACATATATAAATACATCTGAAAAGTCAGAATAGAAAAGATCACCTGACAAAATTGGAAACATGGGGATGGTGGAAAAAAGAGGGTGGAAGGGGAGAAGGAGAGGGCAAGGAGAACTTGACGGAATGGGATAGTCAAGATGGAGGAAGACAGAGATGAGAGCCTAAAAAGAGATGTCTTGATTGAGGGAGGCATTATGGGGTTAGCAATAAACCTGACACTAGGGAAATTTCCAGGAATCTACAAGGATGACCCCAGCTTAGACCCTAAGATTTCTGTTTCTAATAGCATCACAGCATGATAGGCTCCCCTACTCCTCTGATGAACGCAACCTCTTCTGGAGATTCCAGGTGCCTTTCTCACTCATGCTCCTGGAAAAGGAGCTCACTAGTGGTATCCTCCCACCCACTGTGTGGGATTTATCACCCTTCTCTTTCACGTATATTTTTATTTCTAGTATAAACTTAATAGAGAAATGGGTTTTCACCAATTTAAATAGATAAGTGATATAATATTTCAACTAAACTAGTCATTTTTCAAAACATACTAATCTCTGAATAAAATCTAATTGGTGTCAGATTTAAAAACATAAATAATCATTTCTTTATTTTAAAAATTAGCTGTGATAGCTTTGTGTGGTTCAATCTAATGCATTTATTTAGTCAAACTAAAATAATAGTTTGACTAGTCCAATATATGATTTTATAGTTGTAGTTTTATTCTATTTCCCCAGTATGTTTTTCCCCATTTATCAAATGTCAGTTAGGTTATTCACTTGAATTACAGTAGTTTTGCCCCCTGACTATCTAAAAAGTTTAGGTGGCATTTATCCTGTTTTGCTAAGATGTCAACAGTAAAGAGAGGAAAGAAAAAGCAGGCATTTTGAACAATTTCTGTTTGGCCGGAATGTATAGCTACAGTTGAACACTTTTGTTTTAGTAGAGACTCATTGTGTGAGCTCCCAAGCACAGCAATCCTAATTGCCCATCTCAGATGTAGAATCCCACAGAATTCTTCTCTGTATCGACCTGGCTTAGGAGGCATTTGCTTTATTTTATCTACAGTGGTCTAATTAGAGTGCTGTATACGTTCAAGTTGTCATCACTTAACAGTTAGTAGGAACTTGCAGTCTTAGTCCTTTTCAGTTATTCCAATTATGCCCCCTGTTATTTCATATCAGCTTATTTCTCATAACATACTCATAACACATGTCACACAGTACATTTTGTGATTTCTTTTAGACTTCATACTCTGGTATGTTGTCCAGAATCAAGTGTTCTTTGATAAACTCCCAATGGCCTCTGTTTGGTGTAGGACATATAGGTCAGATAGAGAAGATCAAACATCATTAATGGCCTGGAGTAGCTACATTTTCATATACTCATTTAATATTAATAATAAGCCTTCTTAGAGTGATTGTGAGAGACATATTATTATAGGGCTACCTTAGGTAAGTGGACATTCTTTTCACAACTTATAGAGGACGTCGTTAAAATAGTGGATAGTTTACACATTGTTTAAATCTTTTCTCATCAACTTCCTTGTTGTGCTTACATTAAAACCCCACCCAACCCAGTGATATTTTTTATAGTGACACGAATGGATCAGGACACAGAAACCAGTGTATCCCACTGTAGCAAATTCTATTGCAAAGGCATGGCAATCTCCTAGAATTTTCTGCTATTAAGTTCGGTACTTTTTTTTTTTTAACTAGTTGACCACAGTCCTTAACAAATTGCCAACTTGGTTCAATGCAGTGGATTTTCTGATCTGCTATTGCTTTCAGGATAGCTACTTAAGAATACAGAGATCCTATAACACCTAGATAAATTAAATGTAAAGGAAATATCTAAATGATAACTGTGATTCAAATAAATTATCCTATTTTTATTAGTCGGTCATTTATCTTAGATTTATTGACAGTTTGAGCACTTTGCAAGATGTAAACAGATAAACACTTCCTAATTTAGGGGAGTAGAATCCTGTAGTGGTGGTGAAATGTTCAGGAATCTCAGGTGCGCTTAGAAATGGTCAGGTATCCACTACTTTAGGAATATTGAAATAGAAAGCATTGCTGGGTTTTCCTGGTGACAAAGCTCTTATATTAGCAGCATGTTAAAGGAAACAAAGTTCCTTAGTTATTATTCCCGTTCTGTGAAGAAACAGCATAACCAAGGCACCTGTAAAAAAAGAACACTTAATTGGGGGCTTGCAGACAGTTTCAGAAGGTGCATCTCTGATCATTTTGGCAGCAAGCAGACAGGTATGGAGCTGGAGAAATAGCTCAGAGCTTACACTCGATCCAGAAGCAGGAAGCAAAATGATGGAGAGGCTAAGCCTAGAGTGGGCTCTTTAAATCTCAGAGCCCATCCTCAGAGAAACACTCTCCAAGAAGGTCACACCGCCTAATGCTTCCTAAACAGTCCACCAAGAGGGAACCAACAATTCAAATAGATGAGTCCAGGACAGCCATATTCATTTAAAGCACCACAAGGGTTATGGAGTGCCTTTGAGGATGTCCCTTGAATTTATGATTTTAGAATATAAGGTTGTGAAGAACCAGACTGATTCCAGAAAATCCCAGCATGACTTTAAACTTTCTCCTGTGCTTCAGAATAGAGAGAAGGAGGACTACTTCCTTTAACGTAATTATGTGTCTCAACACTACGGAACCACCAGTCTAACAGAATGATTAGTATAAATAAGTAACTAAAGCTTGGGTGAAGCCTTCTAGAAAAAGTCATACTCTTGTTAGACTAAGTGGACAGTTTCATGGAACACCAGCGTGAAATTTGTTACTAAATCACTAGAGTTAAAGCTATACAAGGAATTAATGTTATATGCTTTCTTTATCATATTATTTTTTCCTTCCTTCCTTCCTTCCTTCCTTCCTTCCTTCCTTCCTGCCTTCCTTGTTCCTTTGTCTCTTCCAAAAGCAGTATGAAATAGTCTTTTGAAGTTATTTGTCAAAGAAAACACAGGCACACCTTTTAAATTCAAATAATTAATATATATCTACTCTGTATAAAATGGGCATGAACATTGGACATGTGGTTGAGAATCAGTTCTTATCTTCTCACATAAAAATTTTAATTCAGCTAGTAGACCTGAAGGCCACATGACTAGTTAACTTAGGAGTAAATAAGCATTTAGGTAGGTGTCAATGACACACGTGGCATTGGTAATGGTGATAAGACCAGAGAAAGCAAAGGAAGACACTAACAGTGTAAGGAGCATGTGTTGAGAGTTATAAAATGAGGCAATTCTTTCTTTTTTTTTTAAATTTTTTATTGATCCCCTCGTTATTGAGAAAAAAAAAAAGTTTCCGCCTCCTCCCAGCCTCCCATTTCCCTCCTCCTCCTCCTCCCACTCTTCTCCCCCTCCCCCCACGCCTCTCCCCCTCCCTCTCCAGTCCGAAGAGCAGTCAGGGTTCCCTGCCCTGTGGAAAGTCCAAGGTCCTCCCCGCTCCGTTCAAGTCTAGGAAGGTGAACATCCAAACTGGCAATTCTCTTTTTTAAAAAGGTAATAGTCTGTTATGGAAGCTACAAAAATCTAGGTGGAAAACAAAAGCAGCTTATGAAGGTCAATTCAGAAGGGAGGTTTCAAAGAAAGGGCTAAGGCATTTAAGGTTTGCTACAGCCTTCATATGTCACCATTTTCAAACTTTTGGGGTCATTTTAGATAAAATAGTTTAAAACTAAATGGCTCAGAGGAGTCAGAACCATTCAGTTAATCACAGTAGAGAGAATGGTCGAAGGCTTGGCGCTTCTCCCAAGCATTTGTCAGAAAGAAGTCTGTCACTGTTTGGACAGCAAATTGTGGAGGAGGAAGATTGCAAGGTAAGATGCAGTGGAGATCCCTGGCTCTCCATACTGAAAGCAAGCATTCCAGTTCCTTCACAAAGTGCTGTTGGGTTGTGTGGGAAATGTGGAATCTGAAAGCTGAATATGGTATATGCCTGAAAATATCTTAAGATCACAGACTGTACCTCCATCTTCTTGACTATAAATAACAGTAAACTCTGAATTATATCTATGTTTCCCTTTTATCTACTTTGTTTTCTGTTTCTGTGGCTGACAGTGCATGATCGTACATTACATTAGCAACATACCTGTTGGAAATTATGTCATGTGACCTAATCAAAGGCAATGTCCATTTACTTTACCATGATGTGTCCATAAGGGAGAATGCATGGAATAGCATCTTTGGAATTCTTATATAAATACCTACTCTGTATATTATCATTTATGGCAAAACACCTTAAATAAGTGAACATCTTTTCACAGCTTGGTTTTGGTTTGTCTTTCTTTAATTGTTGAATGATATGGAGAAAATTGAACTTCTTTGCTTTAGATTTAGAAGGAGCATGGCACCAACACAAAATATACCACACCGTTAAGGAAAATTCAGCACAAGGAAGTTTAGTGTCTTTACACCCGCAAGTTGCTGACGTTATAACAGAGTTGACAAAATATTTAGATGAAAGACTCAACAGGGACATGATGCCTCTCCCTGGAGTACTTTGTAATATAGCACAATGCCAGAACTTTCCCAAGATTAATCATTTAAATCTGAGTGTTGTAGTACTCAAGAGACATTTATTGTATATTATTTTAGAAAAAACATGTAATGTAATCAGGTTCTATGCTTATTGGTGAGTAGTTTAATAAATATTTTTGGGATATTTGGCAAGGCGAAAAAGTCTTATAATCAGAAACACCTACTAAAATATTATTATATCCTGAACATAAAATGATAGTTTTTATTAGAATTTAGAACTTTAGCAATTATTTGTTTACAGAATAATGCCTTTCAAACTCTGTGTAACCATATTATTTTTATTTTATGTAACTAGTATAAGGAACATGAAATATTTGTACAGATTGGCTCTGTCCTAGATTTTTAAATGGTTTCCCACTAATTTATTTAACAACCACTGTTATCTTGAAACTGTTCTCATACACACTAAATTCAAAGACATATTCCCATTCAAATTCAGGGAACCAACACATATTTTAGAAACTAAGTTTGCTAACATTAGGGACAATGTGGACATAAAAAGGCTCATTACAATAGTGGGTCACAGTCTTCAGTAACCATTCTTAAAGATATAACCTTTGTTGGAGCGGGGCAGCGTGAACATAGAATTTTTGAAATAGAGTATTGGAATGAGGCAAGATAGGGGTTGTGCTGTAAGACAGAGTGTGGGTCCCCATGGGCGATGAGCGCTCCATAGAAGAGAGCTGAAGATTGAGCTGCATAAATAACCATATGGTATATGCCACTTATTTTACTCTAATTCTTTGTCTTCATAATGCAGGGACCTCTCCCCTTTATTGAGGTCACAATTGACCTATTAGAGAATCACTTCAAATGGATTTCTGTTTCACAGATTTTCTAGGCAAAGTAGTCTTGCTCACTATGTGCCTCATGTTCTAAAATCTAATCACTTTGTGGTTCTTTTAACTATGAAAGATTTTAAGTGACCCATTTTATAGGCTAGTGTTTGAACTAACTATGGACTTAACTGCTAGCCCAATAACCCAGTAAGTGGAAATACAGTCTATTATGTGAATATTCTATATTCTTTGTGTGATTTCTGTTTTTATTTGATGGCATAACTTCTACTGTTTAATTATGGCATATCAGAAATACACACACACACACACGTACCTGTGCGTGTGTGTGTAATTTTTTCAAGTACCTGCCGAGGCAAGAAGACAGTGTCTGGTCGTCTAGCAGTGGATATACTGGCAAATGTAAATGAAAGCAGCCTGATGTGGAGCTAGGGTCAGAGCCCAGGTCACCCTACAAGAAGAGCAGGTGCTTTTATCTGCTGAGTCATCTTCCAGCCCCAGTGAATATTAATTCACTTTCTGTGGTGACAGTTACTTTATTAAGTTCTTTTCTTATATACTGTTCAAATAATCTGCCTATTTGCTAAGTATTTACATCTATCTCGCTCATCTCTGTGTACCTCTATCTCTATGTGTCTGTCTTTATCTCTCTGTTTCTCTCTCTCTATTTCTGTCTCTGTGTCTCTTTGTTTCTATTTCTGGAAATTTCCAATAGTAAGTCACAGCACAGTACAAGAAAACATAATTTTTCAGTTTTGACTGTTGACCAAACTGAACCTCTGTTTCTCAGGCTCAAAGGGCGGTGGGAAATGATGCTGAGAAGGTTGTAAAGGTTAGGCTAATTCGTGTGATTTGTACTTAGTGAATCATTCTTAGATGGTGGATTTGCTGCCTCCAGTGATCTATTTTGGAGCTGAGCTAGCTTTGCGTTTTTTATAAGGTCATTTCCTCAGACCCGAGTCTCAAAAGAGCAAGGAAATTCCCGTTGGTCATGTTTTCCAATACTGAATTCAGGTGTGGGTTTCTGGCCTCTTCAATACCTTCTCTGGTTTCAAAAAGAGATTTTTTTTTTGTTTTTGTTTTGTTTATATTTTTAAAAAAAATAAAGACAGTTTTTTGGACAAATACAGTTTTATACTTTGAGTATTTATTTTTGAAAGATCATTTTTAGGAAAAAATCTTTTTAGTGAAAACAAAAGAATAGTTATGCTCTGCAGATTCTGGAAAGCAGATCCGGCTCTCATTGTCCTTCTCTACCTGGAGTTACTGATTTACACGGCATAGTCATGCATTGTCCTTCTCCACCCGCTGTTACTAATTTACACGACAAAGCTTTGCTACTACATTTTATAACTAGGGAGTTTTCTGTCACTGTTATAGAGATAAGTAAAAAAAGTTTATGCCATGAAAAACTCAAAGAGCATGAACATTGTACCAGCAGGTGATAGAAGAAGGAATTCAAGTTCTAGTATTCTCCTGTACAGAGGCCCCATATTCAATCTCCACTACGTGTGACTTGAGGAAGAGATAATGGCCTCTCTGAATACTTTATGACTGTGTACAGGGAGAGCTGCTGAGGCAGTAGCTGGGAAATACAATCAGCGCATGTGAAGCCAGCACCTATTTGTCTTAAATTAATCTTTGTTCCAGGGCAGGCAGAAGATAATCCTGGGGCTGATGTCAATGTCTTTTTATTCATGACACAGATAAACCTGCAGCTCTGCTGTTTATGTGAGAGTTACGTGCTGTGAAAGATCTTACATCATTATAGATTGCTTGGTAGATTTATTTTTTAATTTTTTGGATTGAAATCAGTAACTAATTATTTATGAAATAAACCATTGGTTATGTTAAGCCCATTTGCTTTATTGCCAGCCTGGTGTAAGCAAAGGTTTCTAAGTAGAATAACTTTTCTTCATCATTATTAAGCCCTTCAGTTGATAGAGTTCTTTTTTTAATTTTTTATTGTTTTTATTGAGCTATGCATTTTTCTCTGCTCCTCTCCCTTCCACCCCTTTCCCCCGCTTCCCACTCTTTTGACCCCCATGCTCCCAGTTTGCTCAGGAGATCTTGTCTTTTTCTTCTTCATATTTAGATCCTTGTACATTTCTCTTAAGGTCCTCTTAGTTGTCCAGCTCTCTGAAGTTGTGGATTATAAGGTTTTTTGTTTGTTTGTTTGTTTTTTGTTTTAGTCTAAAAGGCAGTTATGAGTGAGTACAGATTTGTTATAAGATATCATAAAAAAGAGTGAGTACATAGTACATATTATATTTGTCTTTCTCGGTATGGATTACCTCACTCAACATGTTTTTTCTAGATTCACTCATTTGAATGCAAATTTCAAGATGTCATTGTTTTTTACCACTGAGTAAGTACTTCATTGTGTAAATGTACCACATTTTCTTTATCCATTGTTCAGTTGAGCAGCATCTAGGTTGATTCCAGGTTACAACTATTACAAATAATGCTGCTATGAACATAGTTGAGCAAATGTCCTTGTGGCATGAGTGAGCTTCCTTCGGGAATATACTAAAAAGCAGTATTGCTGGGTCTTGAAGTTGATAGTTTCCTAATTTTCTGAGAAATTGTCATACTGATTTCCAAAGTGGCTGTGCAAGTTTGCACTCCCACCAGCAGTGGAGGAGTGTTCGCCTTTGTCTGAATCCTCTCTAGCTCCTCTCTAGCGTAGGCTGTCATTAGTGTTTCTAATCTTGGACATTCCGACAGGTGTAAGAAGGAATCTCAGAGTTGTTTTGATTTGCATTTCTCTGATGGCTAAGGATGTTAAACATTTCCTAAGGTGTCTATCAGTCATTTGAGATTCATCTGTTGAGAGCCGTTCTCTGTTTAAGTGTGTACCCTATTATTTTATTGGATTATTTGTTCTTTTGATGTCAAGTTTCTTGAGTTCTTTGTTTATTTTGGATTTCAGTCCTTTGTCTGATATGGGGTTGGTGATGCCTTACAATTGAAGTGGAAATATTCCCACAGTGTTGTTTCACTCTATAGGTAAAAAGTCCGTGTTGTTAATGCAGCTAGAGGCTGAAGAGCAGAATGGTGGCTCTAATACAGCCATCCCAAGAGGATACCCCGTGGAATCACTTGCTATAGCCTTGTTTTCTCTCTCCTGGAAGGAAAAACGGTGGAATGAGAGGAAGAGAGGATTAGAGGAAGCATGTAGTTACACTCTAGGTTTTTCTAGTAAGTATCATGTTTACTGGTGTGAAGGGTAGTATAGAAGAATGTCATGACCTCTTTTGACTTACAAAGTGACATTTTGAAGGTTTGACCATCTTCTCACTCTTGTTTTTATCTGCATAATAAATGTGGTGACATGAATATGTTTGAGTAAAAAAACTTTATACATTAAGATAAAAAACTATACATATTTAGTTTAAATTTTAATCAATATTCTGTACATATATGTGTGTATATATACATATCTATAGAATATACATACACACATATAAACTATGTGTGTGTGTGTGTGTGTGTGTGTGTGTGTGTGCATGTGTGTGTGTTGGGGGGGCGTTATTTTTCAAGTGGAAGGGGAGATTCTAAGTAGAATTTAAAACTAAATGAAATAGTGTCCCAAAAGGCAGCTTCAATCTAGTAGTGCACTTAGAAGGATTTAATCAATATATGTTTAAAATTAAGTAAGACTATAGGCTTTGGCTATGGGGCCATAGGAGTAAGAAGTCCAGTCCTTCCAAGTTATTAAGTTACTCTTACAGACTGAGGATACAGCATGAGGTGTTTCTTATGTCCCTGTCAACAGCCTAGACTCAGTGCACCTGAGGTCCTGCACCCACATTCCAGTTAAGCTGGCAATATCGCTGTTTTCTTCCCAGAGGACAAGCTTTTAACCTTGAAAAAAATTGTAATTTATAGACTAACGTTTTGAAATAAGTTTTGGCAGCAACATCTTGGTATTGAGAATAGATTTATGATATTTGGTATTTCAGTGCTATTTGGTGTGTTAAGAAAACCTGACTCTCTGAACTAACAAATTAGCTTTCAGTTCCATCCTTAAATATGTGAGTAAGTAATTTATTTAGGTCTGTTATTTTAAGTTTTAAAACTTTCCAGGTTTTAAGTAGTATTAGAATATTTAGCATTTTATGTATGCATAGATAATCAATTGTTATCCATCAGCTTATCTGCCTAAACTATTTGGTTTATTAGAAAAGTGACTTACTTTGAAATGTCTTGAATTTTAATTTTTAGCACCTTGGTCAAAGGTAATTTGAAATTATCTGAGAAGGTAAAATTAAAATTTTTCATTTAATAATTTGTGAATTGGTACTACAACCTTTGAGGATAAATGATGTTTTTCACTTTGAAAATTAAAAAAAAAATTAAACTGAGCCCAGTGGTGCAGGTTTATCGTCCAGCACATGGGAGACTGAGGCAGGAAGTCGGCCAGGAGTTCAAGGCCAATGTGGGCTTTTTAGTGAACACCAACATAATTGAAGTACAGAGTAAGATATTAGCTCAAATACAAACAAATAACCAAAATTAAATTTAATATTAAGCTTCATAAACAAAATACACCTATAACGGGCATTTTCTGTGCGGCCTCCTCTCATAGCCGAAACATCGATTTGTTTTCCCATCACCAGTATGTGAAGAGATAGAGTCGGTGCACAGTTTGTTAGAATGGAGGCTTCCTGCATCTCTCTTGTAGGTCAGTATGGTGGGGTCCTCTGAAGATGGAAGGCAGCCCTCTGTCAACACAGTTGTGGCTTTGGCTTTCTGAGGCCGGGCTATGTAGCTGTGGATCCATCTGAGAAAGGGCTACCATGTATTTCTGCCTCATTTTTCTCCCTTAATATTTTATAAGACTTGGGTTATTTACAACAGAGATAAGCAGCAATATGATATTCACATCAATCTTCTAATTCAGAGAAATCATTGGCCACCCATATCCTGTGTGCCTCCCCTGTAGTTGCAGCTAAGTAAGTTTTGTTTATATATATAGTGTTTTATTTGACATGCAACATTGTTATTATACCACAGATACTTCTACTTTTTATGGAATCACATCATCTATCATGCTTTTGCTACCTAGTATATTTTGAATGCCTTTATTATTAATAAGATATAAATAAATATGAAAGTACATGACATTGTCATTAACATACTATAAACTACATAAATCTTTAATGAAGTATCAGTCATAACACAAAAGCATTATGCTTACTGGCTACATAGATTTCATTATAGAGATGAATTTAATATCAGACAACACCAAACATTAACCATTTTGAATTGTCTACATTTTTGTTATAATAAGCAACATTATATGAATATTTTAAATCTAAATTTTTATTAATCCATTTTACAATTAGCATGATACACAAGTGTCACACAGGAAGAAGTTATCATTTTGTAAGTGTTTGGAATCCATTGCAAGGTGTTCCACAGAGAGATGAACCATTTGCCTAATGATTGAATTATAAATATATAAAATTTAAGGCCAAGTTACAGACAGACATTACCATCACTATGATAACGGAGAACTTCCCTTTCAGGAAGTTAGAATAAAAGGTTTCAAATATTTAAAAAAGTATTTTGTTACCAGTCATATTTGAACGTGAAATAAAAGATGATCTAATGTGAATTCTGAGAAATGTAGTCCAGAAAGTCCCACGGGGCAGAGTGCTGCATATGTGGTCTTAAGAATATCAGTTTAGAAATTCTTTGCTGGTAACATACTGCATGATATGGCTGGTGATAGATTCTTACAGAACACAGGTAGTTTCTCCTTTTCTATTCATCGAAGCTGGTACAGTCATTTACCAGAGTAACAACAGGTAAGAGTGTTACAGCCATCCTGAACCGAATACAGTCTGTAGTATAATAGTTGAGTGTTGGAGAACTAAACAGTAACCTTCCCTTCTGAACCTAGGAAAAATCAAAACTCCTCTCTTCTGAAAGCAATTCAGCTTTATTCATGCCAAGAAAAGTCTAATGTTTTGTATAAAATTTCAACTACATTTGCTAGCTACATTAAACACAGATTATACTGATTTGAATAGTTGTTATTAAAACAATACAGAGAAAGTTTGTCAAGATATAAAAAGTAAGAACCCTTGTGTGCTATCAGTAAGATTATAAATTGATGCAGCAATGGGAAAGACCATAAAGGATTTTCAAAACTAAAAGATAGAATTGGCATATGACTGAGCAATCCCACTTTTGGGATATGTACAAAAGAGTTGAAACCTAGGTCTCAATGAAATGTTTGCTTATCCATGTCCACAGAAATTGCAGTCATAGCAACTAAAAGAGAGAAGAAATACAAATGTCTTTTGATAAGTGGTTCTGGATTAAAAAAGTATTGCATTTGTATCTTTAAAAATGATGGAAATTGTTTAGATGGTCCAAGATTAGAGGACACCAAGAACAGCAGGGTAAATAAAACAAGCCAGTCATAGAACAAAAAATAATGCCTGGTTCCTTTAATAGGATATCTAAAATGTCAAAATTATACATAGAGAAAATAGAACAATGATCACCAAGATCTGAGAAGAAGGACAAATGAAAATTTTTCTTTTAACACCTTCATAGCTGGAATTCTGCAAAACAAAATGATCTGTAGCTTGTTCCCAACAGTGGGCATCCTGCACAATTACAGCCATGTTCAGTAAAAAGTGGTTAGGATGGAATATCTTGTGCTCTGTTTCTCAGTCATATAAAAATGGTAATTTGACTATGATATGATGTATTTCAATAAATATCAGAAGTCGAGTGTAAAATTTCATATCACATCCTTTCTTATGTTTGCTGGAAACTAAAGATGTTCTCTCAAGATCCAAATGCCCTGATGCCTCTTGACTGCCTTGAACTTCCGTAGAGATGGAGAATGGCTTATATAATTGCTAAGGTTGAGCAAATGTTCTCTGAGTCTAATTATTTATGGTTTTAATGTTGAAGAGAAATGGTGAATTTGTACCTACCCTCTTTGCTCTTCACTTCTGACACAGCTCATGCACCATCAGACAGACTAGTGTTCAGTTGACACAGCTCATGCACCATCAGACGGACTAGTGTTCAGGAAGAGTCAGAAAGAAGATATTCTTGCAAGTGTAAAATTTTGGTATATTTTTTGGCATTTATCTCTGATTTCAGGAATTGGCTAATATCAAGTTTTAAATGTAGCTGGTAATTCTGCTAAAAAAAATTAGGGCATGCATCTTTATTTGTTTTACTATGATCCAACAGCTTTGGAGCTCTTACCTAACCAGGCTGAATTAGCACATGAAGGAAAATAGCAATGTTGGGATAATGTATCATTTTATTTTCTATATGACTCAGTTACAGAAGAAACTTATTTTTATTCTGAGGTTTGGTGTATAATCTTCTTGATTACACAGATATTTAAAGTAAACCCCTTCTATATTTTCTGTATCTCACCTCTCTCTCTTAATTTCTCTTTCTCTCTTACACATGCACATACAAAATAATGTTAATGTTGAGAGCTTCCAAATATTCTACACTACAGAATGTGATTATGGCCAGAGTCCTTGAAGCCCACAACACAACTTTAGGTAAATAAAGTGTCAGGTACAAGTTTGCTCTTTTGTTTGATTGCAGTTGTAGTATTAAACTGTCAATCAAATCTTTACAGTGATTTTAAAAATTTCAAATATGAAGAGATATAAATTCTAACTCTAGTCTTGCATAGAGCAAACATGGTGACACATCCTAAATTCCTCATTGATGACAGATTTAATTAATTCCTTTATTCCCTCCAAGGTGACTTACACATTAGTTTGAATTTTATTTCTTTAAGTTTGTTTTCATGTTGTATGGACTTAATTAATATAATTAAAAAGTACTGAAATTATTTAGTCTTTGGAGAAAACTGAGGAAAATTTCCATAGAACATAGTGTGAAAAGAATAAAACTATGGCTCTTTGGATTGTTTTCTATTGTTTATTTATCCTTAAAAGGTTTTGAAAATTGATTTGAGGCATTGCAGACAAACTCGGCTATTATATATGAGCCTGGGTAAGCTCAACAGCATTTTCACACCGTAAGCCAGCTGTTGTGTAGAGGCCTCATGAAGTATATTGAACACTGCCTTTGTATCTCTAGCTGTGATGGGGTCTGCATCCTTATCTCAAGGTACACAAGGGTTATTTATGAAACTACATTCTCTTGCTTTTACAACACAATTCTACTTTAGAAGTAATGACAATTTTTAAAGAAAAGTAATTTCTACAGTAAAAAGTTCTGAAGTGATTTATCTAACCTGAACTTTAGTAAGTTCAGCGTTAATTAAGTTTGAAAACTGAAAATCTTAAATAAAAAAAAAAGATGAGCAAAGATTTGAGCACTTCGTTACTGCTCTTTATCCTTAGTGATTTATACACAACTTCTGGTTGTTCACTTGGGAATTAATCATATTCTGATATTCAGAAATTAAAACAAAAAATGAAATCAAAATCTATGGCTGGGTGGTGGTGGCTCATGCCTTAATCCCAGCACTCAGAAGGTAGAGGAAGATGGATCTCTGAGTTTGAGGACAGTCTGGTCTACACAGCAAGTTCCAAAATAACCAGGGATACACAGAGAAAACAACTCCATATCACCCAACCAAGCAACAAAACAAACAAACAAACAAACCACAATACAGCAACAACAAAAGCCATACAAATGTAATCACATTTAAAACACATTTAAAGGAAACATCATCTTCCAGACACAGCAAGGTCAATGCACATATTAACTCAGAGTCAGTGTAAGCACATAAAATAATTGCAGATGCTCCAGCCAGACAGAATGCTATTATGCAAGAGAGGAAGTGGACACAAAGTCTACCACTAGCCAAGAAGCTACTTGCAATTGGTACTTCTGGGATAGGGAAATCAGTTATCTTCAGTGAAGTGACACTGTGTGTGTGTGTGTGTGTGTGTGTGTGTGTGTGTGTGTGTGCGGTATATGGCAGTCCAAATGAGCAACCCATGTTCAGTAGCAGTAGGTCAACAAAAATAGGACACCACAAATTTATTTATTTATGAATCTATTTTATTTATTCACCTATCTGTCTGTCTATCTATCTGTCTGTCTGTCTGTCTATCTATCTATCGATCGATTCATTCATTTATTGTGTGTGTTTGTATACTTTGCTAGGCATTGCTAAGAGAGAGAAAGAACATTAAGTTGAGTGGGTAGAAAGTGAGTGAGATTTGGAATAAGTTGAAGTATGGGAAGGAATATATATGATCAAAATAATGATGAGTTCTCTAAAATTAAAATATATTTAAAAATATTTTATTATTGAGTTCAAGTCCAACCTAGTCTACAAGAGCTAGTTCCAGGACAGGCTCCAAAACTACAGAGAAACCCTGTCTCAAATCCCCCACCCCATTTTTTTTATTATTTTAATGTTCTCTATACTGTTGCATTTTTCATGACAAAATAAATATAGACAAAAGTTGAATGAAGAAAAAATTAGCAAATGCTGAAATCATTTTAGATGTTTTCAAGTTGGGCTCTTTTCTTTTCAGGCAGAAATTTAGAAAATCATAAGAATGTGTATCTGTACTAGTAGGATATGTATGTGCATTAAAGAATTCAGATAGTTTATTAAAAATACACATATTTGAAGGGGAGAGGCAGGGAGAGGAGCAGATAAAAATCTAGAGCTTAATAAAAATTAACCAATTAAAATACACACATAAACATGCAACATACATGCATATATGAAACAATCTCAAAATGACAGAAAAGTTATGAGTCCTCTGGCTACTCCATGAACATTCAGGGACACTAATTTTCACAGCAAATAAGGAACATTTGTGCTTTTCACGTTAGAATCTCTCTGGTTTCCCTACCCAGAAAACTCAGGATAATCTCCCAATTTTTAAGATAAAAAACCATAATTTTTAAAAATTTATTTTTAGTTAAGTAAACATAATTAAATCTGAGAAGGGACTCTACCATATAATGTAGCATATTCTTAAAATTGAAGTAGGTATGTATTTGGTCATTTGAGGTGGTAGTGTGGACACATTCTGTCTGTCCTAATAGGTCCTTTGATAGTCCACACTTCTTGATTTTCAGTTTATATGCGCATTTACACCAGTATGGACTCTAGTGGATCTTAACATTTCTAACCACCTTTTTCTATTTTTGAGACTTACACTGTCTACCAGAGGAGCCCTTTCAAGCTGTGCCCCACAGCCTTTGACATCTCCTGTCATTCTCTGAATTCTGTCATACAATTTTTATAGCAGATAATACGTTTAATCTTGTTCTTTCCTTGACATTACCCATGACAGCTGTTTTTCTAAAGAGATCTAGTTTCATTTAGTTAGATAAGTATTTGAAAAGTATTATTTGGTCAGGAGTTGTTGTTGAGCTAAGACTATTTGACTATTGTCAACTTTTCTTAGTGGGAAGTCCACCACACATATTTACATAGTGACTTTTACATTTATGCACACTGAAGACAATCAGTTCGTGCTTATACCTGCAACTGAAATCCACCACGATAGGATGCATTCTTGTTTTCTATTTTCCATTCTTGTAGCTCTTCTCTTCAACAGTAAACATGGTTCCTCTTACCTTTCCTGTGGTTATTTACTTTAACAGTGTAATATAACAGGTCTCATGTTGAAGCCATCACTTTTCCTCCACAGGTGTCCTCTTCAAGTCATGGACCACACTCTCACAACCAATAGTAGATGATTTGTCTTTTCTCATGCATTTATTCACCATCTTGGGGCCAGAAAGAGCCTTGGACTGATCAGTTCAATCCCAGCACCACCCTGTCTCCCCTAATCAGATTTGTGGAAACAATACACAACTTTCCTGTTCTCCATATGAACTATGTTAGCCCACCGTAGAACAACCTTCTAGCGACCCTCTTTATTGTTCCCCAGCTCTGAAATATCATGTAAAACATTTCTCAAAACATAGGTCTTTTCTTTTCATGCATCTGGTCTCCTCTTTCAGGCCTGGCCTCTGATGCTTAGGGAGCCCCTTCCTATGTTGCTGAGACTCTGACGCTGCTCATGGTGCTGCTCCTTCAGCCTGATTCAGCACTTCTCAAAAGCTTTCCTCTTTCACATATGACCTCCTCACCTTGTGAAAACTATTGACATGTTCAGCAGTGGCTGAGTTTGAATTTCTTCCCTGACACATGTTTCCTTGTGTTGTTGCTACTCGTGTGTAGATGTCTTCTCAACTTCCAGACCTTGCTTGATCTCCAAGGCTTCTCCAAGGACCTGCTCTTTGCATTAGCTTGGAATTCCCTCTTCTAATGTCCCTATGAGTGATTTATCCATTAGAAGGGAAGAGAAAAGGGGAAGAAATAGAAAACTAGTGACTTGTTTCCTGTTTAGTTGTTTTCACTATAATTGCATTGTAAAAATAACCTTTTATTTTAGAATCATCTAAAGTTTAGAGAAAAGTTGCAAAGACAGCACCAAGTTCTGGATATTTGTACCCAGTTTGCTTGTTGCTGTTTTTTTTACATTTCCCCAGTAAATTCATCATAACCAGTACTCCAATACTGGTACATTAAAAAAAACTTAAATCCTTGATTAAAATTTCTAGTAACACTTGGAAAAAATGTACCCATAACTTTGCAATTTACTGTTTATCTTCAATACATTCCCTTCACGTTTGACCTCAATTACTACTCAAATAGAGAAACTCTAAAATAGCTGATGTCTTGAAAATTCTCTGAAGAGATATAGCCTCCTTATTTACAAATTTTCTCAGAGCTTTATAAGCTACCCTGTGTAGCCCTGCATGAACAGTTTGCTGGATGGACTATCCCTGAGATAAAGTAAAGTTCTGGCATTGTGACCAGCTTATTTTATTAATTTGGCACTGGAAAAGAGCATTGGTGAGCTACAGAAATTTCGGTGGCCTTCAAAAAAATGGAAATATAAAATAAAGCCCAGAAAAGATAACTCACTCTCTGGAAAACTGGGAAAAGAAAATGGTAGCTCCTAGTTGAAGGATTGATTATCTTAATAAATGCCTATGAAGCATATTTTACATCAGTACATGAGTTATTAAATATATTATTCATAAAATTTTGGTTTTGAGGCTCTCAAGGTTCAGAGCTCAGTTGGTCAAGTGCTTGCTGCATAGGCATAAGCACCTGTGTGTGAGGTCCAAACCATTATAAATAATCAGCTGTGGAAGCTCACATTGTGACCTCAGTATTGGAGCAGCAGGTACCAGAGGATCCTCGGAACTCACCAACTGGCAAGCTCAGCCTGATCCCATGAGTCCCAAAGTATCAATGAGAGACCAAAATACATGACTCCTGAAAAATGATACTTGAGCTTTCCCTTTGGATTCCATAGGCATATTATGTGCATAAACATGCATACATGAGGTTCCTTGCATGATTTTAAATGTAAAATTCCTATAACTACAGACCACTGGAGCAAATAAAAAGAGATTGTACACTGTATGGCCCTGCTCTTTTTATTCACTGTTGTGGTGTCTTATAAAAATATACCACAACTTTCAACATTTTTTTTTAATTTACTCTGGTTTCAATGGAGTGCAAAGCCCTTGGAATATTTTGAACCAGATCTCATGATAGACCCTTCCAGCTTCTACTTTCCTGGAAGAAATTTATCTTGAATGTTTCTTTCTTGTTTGTCCTAGAGGCACAAATGTACTTTGGTTATATAAGTTTCTCCTGTTTTAAAAATTGACACTATGGGGGGAAATTAATTTTTCCTTTCTACAGTCATAAGAGGTCTATGAATTTTTAGAAAGAAATTCATAAAAGCATATAAATGAAAGGATTAAAATCTTGTCTAGTAAATTTAGTAAAATTATTCTAAAGTCAGGAAGAAATTATGATTCTAAGAAGTTGGACATTTATTGATGAGTCCTTGAAAAAATTGAACCATATGTTTGACAAGGTTAAGAAACTGAGCCATGTGAGGATGTAGAACTTGTCCTGTGAGGGATTCTAACAGTAACTCGTGAGCACACAGTAGGTATCTTAAATCAGTTTCTGATCTTTGTGTGATTAAAATCGAAATGAAAACATGAGCCCAAATTCTAGGCTATGGAAGGACAAGGCTATAAAGAAAGGATTCATTTTTATTTTTGCACTTCTGCTATTTTATTTTTATCAAGACTGGTTTAAATATATATATATATATATATATATATATATTTTAATTACAAAATAGTTTAACCACTCTAAGGAGGTCATAGCTGATAACATACTTTGCTGAATAGAATCGTTTTATCTTTCTCAAGTAGTAAGTTCCTTTTAAGTATTGAAAAATTAATTATCTGAAGACATGGACATCTGTGTTTTTTTCTTTAACCGAGCTGGCTTGAAGGCTCCTCTTTGGAGACCTTACAATTAAGACTGCTCATCCCACTTGTGTCAGCACTGTCATTGTCCCCTAGGGTTTGGGTGACCCAGCTGGGTAGGTGCAGACATCCAAGGGCATCCCAAACATCATCTGCAGTAGATGATCCTGACATCTATCCTCTAGATCATGAAAGTCAAACCATGTTGGTTCTCTAATAGGGGAGATCAATTTTTCATAGATTGCCTTGGTCTGATGTCTTTCTCAGGTCTACAATCTGAGCATTGGCTGGTTGTAAGTCTTTACAACACCTAGACTAGATGCCTATAGCGTTGGAGCCTAGATAAGAAAAAAGCAGGACAGGGCAAACAGTCCTTTCTTTGTACACTATGACTTGGAATTAGAGCTATGTGGTTGACCTCCACAAGGACACTTTGAGTTGATTCTCATTGACATAAACATAGCCAGGAACTGAAGGGGGACTGAGAAGTACAGAGAATTTGCAGAGAAGTAGATAGCTGTGACTGTATCAGGTAAAGGCACATTGCCAGTGGATGGCAAAAAAAAAAAATATAAAAAGGTTATGTGAGGTGTTCTGTGTTTATGACAGTCTTTGCACAAGTGAGCCTGCATCATGTCAGAGGAGAGGGTAGAAAAGATGGGATAAACTGTGTTGAGAATGACCAGAAAGTACTTTTCTGTCTTTTTTCTTTACTTGGCTGGTTTGGCTACAGCAATAAGGTACAAATGCCACAGCCACATCATGAAGGTTGAACTTCTCACCCTTGTCCAAACCTCCACGGCATCTCTAAATTATGCCTGATCAATTCTGGCATAAGCATTTGAATCTGGCTTGTGAAAGGTGGTTTGGGGCATGATTTACAATGAATAAAATGTCTGTTATGTAAATGTCAAGGATCACCTTTGTAAAGTAAGGTTTTGTTTATAAAGAAACCACAATAAACCATAATCCTCTGGCCACAATTGTTCCTAGGAAAGTCAAATCTCATCAAGTTCAGGTCCAGTGGAAACGGTAAATTGCATACACTAATTCCAAAAGTGCAACTTATGCTCTCTGAAATCTTCAAATGAAAAATTATATTAAAAATGATCAGATTTAAAGAATCAGTATGCGATCCTATCCAATATATCTAGCTACTTTACCTTGAATTTGCAATGGCCACAAATAATTTTCCTAATTCTCATTACAGATTTACTTTTTGTCTTAATGACAGCCTCTTATTCTGTAGCCCATGATAGCCTGAATCTCATTATATAATTCAACCTGACTGTGAGTTACCAGTAATATTCCTGACAAAGTCTCACAGATGCCAGAAGAGCACACATTTATTCTCCACTTTAAGATTTGTCCCTTTAGTCTGTAGCACTGGGCTTGAGAGGAGAATAGTATTGAATATAGCATATTGTCTTATATACTCTTGTATTGCTGTGAGGATATACCATGGCCAAGCCAACTTACAAAATAAATCATTTAATTGGGTATTTGCTTACAATTTCAGAGGTTAGTCCATTATCATTATCACAGGGGACAGTGGCGGCAGGCAGGCAGACATGGTGTTGGAGAACTGGGTAAGAGCTTACATCTGAACTGTAAGTTTCAGGTGGGGAGAGGAAGATTGAGCTGGGCATGGGCTTTTGACACTTCAGAGCCAGTGACACACTCAGTGACACGCTTCTTCTGAAAGGCCATACTGATTCCAACAGGAGCACAACTTTTAAATATTCCCAAACAGTTCTACTAAATGAAGACCAATAATTTAAATCTATGAGCCTATGGGAACCATTCTTATTCAAACCACGATAAGTATTTTTTTTTCATTCTTTGGCACACACACAAGGTTATCATGAATGTACTAAAGCTTTACATGTTATTTGAAGGAGAAATGTATTTTGTTTCAAGAAAATTTTGTTTGTTTTTACTTTCAAAGTTATATTTTGACAGATATTTTTCTTCTTTTTATAATTTTAATTTAAGGTGGAATTAAATCACTTTGATTCATTCTTTCTCTGCCTTTAGCTTCTCCCGTGTCCCCTCCTACCCGTCCTGCCCATGTTCTTCTCCTCATTCCATCTTAAACTGGTGGTTTCTTTTTTTGATTATTATTGACATATGTCTATATGTATATATACAGCTTGCCTGGCCTGCTTAGTGTTGCTTACATTTTTATGAATTCAGGGCCCACAGATAAGTGCAGTTTCCTCTTCACCAAAGAAACTCTGCATCAAATGGAAAAGCATTACAGAAACCCCAATTCGTCCTAATGCGGAGATCAGCTGACTGGCTGTGAGGATCTCAGCCTAGTGGATACATCCACAATGCAACTGCTGTTCCAGTGGCTCAGCGAACAGTACAGAAAAGGAAGCAGAAAAACTACAGGAGCCAGGGAACCAGGAAGTCTGCTCTAAGATGTGCCTCCTCGAAATTAAAGCGAAGTTGTACTCATACATTAACAATATGGCTGCCTAGAGCCAGGAAAAGTGCAGAGTTGGGAGATCTCGTGGGGTCTCAGCCTAGGGAAAGAACTACTAGCAGACAACGGCTGCTGAGAGAAAGAGAAGTAGTATCTACCAGGGATGAGTCACCAATTGTTCATCAAATAATATTATTTTATTAAAAGTGGATGAAATATCTATAAACCTTAAAGTAAATATTTTGGTCAGTTAAGGAAAGGGAGTAACTACTACTTAACATATAGAGCATAATTCATTATATTATGTTTGTTCAATTTAGATTATTTGCCATAACATATATTTTAATTTTTTTATAGTTTGTACAGTTGTGACTTATTTTTCCTATAGGAAGAAATGCTGAAACAGCTCTGCTTTTTGGGAGAATAAGTATTTTAGTTATAGTCTGCTATTTTAGAAAATTAACAGTTTGAAGGTGGATAGGAAACATTTCTCTTTCTGTTGTATGGAGCTGCTTTTTAATAGAAAGAAGAAAAGCAAACTTTATTTTCAGTAGAAATAAAGACAGAAACCCAGCATTGATAAACCTCACGATAGTTCAGGATTAGCTACAATTATTCCTGATTTCTTATTTATCTAGTTTTCTTCTCTGCTTAAATATCATGAGCATTATTCCAGTTCCATTGATAGTTATTACTAATTCCAATCAATGGTCGAGCTCAAGGTAAAAGGTAGATCTTCTATAAAAAATATGTTTAATTACTTTTGTTAGCTTAGGAATGGGTAGGTGAAAAGATGGTGAGATTTAGAATAAGAACAATTGAACACAGTTCCATTTAGTCAGATGCTTTCCCTCAATTGAAAAATTGATTCTTTTGATCAATGCTGTAGAGAGAAAAAGGTAATCTTGCGGAGAAGTGGGATGGAAAATGGCCAATCAATAGGACTTGACAGTGCCACCCAGAATCTGAAGTGACATAGATTCCAAGAATTGTTCTGGTAATGCACACTTGTAAATACAAATAAAATAAGCAGAGGCAATCTAAATGACTTTCCATTTGATTTACTCCCATCGCTGGTCCTGTCTGCAGTCTTGATTAGGCACATGTTTTCATTAGAATAAGAAGTTTCCATGAAGGCTTATGTGTTGAAGGCTCCATCCCCAGCTAATGGCTGGAAAGGTGTGTAGGAGGTGAAGAGGTAATTCAAACTTGAGAGCACTAATTTTATCAATGAGTTAATGGATTAATGAGTTCATACTGAATTGGCTATTAGAAGGCAATCTGGTAAGGCAGGGGTGTAGATCCCTGAAGTATTCCTTTAGAGGGTTTATTATGTATCTGGCCCTCCATGTGTCTCATCTCTGTCCATGTTGAGGTCAACAGTTTGCTCTGCTATGGTCTCCAGACTGCTGTAGTGTTCTGCTTCAATACAACCTAGGAATAACAAAGCCAGCTGGCTGGCCAAGCACTGAAACCTGTGAACCCAGGGTCAAGAAAACTCCTTTAACCCTTACGTTCTTCTGTCAGGCATTTTATTGAGAGTTATATCAGAATACGAAATGGTCAAAACACAACATTCCCAAAAGACATCTCGTGATGGCTGGTGCACAGCTAAGCCCACATTTAGAACTTGGGAATTGCATGAGTTTCTAAAGAAGTCAGTGGGGTGTGCTTGCACTCCACCTTCCCAGAGGCATCATAACCATGCAGCAAACTAGTCTGGCAGGCTTGATTTCTGCGACTGGACCCTAAGGATGTGTTTTCTAACAGCAGGACAGGGCATGAAGAGGGATTTAGCTTTCTGGATTCAGAGAAAGATGGAGAGAAAGAGTCTGTAAGCAAGAAAATGACTCATAGCGGTGCAAGAACTATAGAGTGAGAGAAGCCAGGAGTTACAAGGTGGTGACCAGAAGCATTAGTGCTGCTGGGAAGGGCAATGAGACAGCTGTGTCACGGAGGATACTGTTTGATTCGGTTGTTGGTTTAACATTCTCTATAAACCCCACTGTTTTTTTCTGAGACACTTAAAATGGCATAGGGAGTCTGAATTCTTCTAGATAAATCCTCTTCAGCCAGCAGGTGTGGGAACTAAATCTTTATTTACAGTTTCAGATTAGTGTTCTTTAAAAACTGCTTCATACCCCTTGAGTTATCTTTTGTCTGTTTCTTTGCCATCTACACAAACTATATTTCTTTTTAGAATGTCATTTGCCTTCTGGATCCATCATTGATTTTGTCATTGTGTCCAAGGCCTCTGAGCAGATGGAGTCCCTAGAATTCAAATCAAGTTTGTCTCAGTGTTTGTGAGTGTAGATTAGGCAAAGTAATATGAACTAACAATCAAATGGGTCTATGAAGAAAGTTTAGGACACATAACTTAGAAGTTACTATAACAGTCCTTAGGGGAAACTGACATGATACTTATTAGTGAACATTGATCATTATCATGAAGATTGGTTAAAAATCCAAATAGACCAGATTATGACAAGGACTATAGCAATTTCCAAGACAAAAAGACAATGATGTACTAGTTTATTTTGTTACTTTCAATCTCTTTATCTATTTCAGAATTTAAAGATATACCAAAGATGGACTTGGGCATGTATGATGATCTAATGGGATCCTAAAAAATATGATAATGAAGATAAAGACATTAATCCACAGAGGACAGGGAACACACAGCACTAACCTCCAAGCTGCAGAAAATGAACTAGATATACCAACTAGACACTGAGGCATGCATGGCATGTTCTGATGCTCTGATGGAAGTTCAGATCTTATTTACCTGCTAAGTTAGCACTGAATTTCCCACACACATTGCAGCCTGTGGATTCCTATGTCTTCTGCTATCTGCAGTATGGGGAAGTCAAGGTACATTATTAGAACCTAGGGGATATAGCTTCTATGCACCACTTAACATAAAGTCCAAGAACTATAAAATAGAAACATATGCACTTAAATGATTTCATTTTCATTATGTGTAACCTTTTCCTTTATGCCTTCCTTCATTTCTTCAATTTTGTAGAAGAGATTGTATCTAAAAGATGGCTACCATGTTTGTCCTCCAAAACTCTGTTACTAAATTTGTGCCTTTTATATCGTATTTTTAACTTACTTTAATTTTTTGTACTATACATTTTGATTATAGTTTTGCCCAAATCTTCCCACATCCCTATCCACCCAACTTTAAGTTTTTTCTTTTTTTTAATTTTATTTTTTTAAATTTATTTATTTATTAAAGATTTCTGCCTCCTCCCCGCCACCGCCTACCATTTCCCTCTCCCTCCCCCAATCAAGTCCCTCTCCCTCATCAGCCCAAAGAGCAGTGAGGGTTCCCTGCCCTGTGGGAAGTCCAAGGACCTCCCACCTCCTTCTAGGTCTAGTAAGGTGAACATCCAAACAGCCTAGGCTCCCACAAAGCCAGTATGTGCAGTAGGATCAAAAACCCATTGCCATTGTTCTTGAGTTCTCAGCAGACCTCATTGTCTGCTATGTTCAGCAAGTCCAGTTTTATCCCAGGCTTATTCAGACCCAGTCCATCTGGCCTTGGTGAGTTCCCGATAGATCATCCCCATTGTCTCATTATGTGGGTGCATCCCCCCCGCGGTCCTGTGTTCCTTGCTCGTGCTCTCTCTCCTTATGCTCTTGATTTGGACATTGGGATTTCGGTCTGGTGCTCCAATGTGGGTCTCTGTCTCTGTCTCCGTTCATCGCCTGATGAAGGTTAATATCCAGGAGGATGACGATATGTTTTTCTTTAGGTTCACCCTCTTATTTAGCTTCTCTAGGATCACTAATTATAGGCTCAATGTCCTTTAATAATGGCTAGAAGCCAATTGTGAATGAGTACATCCCATGTTCCTCTATTTGGGTCTGGCTTACCTCACTTAAGATAGTGTTTTCTATTTCCGTCTATTGCATGCAAAATTCAAGAAGTCATTGTTTTTTACTGCTGAGTAGTACTCTAATATGTATATATTCCATACTTTCTTCATCCATTCTTCCACTGAAGGGTCTTTAGGTTGTTTCCAGGTTCTGGCTATTACAAACAATGCTGCTATGAACATAGTTGAGCATATACTTTTGTTGTATGATAAGGCATCTCTTGGGTATATTTTCAAGAGTGGAATTGCTGGGTCCAGGGGTAGGTTGATCCTGAATTTCCTGAGAAACGCCACACTGCTTTCCAAAGTGGTTGCACAAGTTTGCATTTCCACCAGCAATGGATGAGTGTACCCCTTACTCCACAACCTCTCCAGCAAAGGCTATCATTGGTGTTTTTGATTTTAGCCATTCTGACAGGTATAAGATGGTATCTTAAAGTTGTCTTGATTTGCATTTCCCTAATTGCTAAGGAAGTTGAGCATGACCTTAAGTGTCTTTTGGCTATTTGAACGTCTTCTGTTGAGAATTCTCTGTTCAGATCAGTGCCCCATTTTTAATTGGGTTGATTAGTTTTTTACAGTCTAGTTTCTTGAGTTCTTTATATATTTTGGAAATCAGACCTTTGTCAGTTGCAGGGTTGGTGAAGATTTTCTCCCAGTCAGTGGGTTGCCTTTTTGTCTTAGTGAGAGTGTCCTTTGCTTTACAGAAGCTTCTCAGTCTCAGGAGGTCCCATTTATTCAATGAGGCCCTTAATGTCTGTGCTGCTGGGGTTATACATAGAAGTGGTCTCTTGTGCCCATGTGTTGTAGAGTACTTCCCACTTTCTCTTTTATCAAGTTCAGTGTGTTCGGACTGATATTGTGGTCTTTAATCCATTTGAACTTGAATTTTATGCATGGTGATAGATATGGATCTATTTTCATTCTTTTTCTTCTTTTCAAAAATATTTTTTAAAAAAATCCCAACCAAACAGAAGGAAACAAAAAGTTGAAAACAAAACCAAGCAACCAACAAACATGAAGAAAACAAAACAAAAAACAAAATAAAAAATCACACCAAACACTGGGAGTCCATTTTGTGTTAGACAGTTACTCCTGAGCCTAAGACCTGCTGGAGTGTGGTTAATATCCCAGTCACTTCATTTGTATTATGATTCCCAGCAAGTCTCATTTACGAACAGCTTCTTGGTTGGGTTAAGACTGTGTGTGTATCCATTTTCCTTTCTCTATGGTCAGATTCTTGTCTTGCTAGAGCCTGTGCCGGTCTTGCAATTGATGTCTCTGTGAGTTCATGTGTGCGTTAGCTCTGCTGTGTCATTTACTTTAGAGCCCAAGACCTATCTGGCATCAGGTTCTTGGTATCATTTACAAAGTCAAGGACGGATTCTAACTCACGGAGTTGGTCCTAACTAATTACAATTAAAAGTTTGTTACTTCAACAACATTGTGACCACTATTGTACATATTATTCATCATTGTAGGTACTCATGTTCATATCTGGGGAACACTGATGGTGAGATTTTTCTACAGTAGATGTATATTGCCTTCCAGTACTGTGAATGACATTCATTGGGGTTAAAGTTTGTAGTTGGTACCAGCACAATTTTTTCATGTTCAATGATGTTAGTAAGTGGTGTTTTAAGTAATAGAGCCTTATATACTGTCATATTGTAGAGGGTAACCAATAGCACCGTCAATAACCTCTAATGCTTTGAGGGGCCTTTAAAGACCGAATAATCAATGACTCAAATGAATCTGCATTTTCCTGGTACTGGGGGATCTACTTGGCAGCATATGACATTTAGTGGGGGTAAAAAGACCTGAAAGACTCCACAAATAAACTTCATAAGTTGATAAAACTTTCATAAACATAAGACAAACAAAATTAGTACTTAAAAATCTGTTGATTCATTGTCCTTTGTGTCTCATCAGCCCTCATTGTTCGCCATGTTCAGAGAGTCCAGTTTTATCTCATGCTTTTTCAGTCACAGTCCAGCTGGTCTTGGTGAGCTCTCAATAGATCAGCCCCACTGTCTCAGTGGGTGGGTGCATCCCTCGTGGTCCCGACTTCTTTGCTCATGTTCTCCCTCCTTCTGCTCCTCATTGGGACCTTGGGAGCTCAATCCAGTGCTCCTGTGTGGGTCTCTGTCTCTATCTTCATCCATCACCAGATGAAGGTTCTATGATGATATGCAAGGTATTCGTCAGTATTGCTCTAGGATAGGGTCATTTCAGGTTCCCTATCCTCAACTGCCCAAGAAACTACCTGGGGACCTCAGCTTGGGCACCTGGGGCCCCTCTAGGGTCAGGTCTCTTGGGTTTGATCCTACGTAATGTGATGGCTTTGTGGGAGCCTAGCCAGTTTGGATGTTCACCTTCCTAGATATGGAAGAAGGTGGGAGGTCCTAGGTCTTACCACAGGGCAGAAAACCCTGACTGCTCTTTGGACTGGAGAGGGAAGGGGAAAGGAGTGGGGGGGGGAGAAGGGTGGGAGGAGGGGAAGAAGAGTGGGAGGAGGGGGAGAAGGGTGGGAGGAGCGGGAGGGAAATGGGAGGCTGGGAGGAGGTGGAAACTTGTTTTTTTTTCTCCTTTTCTCAATAAAAAAAGAAAAAAATCTGTTGATTCTTACAAATGGCAAATATACTGAGAAATAAATCAGGGAAGAAGTCCTATTCACAATAGTCTAAAAGAATGTATTTTAGAAAAACTTTAATTAACAAAGTGAAAGGCTTATATCATAAAAAGTTTAAGACATTGAAGAAGAAATTGAAAATAAAAGATCAGGAGATGGAAGGATCTTTCATGCTCATGGAACAGTAGGAGTAACGTTCTGAAAATGTTCATACTACCAAGGCAATCTACAGGTTAAATGCAATTGCCATAAAAGTTCAAACTTCATAGAAATTTAAAAAGAAATCTGAATTCATATGGAAATGGAAATACTCAGGATAATTCAAACAATTCTGAATAATAAAAGAACTACTGATGATATCATTAGCACTAGTTTCAAGTTTTACTAGAGAACTATAGTAATAAAAATAGCATAACATCCTGGGGGGTGGCGGTGCACACCTTTAATCCCAGCTCTAGGGAGGCAGAGGCAAGCAGATCTCTGGGGACTAAAGGTGTGTGCTGCCACCATCTGGCCATACACAATTGTAGAGTTAAGCCAGCCCCTTTAGGGGGCGGGTTTGCCTCGGGCGAATGTGTACCGATAAATGGGCGTGTGCGGGAGGCGGCCCCACCCTTTCTTTCCTACCTCCTGTGCTATGCGGGAACCTCGGTTCTGTAAGTTTTATTTAATCATTAAATTTGTATATATTCTTTAATATTTGCCTGTGTTTATTCACGCCGATACATTTGGCGGCGCCCACCGTGGGGCTTTGCGGAGACCCGCCCCAAATTGGAGTGTATTGGGGCCACCGCTCCCAGCGGAGGTCTCCCTGGGCATGCAGACTGTACCCTTTCAGCTGGTCCGTCTACGGCTGGGGACACAGCTGAGATTCTGAGCAATTCAATCTTTCCTGGTGCCTGCTAAAAAGTCAAACGGGATGGGAGTATTAGCACTCCCCGGCCCCGCCCTGCCTGACAGTGGCACAAGCACCTCTGTAACAGTGTGATCAGTCTCTGTTCCCCTCCCACCTGCGCCTGTGCTTGGGTCACGTGAAGGCGGTCCTGTGAGCTGGCTCAAACAAGCCAGTCCCTTTGATGTGTTCACTTTGGCAAATGCTTTTGCTCTGGTCCGTCTTGCACCGGTCCAAGAATTTTACCTCTAGCGGCGCAATATGAATGCCCCCAGCTGTCCCTCTTAATCATGGCCTTGGTTCCGAAAACCAACAAAATACAACCTCGGTCCTATTCCATTATTCCTAGCCGCAGTATCCAGGCGGCACAGGCCTGCTTTGAACACTATAATTTTTTTAAAGTAAATGCTTCGGGCCCGTGGGACACTCAGCTAAGACCATCGAGGGGGCACCGAGAGGCAAGGGGTGGGGACGGGTGGTGACTCGCCTCGCGCCTCGCGGCGGACTGCCCGCCCGCTCCCAAGATCCAACTACGAGCTTTTTAACTGCAGCAACTTTAAGATACACTATTGGAGCTGGAATTACCGTGGCTGCTTGCACCAGACTTCCCCTCCAATGGATCCTCGCCGAAGAATTTAAAGTGGACTCATTCCAATTACAGGGCCTCGAAAGAGTCCTGTATTGTTATTTTTCGTCACTACCTCCCCGGGTCGGGAGTGGGTAATTTGAAAATCACACTGGAAAAATGACAGCATCTTCAGCAAATGTTGCTAGTTAATGTAGGTCTTAATAATAAAAGCCCAGGGAGCTGGAGAAATGGCTCAGTGGTTAAGAGCACTGACTGCTCTTCCAAAGGTCCTGAGTTCAATTCCCAGCAACCACATGGTGGCTCACAACCATCCGTAAGGAGATCTGGTGCCCTCTTCTGGCCTGTAGGCAAACATGCAAACAGAATACTGACAATACTGTATACATAATAAATAAATAAATAAATCTAAAAAAAATAAATAAAAGCCCAGAGTCAGGTATAGGGGAAAACGCTGAGATATCAGAGGAATCAAGGAGCCAAACCACTAGTCCTTACCTCTCAACTTCCCAGCCAAAAAGACAGTGAGTTCCTGTTTCCTCCTGCCTTATCACTTCTTTGTCTGCCCAGCCACATCACTTCCTGTCTGTCTGTAAGGACCTCCAGGTCTCTATGGTTAGGTAGTGACTAGCTCTGCTTTCTGATCTTCAGGCACTCTTTATTTGTACAAATGTGGTATGAGCATCATCAAAATAGATAGCTGAGTATAAAGGAGGAAAATAAACCCATATCTGTCACTGTGCACAACACTCATCTCCAAATGTTTAAATGACCTCAACATGAGACTAATACTCTGAATATGATGAAAGAGAAAATGGGGAATAGGCTTCAACTGCTAGGCAAGGGGAAAGCCTTTATTATTAGGTCAATAATAGCACAGGATTTATAACAAACAATTAATGAATATGACATTATGAAGTTTAAATTTTTCTTTATGTCTAAGGTCCCTAGCATTAGAGCAAAGCAGCAGCCTAAAGAATAGGAAAATGTCTTCACCCATTATACATATGATAGAGAGTATCTGAATATACAAAGGAATAAAAAAAAGAACATAAATATCAAGAAGTCAAAAACCCCTCCAAAAAAATAATGGGTGACCATTTCACCTTGGATTAACATGTAGGGAAGATGGTTTCTCCTGCTCTCAGCATTGTTTAGTTGTCTGTATTTCTTTGTGCAGGGTTGAAGAATCTTGTACTTCCCCCAAACTGTTGAGCAAGTTCTACTTATTTAGGAATCTATCTATCTATCTATCTATCTATCTATCTATCTACCTATCCATCCATCCATCTATCTATCTATCCATCCATCTATCTATCTACCTATAGACAAGCAAATATGTGAAAGAAAGAAAGGAAGTTGAAAGGATGTAAGTATAATTTCAAAATGTTAAATAAATATTTTAAATAGTTTAGAACTAAACAGAGGTCTCAAAAGATGAAACTCAAATATCTGAGAATCACTTTAAAAAGTATTCAATGATTTTTTTTTTTAGCCATCAAGAAAACTAAAATTAAAATTACTTTATCCCAGGCAGGCTGACTAAGATTAATAAAACAAATGGTAGTAGATTTTTGTAGGCGGTCCTTCTGTATATGTGTTGCTTTGATTGGTTAATGAATAAAGCTGATTTGGCCTATGGCAAAGCTGAATAGAGTAAGGTGGAAATTCCAAGCAGATAGAGCAGGAAAAAAAAAGGCAGAATTAGAGAGATGCCATGTAGCTACTGCAGAAGACAGAACCTTATTGGTAGACTACAACCATGAGGCAATACACAGATTAATAGAAATGGGTTAATTTAACATATAAGAGTTAGTCCAGGATGTGCCTAAGCTATTGGCCAAGCAATGTTGTAATCAATTCAGTTTCTGTGTGTTTTGAGTTTGAGCAGCTGGGAACAAACAAGCAGTCTCTGCCTATAGTAGAGGCTGCCAAGAGTGCGAGGAAAGTGCAACCATTGGTGGTGGGTGTGCAGACATTGGTGGTGGGTGTGCAAACATTGGTGGTGGGTGTGCAAACATTGGTGGTGGGTGTGCAAACATTGGTGGTGGGTGTGCAAACATTGGTGATGGGTGTGCAACCATTGGTGGTGGGTGTGCAACCATTGGTGGTGGGTGTGCAAACATTGGTGGTGGGTGTGCAAACATTGGTAGTGGGTGTGAAAACATTGGTGGTGGGTGGTTTCATTGGTTATGAAAATAACGTGAAGATTCCTCCAATGTCTGGCAATTGATCTTCCACAAGATACATTTGTACCTCTCTTGGGCATGTACCCAATGAACTCTATGTTTTATAACACAGACTTGCTCATCTGTGTTTGTTACTGGTCTGCTCACAATAGTTAGACAGTGGAAGCAACTGATGAACAGATAATAAAAATATGGTACATTTGCAGAATGCAATATTCATCTGTTAAGAAAATTGAAACTAAGAATTTCAGGATAGATGGAGCTAGAAACAATCATCCTCAGTAAGGTAGCTATGACATAGAAAGACAAACACATTTATTTTCTCTCATGAGTGGATTTATCTTTTAACCTTTAGGTATGTGTGTTTCATTTAGAATATCCATACAAAATTATGTATCTACTGAGGGACCAGGTTGTGGAAGAAAATATCTCAAGGAAGGGAAAGAGATATAATGGGATTTAGAGGGAACTAGAATGTGAGGATTATTAGTTGGGGAAGAGGATGGGAGGGCAGGGTAAAATTGTGAAGATGGGGAGTAATAACTAACACTAAAGACCTTTGTACAAAGACATACGAATACCTGCTACTGTTCAAGCTTCTTGAATTATATTCCTGTATGAAGCAAATTTAAATGGAGTGAATTCATATCTTGTGAAGAAATCTGTTTTAGTTCTCTCTGTTCCTGAATAACAATGCCTTTTCCTTACAATCTGCCTCTAACTTGTCCAGAAGCCACCACCTTTTTTCTGACTCAGTTTCCTCTTAGTATCAGCATGAACCTGTCCCATGACAGCCTCAGCTGACTTGAGCATAACAGGAAGATCTCATATTTTGCGTCTTTCCCTTCGGTGAAGTCGGTGTTTATCTGAAAAGGTCAGAACACTTCCCTGTTTTTAGAGAAACTGTGAAGAGTCCTCACAAAGTGGATAAGACAAGATGCCCAGAAGGTTTAATAATCTCTTCCTTTAAAGCCACTTCCAAATAATGTTTTTTTTTCCTTTCCCTGTTAAACAAACAGGCAGACAGACAAAAAAACTATTTAGAAATGAATTATTTGACTTTGGCAGAAAAAGACTACAGTCTTCAAAGTGGTATCTAGAGAGAATTTATTTAGTATATACATTTATTTGTTTATTTTAAACAATGCTTATTTTGTATTTAATTGGAAGAAATATTTTGTTATATGCCTGAAACTTTCAGTTTATATTACAAATTCTAGATACTGATATCAAATTTTGATTGAAGACTGATTTACATCATTTAACTCAATGGACCTGCTTTTTCTATGATAAAAAAGGATTTAACAGCTAATCTCTAAGGTACATTCCAACTTGCCCATGTTGCAATTTGATGTGCTTTTCATTTATTGTACACAATAATAGCCCTATTATCAGTCAGAACACTGGGAATCCTAGAGCTATTACCTTTAAGAGTAGTCTAATTAGAGCTCATAGATCTAATTCTTTCCACTTTAAGGTCTGTCTCAAGGGCCTTAGTTGTACAATGACTTTAAGAAACAGCACTATACTTGGACAGATTCCAGAATATTTTTTTATTTTATAGACGCAGTGTCATTATTTCCTAGTAAAGTCATACTGACTTACACATTTTTAAGAAAAAAAAATTGGCGACAGAAGAACAGTGAATACCTACTGAAGAAGTCCCAACGTTTTAGAGCCGGAAGAGACCCGAGAATCCCCCATCAGGCTTACTAGTATGCAAAATACTAAACATAAAGCAATACATGTGAACCTGGCTCCTTAAATGAAAGACTCAAATTTCCAGCACGTGGAAATACTTGGGAATTAAATAGTAAAAGTGAATCCATTTCTATTTTGAAAATAGTTTCAATTATTATTCCTGCCAGATAACAAATAGAGAAATATATGGGAAAATAGAAAACAATTTTGAAAATTATGTAGATTCATATTGTTCAAATTATAATCCATGAATATTAAGTCTACAAAGGCTTCTCAGTAAATAGTGCGCATTGTGCTCAAGTAAACTAGGGAAATGTTGCTTCAGTCCAAGTCCAGTTCTGTTCTAACTGACACACATTTAAAAGCGCTGAGATTTTAGTGTGTGGTGTGGATTGTCTGTCTGCGAATGACCAATTTAGCTTATAAAACGATTTTAAATAAGTGCATTAACCACTGAACTTTTAGGTATTTTCATATGGATCAAAGCACAAAACTGAAGAGGAGAGTAGAATGAAGTCAAGCTGGACAGAAGCTCAGGAGGCTCAGAGAGTGTTGCTGGGCCTGCAGTAACCGCCTGGCTCAGGACGCCCTCTCAGGGCTTGACTCATTTGAGGATTACAACTTTCTTTTCACAGCATTCTTTTGCATTTGTTGCTTCACTATCTAAGCCTAAGTGTGTTAGGCCCTTTCTCTGTTATCTGCGGTCCTGTCCCCTCCTCTCTCAAATCTCCTAAGAAATTTTGGAAGCAAAGACAGCAAAAGATAAACTTGGAATTTTTATCTCCACCATCCACAAAAATCATCCCATTCTTCCTGTTTTTGCTGACAAACCTTTGGGCCACATTACTGCCCACTTTCTCTTTCAGTGTTGTAATAGCTCCCTAATTATCTCTCACGTACTCTTTTACAAGCTCTTCCTATTGTCTCACAAATAAACATTGAAAATATGGTTCTTACTGTGCCCTTTTATTCCGTATCCTCCACTATCTTCTTACAGCAAAATAACAATCCTCTTCATGTGCTTCCTAGGCTCTTTCACAACGTTGCCACTTTAGCCTTTAACAATTTCACATTTCTTTTCAGGTTTTCAGTCAAGCATACTCAACATAATAAATTCATAGCAAAATTACAAGTACTTAAAATGCATGTTTGCTAAGTATCATAGTTCATATGGTATGTATGTGTGCTTGTGTGAGTGTGTGTGGTGGGGTGTGCGTGTACCACAGAATGTGTCAGAGGTCAGAAGATAACCTTAGTTGACAGCCTTTGAATTCTACCTTGTTGGGATGTGGTGCAGGGCTTTTTGCATCACTGTATATTCTTAGTCTTTAGGAGAGTATCTGGTCACAGATAATACACTCATCACATACAGTTAACCCTTTAGTGATGGGGCTATGTTCTGAAAATGCAGCATCAGGGGCTTCTTTGATGTTCTAATACTGTACAGTGTGTTCATACACAGCAAGACAGCAATATCCCCGGTGATAAAATTTCATGGAACCATCGCTGGATATATGAATTATCATTGACTAAAGTGATTCAGCACACAAATATATTAGTCATTACTTTAATAGGTTATAAAATTTCATCATGAAGAACAAGTTTTTGTTGTAAAAACGTACAAAATGGACAATGGGTCCTATCCAGTAAGAAAAAGAAAACACTTTCTGATTCTAACCAGATGGACATATGGCATTCAGTGAGACAGGTTTTTTTTTTGCATTTTTTTTATTGAAAAAATTTCTGCCTCCTCCCCGCCCTCCATTTCCCTCCCCGCTTCCCATTTCCCTCCCCCTCTGCCCCCTCCTCTCCCCTCCCCCCACTATTCTCCCCGCCCACTCCTTTCCCCTGCCCACTCCTTTCCCCCTCCCTCTCCAGTCAGGGTTCCCCGCCCTGTGGGAAGTCCAAAGTCCTCTCCCCTCCATCCAGGTCTAGGAAGGTGAGCATCCAAACTGGCTAGGCTCCCACAAAGCCAATTCATGCAGTAGAATCTAAACCCAGTGCCATTGTCCTTGGCTTTTCATCAGCCCTCATTGTCCGCCATGTTCAGAGAGTCCGGTTTTATCCCATGCTTATTCAGCCCCAGTCCAGCTGGCCTTGGTGAGCTCCCAATAGATCAGACCCACTGTTACAGTGGGTGGGTGCACCCCTCGAGGTCCTGACTCCTTGCTCATGTTCTCCCTCCTTCTGCTCCTCAAGTGGACCTTGGGAGCTCAGTCCAGTGCTCCAATTTGGTTCTCTGTCTCTAGCTTCATCCATCACCAAATGAAGGTTCTATGGTGATATGCAAGATATTCATCAGTATGGCTATAGGATAGGGCCATTTCTGGTTCCCTCTCCTCAGTTGCCTAAGGAACTAACTGGGGACACCTCCCTGGACCCCTGAGAGCCCCTCTAGAGTCAAGTCTCTTGCCAACCCTAAGATGGCTCCTTTAATTAGGATATATACTTCCCTGCTCCCATATCCACCCTTCCTTTATCCCAACCATTCCATTCCCCTCAAGTTCCCCCCATCCTCCCCTTCTCACTTTTCTCTCTCCATTTCCCCTTACCTCCATCCCACCCTGCCCCCAAGTTCCCATTTTTTGCCCGGCATTCTTGTCTACTTCCCATATCCAGGAGAATGACTATATGTTTTTCTTTGGGTTCACTTTCTTATTTAGCTTCTTTAGGATCACAAATTATAGGCTCAATGTCTATAGAGCTAGAAACCAATTATGAGTGAGTACATCCCATGTTCATCTTTTTGGGTCTGGGTTACCTCACTCAGGATAGTGTTTTCTATTTCCATCCATTTCCATGCAAAATTCAAGATGCCATTGTTTTTTACCGCTGAGTAGTACTCTAATATGTATATATTCCATACTTTCTTCATCCATTCTTCCATTGAAGGGCCTCTAGGTTGTTTCCAGGTTCTGGTTATTACAAACAATGCTATTATGAACATAGTTGAGCATATACTTTTATTGTATGATAGGGCATCTCTTGGGTATATTTTCAAGAGTGGTATTGCTGGGTCCAGGGGTAGGTTGATCCTGAATTTCCTGAGAAACGCCACACTGCTTTCCAAAGTGGTTGCACAAGTTTGCATTTCCACCAGCAATGGATGAGGGTACCCCTTCCTCCACAACCTCTCCAGCAAAGGCTATCCTTGGTGTTTTTGATTTTAGCCATTCTGACAGGTGTAAGATGGTATCTCAAAATTGTTTTGATTTGCATTTCCCTGATCGCTAAGGAAGTTGAACATGACCTTAAGTGTCTTTTGGCAATTTGAACTTCTTCTGTTGAGAATTCTCTGTTCAGTTCAGTGCCCCATTTTTAATTGGGTTAATTAGCATTTTAAAGTTTAGTTTCTTGAGTTCTTTATATATTTTGGAGATCAGACCTTTGTCTGTTGCAAGGTTAGTGAAGATCTCCCAGTCAGTAGGTTCCCTTTTTGTCTTAGTGAGAGTGTCCTTTGCTTTACAGAAGCTTCTCAGTTTCAGGAGGTCCCATTTATTCAATGTTGCCCTTAATGTCTGTGCTGCTGGGGTTATACATAGGAAGTGATCTCCTGTGTCCATATGTTGTAGAGTACTTCCCACTTTCTCTTCTATCAGGTTCAGTGTGTTCAGATTGATATTGCGGTCTTTGATCCATTTGGACTTGAGTTTTGTGCATGGTGATAGTTATGGATCTATTTTCATTCTTCTACAGCACTATTTGCCAAGATGTTTTTTTTTTTCAGTGTGTATTTCTGAATATTTTTCAGTCCAAAATCAGGTGTTCATAGGTATGTAGAAACATGCATAGGTCTTCAATTTGATAGCATTGGCCAGCATGTCTGCTATTGGTCAATACCATGCTGTTTTCATTACTATAGCTCTGCAGTATAACTTGAAATTGGGAAGGATGATTTCTCCAGCAGTTCTGTTTTATTCAGGATTCTTCTGGTTAGACTGATTATTTTGTGTTTCAACATGAAGCTGTTATCAAAAGTAATATTTGGGGGACAAAATTTTGGCATCTTAGAAATAAATATTCTGTAGTTGTAGAGCACCTGACCCTGGGATTTTAGTTTCCCCGACTGAAAATGTCTTTATCTTTATCCAGCTACTGAACTATTTGTGGGAACAGAAGTGCGAAAGAAGATGTAAGAGTCTGAACCTTTGCAATACCTTTTGTCTATGATCAGATATCTATTATTGAGATTCCTTTTGTTTATGATCAATGAGTTTGCCATGATCACTATTCTGAGCATATCATAATGCAGACTATATTCCTTCAGAGATTTGTATACGTAAAATTGTTCTTTAATTACATATTAGTAATTTTCTTAGAAATTCTAGCTGTAATAAATCATAAAGCTCAAAGGACTCATTTGGTGTTAGCTTTCAAACCAACATTCCAGAGAAAACAAGGACATTTTGTAAACTATAGTTATTTATTAAACTTTCAATTTATAAAAAATTTATCTGGACACGAATGTTTGTCTGTAATCTCAAAATTTGTGAAGTTGAGGAAGATAACTATAAGTTTTGGGACAGTTTGAACTAAAATAATGAATTCTACGTAGTTTTCCTGAGCTATTCAGGAAAACCCTGTCTTAAAAAAAAATCATTTGCAAAACAAACCAAAAGAGGCCCTGGTTTCTGTCCCCACCACAATAACCCCCAACCTGCAGCCAAATACCGTTATGTTTTGAAAGAAGTATTATATAATGTAATATAAGTGGGTGTGGTTTTACAATTAATTGTGAGATGAGGGACGGTTGGGTGGTTAAGAGCTGCTCTGCTCAGGAGTTAATTCTTAGCAACCACATGGTGGCTAACAATTAATTGAAGTAAAAAGAAACAAAGGTAATTTGAAAGTGTGCTACTTTTGTAATTTTTTTATTAATATTGACAAACACCTCCAATTTATACCCTGTATTGTTAAAATCCAAAGTTAAGTAAGATATTTATGTAAAATTTTCATTGAGAAGAAAAATGTACATTTTAATTATAATTTGCACTTTGATATTTACTAAATGTCTGTTTTAATTTGGTGTCGTGCAATATGTTGTTCATTATAATCTTCTTTAACTTTGCACCTTCCAAGTTTTTCACAAATTGGATACATTTCTAAATTTATTTTGGTTATTGAAATAAATTAGGGGCACTTGAGTTTATCATCTGAATTATGCTTTAGTAATCTTCCTCTTTTCTCTGTTTTAAATTTAATTTTGATGTTTCCACTAAGAATTTGGCCCAGTTTTGCCTTCGGGCCTACTTCTTCAGAATGTCAGTATGTACTGAGATATCCAGTCCTGGGGACTGAACAACAACTGGATTCTTGTACTTTGTGTTGGACCAGCTATACCATAGCCTGTAAATACTCCAATTAATTCACTTTCTCCATCTGTCTGTCTATTCTTCTAATCATCAGTCCATCCATCTATCTATCCATGCATGCATCCATCATTTATCTGTATGTCTATCTATCTGTCTATCTACTCAATCTATCAATCTATGTATCTATCATCTATGTATCTATCTATGTATCTATGTATCTATCTATGTATCTATGTATCTATGTATCTATCTATCTATCTATCTATCTATCTATCTATCTATCATTTATCTGTAGGCTTTCTATCTGTCTATCTATCTACTCATTCTATAAGTTCTATTTGTAAGAGAACCCTGATTAATCCAATTACTAGTTTAATGAGTTCCCAAATCATGCTAAGTGGAAAGGATGAAAACACTCTTGGTTAATTTCTTACTAAGAAAATCATATGTAATTATTAAAAACTAAGGCTGATTTTGCCAAATGGCATTAGGGAACTTAAATTATGTAAATAAGGTGTTTATGTTGATAAAATTAACTAGAGTACAAGAAGCTCATGGAAAGTTAATCAGAATCATTCAAAAGTTAGTAACGTTTCAAAATAAATAACTTATATTAAGAAGCATTTTCCCCATGAAACAAATACACTAATACAAGCCACCTCAAATTCTATTTGAAAACAGTGCTATAATTTTTATTCTATCTTAATTACCTGACCTGAACTCCATATTTTTGAAAATGTTGAGTTCTCCCATACTTGCTATTTCAATAATTTTATATACAATATTCTAAACTGCCCTTACATCTAAAATCAAAACAAAGGTGAATGTATTTTCTTAGAACAAAGGCCATGTTGATACTGTGGAGACAATTGAGTGACACCACCTTAGCCAGATTTCGTGGAAAGAATGCAATTATTAGCATCAATAGTAACCACAACATTACAGTACCATCAATGCTAACTTCTTTATGCCATATACTGAGTGAGAAATTTCACTTTCCAGATAGTGGCAGAGTGTAACCAGTGGAAAAATATTAATTAGTATTGGACAGTAGCTAATACTTTTTTATATTGTGAAAACAAAATGTCTGGTCACATCTTAAGTACTACTATCTGTATATATTATTTTTTTAAAATTTCCTTTAAGTGGTGCCCAGCTTAGCTCCCTATTTCAACTTTTACCTTATGGAAAAAAGCAAAGTAGAACAACAGTATTCTGGAACCAGCTTTCAATCATGGCATCCTCAAATACTGCTCTGAGAGCCATACTGAACAAGCACAGTTGCTTTCTGGGTGCTGCAGTTTCTCTCCCTCCTCCCTCCCTCCCTCCATCCCTCCCTCCCTCCCTCCCTCCTTCCTTTCTTCCTTCCTTCTCTCTGTTTTTCCTCCCTGCTTCTCTCCTTCCCTCCCTCTTTTCTTTTCTTACTTTGTATCTCTCTTGTTTACTTTTGAGATTGTAAGTTAGTTACAATATTTCTCCCTTCCCTTCCCTCTCTCCAAGCCCTGGCATGTATCCCTCCCTGCTCTCCTAAATTATGGGCTCTTTTTTCATTGATTGTTATTGTATGCAAGTGTGTTTTTGTGTGTTTTGTTGACTCCATACAATGTTATGTGTATTTGTGTTGGTTACCGTTGTTGTCTTTTTTTCTGGGGAACTTTGTTTACCGTTGTTGTCTTTTTTCCTGGGGAACTGTCTCTCCCATTTTCGGCTTTACTCTGTAGTTTGTATAGGGTTTCTGCCTATAGTTCTTTGGGTAGGGTTGAGGCCCCATGGATGTTTGCCTGTCCAGTTTGGCATGTTCATTAGTAAAATCTTGGCCAGCTCACATTTGGACAGTCATTTTATTGAGACTTAAGGGTACAGGAGACAAAATTTCACTGAAAACTACCTAACCTCTAGCTGTTTTTGTTTGTTTGCTTTTTGGGTTTTCAAGCCTGGGTTTACTCTGTAGTTGTTTTTAGACTGTATTGGAACTAGCTCTTGGCTGGTATCGAACTCACAGAGATCCACCTGCCTCTGCCTCCTGAGTGCTAGGATTAAAGTGTGCCACCACCATCTGGCTCCTTTGGCTCTTATAATCTGTCAACACCCTTTTCTGCAACGTATCTTGAGCCTTAGATACAGGAGTGTTTTGTACATGTATCTGTTGTGGCTGGGCTCTGCAACTCTGCATTTTGATTAGCTTTGGTTTATCTGTTATGGTCCCTGTCGCAAAGAGAAGATTCCACGAGAAAGGGTGAAACCTACACTTACTGATTGATATAAGGACAAGTATTTATAGATTGTCATTAGGGATTATGCTGGGTTAGTAAATTAGTAATTGTAGATTTTCTTTCAATAACCATGTCATTAGCACTGTGTAGTTAGCAAGGTTTCCAGTACCAGTCATGGTATCTCTTTTGTTGAGCTGATCGTAGGTCCAATTAGAGAACTGTTGTTTACTGCTCTGGAATGGATCCCACTGTGCACCTGTAAGCTGTCATACCATGTTTGTCATTGATGTGGTTCATATGTAATACAATTAACTGGGTGTAACTTTTGGCTACCTCTTTCTTTTGGAAGCTTATATGGAGACTTCTGATACTGTGAAAGCTAGTCCTGAGAAACAGGGCCTTCAGGTCAGTTCTAGCGCAGAGTCCTCTGTGCCCTGTTTCTGACTTGTGTGGTGTCTTTAGCAAGAGGGACTTGCCTTCCATCTCTGGAGAGTATTCAAGGGCAGTAACAAAAGGCTGTTTATTTTAGGGGTCTCTTAAGACAGCCCTGGCCATCAACATAAACAATGGCTTTTCATGTCTTATACTGTGATTTTGTTTGGTGGTTTTTGGCTTGGTGGCTGCATGTCTCTTTGAAGCATCTCAATATTTAGTGAAAAGAGCTTGATGAATTGTGTTGTTTATTTAGTGCTCAGCACTGTTGCTTTTGTTTAAAAAATATTTTTACAACTTATGAACTTGTATTTAGTTAATACAAATATAAATTTTCTATCTTTTAACATTCCTGTTCTGCTTTTTATTTGCTATCTAGTTGTACTCCCTTTTAAAGAACTTACTGTTACACTAGTGAAATTGAATGTCCATTTTGAAGATTATGAAGAGAAAATGTTCACCCTCTTACGTACATATATCTCTTTTCTAACTTTAGGAAGATTCAGGATGCAATCCGATCTTTTGTATTTTATGTACAAGACTTTGTGGAAATGACCCATACTTTGCAATTCTCTTTTCCTTATCAATAGTATGTATTGAAAACTGGCTTTTCTAAATGCAGTTTAGGATTACCTAATGCATTTCATATAAATTATAAATAAAATCAAGAAATTCTATATAATGGTCTCATTGCCAGTAAACTGCAGTATTCAAATGAAAGCAGCTTCATTTTAGCTCTCAAGTGTAAGACCAATAAGAGTCGAGTCGTGAAGATTTAGTCTTTATATTTAGCAAAGCTTTGTGGCACAAGGGAATTAGACTTTCAGATTTATTATTTATGCTAATGGTTTTGAGGAAAAAATCAGTGGAAATCATATTTTAATGTCTGATTCTTAATTATCTTATTGTTGAGCCTATGCTCTACTGATCTTATGGATAAATATGAGCATCTTAGGTTTTCTATGTATTTTCTAAAAAAATAACCCAAAATAAAAACAGTATCATAGATCATCTGTTTATTATATATACTATGGTTAGCATAATGAAAACCTGTGACTTTACCCAGCACACTCCAGGCTTCATTGACAAGATCCATGTGCCTTGAATATTTATGTAGCACAATAGTTTGAGGCTTGTGCAAAAATACCTGATTATTTTTTAAATCAGAATCATTCTTGTCAAATTGAGATTAGTTCTTACACAGATAAAAGTCATAATATGAGGAAAATCATAGATGTGCTCCCTTTGCAGGAATGAGCCTGCTTCTCAGGATCTGTGGAGTTTTGAGCACATGTGAACTGTAGGGTACTGCTACTTGAAATGTGTGTTCAAATAGGAGACTGTAGCCAGGAAGAATACAAGAACTCTAGAAGTTACTAAGTAAACAGCAGCTCTGTGCGGGGATAAATTTTTCCTTATTTAGAAAAACTGTATATAAAAGCCTCTTTATAGATAAGTATTATTTTAACTAGATGCAGTTGTGATAACACAGAAATGTCACAGAAGACAGCAGCGATTGTCAGGCATTCATTTTGAACTGTAGTGACTATAGATGTGATGGTCCAAGAATAAACTAAGGGATGGAATTATATATTCAGACAACACACATCCCTGGGTGCGTCTGTGTTCTAGCATTGTCTACGGGAGAAAGATGCGCTAGATCTTCCCAAATGATTAAAAAGCCACGTGATGCTAAGAACCGTGTGACTGCAAGCACATGACAGTGGAGGAAAGAGTGGGGAGTTGTGACAGGAACTTAGAACCCCCTGCGGTATTTCTTCCATGATTCTCATTAAATTCTCCTGACGATGGGAACTTGTTGTTATATTTGTCAGAATTATACACTTCAAGTGTATTCTTTTTATTGCATGTAAGTTATATGCTGCAAAGTACATTAAACAAAGGGTTTGCTGCAGGCTGATAATTGATAGTATATTAAAAAGAAACGCTCTGTTTTCCAAACTCTTCTTCCACATTTGTTTTCCCAGCTCCTTATGCTTTACTCGGTCTATGTGTAACTCATTGGAAATAAAGAAATGCAAACTTTTGTGTGTTTGTGTGTATGTGACATGCATATATATGTGTGTTCACATGTGTCTGGGGATGTAAAATTGACAGTGGGTGTCTTTCTTAGTTTTGCCCACTACTATTTATTAAGGTAAGGTCTTGTCTGAACACAAGACTTACCTATTTTTGCAAACTTAGGTGGCCAGCTTGCTCAACCCATCCCCGGTACTGGCCTCCCTAGTGCTAGGATTACACACAGGCTGCCATTCCTTCCTGGCTTTTATGGGGATTCTGAGAACTGAACTCTGGCTTTCAGGCTTTTATGGTAAGTGTTTTATCCATTAAACAACATCTCTAGCCCCAAAGCAATACATTAAAAAATTGGTAAAATACTTACTTGCAAAACGTGTAACATAACACCATGACTAATGGCTGCTACCTCCAAATCTCCAGCTTTCAGCACACAGAGACTATGAAAAAATCTCCACTAGTCAGTAACTGCACAGTCATTTACTGACTGACCACGTCAGTACTTTTGTCTGAGTTCATTGGGGTTGTCTCGATTTTTGTGTTAATATTGGGCTTTATAAATCTTTTATGGCGGTAGCTTCAGTGGTGATAAAAATACACTACAGAAAAAACAAGATATTGTTGCTATATTGCTTTAATCCTGGATAATTAGCCAGAACTCAAGGTTAGGAAAAGAAGCAACTATTCTAACCCCTGTTATTGGAAGCTCCAGAGCTAGTTACCTCTGTATTCTACGGACCCTCACGGGGGCTCTACCCCCTTGTGCTCAGATTCTGATTTCTAATTCCAGTCATTGCTAAGGAAACCGGCATGCTTAAACAAAATCAAATCTATTTTAGGGCACTGATCAATGAGAATGAGCAGACAATATTTTATTATTGCTAAAGGCTAAGATTACTTAAAGAAATTAAGCCCTGCTACTGAATTGTATAAAGAGCTGAGCTGAGGGGCCTTTCAATGGCTGAAAGACAAAGTGGAGACTGGAAATTCAGTTGCAATGACAAGTCTGCGAAAGGCCATCGATTCAAAGTTAAATACAAAGGAAAATGGAAAATTCAATGTGCAGTGAGGCAGTTATGATGCTAACAAAGACAGTTTTAAAAGTAGATGCTCATTTAAATACGTAAGCAAGGTAGATACATGGGTTTACCCAGGATATACACATATATATTATTTCTGTTGCAAAGTTTAAGAATGATATATGTACAGGGGTTTTTTTTTTGGAAAGGCAAGATTTAAGTGTGTCTTAAAATATAGAAACATGTTAGGTTCATTTTTTTCCTGCACATGCAAAGAAAAGTGCATATGTGTGAGTGTGTAACCAGTCTATAGGAAAGTGGAAAGTCTATAGGAAGGTTTGACTTAGGCAAACATTTTCTATGGTCAGTCTAGAGCAAAACAGAATATCAAAGCATATTTCTGTTCAAACATTTCCAAAGTACCACCATTATCACCCACTAGAATTATATTCCACCTACTGATCGTATTTGATGGTTATGTACATTAACTAGTTAATGCTGTATATTGGTATGACAGTCTCTTTCCCAGAATGCTGTCCTGTGAACATGTGGGCCTTTTTAGTCTACCAGTTCTGTTTCAGTGCTCTGTTCTTCTGCCTTGCCCTGGCAAAATTCAGAAATATGTGGCCAGTGGGTTGTGCTGGGGATAGCTTTATTTGTTTATGGTTTCAGTGTCAGAAAATACTGTAAAGTTAAACCCACTGAAAGGAAAACTTATGATGCTTAGTGATACAATGTGACAGGGTGTATCAATGCTCATTGACTTATGTTCAGATTGTCTTTGTTAGAGAGCTTCAATAAACAACACTTGGCAAGTTTTGATGTAATATCAGGGTAGGGTCTTCACCTGGATACATGTTCTTCTGACCTGTTTAGATCTTTTGCTGATCTGAAAACAAAATATGGTCGTCCTGATCTCCACCTTTGAGGTTAAAGAGATTGATGAAGCAAATAAGCTACACACATTCATGGTTTGCTGTATAAATTATATCATGTAACATGTCATTTCTTATCAATTCGGATTATGTCTGGTTTACTCACCAGGGTACTGACCATTTCCACCAAAAGAAAGCCCCACTTCTTCTCATGATTTCAAGAAAACTGTGGTTCCCACGGCAGTCCTTCGGGGTGGGTGAAAGACATTTTAGGCTATCTTACAAAGAAGCACAGCATAAACTGAAAGTCACTAAGAAGAAGTATTTAAGACCATTTGTTCTGGTGCAGAAGCAAAGCCCTGTAGCCTTCCAAAGACACAGATGTGCGTTCTAACCACAGTGAATTGACGAGTGAGCTCTTGCCCCAGCAGCCAACAGTTGGCTGTTCATTTAAAGTAGCTCCTTCCTAATGATCATTGTCATTAAGGTAATTTGCCTGATTGACAGTTTACTCTTTCTTATTACTGGGTCCTTTGTTAATGAGAATTTCCCATCTGGACAAATATCTTAAAAGTGCAACATCTCTTCTAGAGTAATAATACCTACTTCTGTTTATATAGCAATTATTTATGGAATAAAATGTCTTGTGTTTCATTGTGTGTCACTCTTGATAATACTATGTTTTAAATACTGTTAAAGTTTTTCTCTATTCTTTAGAAGAGGGAATATTAGTAAGTTTGGATCAGATTTAGCAGTAGTATTCATTTGATGAACATTTGGTAGATTGATATCAGATCAAATTAACATCTCAGGGATAGTTTTGAACTAAATGAGACTAAACTGAATAAATTAACTGAAAAGTCACCAGATTGCACTTAGGAGAATTCAGCAAATAGTATGATCATATTTGAAGTTAAGAAGTCAGAAGAAAATGGTAAGGGGTTGTGGTGAAAATCAGACCATATCTTGTAGTATACATGGATATATAAACAAAATTGATTGACTGTAAATAACCTGATATTAAAATGCTTTAGAATTTCCAAATGCAGAAGTCTTATACTTCAGATAGTAACAATGCAATACTCATTAATTTTTATAAAATAGAATTTGAAAGTGAATGGTTATACTGTCTTAAAAAAAGACACTGGGTACATTTGGAGATATCATAATATATTTAAGTCATCATTTTCTATAAGTCAACATTTAGATATAAAATTTTCTTAATGTTCATTATATAAATTTACCTTTGAACAAAGAATTAACTTCTCTTTGCCTTTGGATTTCTGGTAGGTAGCCTATGTCACACTTAATGGGAGTATATTTGTAGGATAAAGTCATTCCAAATGAATCTTTAGATGGGGCTAATGACGCCTGAATCTTACAATGAGTTGTCTATTTCAAAACGACTAACAATGTGACTTAGGTTGAGATATAATTTTGAATTGTTTTTGTTTGTGTGTTCTGTGGCCTATATAGGTGTGCATATGTCTGTGCAGGCCCATGTGATTATGGAGGTCCGAGGGCATCAGGTGTATGTATCTCTGTATGTCTTCTGTCTTATTCTCCTGAAATATTTTCTCAATGACCTCAGAACTTGCTATTTTTCAGCTAAACTGGCGAAGAATAAGCCCCAGCAATTCTCCTGCATGTACATTGCCAGCACTGGGGCCATAGGCACACAATGCTCTTACCCACTAAGCAGGTATTGTCGGGAAGGTAATGAGCCTTGTTAACGGTAGGGAAGAGTGAATATCTCATAGCTGGGCCATCTTACACTCCGTGTGTCTCTTTCTTTGGTGGATTTTGATGTGAAACATTTTCTTGCGATAAACTGTGACCATGAGTACAAAAACATCAATGAGTTACGGAAACCTTCTAGATAAAGACTCAAATTGAGAGTGACTTGGGGATTTCCGCTCTCAATTTTCTGAAAATTAAAGCGGTATTGTGGACTGTGTATTTGGGCATTATAGTGTGGCTGACATAGGCCTTCATAATAAACATTATATGCATTATTAAACACCAAATTGCCTTCTGACTTTTCCCAACCTAACTTACATTCTTTTTTAAATTTTTTTTCTTTTTTTATTGATTTTTATTGATATCTACACTTTTCTTTGCTCTCCTCTCTGCCCCTCCCCTCCGCTTCAACCCTCTCCCAAGGTCCCCATGCTCCCAATTAACTCAGGAGATCTTGGCTTTTTCTATTACCCATGTAGAATAGATCTATATATGTCTCTCATAGAGTCCTCATTGTTGTCTAGGTTCCCTGGAATTGTGATTTATGGCCTGGTTTTCTTTGCTTTATGTTTAAAAACCACTAATGAGTGAGTAAATGTGATGATTGTTTTTCTGTGCCTGGGTCACCTCATTCAAAATGATAATTTCTAGCTCCACCCGTTTGCCTGCAAAATTCAAGATGTCGTTATTTTTTCTCTGTGTAGTGCTCCATTGTGTAAATGTACCACATTTTCCTTATCCACACTTCGGTCAAGGGGCATTTAGGCTGTTTTTAGGTTCTGGCTGTGACAAACAATGCTGCTATGAAGATAGTTGAACACATGTCCTTGTGGCACGATTGAGCATCCTTTGGATATATACCCAAAAGTGGTATTGCTGGGTCTTGAGGAAGGTTGTTTCCTAGTTTTCTGAGAAATCACCACATTGACATCCAAAGTGGCTGAACCAGCTTGCATTCTCACCAGCAATGCTGGAGTGTTCCCTTTACCATACAACCTCTCCAGCATAAGTTGTCATCAGTGCTTTTGATCTTGGCCATTCTTACAGGTGTAAGATGGAATCTCAGAGTTGTTTTAACTTGCATTTCTCTGATGACTAAGGATGTTGAACATTTCCTTAAGTATCTTTCAGCCATTTTAGATTCCTCTGTAGAAAATTCTATGTTTAGGTCTGTACTCCATTTTTTTTTATTGAATTATTTGTTCTTTTGATGACCAATTTCTAGAGAAAATAACTTACATTCTACTATTGCTATAGGCATGTTCTATTTTGTAGGAAGAGACAATACTGAAGATAGCTAACACTGGAACAAAACAAATAAAATGCTATCAATTTTCTTGTATGTAAGCTTAGGTAACATCTATTATTTTATTACTCTAGACTGTTTATTAGTAATATGCCATAGTTTCAGTGGTGCACTGTATTCTGATTGCCCTATACAGCATGGTTTATTGTCTTTTTTTCCATGACACAACATAAACATTTTGGTTGAATAAATATCTTATTTCAAGTCTGTCACATTTTTTCTATTTTTAGCAAGGAACACATGAAGCACAACTCTGGATTTCTTTTTCTTATATGTTTTCCCCCCAAGGTTGTCTTAATAACCTGTGCATAGCACAGCTAATTATTTTGTTATGTCCTCATCAGTTGTACAAATGAATCGAATCAGACAGCTACGTTGGTTCCGTTTGCTTAGCTTCCACTCACTCTGTTCCAGCCATCGTCATCTGTTAGGCACTAAGATTGCAGCAACCAGCTCTCCCATGAAGTGGAACACTGACAACTCTGTGGGGGAAAACATAAATTCTATCACAGTCCTATTGTGCATTCATTATTAATAAAACCCTGCACCGCAGGCTTCAGCCTGCAGTACACATCCATGAACAGATCCGAAAATGAAAAGTGTAAATTAAAACACTGGACCTTTAATTACAGCTGCCCAAATGGTAGCACTATAGTTACAGAATTGTTAAAAATCAATTAAGGAAGGTTGCCACCTGATCTCCCTGTGCATAGTCTGCTTAATTAGGTAATCTGTTTCTGAAATCTAATGTTTCTGCAAATTGAGACTTTTTGGCAGCATGTTATTTTCCTCAGAAGGGAGAGGCCAGAGATTTCTTGGGTCCTGCTGTTTCAGAAGCATGCTCACGGGAAGCTCTGTCTGAGCTGAATAAATTCTGGCTTACCTATACCTAACCCAATAACCCAAATCCTGCCCCCAACCCAGTGGGTGTCTGAAAACAGTAATGGCACTGAAATCTGAATACTCTTATGTTTTTTCTCCTGTATTTACATGACTCTTATAAAGTTTAATTTATTTATTAATTAATTTAATGATAAAATAAATAATAATAAAATTTAATTTATAAATTAGCCAAGTAAGATATTAACCTGCATAAGTTTTATGCTTATTTTATGAGTTTAGCAAACTCAACAATAGATTTTATTATCTTTCTATAAGAGGGGCTTTAGCTGTACAAGTTGAAACAAGTGCTTTATGACTTTTCTTTGACACATATGAATTTCTAGCCATACCACTCTTGTGCTTTGGGGCTGTTACTAAGTAAATAAAGATTATTTATATGCAACACTGCAATATTCTGCAATATTGTGACAGCCTGTTAACCAACATAGCTGCTGGAATACACAGCTAGTATAAGACCAGACAGCTCTACATAGAAAGACCTTTTCTAAAAATAAATATAATAAAATTACTTCTATAATCAAAAATTATAGAAGTTATGAGTATGGATCAATTTTATTGATATAATTGTTCTATACTACAGAATCAGGACAAAAGCTTCCTTAAGTTGCTTTCAACAGGGTGTGTCATGACATCAATGGGTAAAATAAGTACCAGACACTTACTCCTTTGACCCTGATGTAATTGGTTAATAGAAAGTTAGTTTTCTCAGCTTGGCTAGATGTGGATTGGGGATCTCAGAAGGAATCCCTCACTGCTTATGCTGTATATTCTCTGCATACAATCCAGTGCAAGTAACCTCCAATCAACCCACTAAATATCCGTGGATTCAGGTGACTGCAATCTGATTTCTTTGTGGCTTATTTGTGAATTTTTTTCTACCTGGATCTTGCTAGAAAATTGCAGTTGAGGGGTATACATTTTTAAGTTTTGTTTTCATGCCAGTATTTTCAAATGACACCACAATCATCTGATTTTAAATGCTCTGTAAACTGACAGCTCATGTTGAAGTTTATAATAGAATCTATTGTGGAAATAAAACAACTATTAATTGTATGTGTAGTCCCACATGGATGGTTTAATATGAGAAAGTTCCTTATGATATCTTTAGTTAGTTTACTGTTGGAGAGGAAGCTTGAGGCCTTTGTGAAGAGACCTTCATTTAGGGTGGGGGAGGTTTCCATGTGTCTCGTGAGAGTTACTAACATGATATTTTTCAAAAGAACCATTCTCTTTCAAGGAAATGGATTTTTCTTGTGCTGTTTTGCTTTCTTGGTAAGGGAGAATTGTCTCTATTCTGTCAATCATGTTATAAATAAACGCTGATTGGCCAGGTAGGAAATTTAGGCGGGAAAACCAGAGAGGAAGTAGAAATGATGTAATGAGATCAGGAGAATTCTGGGAAGGAGGAAGTTGATTCCTCCCACTTCTGCCCTGACCACAGAAGCCGCAGGATGTGAGCTGCCCCACTGAAAAAAGGTACTGAGCTACATGGCTAACATAGATCAGAAAAATGGGTTATTCAAGATGTGAGAGTTAGCCAGTGAGAGGCTAGAGCTAATGGGCCAATCAGCTTTATAACTTATAGAGATCTTTGTGTGATTTTCTTTGGAACAAAACAGTTGTGGGGTACTGGGCAGGACAAAAATCCCAACAAACAAACAAGCTAGCCCCCTCATATTACACTTTCTTCTCTCTCTCTCTCTCTCTCTCTCTCTCTCTCTCTCTCTCTTCCCTGTTCACCCCTCAGAAAAAAAATTAATTGTTTTTAGAAAGCACAGTACAAGTCTTTGCATCTCTATAAATTCATCCGAGTCTCTCTTTTGTCTTTTTATGACAGCATTTACAATTTTGCAATCAATTTTGCTGTGCTTGTTTCTCTCCCTAAACTCAGAGGCTTCTAAGGTTAGGTGTCACGTATTTTTATGTCCACTAGGCAGTTCTGAGAATATTGCAAGCAATAAGTATTTTCTTATTGCATAAAGAAAGAGTATTGTAAGTCATTGGCAAAATTGGGAAAGAGGAAAAGAGAGAACAAGAGAAGTAATCAATATAGAGAAGTGAGTTCTAATTTAAGTCTCTCTGAGTTTGGATTGCTTCCAACCATGAGCAAAAAAAAAAGACACTGGCGGCCAAAGATATGCTGACACTGGCATAATATTTTACATTAAGTTGAAAATTTAATTTATCCATTTATGACATTAGCTTAATAGTGTTCATAATGTAGATGTTCGGTAAATTCCTAATTGTTATAAGATTTCAAATGGGCATCTTTAGAGATGATTAGTGAAGTTGAGTGCCATGCATTTTGGTATTTGTCTGACATTGTACAGAGTCAGTAGAAGGCTTGCTGAGCTGGACAGAAATAATTCTAGAAAGAAAATATACAAGGGTAATCTTAGAAAAAGACAGTGTTTCCAGCTTTCTGGAAGTTTATGGCACAATCACTGAGAAGGATAACCATGTGCCTAAGATGTAAGTCCTCAGCAGAGCATTTTCCCTATGAACATGCATGCTGAACGGTTTCATCCTCAGTACTTAATAAAAATGCTAATGAAATAAAGGCACAAACAAACGTTAGGGACAACAATCTCAAAATGAAATATTATTTGATAGCTTCTCACTCTTTCCGGACATATACTAGTCAAGGTTGGAAAATAAAACCTTCAAACCTATTCAATGGATTTTTTGAGCTTTAGTATAGTCAGAGATTAAATTAAACCAAGAATCAGGGACTGGAGTTCTGTTACTTACTGCTCTTCTTTTCCAGGGCCAATGTAAAACTAAAAAATGAGGCTTGACTTTACTTTTTTGTGCTTTCACAAAGATTGCCCTGGCTTAAATGTGAAATGATCCTCACTTGTATATGTGTTTAAAACTTGGTCCCTATCTATGGCCCTGTTGTGGAGGTTGTAGAACCTTCTAGATATGGGGCCTACCTGGCACATTTTGGCCACTCACTTGGGGCTAGAGGCTTATTAACAGTCTTCCATGTCCATCCTGAGATTGTTCTTCCTGGTTGGTCAGGGAAGTGAACCAGCTTTCTTACACTTCTGCTGGCTTATCTTTGGGTAGCTCTTGATGCCTCCTTGTCTTCAGTACCACAGTGTTCTGTCTTCCCTCAGACTGTGAACATCAACCAGGACTTTCTCTCTTTTGCTGCTTTGGTCAACTATTGTATCATAGTGAAGAGAAAGCTAAGTGATGTAAAAATGCAGTAGAGTGTATTTTTATGTGTGAGAATGCTGTCAGTATCCCATACTATCTATCTATCTATCATCTATCTATCTATCTATCTATCTATCTATCTATCTATCTATCTTCATCTATCAATTATCTATCTATCATCTATCTATCTATCTATCTATCTATCTATCTATCTATCTATCAATCTATCTTCTATCATTCTATCATCATTATCAGTCAGTTATTTATCTTCGTTCATCCTTGAGATACCTATTTTTTCAAGGATATGTAGCTTGACACCTATTAACACAAGAACTGTAAGAAAAGAAAATGGAAGCAAAAACTAAAAATATTCTTTAGTATAGAACATTTTTAGTATATAATATATAACATATATCATCACAGAACACACATAACATATATTATGTCACCTATGTGTAAAATATGCTACATATGATATATAACATGTTATATATAACAGATATAGAAAATTTTAGTATAGAATATATAATATGAATTTTATAATTTGAAAATAGTTCTGAAATACTGGAAGAGATTCTTTTACCCTAAAGCAGAGTTTATTAAATTCAGCAAAATACAACATTGTTTTTATATAACCAAGTAAAGTAGTCTTGATATGTTGGTTAATATGCTGTTGTTAACTTGTAAAAGATTTAGAACCATTTCAAAGAGAAACTTCCTTGTGTACCTATGAGGAGTGATCTTTGTTAGGCTATGCACTGGACATGCCTTGAAGGGTTGTCTTGGGTCAGTTCACTGAGACAGGAAGATCCACTTTAAAAGTAGATGGCACTTCTTCCAGAGCTTGAGTCTTGGACTGCACACAAGGACAAGTCTAATCTACTCCGCCATTCATCTTGCTCTGCTTCCTGACTATGGATGCAAGTAATGAGCTGCCTTGAGCTCCTGCTGCCTTGAATTCCCAGAAATGCTGTGTTGTAGCCTTGAGCTGGGAGGCACAATAAACTCTTCCTTAAGCTGCTAACAGCAGCCAGGAAAGCAATTCACACACATGATATTATTTGAGCGAATTAATAAAAAAAGCTTTTCCACATGATTTGGTTCACTTTGATATCATATATTCTTCTTGCAAGATACTTTTGTCATTTCACTAAACAAAGAAGAATATGTTTTGAAATAAAGCTGTTATTTCCAATTCTGTGTTAAGAAGTAAAAAGATTCTGTCTCCAATAAAACCTTTTTTGTTAGAAAAGATATTTAGGTTTGAACTATAATTTTAAACTATTTCAAAAAATCTTGTTTTAAAACCTTAATTTCTTAAATCATATAGTTTAAAGTATAAAATAGATAACATTTTAGAAGTTTCTAAAAAATATAGACACATGTTCTTTGATGGAGAGAATAAGTGGAATGTTTCTCTTAGTCACTGCCTAATGCTGGCAAGCTAAGCATGGTTTTAATGTGGTTTAAATCCACATTATGTAGATAGTGCTTATATTTCATTAAGTGAAATAGATTTTAATACAATAAATTGTGAGGAAGTATGATGCGAGCAGCAGCGAGAAATTAACAACATCTAAACATGCCATAGCATAGAGAAAAGCAGATCTTTGACTCGAGGAGTGATTGTCCTTTTAAAGGTAGCTCGTGCCTACATAGAATTGTTCTTACTGTAGTTATTTTATTTGCTCTGCCCATTTTTTCTAAGTAGCTAGACAAGTTCTTCAAGCATTTATCTTCAGGAAGCGTATAAAAGGGGAAGGAGCCATGCTGATAAGTCACAGACTCACATATCAAAGTTGTTGTTTGGGAACTTATGAGGAACCTGGTATAGTTAAAGTACCTGTTTAGATGGGAAGTAAACCTCATTCACAATGGCTGGAGGTTGCGGTGGCAATACTGCAGCAGAGCATCTCCACTATTGCTGTAGCATCTAGCAGAGGGAGGTCTGGTATGCTTGCGAATAATACAAGCAGAACACTCCAAAAATCAAAAGAAATCATCTAGCTCCAAATGAAATGCCAAGGTTTGATGGGGGAGAGTCTTCTGTTTTATGTTAATTTCATTGGTTAAATAAAGAGACTGCCTTGGCCCTTTAAGAGGACAGAAAATTAGGTAGGCGGAGAAAACAGAACAGAATGCTGGGAGAAAAAAGCTGAGTCAGTGAGTCGCCATGATTCTCACTCCTGACACAGCCGCAGGTTAAGATCTTCCCTGGTAAGCCACCTCGTGGGCTACACAGATTATTAGAAATGGGTTAGGTCAATATGTAAGAGCTAGCCAATAAGAGGCTGGAACTAATGGGCCAGGCAGTGTTTAAAAGAATACAGTTTCCGTGTAATTATTTTGGGTATAAAGCTAGCCATGAGGGCGGCTGGGTGGCGGGACACAGCCCCGCTGCTCCTATTTCAACAAAGGTTAAGAAACTATAGTTTAGGGCATGAAAGCTTTGTTGATAGAAGAAAAGGGGGGAAGAAGCCAGGCAGGAAGAGGGTGCCCATATAGTTACTGATGAATGAGTAAATGGAGAGCATGCATCTCATCGTTGCTTAAGAAGCTTAACATGGTGGTGCATACCTGCCATGCCAACAGTCTGGAAGCTGGGCCAGAAAGATGGAGAGTTTATGACTAAACAATGTAGATGGAAGTTTCTGTCTTGCCCAGTCCTGCAGCCATTCAGCTTCCAAGAAACACACAGAGGCTTATATTGATTATAAATTGTTTGGCCCATTAGCTCAGGCTTATTATTAACTATCTCTTACAACTTATATTTATATATAAATATATTTAGCCACATGACTTGGTACCTATTCTCAGTGAGGCATTCTCATCTTGCTTCCTCTGCTTCTGATCTGTGACTGATTCTCTGCCTTTCCTCTTCCCAGAATTCTCGTAGTCTGGTCGTTCCGCCTATGCATCCTGCATGATTATAGGCCAATCAGCTTTTTATTAAACTAAAGCTAGTGACAAATCTTTACAATGTACAAGAGCATCATCCCACAACAAACCAATCTATATAGCAATTTTGAAGCAAACCTAGAGAACATAGACTCTTTCTGAAAGAAAGAAATTTTATATGTATTCACACAAGTTTGTATGTGCTGCTAGTTTTGTACATATATAGAAATATATATATATATATATATATATATATATCTCAAACATAGTGAGGCAAACCTAGGGAACACAGAATCATACACACATACACACACATGTATATTCATATGTGTATACATATGAATTAATTTAGAACAAACATACAGCTAGATAACTGGTCTTCTGAAAACACCACAAATCTAAGGAATATATTATATATACACATATTCATACATACATATATGTATTTACAAACACTCACACATGTATAATTCACATGGGTAATAGTGCCCATAGATTTTCTTGAAATTGAGCTTAACGTGCAGAATACATTGCACTGAAGAAATCTATATGTGAGCGTAAAGTATAAGTTATGGTCGACAACTTGGTTGTAAAATATGTGATGTTTAAGATAAAAGGAGTTTTTTTAAAAAATGTTTGTGTCTCATTTTAAAGATTATAGATCTGGTCAAGAGAAAAGAGTGGTCAGGTCACATGAATGGATGAAAACAACAGGAAAACAATCTTGGAGACAGGAGAGGTCAAGGTTTCATATTGGAGAATTATGGCATAAGTGGAAGGGTTGTCATGGAGAGTACTGAGCCATGACATTAAAAAGTGTATTACTGCCTGATGCAGGATTTAGAATCACGGTGGTGGAAGTTTAGATTTGATGCAGTGGTTTAGAAAGAGTCCTTGTAATTTCTTGAATAACATAGATGGATGAAAATGTCCTTTGTGTAATGCTGTTTTTACAGCCCTGTGTTTGATAGATCATAGAATGAAGAAAATGAGGCCTGTGACAGCGCTATCAGCTAGGAGACTATTGAAGTTCTGCCCTCAATTTACAAACAAAATATCTGCTTACTGCCACTCATAAAATCTCCTTCATACACACAAAATGTGCCATTAAGTTTCCTTGCAATTTTCTTGGTTATATACACTTAGTCCTCTAGCTTTTCCTCAGGAACATTGCGCAATACTTGACTGATTTATTTTGCTCTCGCCTCTGTATGCTCTCTAATTTCTGTCTTCCCATATCTCATTTCACTTACCATGATGCAAATTGAACAGAGTATCCTAAAAAAAATTAAAATCGAACCTCCACAGAAATGATCTTGTTCATTTAAAAAGAAATAGTTAATATTTTTTAAATTTTAAAGAATTTAAAACTTAAAATGAGGATGCCTTTAGTTGTTACCTTTTATTATAAACATTGGATAATTAAGAAGATGAAGATAACTGGTTGACAAATGTGAGAACAAACAAAAGGCTTCACTAAAATTGTTTCTTTAAGATAACCAGTATAGGAAAGACCCAGGCCCTCTGCATGCCTGAGACAGTTGTATAACTTGGTCTGATTTTAGGGCTTCTAGAACCTGTCCCTGGCCCTATATTGGCTTTCCTGTTTCTGCTCCCCATGCTGGATTACCTAGCCATTGTGCAAGGGGAGGAGCTCGATCTTGCCTCAGTTTAATCTGCCCTGATTTGTTCAAGCCCATGGGAGGCCTGTCCCTTTCTGAATGGAGATGGAGGAAGAATGGATGGGGAGGATTTAGATACTAGGTACGGGAAAGAAAGAAGTAGAGGGAGAGGAAACTGTGGTAGTTATGGAATGTAAAAAAAATGAAAAAATTGTTAATTAAATAAAATACAAAAGATACAAGTTTGTTAGCATTTCCATTTATAAAGGCGATCTTTATAAAACAATTTTAAAATAATAATTGAAATTAAAGCAAGGTTATTTTTAATTTAATAGAGTTGAGATCTTTTTGTACTGGTGCTTAATGGGAGGAACTAAACTGCCCTTGCTTTCATTATGAATATAGTAGAAACTTACCAATAAAATGGTTGAGGAGACTAAAAGCAATTTCTTAAAGGAACAAACTATTTCCAAGAAATTTAACCACATTCCAGAGCAAGAATCAAAAATGCTGGTAGAAATTTATTAACACAGAGATTATTTTCTCTTTAAGCTGAAGAATATCTAAGGATTTGAGCAATAGGAAGCCTCCACTGAAAATAATACATGGGATTTAGACTTATATTGAAAAGGATATTTTATAAACTCAAAATCCACGAAATAATGACATTGTAATACTATGTAGTGAGGAAAGAAAACAAGGTGAACCATATTTGACACATTTGAGCTTCAGTTTCCTTCCTCAGTAGAGATAGCTTACGGCATCAGGCCAGAGCATGAGCACCCAGGGAGAAGCTGGTCCAAGGGAGAAGCTGGCAGTTGTCTTGAGGAAGGGTAAAGGAGGCAGTCATCAAGGGAATCAGCAGTAACAAAAGTTCCAGAATGAAGGGAGGGCAGATAAAAGAGAGCCTTCGCAAAGTACAGCAGGCACATTCAATAGGGTTCCAATCACTTCAGGTATCTGAGGAAACTTGCTGAAATACAGAGCAAATGGACTCAAACTCTCTAACACCCAGCCATTGAACTTACTCCTCACCGCCAGCATGAAAACCTCCTAAGCCACAGGACTCAGAACTGTTTTCGTCTAGGAATAAAATTAAGCAAGACAAATGCTTTCAAAGCTTTAAAGCAACATCCAAGAGGATTGAACTTGTCCCCAAAATTTTAGGCGTACTATAGGACTATATATAATATTATATAATACGTGATACTTTACAAACTCATTACCTAGTAAACCAAAGTTTATAGTGAATTACAGTTAAGCAGATTTTAGCAAGCATTCAAAACCAGGAAAAGAAACAAGAATTGTCAAGACTGTCGTCAATAGTTATTATGGTTAAATGACATTAAAAATAATTTTTATTTAAAAAAATTTTGATATTGTAATATATTTTTACCATTTCAGCCTTTTCTTTTCTCCCTCCAAAGCCTCCCATATATCCCTCTCAGCTCTCCTTCAAATTCCATCTAACTTGAAAATGTATTCAGGGCTGGAGAGACGGCTCAGTCCTAGCACCCATGTAGAAATATCAGGCATGGTGGTGTACATTTTTAACCCCAGTGTAGGTATTTGTGGTTTAAAGACAGACACATTGCTGGGCTTCATGGTCAGCTGTTTAGCCAGTCTATGAGCACCTTGAAGTCACCGAGAGACTGGTCTCAAGGCCTGAGATAGAAACTGACAGAGGAAGACACTAGAATTAACTCTGGTCTTCACACAAGTGTACCCGGGTGTCCATGAGTACACATGAAAACATGAAGAAAAGTAATGTATACCACATGACCAAGGCAGTATGGAAATGGTTAATGCTAAATACTATTATAAAAGGTACAAATCAAATTTCTTGAGAAAAAAATATTGTGCTTTGTGTCATCAACAGAGTAGACATTGTGGATGAGAATATGCAATGTGAAACAAGATGAAGAAAAAATAAACACACTGAACACTAATGAACTATGAAACTCCACATGAGCAAATATACATATGATTGAAGTGTCTTGGAAGGGTGATGCCTAAAATTATTTTAAAAAAATAATAGTGAAATTGTCTCTAAAGTTAATTAAAAATAATTACGAATTTATTGATGTGGGAACCTCAAGCAGATCTATAAACAGGAAGGATCTCTTCCGAAAAAAGCAACAGTCAGAATTTCTAAAATATGTAATAAAATATTTTTAAAAATACTTAGAACAAGGATAAATGACAACAAATTTCTTTGTAAACTATACGGGCTTAAAGAGAATGGGCCATTTAAAAAGTACTGAACCAAAGAAAGCTCAGCCTAGAGGTTTTCAACAGTTTCAAAGAAGAAAAAAAGAGAAGAGTTGTTTTAAAAGCAGAAGTGACTGTCTCTGTCTCCTTTCATCGCCTGATGAAGGTTAATATTCAGGAGGATGCCTATATGTTTTTCTTTGGGTTCTCCTTATTTAGCTTCTCTAGGATCACTAACTATAGGCTCAATGTTCTTTGTTTATGGCTAGAAACCAAATATGAGTGAGTACATCCCATGCTCCTCTTTTTGGGTCTGGCTTACCTCACTCAGGATAGTGTTTTCTATTTCCATCCATTTGTATGCAAAATTCAAGAAGCCCTTGATTTTACTGCTGAGTAGTACTCTAATATGTATATATTCCATACTTTCTTCATCCATTCTTCCATTGAAGGACATCTAGGTTGTTTCCAGGTTCTGGCTATTACAAACAATGCTGCTATGAACATAGTAGAGCATATATTTTTGTTGCATGATACAGAGATAGAGACCCACATTGGACAGAAATCTCAAGGTCCAAATCAGGAGTAGAAGGAGAGTGAGCATGAGAAAGGAACTCAGGACCGCGAGGGGTGCACCCACACACTGAGACAATGGGGATGTTCTATTGGGAACTCACCCAGGCCAGCTGGCCTGGGTCTGAAAAAGCCTGGGATAAAACCGGACTCGCTGAACATAGCGGACAATGAGGACTACTGAGAACTCAAGAACAATGGCAATGGGTTTCTGATCCTACTGCACGTACTGGCTTTGTAGGAGTCTAGGCAGTTTGGATGCTCACCTTACTAGAACTGGATGGAGGTGGGTAGTCCTTGGTCTTTCCACAGGGCAGGGAACCCTGATTGCTCTTCGGGCTGAGGAGGGAGGGGGACTTGGTTGGGGGAGGGGGAGGGAAATGGAAGGCGGTGGCGGGGAAGAGACAGAAATCTTTAATACATAAATAAATTTAAAAAAATAGAAATAAAAAAAAGACACAGAAAAAAAAAGCAGAAGTGAAATAGACTTTTCCAGAATCATGAAGGCTAAAGGAATCCATCACTGGAAGAACTACATTATAAGAAATTCTGAAAGCATCCAGGAGCAGAGGAAATGTTGCCACCAGGAATGTCACGCCTCTAAGCAGAATGGGGAATACAGAAGACATGTTCATTTACTTTCAAAGTGTGCTTACAGCTCTCAGCTCTGAAAGGAAAGTAGTGAAATTCAAATAATAGGAAACATATCACCAAGACCTTTTCTTTTCAATTTCAAATGCCTAGAAGAGGAACAAGTTAGTTCGTATCTGTTAAAATTTCCTGTATCCATTGGGTGTGGTTTCTCCAGTCTCCCATCTCGTCACTAGGGAGGTTGAAGCAGAAGAATCAAGAGTTAGAGGTCAGTGTAGGTTATGGAGTGAGACATTGTCTCAGAATCATTAACTACGTCATTGTCAGTGCAGGTACCTGTCAGAAATACTCTAAACGAGACTATAAGCAGGATGTCAGTCTCCTAAAAAGACAATGCTTCTGTAAATCCTTGGATTGACTGCCATCCGCTATGAAAGAGTTTGTGAAAAGGCAATGTCTCATTTTCCACTGATTCTTTCTTCTATGGTGTGTTGGTGAGGAGGTGTGGCAGGAGTTTTGTCTTGCTAGACGCTGTGAAAGAAGGCTAGTTGGAAAAGAGAAATTGGAAAATAAATATGTGGTACTTTGAAAAATTATCTTATAGGGAGAAGAGTAAATTCAGAAGTCTAATTTAGCATGTGTCAGATTTGAGATGTGTCAAAGCTGGGTCAGGCCTGTGTGCTTTCTCCCTGCATGCATCATGATATAAAATCTGGGTACCAGTAAAATACTACTTGAGTTGTATCTTTCCAACTGGTATCTATCTGCAAGATACAATTTAAAACATATTTCATACTCTCAATCATGGTAAAAAAAAACAAAAGTAAGTAACTTCCCCGGGAGAACAGTTACTCTTTTTGACCTACATTATAAAAATAAACTGCTAATACATTTATTACAGTATAGAATTTGATTTTAGGCAAGTAAGACGTGAAAGTATGCATATGATTGAGTTTTATCTATGTTTTAAAATGTTTAAATTTGTTTTATTTCTCATAAAGCAACATTTTTTTTGTTTTTGGAATTTAGAGTTTCAAAATAAATAAATTAAGAAATCTACTCCCATCTTTTCTGTAGGCTTCATTTTCTCTTCCAATAAGCAACAATGATTGTTTCCCATTGATTCTGTCAAAGCTGTTTTGCTCACCAGCAATGAATGCTCTTCAAGGTAGCGTGAAGTGGAAATTTTGATTGCACTGTCTGGAGGATTAAACACCTTCAGCTTGTTTATTTGCCCTACCTATAAGTACTAATCCTGAATATAACTCTGTTACCACAATTCTTGTAACCTGATCATTCCCAGAAAAACTCATATGATAAAATATGTCTCTCCTAGGAAAATAGTCGACTGCCTGATTCTCCAATACATACATTTGACTTACATGGGATTCATAATACTCCTGGTGATAATGGCTAACAATAATAATACCTTTCTCTGTTCTTCTGCCTCTAATAGTCTATACATAGGGAACACACACATCCTTTGAATGTAAAATAATCCTCAAGAGTGATGCTAGTCATCATTTACTAATGAGGAGATTTCTTCATTTAATAACTTAAAGTACACATAGATAGTAAATAGAGCTGAAATTCTGACCAAACTTGCATGGCTCCAAGCTTATACTTTTTTATACTTATGTCATACTGGTTCACAATGTGCTGATAAAGTTACTCAAATTCTCTTTTAAAAAAAGAGACAACCCACAGCCGCTCTTTCTGCTGCCTCTCCCCTCCATCCACACTGCTGTGTGCTGGCAGCATGACATGCTTTCTGTGAGATGGAAAAGTACACTCCTGTCCTTGATACCAACCCCAGCAGAATGAAAGAACTAGAGGTGTCAGTGTGTGTGGTCTTAACCATATTTGTGAATCAGTGTCTCTGTTAAGGGAGACAATCTTCTGGATAAGAGATAACCTCTCTTACCTTGGGCTAGAACTACTGAATTTTTTTTTATCAGTGAGTCATCTTCTGGTACAAGGAAAAGCAGTGACTTTCAAAATATTTTAGATTCTGAAGACAATGGAAGGGAAAATTCAAAAGAAAACAGCTGGAACAGCCATCCCAGTGTTGTCAGATGAAATATGAAAAAAGATTTATTGAGTTTTACAGTGAAGACTATATGATGTCAACTCTCTAAACTCTTTAGTGAAATTGGTATTGGTCTTTAAGATAATCGATTTATTCTGGGAAATGTAGAGATGCTGATGATAAAAAAATGTTGGTGACTGGAAATATGAGGATTATGTTTGCATTGATTTTCACATTTTTTCAAACATCTAGAGCTCTTTTTAAAAATTATTCTGTTCTTCCAAATGCTTACTTATATCTATTTATTTTTCCATTTATTCATTTATTTATTTTGAGATGCTATCGATTGAAACTAGGTCCTTATACATGGAGTGTCTCTGAGTCATATCTCCATCCTTATTGTTAAATGCAGGAAAGGAGCAGATATTATTTGTCTGGTACTGAGTATCGAACTAAGGTCCGTAAGTATGTTTTTCAATGGTTAAAATTGCAACTAACTCACGTCTAAAGGCCTGAGGAAAACGTTTAATAGGACACAGTTAATGGTGGTAATAATTTGGTAATAAGTCTTTTCTTACTTTTAGACTGCGTGAGTGAACATTTAAGTATCTTTGCAAGTTTTGTCAATGCTCTTTATACCTGAGTGTTATACCACTAGCTGCTCTGTATGATCCCTTACTCAAGAAGTTAAAGTCTATGAAAATTCCAAAGCTGTGAAGAGTGACATGACAGCAAAAACCAGGCAACATGTCAGACTTGTAAAAAGACAGTGTTCAAAACGTCAGCTACTGGGATGCAGTAACTCTTTTACCTGGATCCTGTTCGTGAACATCAGAGTCTTAGCAAAAAACGGCCGCTACAGTCTGCCTTTCCCACGTCTTTCTTTGTCCCTCCTTCATTCCTTCCCACTCCCTGTGTGTTTAGTGCATGTGGTCATTTTGTTTGTCTGTATACATTTTTTCATTTAGACAAGGTCTTACTGAATAGCCCATATTTATTTAAAATACCTCACCCTGCTTCATCCTCCTGAATCCTAGGATCAAGTACTGAATTTCTTGACCTATGTTGATCTAGTCCTCTTCCTATGTAATTTCTCTAATTTATGGATAGCAGAGAGCTCTAAATCCTCTAATTGGCACAGATTTTTAGAGATTGGATTTTACATCCTATTTTTCTTCCTCATGGATATTTCTTCCACATGAAATCTCTTCAAACAACATGATGTAACTTAGTTTATCTCTCATTTCTTGCAAATAACAGAATTTTTGCAAGTGTGGCTTCATAGAAGTATAGTTCCAGGACCTTGAAGACGAAGACAGGAGGGTGGTGAGTTTGAGGGCACTCTGGATTACATAGTGCGTTCCAGGTCAGTCTGAGTTTATGCAGTGAAATCTGTATCAAACAAATAAGCCAAGCAAAAATAAACAATTTAAATATATATAAGCAAATACACAACTTGAAAAATGAAGGTATAGATGGAATTCTATTTTTTTTCCTGTGAAATTACAGCTAATTACTTTATATAGAGTCAATGAAAGATTGGGACAATGGCAGGGAGACCAGGACGCAAAGTCAAATGTAATGAATATTTTATACGAGATGAAAATGGAAGTAAATGATTGATAAATGCTGCTAAGTTGTGCAATAAAATATGATTCCAGAAATCTTAAGGTGAAGTGAAAATACAGATATACTTTGAGGCGAGGAGCCATGAAAAACAACCAATGACAGGAAGGCAATAATGGATTATGTTGTATTAAAATTAAAATCAATATGATGTACTTTGAAAGAGTTTTAAAGACATTAAAACATATGAAGTTCTGTTATGTTATGAAGAATAGCAATTTTGAAAATAACCATTAACATTCCACATTTTAGAGAACATAACTGCAACAATTATGGATGTAATGATGCCAATATTTTCTGGCTCCTTTTTGTTCTCCTGGTTCTATAGCTATAAGGTAGATGTATTTTGAACAGTGATTTCAGACATAAAACAGCTTGAGTTAAAGAATTATTAATGGGAAGGCCTATAAACATTCCCTGGATGTCTAGGAGGAAAATAATGGACATAAAAATGAGCAGCATTATGAAAGCATTAAAATTTAATATAGTTATTAAGGTATATATTTCTCTTATTATTGGGCTTCTTTGTGCAGCAAACACATAGATTTTACTTGGCTTATGTTCAAGCAACACACCTCATCAATAAAACGAAGAGGAATGTTGGATGCATTCTTCTCCAGTGTAGCAGTGCCCCTTGGGTGTGTGTGTTTGCACGTATACTGTTTGTGGATTTGTACATAGGGATAATATTTAATCGGTTACATAATATTTCATGAAAATATCTCTTGAAAATTCATGAATATACAAAGTATATCAGTCTATTTCCCATTCATTTTTATACATGTTTATAAGCCACCACTTAACAAAAGACTCATGTCTTTAGTCTAAATGATAATTTTATCACGATTTCAAGTATTTTCACAATCTATAAAACTTATGAAGTAATAAATAAAGCTATATATGTTTAAATATTTTATGTGATCATTAAAAATTGTAAACAAACAGATTACTTAATGTATCTATAAAAATGAAGTTCTAGAATTTGGTAAATTTTTCTATCAGGATAAATCAATATTTTACAAATATGTTTAAATAAGCTACAGAACATATAACATTATTTTTCCATACTAGAGGCATATTCTAAAATGTAATACATTTTTAAATTCATGCTTCTTGTGTGTGTATGTGTGTGTGAGTGAGTGTGTATGTGCCTCTGCATGTGTAGTGCTTGCATATGTGTGCATGTGTATGTGTAAGCGTATGTGTGTGTGTGTGTGCCTCTGCATGTGTTTGTGCTTGCATATGTGTGCATGTGTGTGTGTGTGAGTGTGTGTGTGTATGTGTGTGTGAGTGAGTGAGTGTGTGTGTGCCTCTGCATGGGTAGTGCTTGCATATGTGTGCATGTGTATGTGTAAGCGTATGTGTGTGTGTGTGTGTGTGTGTGTGAGTGAGTGTGTGTGTATGTGCTTGCATATGTGTGCATGTGTACGTGTATGTGTGAGCGTAAGTGTAAGGTACTAACTGTGCCTTTTTGACCAGATTCAGATGTTTCTTGCTTTTCTCAAGAAAAGCCAGCTGTGTGTGCCTGCTTTGCTACTGTCCTGTTTACTTCACATTTCTTCTTACTCTGCAGATTCTCTGTCCACTCTGTCCTTTACTTCCTTAAGATTTATTTTTCCCAAGGTGGAGCTGAGTCCAAGAGACTATTTCTAATGGACTTCTCTCCTTATCTTTCAGAATAGGTTTTCTCTATTATCTATAACTAGAGCCATTTAGTTCTTAATCTCAATTTATACATTTTTTCTTATTTGAAACAGTTTCACTCTATGCTCACTTCCCTTTTAACAGAGCTTAAAATGTAATAGCAGAGAATAAACAATCAATTAATAATTTAAAAAATCACATTGTCACAGTTTTCATATATGAAATAAAAGTGATTTGGGATGTGGTGGGATTTGACATAAGCAATAACTGGGCATAAATAGAATATTTAGTTAGTAGTCAGAGAGGTCTTCATGAGGATACAACTTTTGAACTGTGATATTATTGCTAAGGGATTAATGAAGCTACATAGCTTTGGGGTGAATCAAATTCCAGTATAATTGTCTGAAGCAGACAGTTCAGAAAGGAATCCCAGTTTGGCCATTTGATTAAAATCGACTGTCCTGTACTTGTTGTCCCTGCTGTATTTCAAGAATCCATTTATTTCACCTGTGTATATATTTGGTTTTTCAAGACAGGGTTTCTCTGTAGCTTTGGAGCCTGTCCTGGAACTAGTACTGTAGACCCAGTTGGCCTCGAACTCATAGAAATCCATCTGATTCTGTCTCCCAAGTGCTGGGATTAAAGGTATGTGCCATCACCGCCTGGTCTCACCCCCAGGTTTTATTGTACAGAATCCTACCTTAAAATTCTGCTGTTGTTGTCTCTTGGGGAAAAATTTGAGTCACTCACTTCAACAGCTCTCTGCCTGTCTTCTTATGCAGACAAATATCTGTACATAACATAACAGAACCAGCTGTTCTTCCTATGTTACTCCACGTTGCTGCACGTACGTTATTTCTTAACATAGAGGAAACAAAATCTTCTTGCGTTTGTTTTTATACCACTCTTTTTTTTTTCAAGACAGGATTTCTCTGCTTAACAACCCTCACTGTCCAGGAACTAGATCTTGAGACCAGGCTGGCTTCAAACTCACAGAGATCCACCTGTCCCTGCCTCCCTTTCACTGGGATTAAAGGCATGGACCACCACACTAACTCTTTTGTAGCGTTCTTGCTTTTATTCTTTCTTGAGAACAGGAAATAATTTTATGTTTTGCATGTGACAAATGCCTACTCTAAATTTTCAGCAAAATGAACTATTAAATATTTTTTTATTGAGAAAAGAAGAAAAAAAACATACATAAAAAACAAGTTTCCACCTCCTCCCAGCCCCCCCATTTCCCTCCCCCTCCTCCCACCCTTCTCTCCCTCCTCCCACCCTTCTCCCCCTCCCCCCACTCCTCTCCCCCTCCCTCTCCAGTTCACAGAGCAGTCCGGGTTCCCTGCCTGTGGTAAGTCCTAGGTCCTCCCCCCTCCGTCCATATCTAGGAAGGTGAACATCCAAACTGGCTAGGCTCCCACAAAGCCAGCACATTAAGTAGGATCAAAACCCTGTGCCATTGTCCTTGGTGTCTCATCAGCCCTCATTGTTAAAAGAGATTATAAGGGAGACAATGAAAGTGCCTTTTCTATGTTATTGCTTCTACTTCTTGTCATGATCAGAAGTTTCCCAAGAAAGAGAATCAGAGTTAAAATGAACTAAATGGCTATCTGGTTAATATGCAGTTGCCTTGTTCTGAGGGAAGTGGGAAGAGACCACAGGATGGTAAAAAATAAATTTGTTGTGATGCATCCAGCTGGCTCCCCAGGACATACTCTGCTTCTTTGGTCAGTGGACTCTTCATATGTAGTTGCCTTGTCTCTAGAGTATTTATTACAAGGGCTATCAGGGAAGTAAACTGCATATTGCATTTTTTCTAAAGATTTATTTACCTTTATTTTACAAGCAGTGGTATTTTGCCTGCTTGTACACCTGTGAATGTGACGGATCCCCTGGAACTGGAGTGACAGACAGTTGTGAGTTGCCATGTGGGTACTGGGAATTGAACCCAGGTCCTCCGGAAGTGCAACCCGTGTTCTTACCTGCTGAGTCATCTCTCCAGTCCATGTATTGTATTTTATCATATCCTATTTTGCATTTTCTATCAATGTATTGACATCAATGACCCTAGCCATGAGACGGCTTCCATGTCTGTCCTTCATCTAGAGACAAAAGTGATGAGAAGAAGCAGTCAGTGTAGCTCAGGTTTAAGCTACACAAGATCAGTCTTGGTAGTAGCAGTTGTGGTAGAACAAATAGGCAGTGGCCTGTGGTCAAAGACTTGCCAAGCTGAGATACTTTGAGAATTTGTGTAAAAAATGGTGTAGGAAATCTGAAAACCAGAGTTGGGTTTCTTCTCACATACCTCTCAATCATTAATTTAAGCAATATATAAGTAAGTAAGTAAGTAAATAAATAAAAACAAATTTCTCTGCCCTAAAATGTCCCTTCAACTTTCTGCCTTATTTTTCTCTTTTTTTCCAATGGAATCATGCCTGCCACTGTCTCACACATGATATTCATCTGGCGAGTTCAACTTTCTTAATATCTTGTTTGTTAAGAGTTCAAGTGTTTCTGCTGTCATCTGTGCTTGTGACTATTTCTGCTTTCCCAAGTGCTAGAAATCTCTACTGGCCCTCTCTTCACCTAAAACTTAGCAATTCATTCTACACTGCAACATTTCATTGGGGATAGCCTCATTCATGTCCCTGGACCATGGTAACTATATCTTGTCTAGAATAAACCACTAGTTTCCTTTGAGGATTTGTGTGTGTATGCTGAGAGTTCTGTGTTTACTATTCACCTAACAGGGCTATAAATTACAATCGAGAAGTCTGCACACTTTGCTGTTGTCCTTACTCATTGTGTATCTATCCCAGATGTCACAGAAACACAATGGATTCTTGATGTTGAAAGGTCATGGTTGAGTTTAATTGATGCCCTGAAGTATTTCATATACTTTATTCAAATTGTTTGTATAATCAATTGTAAAATTATGACATAAGCTTAAGATAAGTGAAGATGTTTATTCTGAACCATATATAAAGTGACCGAAAAGTTTCTGCTGATATAATAATCCAAATCAGACCAAATCAAACTGAATTAGAAAAAGCCCAGGTTAATTTGATGACAGTGTTCCTAGGTGGCCTTCCAGGTCATCAGAGAGGAGACAGGGAACAAGACCGGGAAAACATGTGTTTGATATGGGGGTGGGGGTTAAATACCCAGTGGAGGTGGTTTTGAGTCTCTCTGCAGAGGGGTCACCATTTGGTGGGCTTGCTTGGAGGTGGAGTCCGGACTGAGGCAACTCTCAGAAGAGGGAGCTTGGGATGAAACTTTCCACCCAAACATTCCAGACTCTTTGGGTATTCAGGGATTCCAGGGGCTGAGGTGAAGCCTAAACCCACGACCATGTTTCCAGAACATTGAATTAGTCTACACACAATGATGGGTTCCAATGCAAGGGAGCTTCATAGTTGTTTTTAACCAGAGAAACAAGGTCATAATTTGCAAATGCATTGGTAGGATGCTTGCAAAAGAGGCGAGAAAAGCTCTGCTAGATGCTAACTCATGACATTATTTTTCCTTCTTTTTTTTTCTTTTCTTTTTGACTAGTAGAAGTTAGTGGTTTGCTAAGGATGTATTCCAAAAGATTTATCTGAGTATCAGTAGGATGTTATCTTGAAGACAGAGAGGCACAAATAAATGTCTATTGAAGGGACTCGAAATTTCTGTATCTGTGACATTCTAGAGTCATGAACTTCTATTCAGTCAATAGTCTGAGTTCAATAGAATCTTCAACCAAGTATGACTTCTTTTTTTCAGCTTCAGTTCATAGTGTCCTTTGTTAGCCAAGAACTACATTTTGTGAGTCTAGAGGCCAAGAGATGTTTTATGTCCCGTCAAGTAGTTTCATTTGTAGGAACTGATATGAGACTGATTGGACAGAAAGGTTATTGTTAGAAGAGAAATAATTGCTAAAGCAATCATAGAAGAGATTTGTGTACAATATCAACACCATTAGATAGCATAATCTGGGTCTGATTTCTTTCTATTTTTGGCCCACTATATCTGATAAAACTTGTACATGTCATATATAATAGCAACATCAGCTAAAATAGTTAAAATAATTAGAAACACAGTACAGCCCACAGGAAAACAGATATGTTAACCAATGCCCAACTCCTCTCTAGACAGCATTGTACTCTGTAACTCTACTGACTACATGCATATGTACTTTTGTTCTGTGTGCCATAGTTTATATCTTATTAATCACTTATTTAATAGTTGGATTGTTTGATGTAATTTATTATGTGCCTTTTTTAAAATTCAAACTTTCTTTTGGTCAGTTTGATTTTTTAGCCATAAACTTCATGCAGTTAGATTTTGTTGTTTGTTTTTGTTGTTTTAAGACAGGGTCTCTCTACACATCCCTGACTACCCTGGAGCTCACTATGTAGACAAGGCTGGTATCAATATTAATGAGATGTCTGTCTCTCTGCCTGCCTCAGTGATCCAAGTGTCAGATTTATAGACATGTGCCAAATGTCCAGTTTAATGAGGATAATTTTAACTTTAGGAAAGGTTGGCTCTTTTTACCCATATGATTATAACTTTTATTCATTATTAATAAAATTTTTGTTCCATTGTTTTCATACTAAAAAGACTCCACTTTGGGAGAACCAAATAATTTTTAAAACTAAATGTTTTAATAAAATAAAAACATAGCATTGTTTTAAATTTCTTTAAACAAAATTTCCCTTTCTCCATTTACCAAAGAGTGTAAGCAGTGAGGGTAGAGAATGGAAATCAAATTTGTGTGATTTAGAATTCGATTGACTTTATAGAATATTCAAATGCCCTTGTTTACTTTCTAATCAGAAATGAAATAGGATTTTAATGGGAGTCATCTTCTAGCATAGTCCATTTCCTTCTGACTGTTAATATATGAATGGTTTCTGGGACATTTCAAATTCCATAGAACCTACTTTGTCCTAGCTTCAAAACTTATTTAACCAGAAAACATGAGCTCTTAAGACATAATTTCTCTAGTTCCTGCTTTTTTTTAAAGCACAGTACTTTTATCTGCTTCTTTTGAATTAATTCTATTATTTATTTATTCATTTCTTTTTTATTTAAATAACATTTTTCCATTTATTTTATGTATCAACCAGTTTCTCCTTTCTCCTCTCCTCCCATACCCTCCCCTTTCCTATCTAACTCTCTCCCCACCCACTCATCCTTCTATCTCACTTCGTAAGGGGGCAGGCCTTCCATGACTTGCACAAATCATGGCACATCAAGGAGAGGCAGAACCGAAATCTTCCCCTTATGGTTGAGGATGGGCAAGTAATCCAGCATGGGGAACAGGTTACCAGAAGCCAGGGGAGTACCAGACAGAGGTCCAGTTCTCGCTGTTAGAAGCCTTACTATGAGACCGAGCCATAGGACTGTCACACTCATGCAAAGTAAAGTGAATTGGTGGGGAAGAATAATAAGAGACTTCTTGATGGGGGTGTAATTAATCCTTTTTTAAGATATGTCTTTCTTTGATAATTTTAGCAAATTTACCTTTTTCAAAATATTTATTTTATATTTATACCACTAGTACTTTTTCTTTTGGTTTATCATTTGACTAATTTTGATTTAAAAGAATAACATCATAGATCTTGTTTCCAGAACAAACTGGTTCTTTCTATAATATTGATATGAAGAGTCAACTCAAAATTTTGGTGTATTGCTAGCAAGAATTGACAGAGTATATGGAAATCAGGATAGCTTGTGTGTGACAGTAAATATGGGTAACTACAACAGATTGATCTTTTTATCTAAAGATTTAACATTAATAGCAACGCAGCAAAGTTGATTGGTTCCATACACTCCTTGTCTCTTTTTCTTAGTAGGAAGATGCCTTATTATTTCATAATTTTTTATTTTAAAACTTTAAACATGAAAAAATGTTTTGAGTAAAGACCTCTGCAAAAGTAACCATGCCATCCAATCTCTGTACATGATTAGAAAATAAAGCTGGAAAGGGCACTGCCCATGGTGAAACTGACTTTAGTTATCCGTTCTCCTGTAAGCATCCTTAGTATGCCTCAACAAGCTGGATTTGGATAAGATCCTTTCTCTTCTGTCATGGTGCTCTATCTCTGGGAGTTGCCTGGAAAAGTCATGCAGCATCTGTGTTCAGCATAAGCAGTTGTAATTGCTACTCACTGCCTAGAAATGTGGTGCTTCACTGAGTATCTGAAGATTGACTGTAATGCATTGGTGAGAAACCACATTCATACAACCTCTAATGCTCTGGATCTTTGCTTTTTATTTATTATTGGCTTTTGATTCTTATTGTGTTTTATAAATTAAGCCTTTTAAGTAGGAAACTTTGTCACAGAGATACCTTTTAGGGGACCAACTTTGACAAATATACCACTTACCAGGGTAGAGGATTGGGATTAGAAAAGTAAGTAAAGAGAACAGACATGAGTGAAAATAACAAAGAGAAGCACAGGATAGTGTTGGGAGGGAGTTCCAGTGACTACTGAAATTCCCACATTTACTTTTCCATACACTTTTATACCCTAATACAACAGGTGGGGAGCAGGTAAAGACTGCTTTATCATGATACAGAGGACAACTAGAACAGTTACTTGCTTCAGTACTTTGAGCCATCAACTGTTGTAATATGAGCGGCAGTGGGGCTGCGTCCCCGGCACCCAGCCGCCCGCACGACTTGCTTTATCCAAAATAATTACACGGAAACTGTATTCTTTTAAACACTGCTTGGCCCATTAGATCTAGCCTCTTATTGGCTAGCTCTTACATATTGATCTAACCCATTTCTAATAATCTGTGTAGCCCTCGAGGTGGCTTATCAGGGAAGATCTTAACCTATGGCTGTGTCGAGTGAGAGAATCATGGCGACTGCCTGAATCTGCTTCTTTCTCCCAGAATTCTGTTCTGTCTACTCTGCCCACCTAAGGATTGGCCTGTCAAATGGGCCAAGGCAGTTTCTTTATTAATTAACCAATGAAAGCAACAGATTAGAAAGAAATCACTCCCACATCAATCAACTCACTAATTCTTGAGAAAAACATTCTGTTGTTTAGGTAGTGAACCTACCCCAGACCAAGTATTCCGAAGATGGCCACTGCCTAGGTCAAACATCTTAATTCAATAGAAGGAACAGAAGTATGCTTGAATTTTCTGACCTTTGATCAAGGTGGAGTGGATCTACCAATACACCCAGCAACCACATCTTTGGTTAGGGTGTGTGGCCACATTTGTTGTCAATAATTTTGAGCACGCTAAAACTCTCTGACCTTCAGATAATATGAAAATAGACTCACATTTTTGGGCTTCCACAGTACCTATATCACCTGAAGTTTTAGACACCCACTGGGGACCTAGAAGTATCTTATGTGAGGAAATATGAACTAGTTTATCAGAAAAATATATGAGGTATTTGCTCCCATTATTATATCCACTTTAGGATCAATGAAAGAGGAACACTGAGATGTGAAACGACTCGTACCAAGCCACACAGCAAGAGGAGGTGTCCCAGTAAATCTAAGTTTTTGATTCTGGAACCCTGATTGTCAACTCTTATCTGTCCTTATGCCACTTTCATTTATGTGATTGCATAAATGATATACACAAAATATGACAAATACCACATATAATGCATGCATAATATTCATAGGTCCATGATCTACAAGTCTATAAAGATGTACATATTGCTTTTAGAATAGCATGGTCATTTTCTTACATTCCCCCTTGTCTTGTTTGATGCCGTATCCACAAAGAACATGGACTTTTCTTCTCTAGTTACCTTTCTAATCATTGGTCAATTTGTGCTTCACCAAAGAGCAAAAATTTGAAGCTACTCTAAATAAATTTAGAGTATAGAGCATCTAATATTTATTCATTATTACTATCAAAATTTTAATTTTTTATTCTCCAACTTTCAAAGTAGGAAACAGTATAAGGCATATAAGGAATACAACAATTGGAGCTGTAGAGATGTATTTTAAACATTTGGGTTCAGTCTCCCACACACAAACATCAAATAATAATTCCAGTCATCATAGAGTGACTGGAACTTCATTTGACTCACGCCATGGTAACCACTGTCGCTTTCAGTAGACAGGCTGCTTTTACAATGTTTTCTGCACCCGAGACCTTTCTATTCATGTTTTCCACTAATCTCACACATTTTATAGCATATCTAAAGATAGTAAAACATATGGGGTCAAATTTTGAGCTATCTTTGAACTCAGTGGTGGAATCTGCTAAACTAGATCTAGATTTCAGTCAGCAAAGACACCTTGAAATGCTGGTTTGAAACCGACTCAAAAGCTTTCATAGGAATCAGTTTCCTGTAGGAGAGGAAAAATATATCTCATTTTATGATTGAAGTCTAGGTCTTCTATTACAGTCACATAATTCTTTGCTATAATTTTAATGCAGAGTAAAGAGAAATACCTACTGGTGATGCCTTATAATATCTATATTAATCTTGTATTCTGATCTGTTTACCAACTTCACATACAAAAAAAATAGGATGTTTATAATATTGAATAAATATTCAACTTTGAAGGTATTTTTATATAACAGAAATTCTTAATAAGAATTAAAACACAAACCACCTGGTGGTTAATACACATGTTTTGAAACACTTTATCTTAGTTATTTGGGTAATAAGGTTGGTGTTGATAAAATGCTAAAGCATGGCATTTGTGTTAGTGGTCATTCATTCTCCTCCTGTCTTCTTTCTTCCACAATAGACATCCCTCTCCCAGGTGCCACTCTTCATGGATTCAGATCTCAGCAAATCCTCACACTTTCCTTCACACCAGACACACCTATTTTAGGGCAGCTGTTGGAGGAGGCTGCTTGTTTGTTTCCCAGCTGCCCGGCAGTTTAGACCCAAAATATTCACACAGAAACTATATTATTTAAATCACTGCTTGGCACATTATCTCTAGCTTCTTATTGGCTGACTCTTATATATTAATTTAACCCATTTCTATGAATCTGTGTATTGCCATGTGGCTGTGGCTTACCGGCGAAAGTACTGGCGGGGCTACAGGACTTCTCTCAGACTCTGACTCCTTACTCCCCGCATTCAGTTTAGTTTTCCCGCCTACCTAAGTTCTGCCCTGCTACAGGTCCAAAGCAGTTTCTTTATTCATTAATGGTAATCACAACATACAGATGAGTATCCCACATCAGGCTCCCTTTTCAGGCTGCCAGGTCACAATAAAGTCTCATTATTTTTAGGATAAACAGTGTTTAGGCTGCATAAAATTACAATGTGTTTAATCAAGCTTCTTTAATCTTTTAAAATATTATTTACTATCTTTTTAGAATTTCATATATGAATACTATATATCATTTCCCTTCTTCTTGTTGGGATCCAGCTTCAACAACTATACCATTTACCAGGGTAGGGGCATGGGGCTTAGAAAAGACAACGAAGATGTGAGTGAAAATAATAAAACAGAAAACAGACTAGTTCCAATGAGTACTGAAATCACCAATGCCTAATTTTCCATATATTTTTATATCCCAATGCAAAGGGTTAAGAATGCAAAAGACTGCTTTAACATGATAAAAAATCCAACAAGAACAGTACATTGAGGCATCAAACTATTAATTTATGACAAAAGCATTCTGTTGTTTAGGTAGTGAGCCCACCCTAGACCAACTATCCTGAAGGCAGCAACTCTCTAAGTCAAACCTCCTATTTCAAAAGAAAAAGCAGAAGTATGCTTGAATTTCCTGACTTTTGGTCAAGGTGGAGTGGATCTACTTGCATGGGTCATCTTAATGTTAAAAATACCAAGTAACCACTCCCTCGGCCAGCTGCGTAGCCAGATGTGTTACCAACAACTTTTAGAAAGCTAAAACTCTCTGACTTTCTGATGAGGTAGAAATAGGCTCACATTTTTGTGCCTCTGCACTCCTCCAACTCTTATTTTGTTCTCCACTCCCTCTCAAATCCATGACTTCTAATAATGCATATATTATATACATTTATATTACATATATGCATATACATAATATGTAAATATAATTATGAGTTTTCATATGTTATTTATGAAATATGCTGAGTCTTTTTCCTGTTGTTCGTATGTATATGTGTCTAAAACTGACCACTTGGATTGAGTCTTGAAGACACTTTCAATATAACTAAGCCCTTTTGACTTTCTGTTTCAGATGGTAGAAATCCTTCTGTTTATAAATGTCATATCTCACTTCAAAAGAAAAGAAAAAACAAACATAAATCACAAACCATTAGCCAAAACAAACAGACTTCCTAAGTTTATCATAGTTATTAACTCTAATTATGACAATGTAAGATTTTAACTTCCAACAAACAAATAATTTAGCTGAGAAAATATGTGGTTTGAAGATAGAGGACTATGGGAGCTGCATCTTTCAATCAAGGAGTCATCTTTAGTCCTTAATGACCTGGACACTTGGGCAGCTGTAAGGCATAGACTTCTCATTCTTGACTCTGGGGGATAATCAAGTAACTAAGCTAGCCAAGACTTACAATGCTACCTGAGTTTCCCATAGATTATGAAGGTATATCAACAAGAGGTTAGCTACAGATAACTGAGCCTATTTAGTAATATTACCAGGGAATTCTTTGAGAGATAGCATGGTCAGGGTAGAAGAGATGAAGATCACAGATAAAGTAGCAATTGAATAGCATGGTACTGTCTAAAGACCTACTGTGCAAAATGAGAATCATAGTTGAAAACAGTGTATCAATTTGACTTTATTTTAATTTTGTTGTATGAGTAAACTGTGGCAGGTTGCAACTGCTTTTGATATGTAAAAAATGTTAATGCTATAAGATGATGAATATGCTAATTTGCTTTATTGTGGTAACCATTTTAATATTATTTGTATTCTCATAACATCATGTTTTATACCATAAATACTGACAATAAAAGGTTTATAAAACAGAGGGGAAATGCCTTGAATATAGAAAATGTGCATATAACAAACAATTGGAGGGCTGAAGTATCAGCTCCTTCACTGGCTGCAGAAACCCTGCCACAGAGGAGGAACTTCAAGGTTATAGACAACTGCCACCTCCAGAAAGCCAGTTGGCTTGAAAGTGGATGTTTTCTGGGACTCTTCGATGAAATTCAGAGATGATGAAGCTGCCATCCTGTAAGACAACTGAGCCTAGAGGAGATGGATGTGTTTCAGATTCTGTTTTCCTCCTAAACTTTTACTTCCTTTCTGTTGAATTCTTTAAAAAATAAAACACAAATGGTGATTGGAACATAAGCTATTTTAAGACCTCTAGTTACAAGGTGATCTGGAAAATGAAGACTTGCTTTCTGCTTTATAGGCTAAAAAGATTTAGGAAGAGTTTCTCAAAAGAAATTAGTCTTTATGGGTTCTTCAAAATAGATGTATGTTATAACCATTTCTTTTATTTCTCCTAATCTAAGTAGTTGCAAAAAATAGTATTGCATATATAAAGAAATTATTCTTCAATAAACACTTTTTTGTTTGTTGTAAGCTAGGCTATTATTTCTGGGATTTTATTTATTTATAATACTTTGTATTAACATTTATTACTGATGATTGTGACTAGACATTAATATCTAATGCTTACCACAAGGAAAATATTAAGTGTGTTAGTAGGATTTACTACTGACAATAACATTATATCATTTGTTTCTCATCACATTAAATTCCATATTGCTATAAAAAAAGGATTTCCTGTGTGTGTGTGTGTGTGTGTGTGTGTGTTTGTAAACTGGGCACAAGCAAGAGTCATGTGGGAACAGAATACCTCATTTGGGAAACTGCTCCATAAGACTGACCTGTAGGCAAGTCTGTGGGACATTTTCTTTATGAATGATTAGTGGGAGCTGGTGCCACTCCGAAAAAAGTAGTCTCAATTTGTGTAAGAAATCAGGCTGACATGCCATGTAGATAAAGCCATTAAATAGCCCCTCTGTGGCCTCTGCTTCAGTTCCTGACTCCAGATTCCTGCCTTAAGTTCATGATCTGACTTCGCTCGATGGTGGAATATTATTCAAGTGAAATAAATGATTTTTCCCTCACGTTGTTTTATTGACAGTCTTTATGACACCGAACTCTTTGGAAAAACTTCTATATTAGTTACTTTTCTATTGTTGTAATCAAAAACCACGTCTAGGACAACTCAGACGAAAACGTTGCTTCACTTATGTTCCAAGAGAAGTGGATTTATTGCCATCTTAGTGGGGAAGTGTGGCAGCAGGCAGAAACAGCAATCGGAACACCGCCATGAGAACGGAGGTTCCACTTCTCAAACTGCAAGCAGGCAGCAGAGAGATGCTGAGAGTGGTCCTGCCTTTGGAAGCCTCAAATCTAACCTGGTGATGTGTGTATATCTAGAGGGCAAACTTCCTAAGCTTCCACAAATGTATCACCAACTGTGGATCAAATATTCAAATGCCTGAGACTGTGGGAGACATCACAATAAAACCACTATATTATGGAGCAAGTAATGACTCTCAATTAGCTTTGCTACGTTTGGTGAATAATATAGACATCACTTTTAAGGAACTTAGCAGCTATTTAGGGATTAATAACTGGTGTATGAAACTGGCTCCCATAGGAAGGTAAAGTTTCAAGAAAAAATCTACATATTCTATTTTTCCTTCTGTGGAGGTAATTATGGAAGTTAGGGTTTACTAATTTTAAATATCATTGTGAACTTTAATCAGAGATTCTAATATTGTAGAACATTTCCTAAAGACTATGCAGGAAATGTTTCTGGTTTCTGAGCAACTATGATGTGAAGATACTGTTATTAAACTAGAAAAACAATGGTTTAATTTACCTTAGGAAAAGAAGGCAATATTAAAATCTTGAAACACAGAAGAAATATACATTAACTTTTTAAATTAATCAGTAGTGATTAAAAAGTAATATATAAAAGGTAATATTTTATGTATGACAGGAAATATATTCTGTTAACAGAAAAATACGCTATGCTTTTGTGAGCCTGGGGAAAATACAAAGAAAATGAAGAGCCACATAAATAAAATATAGATTTGAACTATTGCAAACAATATAAAAACAATTAATGTGTTTCTAACTAAAAACTTCAGAATTCTCATCTGTGAATACTCTGCTTGAGGACAGTGATAGAAAGAAAATAGAAATGAAACAAATATATGTTTTTCATAGTTTAGAAAATATATTACAGATTTTCAAGGTAAATCATTCATAGTTATTTACAATTATGAGTTTTTTTTTTACCTGAAACACAATGTATAAAACTGTTTCTTTTTCCTTTTGAGATTTTAATATAATCACAACGTTTCTCCATTCCTTTTTTTCCCTCCAAATTATTTCTAAATATCTCCCATAAGTCTCAATCAAATTCTTGGTCTATTTTTTTCATTAATTGTTATTTAATGCATAAATACATATATGTATATATGTTCATATATATGCCAAAATATAACCTGCCAGGTTCATAAAATGTACGTATATATTCAGGGCTGAGCATTTGACACAAGACAACCAATTGGGGTACACTTTCCTGGGAAGACCACCAATTCTGAATACTTAAATAGGAATTTTAAATAGCATAGCAATTTACTTATTGATGACCAACAAAATAAATAAATAAATAAGTACAGTTAATTCCCATTTGAGGAGTTTAGGTGGGTACCATTTAATACTAATATTAATAATTAATAGTAGATATTTACAAAGTTGTGGTTTTAAAATCATTGGCTTCCTTTTTTTCTAAATTATGGAATGATATCTATTACAACAATGAAGATTGTATACTATGCAACATAAACTACAATGAAAATAATAAGTGAAAATTTTTTGTAATTAATATAAAATGGTAAAATGAGAAAACAGAAGAGATGTTTTCTAATAAGCTTTCTGGAACTATGGGTAGGTGGTGGAGTGAAGGGAATACTAAGATTTGGAACGAACTGTTTCCTCAGAAGTGCTGACTCAAGTCTGTCATCTAAAGCATCACCTTGCCTCTATTAGTTGATGGTGGAATGGTTGGTATCCTTTTGAGGATTTCTCATTTTTGGAATAAAACCAGGAGATTTTAACATATTCTATTATATTCTGCAAGTGATTTGCAAAAATAGATTTCAGTGGAATATTCAGGAAAGGGAAGAAAAAAGAGAAGCCAAATGTAGTTCTGGAAAATAAAATCACTAGTCATTGAGAAAAATCTCTGACTGAACACTACCGGGCCAATCCATGTTCTACCTCCTTCATTGTCCTCCAGTAGTTGGTTCTTTAGACCACTATGGCATTCAATGGCACTAGATCAAGAGGCTATTCCGTTTTCACTGCTACAAGATCTTCCTGTTGACAAGGAGCAGATGGACTCGCAAGTACTCCTCTGTTATGCTTAGGACATGTCCTTTCCCCATCACAGTCACTGTCATCTCCATTGGCACCCTTCATCTCATCGGATTCATCAACATTATTCAGGAAACCTGAAGCTCATCTGCTCTCCTAACAGTGGGAGCAGAGTCTGTCTATGACTCTTTTCCTAACTTTTGGGAATCTTTTCCTAATATTGTGTTGCCTCACTCAGCCTTAATACCAGATGAGATGCCTAGTCTTACTGCAACTTAGTATGCCATGTTTGTTTGATATCTATGTGAGGTCTACCCTTTTCTGTAGAGAAATAAAGAGGGAGGGAGTGCTGGAGGAAAGTCGGGGGAGGGTAGCTAGAAGTTTCTGTCCCACCCAGTTCTGCAACCGTTCAGTTCCAAAGAAACACACAGAGGCTTATATTATTTATAAACTATTACCTCAGGCTTATTTTTAACTAGCTCTTAGAATTTAAATTAATCCGTAATTCTTGTTTATGTTTAGCCATGTGGCTTGGTACCTTTTCTCAGTAAGTCATTCTCATCTTTCTTCTTCTATGTCTGACCAGTAACTATGTCTCTGCCTTTCCTCATCCCAGAATTGTCCTAGTCTTGCCATCCTGTCTATACTTCGGGCCTGACTACTGGCCAAATAGCATTTTATTAAACTAATATGAGTGACAAATCTTTATAGTGTACAAGAGCATTGTCCCACAGAAAGGGAGGGGCTGAGAGGAGATGAGGGATGGAAAACTGTGGTCAGTATGTTATAATGATGATGACGATGATGATGACAAAAGAAAATGCCTCTAATGGAGGAGTGGATCTTGAGAATTAGAAAGGTGTGAGGGGCTGGAAGGAGTGGAGGAAGGGGAAACTGTGCTCATGATATTTGAAACAATGTAGTTTCAAAATAAAAACAAAAAACAAAATCTACTATATGATAATCAAAGGAAAAAATGTCCCCATAAAGTCAGGCTATTAACAAGCTTACAGGGTATTTTTTTAAGTAGTGAGTGATGTGGAAAGGTTTGTACCATTGAAGGTGATGCTGTCTCTGAGTTGATGGTACAGAGTTCTATAAGAAAGCAGGCTGAACAAACCTTGGAGAGTAAGCCAGCAGGCAGCATTCCTACATGGCCACTGCATCAAGTCCTTATTTTGCCAGGTACTGTATGCCTGGTTTGAGTTCCTGCCTTGAATTTCTCAATGGGCTGTGATTCAAGATAAGTAATCCAAATAAATCCTTCCCTTCCTAAGTTGCTTTGGTCATAGTGTTTCATCAAATTAGCAGTAATGGTGTTTCATTACTTCTGTAGTAACGTTAATTAAGACAGCATCTTTAGGTGAAGCATGACCCCCCAGACAAATTAATCATAGACATTATCAGCTATCAGTCCTGCTCCATAAAGCCTTATTTCATGTACTCATCCAAGCTCCTTTCTCTTTTATCCTAGATTCTGTCTTGGTGACACCCCAGTAACTGTAAAGCTGGTTGATAACAAACAATTAGCAAGAGCCATCTCCCTCCTATGAGAGCAGCTCTCTTCAGTCCAGGCTATGTATATATCACCCATGTGCTTAATAAAGTCATAGATTCCCATGCCTAATCACCAAACACTCTTACTTAGTATTTGTTTTTCCCCTCCCCTATCTCTCAATTATTTTTTTTGAATTTTGAGCAAAGTTTCTCTATGAAATAGTCTTGCTTGTCCAGGAACTCATTCTGTAGACCAGGCTGCCCTTGAACTCACAGAGATAAATCTGCCTTTGCCTCTCGAGTGCTGAGATTAAAGGCACGAGCCAATACCACCTGACTCTTATTCAGAATTTCTATGAGAGGGTTTTAGAAATATATAGTAATTGCCTATGAATTTTGATTTGTGCGGTTTTGAGTAAATACTTAGAGAAAACTAAATATTGGTATGGGTGTGTTTAAATGATAACCAGTGAGCTTATCGTTAATGTGTGTTGTCAGTTATATTACCACCTACATGAATCATCTGCACATATATCTCTATCTACCTGTTAATTTTACATGTAAGTAGTAATATTATTTTCAGAAGAAGTTTGTGTCTCAAGAAATCATGGATCCAATTCACACCCATGAAGGCATATATGCCTTTCACTCATTCCCAATTACTTTTACTCAAAATAGATATTAGTTGTTTCAACCATTTCGTTAAAAGGAAATTTTTTTGATCCTCTTCTATATTGCTTTACCTCTTTTTTTAAAAAAAAGATAAAACTAAAAACAACTCAATAAATGTTATTGTATTAAAGAAAATAATTTTTACTTTTTATATAAATATGTTTTCATTTATATTATATATTTTAAACGTAGAAAGTAATACCTTACTGCTATATTTAAGCCTAGAACATATTGTTTAATGTAGTGAGCATATTGGACATTTTAACAAGAAATAGCATGCACCTTATACAATTTTTTGTATCTGGTAGTTATTTTTTCATCTGCAGTTTTTTAGGCCATTGCCATCTTTACCTCCAATTTTTTTCCTTATTTGGATGTTGTTATTTTAAACAAACAGCTTGGCATTTTACATGCATTTAGTACTGTGAATAGTCATGCATGTTATTAACTTCATGATAAATATCAAAACAGTTTTTATGTGATAACCCCATAATCATTTACCTAGAACAATTTAAAATTATAAAGCTTGTGAGAAAATCCCCTACAGTATATATCTTCCTCATTCAATGTGAAGTGAATTTCCATCAGAATGCTGTCGTCATTGTGTGTAAAGCAACCTCGTGAGAGTTCACAGCTAGGTTTGTTAGTCTTACTGAACTGGGATGCACGCATTTCCCTACTAGGATACTGATGTCAACTTTCTCTTCTTGCTTTTCTGCTTGGCGCTCCAAGTACTCCTGAATACACTCTTACACTAAATATCCCATCAAGCATGACTGAATGGAAACTTGCTGTATAATAAATTTTTATTCCACTTTAAATGCCCTATGGGATTTCTAGTAATCCAATATTTGATTATCCTTATTTTTAGTTAAACCTAGTCAGAATTTATGTACTAGGAACCTTATAATCAAAGTGAAAATATATGGGAAATCATATTACATTATGTTCCATATTCAGACAGGAATGTTTCTATTATGGAAAAGATTAAATGTTGTTTTCTTCCACAGAGAATTGAGCTAAGATCACCAGCCTGAGTTTGCTATGCTAATTTATCTTTTCTCTCAAAACAATAGAGACTTTTCTTTGTGATTTCTTTCTTTACACCTTTGTATTGATATCATTTGGGTTTAACAATGTAATTTTTCTAAAATTCCGTTTAAAAGATCATATCAAATAATTAAGTTCAATGGTACATCATTGTCTGTTAGAAAACTTATGTTTTGCCTTGAAAATTTTTAGTCCTAAGCTGAACTCTAAAAATGTACAGAGAACACATGTGGAAATTTTTCTAACATACTAAACATGTGCGACATGTTGACAAAATAAGTCAACTATGATTTACACCTTCTGTATGACTCTGTCATAAATTATATTTTACTATACATAAGCTTTTTAAACTAGCTTACCATATCGTCTAAGTTATTTTTTCATTGTCATATTTGTAAATTATAAAGCCTTCTAATGTGTATCTGTTTACACCTGATGAAACAATATAATTAAATTGAAAATTATTCTCTTTATGTGTATAATAAAATTATTCATTATTATTCTATTAGCACACAAGTCACTAAGAAAATAAAATGTTTTTATTAGATTTTCAAATTAACCTTTCGCTGATGTTTATTGTTGAAGGAAAATGTTTAAAGAGAAAGTCTGAATTTAATGATTTGTATCTTTCTTTCAGGAATTGGAGATACTTTGTCAATTTTTCATTAATTACAAATACATACACATACACACATGCTGCATTTTCTCATAAAGTATTTAGTGGATTTTAGATAATTAACTTGTGTAGAACAACTAAATATATGCATAAGACTAAGTAAATTAATATTTATAGAATGAATTTATTCTAAATTTCTTGTCAAGTTTGGACTATTTTGTTCAGCTGGTGAATAGAGAATCACAGGTTCTTTTCAGAGTTTTTTTATTCTGCTCTATAGAAAGGGTCTTTGTGGATGTAATTGTATTGAAATACTGGAACCAGAAAGCTTAATTTGTGTTTTCCAGAATCAGAAGAATGCCTTAGTGTTATGTAAGTATATTCTGTGTAATCCAGACTAGTAGAACTCACTTTGGGATTATCACCTTCCCATGCTGTCTTTTTAACTTATCTCAAAATGATTTTATTGGCTAAAAAAAATCACTGTACAATTGTACAACTGAGTATGTTTGTTTGTGTGTTTAGGAGACACATATGCATATAGCAACAATTAATGAAAAAGGAGGCCAAGGATTTGAAAGAAAGGAAGGAGAGATATTTGGGAGGGTTTGGAGGTATGAAACAGAAGAAGGAAGGTGTCATTACATTTTAAGATAAAAATAAAAGTTAATTGAAATTTTAACCATACAAGGAAATTTTGTTTACATAATATCTAAACATTAAAAATGCTAGATAATAATGAAATGGTTATTTTTGTTTCAACAGAGATGCGAATGTTAAATGATTTAGAGTTAGCACATGTCGGGTAGTAAGTATATACCACCATAATAGCCTTTCCTCAAAACAATCATGTTTTCTCTAACCACAAGAGGCTCATTCCTTGAGATTTCCTCTGTTCCATTTTTTTTTTGCCCATAAGAGACTATTGCATTGTTATGTTATTTAAGAATATAAGATTGTTTTAATTGAGAATCCTCATTGTAATTATATTGTGACTCTCCTATGATGAAGGAGTACTAATCCTTATGTCAGTTCTCTGTAGAAAACACACAATTGGTATTAAGCCTTCATCCATTTTTTCACCCTGTGATCTCCATTGCTATAGCCTTGCCTTTCTCTACAAATACACCATGACATGCCTATCATATTATTATTAATATATACCTGAATATTTTTAAAAACAAAGGTGTATACGTTCATAGATAAAATTCACTGTTTGAATAAAAAGCACACTGAGTAATACCAGTGTTGGGAAATACAGATTGTCCCATTTTCTGCACAGGTTCTATAGTATAAATTTATGCAAATCTATTTTAATAGTTCTCTATTGATACATATTACTGTGTCTATATAATATTTTCAATGTAGTTTCTGTAGCATATTCATTGATAAACTGATTTAACATTTTAAGTGATTTTTATCGAAATAATCCATTGAGACTTAGTGTTCATTTTAGAGACTACATCCACAACTTTGTTCTGAAAGATGATTAATGACAGAAACGGTGGAGCAATCAGCATACCTGAAACATTTTATTTCAAATTGAGAAACATAAGAAGACTGATTTCCTTTCATGCATCTCAGATGGAAAACCTGATGTAGTTTTCTGTTTGCTACTGTTCAAGAAATTGTAATGAGAAATGCTTTAGTGTTTTGGCCATACGACACAGCATCATATCTGTGCTACAGCACTGTGGAGAGATTGGGCATCACACAGACACTGCTTCAACTGGAGAGGGAGTGAGCGTGAAGCTCTGATGGAAGCTGAAGGCACTACAGTCTCCCCTTCTCTTCATCTCAGTGACCAGCAGTGGGTCGCTATATTATCTGCTATCTAGCGCAAGAAGCAGTTTCTCCCATGAGTTACTGAGTGAAACACTAGACCTCAAGTTCCACCCAGGAAAATCTCAGCATGGAAGGAAAGACTGGTTGGCACAAAGTTCCACACCTAGTTGAGGAGCTACTGACCACTGGCAGTTGGTAGGAGAGGGAGAGAATCAACTTTAAGGTTGACACCTGGTAGATAGTCATATAATGCATAGATTTAGCTAGCTATAAAATTGTATTTTTCTAGGGCTTACTGTTTTGCCTTTCACTAGGCATGAAGAAGAATTTTCATTACTCTATTTTCAGACCAGAAATTCATATTATTGTAAGAAAATTAATATATTTGGTTGTCCTCATGTAATACAGTCTTTTTTTTTTTCGAGACAGGGTTTCTCTGTGGCTTTGGAGCCTGTCCTGGAACTAGCTCTGTAGACCAGGCTGGTCTCGAACTCACAGAGATCCGCCTGCCTCTGCCTCCCGAGTGCTGGGATTAAAGGCTTGCGCCACCATCGCCCAGCCGTAAGACAGTCTTAATTCTGTTCTCTTCCTGTAATGGCAGATGTACCTGCGTTTGCTTTAAACTAGTTGACACTAATTTACTAGAGCAACAGAGAGGTTGTATTGCCCTTTCTTTTCTTTTTTTTTTTTTTTTTTTTTTTTTTTTTTTTTTTAAATTTATTTATTTATTAAGGATTTCTGCCTCGTCCCCACAACCGCTTCCCATTTCCCTCCCCCTCCCCCGATCAATTCCCCCTCCCTCATCTGCTCGAAGAGCAATCAGGGTTCCCTGACCTGTGGGAAGCCCAAGGACTGCCCACCTCTATCCAGGTCTCGTAAGGTGAGCATCCAAACTGCCTAGGCTCCCACAAAGCCAGTACGTGCAGTAGGATCAGAAACCCACTGCAATTGTTCTTGAATTCTCAGTATTCCTCATTGTCCGCTATGTTCAGCTAGTCCGGATTTATCCCATGTTTTTTCAGACCTAGGCCAGCTGGCCTTGGTGAGATCCCAATAGAACATCCCCATTGTCTTAGTGTGTGGGTGCACCCCTCGTGGTCCTGAGTTCCTTGCTCGTGCTCCGTCTCCTTCTGCTCCTGATTTGGACCTTGAGATTTCTGTCCGGTGCTCCCGTGTGGGTCTCTGTCTCTGTCTCCTTTCATCGCCTGATGAAGGTTAATATTCCTGAGGATGCCTATGTGTTTGTCTTTGGATTCACCTTCTTATTTAGCTTCTCTAGGAACATGAATTATAAGCTCAATGTCCTTTATTTATGGCTAGAAACCAAATATGAGTGAGTACATCCCATGTTCCTCTTTTTGGGTCTGGCTTACCTCACTCAGGATAGTGTTTTCTATTTCCATCCATTTGTATGCAAAATTCAAGAAGTCCTTGTTTTTTACTGCTGAGTAATACTCTAATATGTATATATTCCATACTTTCTTCATCCATTCTTCCGTTGAAGGGCATCTAGGTTGTTTCCAGGTTCTGGCTATTACAAACAATGCTGCCATGAACATAGTTGAGCATATACTTTTGTTGTATGATAGGGCCTCTCTTGGGTATATTCCCAAGAGTGGTATTGCTGGATCCAGGGGTAGGTTGATCCCGAATTTCCTGAGAAACCGAAACACTGCTTTCCAGAGTGGTTGCACAAGTTTGCATTCCCACCAGCAATGGGTGAGTGTACCCCTTTCTCCACAACCTCTCCAGCAAAGGCTATCATTGGTGTTTTTTATTTTCGCCATTCTGACAGGTGTAAGGTGGTATCTTAAAGTTGTCTTGATTTGCATTTCCCTGATCGCTAAGGAAGTTGAGCATGACCTTAAGTGTCTTTTGGCCATTTGAAGTTCTTCTGTTGAGAATTCTCTGTTCAGATCAGTGCCCCACTTTATAATTGGGTTGATTAGCCTTTTACGGTCTAGTTTCTTGAGTTCTTTATATATTTTGGAGATCAAACCTTTGTCAGTAGCAGGGTTGGTGAAGATCTTCTCCCAGTCAGTGGGTTGTCTTTTTGTCTTAGTGACAGTGTCCTTTGCTTTACAGAAGCTTCTCAGCCTCAGGGAGTCCCATTTATTCAATGATGCCCTTAGTGTCTGTGCTGCTGGGGTTATACATAGGAAGTGGTCTCCTGTGCCCATGTGCTGTAGAGTACTTCCCACTTTCTCTTCTATCAGGTTCAGTGTGTTCGGACTGATATTGAGGTCTTTAATCCATTTGGATTTGAGTTTTGTGCATGGTGATAGATATGGATCTATTTTCATTCTTCTACAGATTGACATCCAGTTTTGCCAGCACCATTTGTTGAAGATGCTCTCTTTTTTCCATTGTATACTTTTAGCTCCTTTATCGAAGATCAGGTGTTCATAGGTTTGTGGGTTAATGTCAGGGTCTTCTATTCGATTCCATTGGTCGACTTCTCTGTTTTTATGCCAATACCAAGCTGTTTTCAATACTGTAGCTCTGTAATAGAGTTTGAAGTCAGGGATGGTAATGCCTCCAGACAATCCTTTATTGTATAAGATTGTTTTGGCTATCCTGGGTTTTTTGTTTTTCCATATAAAGTTGATTATTGTCTTCTCCAGATCTGTGAAGAATTTTGATGGGATTTTGATGGGGATTGCATTGAATCTATAGATTGCTTTTGGTAGAATTGCCATTTTTACTATGTTGATCCTCCCAATCCAAGAGCAAGGGAGGTCTTTCCATTTTCTGGTGTCTTCTTCAATTTCTTTCTTCAAAGACTTATAGTTCTTGTCAAGTAGATCTTTCACTTCCTTGGTCAGGGTTACCCCAAGGTATTTTATGCTATTTGTGGCTATCGTGAAAGGTGATGCTTCTCTGATTTCCCTCTCTGCTTCCTTATCCTTAGTGTATAGGAAGGCAACTGATTTTTTGGAGTTGATCTTGTATCCTGCCACATTACTAAAGCTGTTTATCAGCTGTAGGAGTTCTTTGGTAGAATTTTTGGGGTCGCTTATGTACACTATCATATCATCTGCAAATAACGAAAGCTTAACTTCTTCCTTTCCAATACGAATCCCCTTGATCTCCTTATGTTGTCTTATTGCTATTGCTAGAATTTCAAGCACTATATTGAAGAGGTATGGAGAGAGTGGACATCCTTGTCGTGTTCCTGATTTAAGTGGGATGGCTTTGAGTTTTTCTCCGTTTAATTTAATGTTAGCTGTTGGCTTGCTGTAAATAGCTTTTATTATATTTAGGTAGGACCCTTGTATCCCTATTCTCTCCAAGACCTTTATCATAAAGGGGTGTTGAATTTTGTCGAATGCTTTTTCAGCATCTAGTGAAATGATCATATGGTTTTTTTCTTTCAGTTTATTTATATGGTGGATTACATTGATAGATTTGCGTATGTTGAACCAGCCCTGCATCTCTGGGATGAAGCCTACTTGATCATAATGGATAATTTTTCTTATGTGTTCTTGGATTCGGTTTGCCAGTATTTTATTGAAAATTTTTGCGTCGATGTTCATGAGTGAGATCGGTCTGTAATTCTCTTTCTTGGTTGGGTCTTTTTGTGGTTTTGGTATCAGGGTAACTGTAGCTTCATAAAAGGAATTTGGCAATGACTCTTCTGATTCTATATTGTGAAATACATTAAGGAGTATAGGTATTAGTTCTTCTTGGAAGTTCTGGTAGAATTCTGCATTGAAACCATCTGGTCCTGGGCTTTTTTTCGAAGGGAGATTTTTGATAACCATTTCTAATTCTTCGCGAGAAACCGGTCTATTTAGATCATTCACCTGGTCTTGGTTTAGCTTTGGTATGTGGTACTTATTTAAAAAAATGTCCATTTCTTTTGTATTTTCCAGTTTTGTGGCATACAGGCTTTTGTAGTAAGATCTAATGATTCTCTGAATTTCCTCTGTGTCTGTGGTTATGTCCCCCTTTTCATTTCTGATCTTATTTATTTGCGTGTTCTCTCTCTGTCGTTTAATTAGTTTGGATAGGGGTTTGTCGATCTTGTTGATTTTCTCCAAGAACCAGCTTTTTGTTTCATTGATTCTTTGGACTGTTTTCTGTGTTTCTATTTTGTTGATTTCAGCCCTCAGTTTTATTATTTCCAGTCTTCTACTTCTCCTGGGCGCGTCTGCTTCTTTTTTTTCTAGAGCTTTCAGGTGTGTTGTTAAGTCCCCAATGTATGCATTCTCCGTTTTCTTTAAGTGGGCACTTAGTGCTATGAACTTTCCTCTTAGCACTGCTTTCATTGTGTCCCATAGGTTTGAGTATGTTGTCCCTTTATTTTCATTAAATTCAAGGAAGACTTTAATTTCTTTCTTGATTTCTTCCTTGACCCAGGTGTGGTTCAGTAGTTGACTGTTCAGTTTCCATGAGTTTGTCGGTTTTTTGGGGGCAGCGTGGCTGTTGCCTTCTAATTTTAATCCGTGATGATCTGGTCATTAATATCACTTAATATTAATGGGCTCAATTCACCTATAAAAAGGCACAGGCTAAAAGATTGGATACGAAAACAGGATCCAACATTCTGCTGTTTGCAAGAAACACATCTCAACCACAAAGACAGGCACCTACTCAGAGTAAAGGGTTGGGAAAAGGTGTTTCAAGCAAATGGTCCTAAGAAAAAAGCAGGTGTGGCCATACTAATTTCTAACAAAACTGACTTCAAACTAAAATCAATCAGAAGAGACCGAGACGGTCACTTTATACTCATAACAGGAACAATTCATCAGGAGGAGGTCTCAATCCTGAATATATACGCCCCCAATATAAAAGCACCTACTTATGTAAAAGAAATATTACTAGAACTCAAGGCAGACATCAAACCACACACACTAGTAGTAGGAGACTTCAACACACCTCTCTCTCCAAGGGACAGGTCAATCAGACAGAAACCTAATAGAGAATTAAGAGAATTATTGGAGGTAATGAAGCAAATGGACTTAACAGACATCTATAGAACATTCCACCCAAATAGGAAAGAATATACCTTCTTCTCTGCAGCTCATGGAACCTTCTCAAAAATTGACCACATACTCGGAAACAAAGGAAACCTCCACAGATACAAAAAAATATCAGTGTCCACCTGTGTCTTATCAGATCATCATGTATTGCCCTTTCTTAACCAGTTAATTATAACTTTGATAACTATGAATATATTTGTAATGGAGATTTCAATAAATATATATATATACCCTATTATCAATAATATCATATTCATTTTGTTGTTTGACTGCTTCATCATTTTCTGTCCTTTTATGATTATTACATATTCTTATGTTTTGAATTTTAATCTGCCAATCATTGTTACCTGAAGGATTTATTTCCTTTTATTGAGATGATTGAGTGGTTGATTACTAATCCTAACACCTTGCTGTTTACTTTATCTTTGTCCTCTTCGACTTTTTTAAATTTCTATTTTCCTTCGGTCATTTGAGTCTTTTAATACTTCTTTTTTATTTTCTCTACTACTTAATTTTTCTGTTTAATATTTATTCCAGATATTATAATGTGAATATTTAAGTTGCTAAAATCTTACTTGAATATCGGGGCTCATTTCACATTACACAAGATTAACATTATATTAGCATTATCTCCAATTATTTACATGAATCCATTTGCTCTCAAGAAGCATATCTATGCATTAATTTTGATATTGCAATTTAGGTAATATTATTGTTTGATGTAAGTAATATTTATTTATAATTATACATGTGTCATGTATCATTTTTTCTGTCATCTCTACGTTTTGGCATTTTAAATTAACTAAGATGAATTTCTTAATTCTTAAAACACATGGAGACATTTCATGATAGTCTTGAAAGTGTTAGTTTTTCAGCATTTTTCTTGAGCAGTTTGAGTCTGCTTAAAACTACTATGATCCAAACTCCTTAATAAAAATTGTCTTTGTACTAAGTATATCTCTACCTTAACAGCAAATTTTTTCTTTTTGCTTTTGTAATAACTGGGAAAGTCCTTGTCCCTAGAGTGTCATATCTTTCTGATGAACCCCTTATTTCTTTGATGCCATGAATGACAGTCTTACTTTAATTTAAAAATCTCAGTGTAGACTTTTAAAAAATCAGCCCCTGTAATTTTAGTTTCTTCTACAAGTACGTTCACATTATTGGTATAATATGAACAAATCCTAGCTATTGTCGCTTTTCTTTAGCATTGTCTTTCATTGCTTCTTCTTCTGAAGTATGATTTTGCTTTCTTCTGGAACTTGTTAAACTTCTGCATCTTGCATCATCTCGCTGTGGTGTTCCTGGGAGTGCACATTAGTGTCAATGACGGTCTCATTAGTTGGGACACTTTGAAGTGCACTGGTATTGCTACTTGTTGCTCCAAAGCTCTTTGGGTGCAGGTCCTTTTCCTCAAGTTCCTGGAGGAGATTTTCAAGTTCTATTATTGTCACCCTTACCAGATTAATTTTAACCTACTTTATTTTTGTGGGGGCGCTTTCCATTTTGGAGCTCATTGGGCTTTTAATGATGACTTAAAATTTCATCTGTTTGCTGAGGTTCCAGATTTTGCTTCATATCCCTTAAGCACTTTGGTCATTATAGCGAGGAATCTAGGTCAACAGCTATCAAAAGATACCTCCAGGGCAAATGCCAGTTTCAGCATTTGCTTATCCCAGGAATTATATTTTATTATAGTTTCTGACCATTGACAAATATAGTTGGTTTGTCACTTCTTAAGCTGTGAATTTTTAAAGGCATTTCAAATAAATATCTTCGATCATTTGGGATACATTTTTCTAAGCACTGTCTTCCAAATTGCCTAAGCACATAAAAATTTTATTTTGAGACATATACTCATTATTTATGATTTTTTAAAAATTAATTATAAAATGTAGAGTGTATTCATTAAGTATAAATTCTGGTTCTTTTTAATTTTATAATTTCTAAATTTAAATAGTAACACAATTTAGTATAAAAACATCTTAAAACCGTTATTAAAATGTAGATTATACTTGAAATCAATAGAAATATATTAATTTTGTTAAATTTAATATAACAATGTTTAAGAGATACCTGCCAAAAGTAACTGGCATAAAAAAAAAACAAAACAAACAAGCAAGCAAAAACAAGACAAAGGAAAACATTTGGACACAAAAATCTTCTTGACATTTAGCCTCAATGTTTATGATGTAGGTCTTTATGTAATCAGCTGATATGATGATTATAACTGACAATAGTTTCCAATAGCCTTATAAAATGACAGGAACAGTAATTACATGGCCAATTCTAATTTTCATTGTAACGACCATCATATAATAGGAAGTTGTCAATTAGAAGTATTACTCATAGGAGATGATGAGCTATAAAAGGAACAGAACATCTTGATGAAATCTTTAAAATAAAGACTGCACAGAAAACCAAACTTAATCTTAGGACCTCATTGCAATAATAGTACTCTGTCCTTTCATCTGTCTAATTTGCACAAAAACTTCTAGAAAATTAGAAAAAAATCTTGAATTGAGCATAACAATGGGTTTTTCAGTTGTAAGCTTGAGTGAGCTTAACAGAAAACCTCAGTAATTATATAATGATATCATTATTTCAGCTGTAAAATGTTAAGAAAAAGCATCAGTTACCAGTTTAGTTCACCAAAGAGTGAAGCCAGCCACAATGTTCTTTAGTAGAAAAGTTGATGTTCTGACTATGTGAAATTCATGAAATGGAATATTCCGTCAGCAAAGGAAAACATGCTGCACAAGCTATCATAAGACATAACACAATATTTCTAAGAGAAAAAGAAGCCAGTCTGTAGACGCTGTATGTGTTACTGCAAGTACAGAAGGAACACAATTATAAGGACTGAGAAGAGTTCAGTTTTTTCCTTTTTTTTCAGCATCTAGAGAAAGGGGAAGATGAATGTAGTAAACAAAGCAAAAATTTTAAGGACACCAAAACTACCTGTGTAACAGTGAACTGGGGAGTACTGTCTTTCTCAACACTGTAGAACATGGAACACAAAGAGTTTTTCCTAGTGTACTCAATTACAATATCAGTTAGGGTAGTGAAGGGACCAACTAATCTATAACTGTATTAATTATGGGAAGAAACTTTACTGAGTGTAATATAAAGTTTTGTTTTGTTTAATTTTGCTTTTTTTTTTAAAAATCATTTAACATAGCAACCCCAGTTACTCCTCCTTCCCCTTCTCCTGCAGCCACCCACCTCCCCCTCTTTACTAGTCCCCAACCACTCCTCAGAGAGGGTAAGGCCTCCCTTGGGGATTCAATAAAGTCTGGTATACCAAGTTGAGGTAGGAACATGATGCTGTAAAATAATCTCACACCAGTTCAGAATTATTGATTATAAAAGGGTTATTTATTCAAGGGGAAAAACAGATCATCATCCTAAAAAAACCAGTCTTCTGAGCACAAACAAAACACAGAGTCTAGCAGCCAGAATGGGAGCCAGAAGCAAGAGTGCAGGAAGCAAGAGAGCGAGCACAAGGTCCCCCTGCTTTTTAAACTATAAGAGACCATGCCCAAGTGAGCTGGTATCTTAAAGGCTATTGGCTGAAGGAGCAGAATGTGCTCCCACAGCATGAACAAGACACTTTCCCATTCATCAAAGCTCAGCAAAGTAACCTACCATAGGGAATAGACTTCAAAAATCCAGTTCATGCATCCAGGATAAATCCTAGTTCCATTACCAGGGGACCCCAACCCCAACAAATTAAGCTATATAACCCACATTCAAACTGACCTCCATAAACATGGAATTGAGTAGAGACTATATGGCTAAAGACAAAAGGTTCATCTCTCTATATATTTTCTGTGTTCTACACAGTGAGAATTTATTTATTGTAACAGAAGAAGAATTCTGGAATCACTATACTTGAAAGAGTTTGGGGAAAGAGTGAATGTTGAGAACCAACAATTGAGGCAGAAAGTTACAAACAAATAAGGAAGAAAGATAGAAAGAATGTGTCATGGGATGAAATCTGGGCTCATCAATACCTTCATACTTAGCTAAATAAATATATAGATATCATATGTAAAGATGCATACAGAACTGTGTTAATGTACATATGGGTTTAGTAATCATAGATGTATTTTCAGTATCTGTCTAAGAGAGGTTGTAAGTGATAAAACCCCATGGATAGTGAAAATACTTAGCTTCAAGATACTGGTTTTCTTTGAGGGAGTATAAGTGGGTAGGAAAGAAAAAGATTGATTATTCTCTTTAGTCAGTTTCTCTCACAATCCTCTTCTACAGCCTACCAAGTGCTAAGATTATAGGTGTGTCTTCTCACTCTTGGACCAAGATCTTTATTTAATACACATCACCAACAAAAGAAGAAAATTAAACAATAGTAGTAGAGCTCTTTGGAGAAAGGCTGTTTTGAAGCCTGGGTTAAGTCATGAGATGCTGTCTCAAAACCCAAAAGAAAGAAAATGCATATTTTTAGCAGGAGTAGTGGTGCAAACCTGCAGTGCCAGCATCAAGTCTCTGAGGTCAGCTTGAGCTACATAATAAGTACCAGGCCATCAGGTTACACAGTTAAACCCTACCTCAGGAATTCAAAGCAAAAATTGTGGAGTTTTAACTCTTTGCTCTCATATGTGACTTAGGAGACTAAGGGTGACAATTATAGACACTTACAGACAACTACTGGCTTGGATAGATAATTAGTGACACGCCACACTGATTGCTTGCATTTGAATTCAATGTGTGGAGATTGGCACCTCTCTACAAGTCTTCTATAAAACACACTATCCCAATTTCATCACGGGAAAAATGAAGATATTCAAGTAAAGCATGAAATAGAATTTATAAGTAATCAATGAGATCGAATCTTAAAATTATAAAACTTAGCATATTAATTAGCTATGTAGATAACATACAAAACTGGTAAGTGGTAGAAGGAATGTGTCTGTACCATATCTGCAACTGTTCTATAAATGTAAATCATTCCCTAGTGAAGTTTTATTAAAACGTCTCAGAAAAATAAAAGAAATAACGAAAAAAATTCAGGCAGAGATTATCATCAGCAGAGAGTGGGAAGAAATAAAGTACACAGATGTCTCCAGATAATTATTAGCATTTTATTGAGTGGGTATCATATGCCATTTTATCACTTTTACCTATATATTCCCCTACGCTTTATATATACCTTTGTGTGTTTGTTTCTCAATTTTTATTAAGAATTTCCTAAAGGATAAATGGCATAAAAAATGGAAACACTTTGAAATCATAGATTTATCAGAGAAGGTTTGTTGGATGGTAGTACTTACTCATTTGGCCAATGAAATAATTGGAATGCTATAGCTGTAATTGATTTGGAGTTGAAGGATGGAGTGGGAAACCGCAATTACATGTTGTTCCCAGTGCCGTTGTAAGAGGAATGTTAGAAAGGTCATCTTTCAGAAGTCAGAAATTTATTTGGCAGAGCATTTGAAAGGATACTCGCTGAGAATTGTGCATATTAAATCTCTTCATAGAAGAGAATAATAATGTCCAAAGACAATAAGAGCTATAGTTTATTTATGCATATTATGAGTCAATTGGAAGTAGAGTGCTTTCCAACTCTTCTCAAAGACTGTGCCAATGGGCTTTATAAATAAGAGATGCTTAGTAAACCATTATTTCTGATGTTGCTATTTCTAATATTATTATTACTCTTTATTTGAGAGTGTGTTATACATTGCATGTGTGTGTTTTGTATGTGTGTCTGGTACATGGATGTCAGAATGTGTGTGTATACATGATCATGTTATATGTGGGTCCAGAGGAGGATGCTGAGTGTCTGCTATCCCCTTCTACTTTATTTCTTGAGACAAGGTCCCTCACTGACTTGAAATCTTAATATTATACCTGAACAGTTTGCAGTTCCTTGATCTGCCTGTCTCTGCCCTTCAATGTTGGGGTTATAGGCTTATGCACCCTTGCCAAGCTTTTTAACTGATGTCTGAAGTCTAAACTTCATAGTCTCATTATTGCATGAATGTTCTTACCCACTGAGTCATCTTCCGCTCACTTTTTACTAGCTTTTGATTAGCATATATTGTACTAGTCTGAATAAGGGTCCTAGTTTGTAAAGATGTCCATGCACTAATGTCCAGTAACTGTGAATGTTAACTTTGGTGGTGGAAGAAATTTTGCAGATGTTATCAAATATCTTAAATGTGAAAAATATCATGCATTATCTATGTGTATCCAAATAGTCACATGGAACTTTATCACAGTTACATAGCAGGTAAAGTTTAGCAAAAGGTGTTTCAATAGAACCTGGGGAAACAAGCAGAACCCAAACCTTTCAAAGTTTATTGACTGGAAATGGCAAGGTGATCAATTTGCCCCTTAAACTTCTATAAGACGCAACCATGTTAAATATATTTTAATTTCAGAATTCTTGCCTCTAGAATATAAGGAAATTGAAAAGTACTTTTTTGCACTGGCAGCTGTGTGATTGAATTGCAATGGGGAAAGTGGAGAGCTAACATAGCTCATTATGAAGCCCTTTAGGAATTCTCTAAATTATAACTCAAATACATTTGTTCTAAATTCACTCAAGTGCTATGGCTTCATGGTTGAAGCTCCCCTGGTTCACATCATCATGCTCAGCTGTTGTTCCTAGAACTGCACATTTAAGACAGAATGGTGAGCCCCGGAATCTTGTACTCTTTGGGAGATATGCCAGAACCAACCAATCCAGGCTTCTACTTCAATAAAGAGCTCAAACACATGTCTCCAAGACCCAAATTATTGTGAATATGAAATTATATTTCGGACCCTTTCTCTTTCTCAACACCATTCTGGATCAAAGTGATATAAAAATTTATAATATTTGGGCAATGTTAGTAAAAGTCAGTCATTGTTTAAATTTTTAAATATTATTATTACTGATGTATTATTATTGTGTGTGCACTTGCATGTGCCATAGAGAACATGTGGAGATCAGTGGACAGCTGCATGGCTTTGGTTCTCATTTTCAACCTTTTACATGGGTTCACCAAATCATCTTTCTGGTCCGAACTCCTTCTTAAAATACTTAGAGATACCCAGATGTTCTGGGTTCTTCATGTATGGAACTTGAGTATTAAATAGTAATTTATTTCATATTACTAGGCATATTAAAAGATACTGAAAAGAAAACAACAAAGATAAGTCAAGCACATTGATAGTAGGAACTTTATGAGGAAAGAGTTTACCTCATCGCTCTATGGAAAGACTCGAGGGAAATCTGATGGGAGACAGTAGCATGTAACATGAGGGTCTGCTTATTGGGGCTTCTGTCCTGCACAGTTCCCACAGCTCGTAAGGTCCCAAAGACACCATACAGAGGTCTACATAAGTTATAAACTAATTGGCCCATTAGCTCAGGCTTCTTATTTTAACTCTTATAACCTATATTAACCCACTATTGTATATGTTAGCCACATGGCTCAGTACCTTTTTCAGAAGGGCTGGTCACATTCTGCTTCTTTGGTGTCTGGACAAGACTGAGGAGAAATGGTCTTCCTTCTTCCCAGAATACTCCTGTCTTCATTGCCCTGCCTCTACTTCCTGTCTAGTTATCTCACCTATACTTTCTGCCTGCCTACTGGCCAATCAGCAGTTATTTAAAACATAATTGACAGAATACAGAATTGTCCCACATCAATGCCTTTCCACAGACGGACAAGACAGTACAGAAAGAAATCTCACACTGACTCTTAGACATCATTTTTCACCTTGTCATTCCATCACAGAGCTTCGACTGCTCTCAAGGCTGATTCCTCAGATCTTTCTGGCACCATGCCTCAGTTCCCAACCAGTCTTCCTGCTATTCTTCATTTTCTAATCAGTTCACAACTCTATGGTTCACTTCAAAACAACCGTAACAGTGTATGTGCTTCTTAACTTAGTCTGACATTTAAAACTTTCATATTACTGATAGATTTAATATTAGTTCACTTCATAAGTTGCAACTCAATGTCTACCATTTTCACTTATTAAAATTTGCCTCTGCACCCATATACACATTCTAATAAAGACCTATTTTATAAAACAGGGGAAATAAATAAATTCTTGTTTTCTGCATCAGTATATTTTGTATATTATGACATGTAATTTATGTTTGATTTGCACACATAGATGAAAATGCATTCAAAATGAAACATCAGGTTTCATGTGGCAAAAGGTATTATGGAGTGATGTTTCTCAACATTCAAAAATCATGAATATGATAATAAAAAAGTGCTTGTTTCTTAAGGCTATGTTTAACATTTCAAGCTGAGAGTTTAATTTCTTTTGTGATCTAAAAGAGATACGGGCTTAAAAATCCATTTTACAGCAATGAGATTATCTAGTATCCTTGATTCACATGTAGAAATTGAAATCTGATTTCTTGTCTTTACATTTCAGGACAAATACAGAGTATGACAGGGAAAAGATATGCCCTGAAGACATTTTCTGGGTGAATCTAGTTTAGGAAATAAACCAAAACAACCTCTCCACTGAGTAATTTATTCATCCAAGTAATAGATTTAAAAATAACCAGTTGTGATATTGTTCAAAAAGAAATCGATTCATTAAAATAATCTAAAATAAAGAAAACTTACCCTCATAGTAACTGGTTAATCAAGCTTTTTATTCTTTATGAAATATTTATGTCTCCTTATAAACTCCAAATATTTCATCCCGAAACTTTGTTGTTCTATAAAGCATAGTTGTGTAATTATTACTGGTTAGAATAAGAAAGATTGATAAAGTCACTTGTACTAATATTAGTGATTGTTACCAAAGATGAAAATATGTTGCCATATGGTTAGCAGGTTTACTTGGGACAAAATGGAAAGGTATGAATATTCAGAATTTTATTGGCTAAAGAAATCAGAACCGAAATTATTATTTTGGGTGAAAATTTAAGACATTCCAAAACTCTATTTTAACTCTAAAAATAAGTCTAAGCTTCTAGACTTCTTCCCTACTGGAACTTTTAAAAATATATAATTGAAATAGAATTGCATCTTATTCACTCCTATTTTCTCCCTCTTGCCTCTCCCAGCCACCCTCTCAGAGCCATCCCATGTTTCCACTCTCAAATCGATAGCCTGCTTTTCTTTCATTATCATTATTACATACATATACACATACAAATTTATTTGTTGTCTGTAAGTGTGTATGTATGTGTGTGTATGTATATGTATGCAACATGCTGAGCCTATTTATTGTTGTTTGTGCATATATGAGATTTTTGACTAAGGAATAAATACATAACAAATTATACAGTTACAGATAACACATTAAATAATTTCTTTGTCTACATGAACTTGTTTACATGCTATTGTTTAGTTTCAGAGACAGGAAAAATAATCAAATGACTAGCTGCCTCATAACATGTAAAGGTTAAGTCATGAAAGATAAAGAGACAAATCTGTAAGATTCCTACATGTTTGCAATTTAAATTTCTTGTCTCATGAGTGGCTGCGTAAGTTTTCGCTTATTATTTGGGTCATCTCTCTGCTCAATTAATTTGTTTTGTTGCTGTACAGAACCTTCTAGTGGGAAGAAATTCCCCCCTTCAATTCTTGTTATTATTTTCTGGGACTTAGGAGTCACATTGAAGAAGTCATTTATATGCCTGCTTCTTGATGTATTTTCTCTATTTTCCTCTTGTAGTTTCTGATCTCATATAGAGGTCTTTGATCCATTTGCATTAATTTTTACATAGAGCGGTGCTGGGACAAAGAAGAAGTAAGACTATTCAAGAACAGGAGTGGGGATAGATACTTGACTCTCGATGGTATGTTATTAAAATAAAGTCCAGTAGAGCCTTCTCTGAATTTTTCATGTACAGCATTAGCTCACTGATTTATTTCAGTATTTCATATTGAAGTTATGTTTGTGCTTACCTTTGTCTTCGTAGAACATTTGGTATGGTTTGGACATTTGTGACTTTTATTTTATAAAATGGTAAATGTCTTTTGAATCAGTGTATGTTGTTGTTTTCTATTAAAGGCGCAAAGTATTGAAATAGGAAAAACAAAGGTAGTAAGACATAGGAAGACATGTCTCTCTGTCTCATAGATTTTTGTGCAAACTAGACAGTGTCTGGTAGTAGGAAGCAGGGATAAAATCATTATTTCACAATCTGTCACTCAAACACTTACCAGAAGGGAAGTACCTCAAGAAACACCAGCTTTGCTGTTTCCAACAGGAAGTGATAGACTTACAGTACAGAAAAATGTGACTCAATGCAAACTCTACCCACAGAATCCTAATTATGTCCTCCCATAGCTGCAGCCAAACCTCACTCCTTTCTGCAAATGTGCACTTCTGATGTGGGTCTAAACTTCTGGGCTTTAATTCCGTCATGTCCTACCTGTAAAACATGAGCAATACCTATTAATAATAATACTATTATTAGTCGTGTGCATGGAACAGAGAACCTCCTGGTCTTACATATTAGTTACCCCAGACATTTCAAGTCTTTTTTGTGTTTTTGACTATTCATCATTCCTGGCTGTTGTCTCAATTGCCAAAATTTACTACTTACTGTAATTTGGTGATTTTTGTAATAGAACACAAAGTACCATTGAACATAATTATATTGGATATTATGAGATTAATTCTATTTAGTACTTGGCATATGGAACTCTTTAACCTTTTGTCTGAGGATCCCAGTGATTTGTTTTTTTTTTTGTATACTTGTTTTGTTTTGTTTTGTTTGTTTGTTTGTTTTTGTTGTTCAAGACAAGTCATATCTATACCTATGGTGCTTTTCCAGGAACTAATTCTAGTGGACCAGGCTGAACTCAAACTCACAAAGATCTGCATGCTTCTGCCTCTCAAGTGCTGGGATTAAAGCCATGAGCTACCACTGCCTGGCAGATCCCACTGTTTTAAGAAACCTATTTGACATCATCTGAGAAAATTCCTCTTACAGCAGATGGAAACAAACATAAAGGCCCACAGCCAGACATCACACACACACACACACACACACACACACACACACAAACACACACACACACACACACACACACACACACACACACACACGGAGTGGGGGGGGAGACCTTGGAACACTCACCTCTAAATGAGATCTCTTTATCAAATCCCTCCTCTCTAAGTTCATGGAACTCCATGAAAAGAAATGAAGGCAGAAAGAGTGTAAGAGCCAGAGGAGATGGAAGACACCACATAATCAAGGCCCTCTAAATAACTGAGCAAAGCTCATATGAACACACAGAGATTGAGACAGCAGGGCCAGGGACTGCAAAGGTCTTCACCAGGTCTCTGCATATGTTATGGCTTCCAGTTTAGTGTTTTTGTGGGATTTCTGAATGCAAGAACTAATGAGTCTCTGATTCTTGTGCCTTCTCGTGGGCTTTTTTTCTTCTGTTGGTTTCTCCAGTCCAACTGTGATATGATACTTTCTGTTTCATCTAATTGTGTTTTATTTTATTATATTTTTTAAAAAATAAATTAATGAAAGAAAACTTAGCTACAAGGGAAAAGGTTAAAATCTGAAGTGTCATTTATATCTGCTGGGAGAAGGAAAAATCAGTTTTCTCCAATGGGGTGACACTGGGTATATCAACTTCTCCAGGGAGGGCCTTATGTATATGACAAACATATAGTGGAATCCACAGTTTGTTTTGTGTGCTTTTATTTGGCTACAATTTGATGTGGTTTTTGTTTGTTTTATTTTTTTCTGTTTGGGTATTGTTTTATTTGTTTTGTTATTGTACTGCTTTTTTGAGAATGAAATTTAAGTTGAGGGGATAAAAATGGAGATAGAATCTGGAATAACATGGGCAAGGGGAAGAATGTTATCAAACATATTTAAATTTAAAATTGTTTTAAATAGTACAAATGTAATAAATAAGGAAAATTTAGTCAAAAAACCTCTACCTGAAGTTTCTTTGTTTTAATTTTGTGTAATATATTGACCTAATGAAAATAACAATCAAAAAATTAAATGACTGGCCCATTTTTATGTTAATAGTGTTTTATGTTTCAGTTTCAGCTAAGTATAGGTGAGGTAAAAGTCTACATATTTGTTTAAAAATTACTGTTGTATTGCTCATTATAATGATTAACTATTTTCAGAAATATGGCAGGTTTTATAAGTTTTGATGGTCTTAAGCTGTTTTTATGAAACCAACAGTCTTGGTCATCACTTTTATAATGTAATAATTGAGCTCATTTCAGTACTAGATAGAATGCTATCTGAATAAATAAATGGTTTACATCATTGTCTCATCATATATCTGTCACCCTTATTTATGACGATTATGTATACTATGCCCAACTTTTTAGTGAGTAAAAAACTAAAATAAAATGATTCTTACAAAAGTAAAGAGGGACACATATAGAAGGTAAAGTATTGTTTTTTTCTAAATGCCAAACGTATTGAAAGAATGTGTGAACTGAAGGTCCCAGAAATTAGCCATGGTGCTGCTAAACACCCTACAAGGCTAAGTGATGGGTAGTGGAGAGCTGGAACTTGGCCGGTTGGAAGCCAAATTTTCTTAGTCTCGTATTTGTCCCCTTAAAACCATTTGTTGCCAATGTATGTTGGGGACTATTTTAAGATTTGTTACTTTTGTTTATGGTTTGGAGCATTTGTTTAATAATGCAAATATGTGTTACATTCTTTTATGTTGAATTTAGCTTCATAATACTGTGTTATTTTGCATATTTAAAATACCTGATTAGTCCAATAAAGAGCTCTACATACAACTGCAAGGCAGGAGAAAGGATAGGCAGGGCTGGCAGGCAGAGAGAATAAATAGGAGCAGAGATCTGGGAAGAAAAGTTAGAAGAACAAGAAAGGACGGAGAGGAGGCTATCAGGGTCCAGCCACCCAGCTACAGAGCAAGCAATGGAGTAAGAGGTAAAAAAAGATATATAGAATAGAAAATATAAAAGCCCAGAGGCAAAGGTAGACAGGATAATTTAAGTTAAGGGAAGCTGGCTAGAAATAAGCCAAGCTAAGGCTGGCATTTATAATTAATAATAGGTCTCTGTGTACTGTAACCCTTCCCTCTGATGTTTCCGCCACTGTAATTTTTTTAATGCCTTGGCATATTACTTTCTTTGTTCTGTTACTGTACTAAATATCAGTGAAACTCTATCCACATTGGGACATGGAGTCTGGGGTTATCTGTCTCCAAGTGTTCTGGGCCATGGCCATCAACATTTGGCTCCAGAATAAGCTTACTAACATTTCCTTTAAATGGAAGGAGGTTTTGCTGCTTGTCTCGGGTGGGTTTTAACTTAGGTGCTAAGTGTCAGATTCTTACACCCACAGACTCACGGATCAATGTAACCCTACTTCCTGGAACCCTTCCTTTATACGAAAACTCTGGGTGTGTGTGCCCAATTGTTCTTTCTCTGTCTTCCACTTCTCCCTTCCAGAGTTCCCAGCTAAGAATCACAATAAACTTGTCTCGAAACCCTGCTCTTGGGTCCATTAATTTCATTCTTCAAATTCATGATAGATAAAAATGCCAGATCAATTGACTAGTGTTGGCTTTGGTAGCCAGAAATTTCTAGCACCCGGTCTTCACAAGCCAGGCTCATCAGGAACCAAGCAAATTTCCACTGTGTTCAGAGATACCTGAATGTAGTGATATTTTAATTAATAAAGCTTGCCTGAAGATCAGAGAGTAAAATAGCCAGTCACTGACTCTTACTTCTACTTCAGTTTGAAATGGTGACCCTGCCTCCAGGAATCCTCAGAATGAGACTGTGTCTGAGAGCTGTCTCCTCTCATCTTATATATCATTACACCCTAATATTCGAGTAACTCTTCACCTTTAATAGTCTATCTTCATGGTGGCTGACCTAACCTTTAACAACGACCTTCTGTAGGCCCCTCCCCCGTGGTATCCCATTTCACTGAGATCAAAAGCACACATCCTTAAACTATTTGGAAGGGTACCTTGGTCTGGTTCCTATTATCTAGTAACCTACCTCATTCACTTTCCTGCATTTTGCTTCCCACCTTGTTGGCTTTCCTAAAATTCTTGAAACATGAAAAACCAGGTCTGCATCCTACTGTCTACTTTCTGTGGCATTCACTTTCCCAGTGTTGCCTGTCATAGACCCTTCATCCAGCAACTGATAGAATCAAATGCAGAAATAAACAGCTAAGCGCTGGCCTGAGCCCCCAAAGTCCAGTAAAAGAGATAGAGGAGTGATAAAACGAGCAAATGGGTCAAGTCCACCCTTAAATTTTGATGCCGGGGTATTCAATGAACTTGATGCTCATCAGTTTCTACCAGGCTGGCTGAATAATGAGTTTCAGACTCCATTTGTCTCTGCTGTCACCAATACCATCAGCCCTCAGTTGATTATTGGCACACTCTGCTCTTCATGGCTTTTTAATTTCGCTGGCTTTGGGGATATGAACTCAGACACTCACGCTTGCACAGCACATACTCTACTCCCTGATGGAGATACCTTCTACAGCAGAACGTATAAGTTTATACCAGGTAAAGTGATATTAGGAAAGGACCATACATGTACAAGGGTTTTACTGATATTCAGAAATTACTTGATAATGATTTAAGGTATATATGACATGACGTATGTATGACCTGACCCCAAAGTAACACATGTCAAGGTAATTGGGGAGCGTTCATTTTCTTTAGCAAAATGCACAGTTTTCTTTAACTTGTTTTACTTGATTTCTGAGTTAAAAACATCAGTTATCATTACACATGGTGAACCATTGAAATATCTTTAAAACATATTTAAAATGTAAATGAATACATATGTGGATTTTGAGTTTCTTTTAGGTGTAACTGAATAAAAAATGTGAAATAAAAAATGGTTGAGGACTTGTGTAAACAAAAACCCCTTTTAATTAAGGACATTTCTTTATGAATTTTTTTTTCATTTTGTCCTATTAGTTTCAGTAGTAAATTTTAATTCAATGTGTTCATTTTGAATACATTCACTAGCATCTACTGCATGCCAGGCTGTGTGTGATGTTGGGTAATAAGAAGAAAAGCAGCGTTATTGTAAAAACAGCAGTAGTGTAGAGTATGTACCTGTAAAACATTGGACAGGTACCTGAACTAATGATTGTAATGTAAATTATGGATTTGTACAAAAGCATTTATGTGTATCTTTTGTATTTTGAATGCTCACCAGATTTAGCTTTCATCTCTACTAAAGTGATGCTAATAATGTTCAGTGGAAAACAGATTCATTATATATGTGGGAGTCCACAGAAGTAAATCTGCTCCACTTTGACTAAAAGTCATAGTGCTCAGACCTATTCTTACTCCTTCAAGTATATATGACAGGAGGTTTGACCCAAGGTGTGACTACTAACAGGATGTTTGGACCTAGGGTGTGGTTACTTGATTTTGGGTATTAAGAAGGTCATTACTTTGTTCTCTGTATGATGGGAAAGAAGTCTTTTGTCTTCCCTGTTTTTTTATGGACTGGGGCATATAAAGGTTATGAGAAAAAAAACACGAGGCAAATCTTGGTATTTACTAGATGCACTCCTGACTCTGTTGTCGCGTGTCTATTTCTTTCTCAAGTCTCACTTTTCCTCCCAAGTGAGAACAAATATGTCAGGTGGAATCATCAATTTCATAAGTGTGACCTTTGTGGAAAAAAAAAAACAGGACTGTGATGTTTTCTACTCTGTACTCAAGGTCACCAGTCTTAAAGTATTAGTTTCAAGCAGTCATTTAAGTTTTACAAATTGCTTAAAAATATTATTTGAAATAAATAATTGGCAGTAGATACAGTTTTTTACTTACTAGTTTATTTATAATGTCCATATACTCTTTTTATTTGATTTTTCAAATAATTAGCAGCTTTTACAGCCATTTTTCAACTTAGTCTATTAGTTCTTAAAACATAATTACAATGATATAATGGACTTGTCTCCAAAAAATTTGACGTGTAGAGTACAGCTTAATATAATTTATTGGAAATAGAACATACCAATTTTTCCTTTTTAATATTTCAACCTAAACTTCAAAAAAAGCATACAGCACCAAATACATTGATTTAATTTTTAGTCTGAATTCTGGTTATCTGAAGTTTAGATATAGAGGGTTTCTTCATTCGATATTAAAAATTCATTTTCTTTTTTCCTTTAATTACTGGCAGCATTTCTGAATTTTAAGTGATATTTCTGTAAAATTCATTTTTGAAGGGATTAATACCAGTTTTTTATTTTAAAAAATGTTCATTAATAGCAAAAGTCAAACCTGAAAATCAGAAAAAACAAAACTATTACTTACCCCAAACTACTATATAAGAAAACAGAGTACCTTCATTTCATTGTCTTCATTTGTTATTTTAGTAATAACTAGAAGACATTTTAGAGTTCTTTGGCTAGTTCTGCACCATCTCCTTGCTCTTCTGGGTGTTCATTGGGTGTTAAGTGGCTACATAAGCTAGAGAGAGAACAGCAAAGTTCTATGGTTAATTTTTTATTCCTTGTTAAACCAATAGACAACATAGACAAGGTTTTAGAATGTCTGGTTCTCATGTTCTTAACTGAATCATGGTTTACAAAGCTCCTCATGTATCTTCACAGACTGTGTATAGGATTGGTAGATTAATCACAGAGAAGCCTTAGAAATATTTCGTTCCAATAAACTATGTCTGTTCATGATAATGCTGGTCTCATATCAAAGCCCAAGATAATTTTTGTATGCCTATATATTATTGTGGCAATTGTAGAAGAAGCTTATTATTTACAAAAATATAAGGAATGCAGCTCTGCTGTTGGACTAACATGGCAGAGTAGAGAGCCGAGAAGCAGACACTCCGGATTCACCACTCTTCTGGCTCACGACTGAGGGCTTCTCCCTGTCTCTTTATCAGATTTTTTAATTGATTAATTTATTTTGACTTGCAAGATCCCCAATTTTTTTCTGTCCAACCTATATTCCACAAATCCCATATGCAAATTTTCACTATTGATTTATTTGAGGTTGCAAAGGAGAAATACCTGACAGTGTTGATACATAATTCTGTTGTTGTTGCTCCTGACAATCATTTTTAGCAGTTAACTATTACAGACTATATTCTTTATCCATTCCACTATATCTGTTTGCTTTTAAACTTATTCATATATATGTGATAAAACTGTCAACTTGGTTTGAGAAATAGGTTACTGACTGAAGATGCATCTGTCACTTTGTAGGACCAAAAGTGATGCATGTCAGTCAACACAGCGATGCTCTTCCATGTCCTGAATGAATTAGATTTGAGAAGAGTGTCTAGGAGTATATTTACCCTTTTCACTAGGGCTTAACATTTAAACATATTTATTTATTTGGATAATTATTTTTATTTGGTTTCAATTTTGAATACCATCAGTTTCTAAATTAAACATATATAAATACTGTAAGAAAACTTTATCATCATGCATGACACTTTCCCTTTATTTTCCAAAACTATAGATATAGATTGACTTCTGGATATCAGTAAGAATGAGCGACAGGTGTAGAGGACTCCAAGATGATATCTATTGTGTCTATTTTTTCACAGCACAAATAGAACACAATGAGTTTTCTGCTCTCAATGTCAAATGTTACTTTGTGGCTATTAAGGGCCAGATGTTTTTTATGTGAGCATTTCTACTACTGTTACTAAGAATAAGAAATACCTAACAGCCCTATAGGTGATCATATACCAAAAACTGTTAACTTTTCAGAAAACTCAGTGAATGAGGTCTTCATTTATAGACTGTCCTTATTTTTTTTCTCTCCTCATTTTATAGAAAATGAGGATGAGGCAACGTAGATTAAATAACTGGACCGAGATGACATACATAGCCTTTAACATTGTAGGTAGTAGAGGCAAATTGAAAACCAGAGGGCTACTCCCTCCACCTCATATATATATTGAACATATTGAAACCTAGTTCACTTCTTGAATTTTATCCTACAATTCTCTTTTGCTATATAATTCTATTCATAAGATGTAAATCTTAATCACCTAATAGATAAATATAAGTTAACTGATTCAAAACAGTAACAGAAGTCGGTGTGCTTAGATTTAACTTCAATTTTTGCACATTATATTGCAAACTGTAATTTGCAATTTGTCTGCACTGGCTAAAGCTACACACAAACAACCTTGTCTTTAGTCAGTAGCCAGAGAGCTAGCATTCCTGCTGAGAGCCCTTTGTCAGCCAACAACACTTACTAGAAGTTCTCTAAGGATCTGGAATGGTAAAGAAGACATACAAGGCATTTGGTCAGGGATGCTAAAAAAATTACCAACTAGTAGGAGGCTCATATTCTTAATGACAAACCTTTGAAACTGATACCTGCGTGGTGATATGATTTGGTGATCTTAGAGGCACATGGCATGGGTCATAGTTTTACATCTCTATAGTTCAAACGACAAGTGTATATGTTGCAGCATGTCCTTACTAGTTTGCTTTGCTGGCTTATCTTTTCATGAGTTCATTTTAAGAAAAATAATTAATGTTTATATGGCCTAAATTAAAAATATGCACATCAACTTTTTTGTTTTTTGTTTTGTTTGTTTGTTTATCAAGACAGGGTTTTACTGTGTAGCAATCTTGGTGGTCCTGGGACTAGTGTTGTTGACCAAACTGACCCCAAACTCAGAGATTCTGCTGCCTCTGCCTCATGAGTGATGTGATTAAAGGCGTGTCCCGCCACCACTACCGACTCAAATAATTTTAAAGGTAGCCCAAAACACCAGAAGTTAATAATAACACCATTTAATGTTAATATACCTGACGATTGTGGTACGAAGTGATCCAAAACAACTTTTATGTTTGCTCATGTATTCCTCCATCACTTTCAAATTTTGTAAGAAATCATCAGCATAATTGTTTTCTGTTGAATAGCTTTTTATTTTTATGTTGATTTACTTATGCTTTCAAACTCAATGCTGCATTCGAGTTTCCAGGAAGTTTTGAAGAAGGAGAACATTGTCAATCACAAGGATTGTTCTTTGTTCATTCGTAAATATTCATTCAGCCCTCATCAAAGTTTGTACGGTGATGAGGATGATGATGCCAGACTGAACACAGGAAGCCTGTCTGTGGTTGAGCACGCTCCTATGGATTTAAAATGCACAGGTTTGCTTCAGTCTGAGCACTTCAATTTATTTACATGAAATGATTGAATTGGTAAATACAAAATATCTTCTTAGACTGTGTACATATGTATGCATACATATGTGGATGTATGCATATAGACACGTGCAGACACACACACACACCATGACAAATGCGGAACAGTCGACGTTTAAGAGACTACGACGTGCAGTTAACTGATGGCTTTGGTTGAAATGAAAATCAGATGTTGCCGGAACCGGTGGAGGGTGCCCCAGTAAACTGTTCTCTCTGCATGCTCTCCCAAACTACATTTATTTGTGCTCAGTTTTCATTGTGGCCATGGGTTTTAAACAGTTATCTGATGAAATAATAGGTAACTTTTCTCCTCTGTGTGAAATCACTGAAGGTGATAATTCCTGTCTCTTTGTATATTATGCTGACTACATTCAAACTGCTAATCATTTTCTACGTCTGAGGAGAGGAAATAGTGACAGAAGACCAGAGTTTCTGGACTGTTTCATACTGCTTCGATTAGACCAGGAAAGGCAGGAAATGACATAGAGGCCATTAAATAGATGATTTAATGTTACCTTCTCTCACTTCTCCAGAAATGGTGAAGCTGACTTCGGGCTTCCTCTTATGTCCTAGTAAATATTGTGGTCCTAGGGTGGGCTCGTGCTTTGTTCCCAGTTCAAGTCATTCATCCAGCAATGGACTTGTTCTCTAATTTGGGAGATTTTATGTTGCACAGGCTTGGGGGTTTCTGACTGCCTTCTTAATGCTCCTATTCCCTAGTAATCAATTTAGTTTGATTGATATTTGCTATGCAGCCAAGGAAGTTGTGAGCAGTTGAATCTCATTTACACCTTTTTATTCCTTTATTTCCAGAGTAATCAATTTGGCTTGATTGCTATTTACTTCCTTGACCCCTTGATATTACAGGACTGCTTAAGTGTGCTAATTACCTTCATAGCCACGTGCAAATTTCATTTGTACCTATTACACATTTTATGTTTTCATTATGAAATGTATTTATGTAAATAACTGCTTCTGTCATTTAGTTTTATTCATTGATGCCAATGGATATAGACAAAGAATTAAATATGCCTACTTTCTCACTTGGAATTTAAAGATAATTAATATAATAATTATCATGAAATATACTAAAATCACTATTAAAATTCTTGTGGGAATAAACTCATAAGCAGAGGAAGACTGCACTGGTAGACACAGATTGACTGTGGAGATAGCCTCAGGCTCTCTTAGAACAAGGCAGTCTTAACCTACCAGTCAGGTTTATTTGTTAACATTGACAAATTTTAAAAATAAACTAGGTCACTGGAAATGTCCTCTGTCTCTGAAAGTAATTTCAAACAATACCAATGAACTAAATAATCTCCTCTGTACTATAGAACGTGAACTAAAGGTCTTTCCATTTAAAATGGAATTAGAATGCTACAGTTCTAGATAGTTTTCTAAGAAATGTAATCAGGTAATCATTCACTAGATTTTTACAAAATGCCTTGCTTAATTCTGTATATGGGCACAACCACTTTAATAGTTACTTTAAACACTTAGCTAGTAACTTTCTTGTGTCTAGAAACATGGACATTGATCTTTCACAAGGATCATTTCATGTAGATATTCTGGTATTTCCTTTACATCGGAAGAACCTGGGTCTCTGCACTTTCTTTCATTATATTTATGTGAGAATGTATTTAATCAGCTTCTTACTTTAAGTAGGTTGTCCTGTAGTGATCCTTTATTCTCTATTTTTATAGAGGATAAATTCAAGACAAGTGTGATTAGAGAACCACAATGGAAGATGGACCTTGAAATGGAAACAATGTCTTCCATCTGGTGATACAGTAGGAAACACTCACAAGACACCTCCAGCAAGTCTTTCTGTATACCTGGCATACAGGAGCCACAATTTACATCTTTCTTTCTTTTTTTTTAATTTTTTAATTTATTTATTTATTAAAGATTTCTGTCTCTTCCCCGCCACCGCCTCTCATTTCCCTCCCCCTCCCCCAATTAAGCCCCCCCCCCCCCCGCCTCAGCCCGAAAAGCAATCAGGGTTCCCTGTCCTGTGGGAAGTCCAAGGAACCCCCACCTCCATCCAGGTCTAGTAAGTTGAGCATCCAAACTGCCTAGGCTCCCACAAAGTCAGTGTGTGCAGTAGGATCAGAAACCCATTGCCATTGTTCTTGAGTTCTCAGTAGTCCTCATTGTCCGCTATGTTCAGAGAGTCCAGTTAGATCCATATCTATCACCATGCACAAAACTCAAGTCCAGATGGATTAAAGACCTCAATATCAGTCCGAACACACTGAACCTGATAGAAGAGAAAGTGGGAAGTACTCTACAACACATGGGCACAGGAGACCACTTCTTACGTACAACCCCAGCAGCACAGACATTAAGGACCTCATTGAAAAAATGGGACCTCCTGAGACTGAGAAGCTTCTCTAAAGCAAAGGACACTGTCACTAAGACACAAAGGCAACCCACTTACTGGGAGAAGATCTTCACCAACCCCGCAACTGACAAAGGTCTGATCTCCAAAATATATAAAGAACTCAAGAAACTAGACCGTAAAACTCTAATTTACATCTTTCAAATACAGAAAGATTCTTGTACTACTGGATTATTGAAGGAAAAAAAATAAATACTACAGAAGAGAAATTATAAATCACTCAGTATATGTATTATAAAATAAAAATGTAGTGATATAATTTTGGTAATCTTAGGGGATGTTATTTGTCGTTCTAATTCAGCTATTGAATAATTGTGTGGCTGCTTTGATATAAAAAATGAAAAGTATTAAAACAATGTGGAGTAACAGTTTGTCGTGGCGTAGAGTAAAAGGAACAGAGGGCTCATAATATAATCTTCAAATATAACGTGCAGAGGAGAAAGGCTTAGAATCATAGTCTGTGGAGGGTTTCTCTGATAGGCAGTCTGACCCTTGATTAAACATCATAGCATTTGACTATTCTTTACCCCACTCACTCCTCTTACCTTTTTCTAGCATTTGACTTCTCCACTTTCACTAATATCTCTCACAGATGTTCATCTCCATATATGTTTAGGATGCATGGAGTGCAGTCCCATCCTAACTCAAATATTAATACTCATTTTGATGTTTTACTCATTTTATACATGATAAAGTAACAACAAGCTCACACTGATAACTTCTTCTGCCTCCCTTAGCAATTGACTCTTGCAGGATAGAAAGAAAGATCTAAAGTGTTTTGTTCTATGAGAGTCTTATGCATGACAGTGGAACTACACTCAGACCGAGCTGGATAATTTCCATTACCACAGAACATCCCTTTAACTTTATTTGAGCCCATTTCTTCCTTCTTTTCTGAATTCTATTACAGATTTATTTTCTGATTATTTACATGTATGTCGAAATGCTCTGCATGTATTATGAATATGCCTACTTTCATTTAAGACATGTGGTAGACTTGAGATCACACTTGCACTTCATGGTTTGTTTCTATGTGTTCTAAAGCATATTCAAGTCATAAATATATGAAAACTTACCCATTTGCCTGACACCGCACATGCTATCTTAAAGTAGGAAATTCTCAGTGGATGTTGATGTAGAAGAAAAGGGGAACAGATTTCCAGCGTGCTAATGTGATTTGAGGGAACAGATTTCCAGTGTGCTAGTGTGATTTGGAGGGAACAGATTTCCAGCGTGCTAATGTGATTTGGAGGGAACAGATTTCCAGTGTGCTAGTGTGATTTGGCGCCTGCTTCCACAACACGGATCAGGTTCTGTGCCTCCACGTCTTTGAAGACAATTAGTTTTGCATCGTTGTCACTCATGATTCATTTTTATTGTAGTTTCAACTCATATTTATCCAAAATCTATTTGTTGAATATTATAACATGTGCTTGTTAAGCATTGGCATTTTCCCTTTGGTGTGTTAGCTGCTTAAATATTTTGCATATCGTTAGGTGAGTTGCTTTTTTTTTAATTCTTGGCTTCAAATCCTTTACATATTTTGGATATAATGTTTATGATATATAAAAACCATAAACTGTCACTTAGGTAAAATATGTTCTTTCAATATGTGGCATGAGTATTTACTTTTCTTCAGAGGAAAAAAAAACGGTAGATATAATATTGTATTTTGATGAGATGTAATTTATCAGCATGAATCCTGTATCGTTGACATTTTGTGGGTTCTGTTTATCCAGTCTTATTGACACTAAGGGCACAAATATATTGTATGTGTTTTGTCAGGAAGATTTACAGTTTTCAAATTCACATTTTTTGTATATTCAACTATTAATAATTTTGGGGTATGTAAGGAAGTAAAAGTCTAAGTGCATCTTTCTCAACCTGTTTTCAAACATAGCCCTTGTTTTAAACTTTGCTGATCTATGAGAACCAAGCTTACTAAAATCAGCTTCACTTGTGCTTTTTACATACAAGTCTTGATATGTTTATGAATGTTGGAGAACTAGAATTATCTTGACATTGTTAATTAGCTTAGGCATTTTTTAATTTATTTATTTATTTTTTTCGTTTTACATACCAACCCATGTTCCCCCTTCCTCCCTTTCACCTCTTCTACCTCCTTCCTTCCCCTCATCCACTCCTCAGAGGGGGTAAGGCCTCCCTTGGAAAGTCAACAAAGTACTTATTTTAAAAAATGGAATGTATGCCGGGCGGTGGTGGCGCACGCCTTTAATCCCAGCACTCGGGAGGCAGAGGCAGGCGGATCTCTGTGAGTTCGAGGCCAGCCTGGTCTACAAGAGCTAGTTCCAGGACAGGAACCAAAAGCTATGGAGAAACCCTGTCTCGAAAAAAAAAAATGGAATGTATTTAAAATTCTCCAGAATGTGTATATGCATTCATATGTTGTGGGTGGTAATGGGCTTAAGTGACTTTTTTTTCTTACCTCAATATTTATTAAATGATCCAGAAGTTCCGGTGCTTTATATAAAACAGCTGGAGGCAGCGTTCATGACTAGAGTGTTTCTTCTACAATCAATCTTTAGTTGGCACATTAACAATATGTGTAACTCCATGTTCGACAGAAATAGCTATTCTTCTATTTACACAAAAGAAGAATATTCACAGATGGGCAAAATTAGTGGTTTCTGTGGAACTATTTTAGTGTTTTGATTGCATATTGGTAATTTTTAAAAATTTAAATTTGCTGCATGATTCCTTATAGGGTAGATTCAAATGTAACAGTTAATTAAATTTAAAATATGATAGTGTTATGACAATGGGGAGGTGAGAAAGATGGAAGATTGAAAAAGCTTTTTTCCTTTTTTGCTTGTTTAACATTATTTATTATGACTATTATTTATTATTATTCTTACTATTATTATTATTTTCCATGGCTTTTCCTTTGGGAATTACTACAGGCATGAAGGGTGGATACAGAGGAGCTGGAACATGAATAGAATTGATGTGCATAATGTGAAATTCTGGAAGAATCAATAAAATTACCTCCAAAAAATGATGGCCCTGCCTCTTCTAGATTACATTATGTATCAAATAAAAAGGCCGGTGTCAGGTGTGGGTTATGTCTTCTCAATTATTGGTTAATGAAGTTCCATAAAAATTTCCCAAACTTTATGAGACCTTTCTATGGCTCTTAGTCACACCCTAGAACTTGGTGGTAAGAGTCTGTTGCTGAAGTGAGCACACATAAGCACAGGACACGAGAAAATCAGTGTGATAGTGACCTGGAAGCTTCGTTCCCCTGATTATCTTTCAGGGTGTTAAAGCATTCTATATACATTAATAGAGGAGAAAAATTACTCAACGATATTATATAACTTTGAATGTTGCATAGTATATAAAATAAAGTCTTTCCTATTTGCACATATATTTGAAAAAATTGAATTCATTTCTTCATTGCTGACTGACTGTGGCATAGGGTAGTGCCATATCTGTAACTCAGGAACATTTTTTTGACATTTTTAAAACACTTGAACTTTTATACAGCAAACTGTCCTCTTGTCCAAGTAACACAAATGGATTTGCTGATGAAGTCATTCAGCTAACTGTCAAAATGGTAATTATTTCTAACAAAAATAGCAAATGCTAACCTGTTTCTCATGCAGTGCAGTTTCGCTTTTGTAAATGCCTGAGGATTGCTAGGAGGCCGTGGCATCGTAGCGTCACCAAATGCCTGACTGTAAGTAGAACCAACTGACCAAGAGACCACAGAGCTCTTGAAGGCTTTTTTAAAAAGTGAAACAACCAAAAATGTGGACTGGAGTTGAAATCTGGGCTCCAAGTGGGGGTGGTCCGTCCTATTTCAAATGTGCCTAAGGAGAAAAGAAGGACTATATATAAATTCTTCGTTTATTTAGTGCCTTATAGCTTTCCTCTAAATCTGAATATCAAGAAATAAAGAGTATCAAATTAAACAGAAATTTCAAAATCGAAATGCATTCCCTCATATGGAAATACTGTCTTGGATTTGATTTATTGAAGAGAAACCTCTTTTTCCCCTACATAATGATGAATACAGGGACCCACAATGTTCAGAGAATGAGAGACTCTATATGGGACATCTGTATCATCTAATGACTTAGGGAGAGGACTGCACAGGAACTTTCAGTTACAGGAATAGTCTGTTATTTTTCCCCTCTGTTTCCCCTGGTAACATTCTCTGGTACAGAATGAAGAATGTTTGACCCAGAGAGTTTCTTTCTTCAGTAAAAATGACCATCACTAGAGCAGAGCAACCATTTTGACCATGGTCAGTGCCTGTTTGTTCTTCAGCTATTAGAGTAAACCCTGCCTGCTAAACTACCAACATTGTGACTTAAAGAACCACACATATAAATATTGAAAGATGTGCAGTGTTCACAACTATACTATGAGTTTTAACGATTTTACTACGTTATTATGAAAACTTTTGAAAATCAAATAAAGGACATAAATTTCAAAACGAAATATATTAGTTTATGTTTACAGAGCCACTGATGAAATGAGCATTTAGACCTTAGCTAAAGTATTCTGTTTGCCCTAGTTTATCAGTCTTTGGCTTACTTACTAAACATTTTAAATTGAGGACGAAAATGTAAACCTAGGGAGTCCATAGAATATAATATAATTATAATAGAATTATCCTATGGCAAAACGATTTGCTGTAAGTTCAAATTTAAAACAAGTATAAACTGAAACTCTATTTCTGGGTTGCATATAGCTCATATTTAATCAAGTCTACTTTATCCCAACTCAAATGAGGTTGAAGTACCCTCTTTCTTTGTCTTCTCGTAATAAGCTATTATTTATTGATCGATAATTTTATTAGGGATGCTCTGTCAAACTAATTGTGTTGAATGGAAAACTTTAAATAATTCAGTGCCATTTCTATATCAATTAAATATCAGGGGAAAATAATTTCTTGTCTTTCATGTGTTTCTCTTTTACCACTGATTTTTGACAGCACAAGTGCCTAACTTTATAAACATTTCTAAGTCACATCTTAGAAAGTGCTAGCAACTTTTACCTTCACTAGTTGGATTATGAAGACTTATAAATTAGAACTTTCCAAATTATTTATTGTCCCGAACAGAGCCTATGTCATATTACTTCTATCTGGAGATGTTATTGAGTACTGTTCCCTAGGATTTTGAAATGAGTCCATATGAACAGGTCTCTTAGCTGATTTCAATGGATAAACTAGTCTAAGATTTTGTAAGGGAAATAAAAGAGTAATGAAAGTATATTACATAGTATCTGTTTAAGAATTGATTTCCAAGATAGATTTTTAATCTACATTTAGCTTGTAAATTTAGGACCTTATATAATTAGACTCTGAAGTATAGATTAGTTGAATGGATTTATTTTTAATAGGTAGGATGTAGCCATATGGTCCAAGAAAAAAATAAGTATAAAATGTATTGTGATAAATAAAAACAAATAAGATATAGGTAAATATGTAATATTTGTGAGGTAATACATTTAAAACTATATATACCAAAATTTTATAAATGAATTTTTGTTTTATACAATGACAAATACTTCTCTATAATATTATTCTATATATATATAATTATATATATTATATAATTATAATATTATAATTTTGGCTAGCTTATATGGTAGTTTTGTCTGTTTCAGACCTTTTCCCAGGGAAGCTATTGTTATTTAGACTACATAGAGGGGGCAAAGCAGACAGAGAGCCAACAGATTTAACAGAACTGCTCAAAAATATTGAGTGAGGGGTTTAGTGGTGGGAGCTTGGGGAACTCAAAGGCAGCCTTCCCACCAGTAAGTCTTAACTCAGAATGCATAGTGGAGGCTCATCACTGGACTTCATACATCCTGCAGTGGTTTTCTCAAAGCCTCTCCTTTGCCCCAGGATCGTTTGCTGCCTATATATCCTCAGGGATGTGTCTTGTGACCCATGAACTTTTGTTGAGCATACAGTGCCATAAGCTCCTGTGAGTTCTATCAGTCTGCTAAGGCTCAGTCTCCAGGGGGGAATTCTTCAATCTGGAGGGAATGGCTACACAAACATGCATGTAAATATTTATTTAAATGTCACTGATGTTTTCCTTTACTTATTTCCACAAAATTAGGTATTTTAGGCACACTGGTTTGTATTTAGGAGAAGATAGCTTTGGGAACAGATAGGGACAGTATAATTTGTGAATGTTACAGAGATTTCCCCCAAGTTTCAGCTAATTGCCTTCCTAAATTTCAATCAATCTCTTGTCTGTAATTGAAGTAGAAATAGAAACTGCTTCAACCTGTCTGTTTGTCCCATTTATTTTTAAACCCCTGAAAAAGTAATATTGCCTGGTTATTGTAAATCTCAGAAATCATCATGTTAAGTAAAATTAGTTAGACCCAAAGGAGTATAGATTAATATTTCCAGGTACATTCATATACATATACACATACAAATACACACACACACACACACACACACACACACACACGCATGAAGGTGGAAAAGCAACTATGAGAGCAGATGAAGAAATGGGCATTTAGCACCAGAGAGCATAAAGAAAGGCTCACATAATCTGTGTGGTGCAGAGCAAGAGAAACTCTTTCAGGAAGAAAAGCAGAAAAATTGGAAGTAGGGATGCTTAGGGGAACAGAGGAGATGTAAATAAGAATAAATAAGAATAAAGACTGTGTTTGCCTGTGTGTTTGCATGTGTGTGTGTGCTTGTGTACGTGTGTGCATGTGTATGTGCAAGTGTGTGTGTGTGCGCGTGTGCGGTGTCCTAAGTAAATTCACTATATTGTCTGCTGAATGAAAATTAATCTAAAATCATGTATTTGATAGAAAATGGTTATTTAAAAAGAATGTATTTTTGGTATGTTTATGAGAAATGTTTCCTTCAGAGATCTATGGGAAGAAGGATCTGGAAGGCTATATTAAATTTACACTCTTTGTTCATTCCAAAAATTAATATGCAGAACTCAGTAATGGGATCCTCACACATAAATTCTGTCAAATGTTGAATCAAGAGATAAAAATCTTTCTTTGAAAAAAACTTTACTGTGTAAATTTCAATTAATTTTAATTAGTAACTCTGATAAACAGCAATGTACTTATTTATTAAGTAAAATGAGTATTGGAGGATAATCCAGTTATCCCAAATGCCAAGTAATACTGAGAATGAAGGCAAAGCTTGTGTTCCGGGTGACTTGTTCTGTATGGTGGGACTCTGATAAAGAAGTTCTATGGATCTAAGAGACCTTAGCTGAGCAAAGTAAGACTGATGTCTGTTAGTAATCTTGACTTCAGCTTTCAGAATGAATAAACATAGTGAACTTCTGTTTATTCTTTTCTCAAAATCTGTTTTACAACTTGAAGGAACAATTAGTTACTAATACAAATGAGATTGGTTATAGTATTCTTTCTTCATTCTGCCGTTATTTACTTCATAATACTATAGAAATGTTGTAATTCTGGAGTCATAAGTAATATTTTTGTGATGTTACATTATGAAAAAGAATGCAAGCTTTCAGTGAAGTATTACATATCATCAACATCTACCCAAAGTTTAGGAAATGATGCTATTTAGTTTCTAAGGGACTATGTTACCACTTACACAGAGATTATACATAATCTTATGAGTTTTACCAATACCTCTGTTTTTAGTGAATTATGTTTTGTTGAAACATTTAGGACCAAATTCATTAGCTACCACAACCAGCTAAAATACAATTAGTTCTTAAAATTTAACCGTTTAATGAAATATTGAATTTAGTAGTATTGTTTCTATTTTCTTGAGGACAGTAAATGTACCCAGGAAAATTTCTGCACAATCTGCAGTTTCATATGTGGAAACTAGTGAAAAATAATTTGGTTTTTTTCTTTGCAGAAAAGACAGAGTTAAATACTTCTATTACAGATCTTGTAACGCTATGGGCATTTTGAACGTTGTCTTTGTATATTAGTCATCTCAAGCGAAAGCGAGTGGCTCAACAGTGTGCCCTTTGCAGGAGCATCTGTGGTGACAAGGGGACGAAAATGCTGCTTCCAGAATGGGAAGCCACTAATTATGTTACACGTATGCCCCTTTAACTATTTCTAGAGCAACTTATGTCTATTAGACAATTTCATAGAGTCTTGAAAATACCAGAATGGATTGGCTGATGTTATAATAAAAACTCTGTGGATGATAGGAAGCTTTTAGTGAATGAAGTCATGAGGGAATGAATGTTGTTGACATGGGCATAGGCATGTAAAGGATCCTAGAGCCTCAGACCCATGGAAAATGCAAAGGCTTCCCAAGCCTAGGCTGGGAAATAGCAAAGCCTGCGCTATTGGTTCTGAGTTTGAATGTGGATAACTCCCACCACATCTTCCTTCCCCTGGTGCTTGTGACCCGAAGAAGGCTTCCTACAAAGATAGCTCCTACTGAGACAAGCTCAGCCTGTTGCCTTGGTCCAGCTTCACATATACTACAAACATTGCCTCCTTGCTTATCTGTATGTAATAGCATCACATTCTCATTCAGTTGTGTGCAATAATCCTATCTGTCTGTTCAACAATTTGTAGTAAACTTGCTGAACTTCCACAGTGCTGAGATTTTTCCAGTTGAGAGTCCAGCCCACCTAGCCCCAGCTTTTGTGTGTGTTGCCTGCCCTTTCTTCATCACCTTGCCACTACCAGTGAGGTCCATGGCAGAATCTACACTAGCGCTCAGCAACAAACAGGGGGTGGAGAGTAGCTCACTGTTATTTGATTGTATATTGTTCCAAAACACTGATGCTACTATTTTTACTTAATTTTAGTATTTTTAATCATAAGAAATGTATGAGCAAGTAGAATGAAATGCCAAGTGCACTTAAAGATGATAGGTATTCAGATTGCATAAATAGATTAAGGAAAGAGTAAGAGAATGATAAAATCATCAATATTTGGAGGAATGAGCTGTTTAAGGAAAGAAATCATTTAGGTTATCTAGAGAAACCATCGTGGTAATTCAACTTGAACAGTAAAAGATAATTTCTCAAAGATTATAATAGGATTTCTTTTTTCTGTGAGGATTTTGAGGCTCATCAGATTTAATCAGCAGCAGCAAGGCTAATATAGAGGAAGAACAAGATAAATAGTTAGTGCATCTTAGTTCCAGGGTTCATAAATCCTTTTAAAGATATATGTGAACCCATTCACATGTTCGTTAAAGAACTACAGAACGTTAGAAAAGTGACAATTTATGAATTATACAAACTATCTGTATTCATTATTTTTCTGTTGCTTTGATGAAACAGCATGACACCAAGTTGGAGGGGAGGCAGAGGGGAGATGGGGGTAGGGATTAGGCAGAAGTGCGGAGGGTAAATTGCAGTTGGTATGTGAAATAAATGAATGAATTAATTAAATAATAAAATTTTCAATAAAGAAAAGAGTTTATAGAATAGGGTGCTCAAATCTCACAATTCCGACCAAAGCACACAACAAAATGCAAAGTGGATTTGCTCCAACATTTAAACTCTCAAAGCTTACCTCCAATTACACACTCCCAAAGCATCAAAGCCGCATATCCTAAACCTCCCCAGTCAGTACCACCAACTATGGACCAAGTGTTAACATGAGCCTATGATGACATTCTCATTCAAACCACCACATGACCGTATGGAATTTATGATTCTAAATAAATATGAATACGAATGTTAGGGATTTCACTGTTAAGTAATAATTTAATCCTAGAGTATGATTGTATGATTCAGTTGGGAGGCATGTGGTGAATGAAGCTACAAGATTATTTTTTTATTTTTAACAAATAACACATATTTATAGTGTACTGTGATTGCATTCAGTCTTCAATCTCTCCCTTCTCTTATTATTATTTCATCTTACTTCCCTCCTGACCTTATTATTCAGACTGTATTCTTGTCCCACATTCTCATCATTTTGTTTTGTTTGTGACATGCTGAGTTTAATCAAGGCCTTCTATGTGTCCACTTTTTTGAAACTTTCCATCAGAACCTGATGGCAATGACTTATTGTTCTATGCATTGAGCACAGTTGAGAAATAGGTGTGTTGCTTCACTGAAATCGCAACATTTTAAATATTACTAAAAATTTTTATATTGTAAGAATGTATACAACAAGGTTTAAATTATCTCAAGAGAAAATGAATTATACATTGTTACCCCCGTCTCCATATATCCAAAAGTTAATGTTAAAATGGCATTGGATTCATATTTTATTCAGTAATTTCTAGAATTTGTTTATACATGTTGTAAACAAATTGGAGAATCATGGATAGTTTTATGTATTAGTAAAATACTTTCTGGGATTGGTGTTTAAGGAGAGTGTTAGAAGAAAAAGATTCTTCCTGATGCTGATGGAAGAAGTGGTGTTTTCATAGAGTGCAAGTTATTGAAACATACTGAAGGATTGTGTACTTCTGCCTTACCAGCCAAGGGAAAATTGAAGGGTGGAAAGGCTGTTTTCAGTTGATTTTGACAAGGAAAATCAAATGATTCAAATGAATATTTAATTTCTGAGGGGAAGCACATTGATAAACTTTCAAACTTCAAACTTTATTATTTCTGAATGTGCTAAATTTCATGATAGAATTGTACATTTAACAAAGTGTGCAGTATCATAAACCACATTTCTAGATTCTCTTTCTTTAGGTACCTAGGACAGTTGGAACTTATTCCTATATATTGCTGATGCTTTGAGATATATTTCCTTTCATAAAGAAACATTAGGTTTAATTACTTCCTAACATGAGATATTATCATTTGTTAGATTAAAAACAATAAGTCATTTCCACATATGAGAAATGGAACTCAAACTAAATTATCATCTATAAAAAGAAGTTGGGACTTGAAATCAAAGAGTATTGTGAGCCTAAGAAATAATCTTGGCAATCTTCTCTGACCAGGAATGCTTAATAGTTTTGATCTTTGATGAAGGAAGCATTCTCTGTTCAAACAAAATTTATTATTGCTCTAAGTGTACACATGAGCTTATTGGTTGTATTGCTTCACACACAGCTATCCTTTTTATTTCTGAGATTTTAAAGCTGTGAACCATGTTAAAGTGCTCTTACTGTAGCCTGGCTATCTGGCCTGAGACTGATTCAGCATCAGGGATCCAGATATGTTGAGATAGTAGCATCATTTAAAGAGCAAAAGTAATGGATTTCCCTGGTGTAACAATAATTCTCACTAAAAGCCAGAGTTCTGAGAGAGGTCTGACTTTAAATGTCAGTCATGACCTCCTATATTCCATTATTACATGGTTCAGTAGAAAAGAAAAGTAGTTGACTTTATATTTAGATGTGTGTTAAGTACAGAACCCACTGGAGTTGAAGATCTATCCTTCAAAGCAATTCAGAAGAAAACACGCCCCCAAACTCTGAGCCTATATTGAACAGGGAGCTTGACAGTTGTGGAAAGAGGGCCTTCAGATACAAGCAATTCAATCATAGAAGAAGAGTTTCTTCTTGTCACTCAATTGCCTAAGTCCTAAAACTCAATTCAGAAGGGTTAAAAAAATTAAAAAAAATACATACAGTCTTATTTTCAGAAATAATTGTGTGGAAAAGTAAAACCTATCAAATTACAGTAGTGATAAAAATTTCATTCCTTGTTCAATAGTATGAACTTGGCAAAGATGGAGTGTTACTGATATGTAAATAGGCTCCTAATATGTTAATAGGTGATTAATTTTTTATATGACTACAGACATATTGACATCAAAGCTGTGACTTGTTTCTTGCTCATCTTTTTTTCATTTATCTAATGTACAGTGTGTGTGCACGTGTGTGTGTGTCTGTGTGTGTGTGTGTGCATGTGTGTGTGTACATGTGTGTGTGTGTGCGCACGTGTGTGTGTGTGTGTGTGTGTGTGTGTGTGAAGGCCAAAAGTTGATGAGAGATATCTTTTTCCATCACTCTTATTTATTGAGGAAGGGTCTCTGGCTCAGCTAGGGCCTGCTTGATACACTAACTACCTTGCCCTGAGAAAGCTTTCTCTCTGCTTGCCAAGTACTGAGTTTACACCTGGCTCTTCTGCCTTCCTGGTCTTTCTTATGTGGAATTTGAACTCTGGTCTTCATGCTCGGGAGGTTTCATTACCATGACTGTATGGCTTTCAAAGTAGATATTTGATCTCACTACCTACATATCAATTTTTCATGTGGTAGGGAAGACTAGCATTTCCTGTATTTGAGTAACAAATGAAATAGATTGTAGTTCTTTGTGAGAAATATATCAAATATTTATTTTTATGTTTAATATTTAAGTAATTTGAAAAACTTGCAATTATGTAGTTATTTATTCAGCTCAACATTTTTATAAAAAGTGTTCAACTTAATAACAAAAATAAATATGTAAGCAGTCTGAGGAAGGCAGAGAGGCATTGTGATTAAAAGGAAGCAGTGAGTTAAATTAGCAAATCAAATGCATGTTTCTTGTTGTTGTTGTTGAGCATGTTCTCTGAATTTGACACTTATCTCTCCAAGAAACAAGGCAAGAAGAGACACTTTCAGTCCTCCTACTCTGCTCATTGATTGGTAATGGTTTTCTGTAATAGTCTCATTCTGCTGCAAAAGGATGTTGCCTCAAAGAGTAGTGAGGACTACACTTGCTTGTGGGTATAAGGACAAATACTTAGAATGTAGGTAGGGATTGTGTCTTTAATTTAAACATAAGGATTGTTTGTATTAAGGAACTAATAAAGAGATTGAATCACTCAATCACTCCCAAACTTATAGCAAATTTATCAAAATGGGGGAATGCTGTGGAACAGTGCTCTTGTACACTGTAAAGCTTTATAACTCGTGTTGGTCAGTAGCTAGGCAGGAAATATATGTGAGGCAGCTGCTGTAGGAAATCTTACAGCTAGTGGTCACCTGCCCACTGGGGCGTGGCCTCTTGTCCTATATATGCTGATGCAGAGCATATGTCCAGCCTCTCCCTCTGTTCTGGTTGTGGATTTCAGTTTCTGGTCTCCATTCCAGCAGAAGATTCTGATTTGTGAGTTTACCCCTTAATAAATAATCATCTATTTCTCAATTCTGAGCTTGTGTGAGATTCCTTCTAAGCATCTTTCCTCAAGCAACCAGACTAGGAGAATACTGGGAAGAGGAAAGGCAGAAGCAGAGGAAGAGTCACCAGCCTGAGACAGAGGAAGCAGGATGAGAATATTTCACTGAGAAAAGGTATCAAGCTATGTGGCTAAACAGAGATGAGAATTATGGGTTAATTTAAGTTGTAAGAGCTGGTTAATAATAAGCGTGAGGTAATAGGCCAAACAGTTTATAATTAATATAAGCCTCTGTGTATTTCTTTGGTACTGAATGGCTGAGGGTCTGAGCAGGACAGAAACTTCCATCTGCAGGGTAATGTACAGCTCTCCATCACAGTGCCCTGGAATGCAGACTATGCCATAAATGTACTGAAGTCAAATCATTTTTTGGGGTGGTAAGAGTGGAAGTGTGAAGTGGAAAGAGCTTAGAGACAAAAACATAAAAATCTGAAATGTAAAATAAGCATTTTTATATGATCTAAAATAAATGATTTTTTTAGCCCAGAAATTATGTTTGTTTATGTATACATAATTACCAGTCATTTCAATGCAGGTATATAATTGTCTAAGAATTAAAATGACTGCTATAACTTTTCAGTATAGATCTATGACATCCAAATTTTGCAAGGTGACCTAAGTCAACAGAGTATAACTAGTCATAAGGTTAACAAGAGCTGCTGCATCATATAAGAGCTCTGTTCTATTTTATGTAATTTTTGGCTACTTAGTATCCTCACTAAGAAATGAAGAAACTGCTGGATCTCCAATAATTTGTCTTAAAGAGCTGAGGATGTTAGAAGCAACTTTTTTAAAAAAAAATTAAAGAAACTTCTTTACTCTGAATAAAAGAATAATTTAAAGAGTGAAAATTTCAAATAATCCCATATTTATTGAAAACTGATTCTTCTAAACTGGCTATGGCAGCCCAAAGTAACCTCAATTTCTGGAGAAAGAGAGGAGAGGATCATGGCCATAACAAGTTAGCCTGGTCTCCACAGTGAGTTATAAAATGGCCAAGATATATAGCAAGACATTATCTCAATCAAAAGCAAAATAAACAAAAATAAAAAAACAAAACAAAACAAACAACAAGCCCCAAACCCACAAATGAGTCTTCTCACTTCCTTTTAGAATTCATGCTGGGACAGTATTTTCTGGGAATGATCTGATATCAGAAAGAACTTGCACAAGATTTTAATAAACCTTTCATTGTTTGAACATTACATGCATGAATAAATAGCCTTTTGCTCAAGCTTCCATTTCATCCCTCCCAATTATTCCCTTATCACCACCACTACTGTATATACCATGCCAATTTCATGTATTCTCTTAAAAAGTTGTTTATTACTGCCAGTGTGTGCATAGGTCATCTAAAGGAACATACATAGCCTCACAGAGGCCAGATAGTAAAGAACTGACTCTTCTTCATTCAGAAATCGTAAGTGCCACTCCCAATTCCAAGCCTGGATTTTGGCTGGTATGGTTTTATACAAGTCTAGTCCATGCATTCTCCATCACTCTGACTTGTCTGTTGTAATCAGAAAACTTTTGTTTTTGCTGTATTTCTCCCCAGTCTCTGAGATTCATGACTTTTTTTGCACCCTTTTCTGCAATGACCCCTGGGCCTTGAAGCATGCAGTGTGGTATAGGTGTTTGATTTAAGGCTTTCCATGTTGTATTCACTTAATTGCTCCATGTTTGCCTAATGTGCATCTCTGTCTTAATCACTGCAAGAATAAGCTTCTTTGATGATGAGTGTGGGATGCATTAATCTGTGAATATCAATATAACACTTTAGAAATAAGTTTGACACTGTCAAATTAGGATGATAATGGAAATAGGCATTGCCACTACAGTCCATGACCTGACTTGCTGTGGTTCCTGAGTCTATTAACTCTGCTAACCAAGATTTCTGTGCTGTTGAGCCTTGCATTCAATCAGAAAGTGGTTGGGCATTCTCATAGCATTTATGCTATTATTCACCAATCAGGCAATTCACTGATGTTTCAGATTTTCAAGTCATTGTGCCCTTATTTTCACTGTCTGCTTGCTTATTAAGGTCAAACCCAAAGTAAAATATAAAGTGTTCTTTTATGGATCACTTATAGTATTTAACCACTCTAACCATGTATCAATAATAATTAAAGAAGACTTTTTTATTTGTGAATTAGAGTTTAAAATGTTCTCATTGAGGAGATGATGAGATATCTTTCCAGTAAAGGTGCTTGCAGCCAAGCCTGACAAAATAAGTTTATTCATTGAACTTACATGGTGGAAGAGAAGAAATGACTCCTGCAATTTGTTCTCTGACCTTTACAGATGTACTCTGCCTCATATGGCTCTCTGTCTCTCTATCTCTCTCATACACACTAAGTCAATCAATCAATCAACCAACCAATCAATAATTCTCTTTAATGAGATTTCAGCTAAAGTAAAATCATGTTTTACTACAAAACTCAAAATTTGTAACCTCAAGAATCTCAAAATGTACTGTATTTAAAGATAATATTTTTTGATGTGATGTGATGGATCATTAGTATCGGACCCCCAGAACTGCTATTTTATAAGCATCCACAGGGACGAACCCCAGGGATTCTCATACACAGAGGACAGTCTATGTGAGAACACAGTGACATGCCAGTTATCTGCAAGCCATGGAGAGAACACTCAGATAAAATCTTTCAGTCATTTAGACTGTTCGAATGGTTTTACTTCTTAAGTTACTGTGTTTGTGGTAACTGGGATTTACCCATACACCGCCACAACACTGCCCTTTCACTGGAAAAAAAAAACATGGAGTTGTTAATGGACCTTATCTTGCAAGACTGTGATGTATCTTTGGTGTGTTCTTTTCAGCCATATCTGTCATCCCTAACTTCAATGTCATCTGGTTATTGCAGGCTAAAAAAGACTCCAAGGAAACATTCATGGAGTAAGTGATGGTCTATGATCAACTTAAATTAATGATGCTCCAGTGTTTGTATAGAGTCACATTTACACTCATTTGATTTTGGCAATAGTTAAATGTTTTAGTAAGTATATCATATGTCAGAAATGTTTTATAAATCATTTCTTAATGATTTGATTCTCTTTCTTGTAGCTTGCTTTTTTTATTCTTTGATTTTTGATTTTTGTTTTTTGAGACAGGGTTTCTCTGTGTAGCTTTGGTGCCTGTTCTGGAACTATCTCTTATAGACCAAGCTGGTCTTGAACTAACAGAGATACCCTTGCCTCTGCCTCCCTAGTGCTAGGATTAAAGGCATGTGCCACCACTGACCAGCTAATGCTTTAATTCTTAAGAAAGAAATTTTGGAGTAAGAATTCTAAAAGAACCTGTGTTTAAGATTACACATAGTGCTACCTTCTTCTATTCTATTATGGTGAGGGTGGCTTATATAGATAAAGAATTCTAGATGCCTTTATAGCAAAGAATGGCAACAAAGATAAAAAGTTTTGTTTTGTGAGTATTTCAGGGAAGTCGAGAAAACTTTTCTGGCTACAACTGGTCTTGAAGCAGCTACCGTGTGATTTAGATATGCAGAGTAAATGGATGGGTAAACTAACGATGCACAGTCAGTGGTCAGGTGAAAAGATTATGATTTACGAGCCATGCAGAAGAGAAATCTCTACAACTGAAATGCTCAAATTATAGTAAGTGGCAAGGTGATGATGGTGGGTGGTCTCCATGCCTATGTGGTTATCCCACCAGAGAACAGGTGCAGGGAGAAAAATCTAATTACAATGGTAGGGGATCTAACTCACAGATTAATCCGGGACCCATAAGTAAAGAAGTGGATCTGATAGAAGAAAACTGTTTAAAATTTCTATAGACTGTCATTAGTGCAGGTAGCAGAGAGAAAACACTGTGACTATGGCAACATGAGATCATTTAGAATGAATTACTACATTTCAGACATACCGCTGTATTACCTGGGAAACATATTGTGGTCACAGCTGGAAGGAAGAAGGACCATCTGCACTTCCAGTAACCTCAAACAGATATGTTCAGAGTCTATTATTTTATTTAAAATCAAAGGAACTGGCTATGCCAGATTATTTCTTTAAATGGTTCTAAGAGACACTGAAACGAAAATTAATATTTGGCATTTTGTTAGCTGATATTTCTTAGTCTGCCTTTCCCTCATCAAATGTGAAAACAGAAAAGACTATCTAACAAGTGACTCCAAATTTTTCTGCTTCAGAATTAACTACTAATTAACTACTACATAAATTACTGAGATAAAAGGCAACTTGTGTTTTCATTGAGTCTTTTACTTTTGATATTTTCATAAATTTGACCTCATTGTTTTAATTCCTGCCTCTTTATTCTTACACCTTAGGTCTGTTACAATGCAGATTGCACTGAGATGTCTGCCAGAAAAAAGAAAGAAGGAACGATCCATTACTCTGTAGTTTGTTGCTTTAGTATAGGGTATTCTGAAGAATGAAGAAACATATGGGTTTTGGGTTTTAATGAAAAGTCTTTGGCTTCCTCTAGATTGTGTTGGAAACGCTCTTTGATTCCCAGGTGTGCTGTCAGCATGAAAGCACTCCTCATCCTGACAGAGTTGTGTTGTTGGTATTTTAGAGTCTATAATGTGAGCATTTTCAAAACTGTACCATTGATAACATTTGAGAAGAAAAAAAAACAGACATATTTTGCTGAAAGACAAATTTTTAATACGTGAAAAAGAAAGGAATAATCTGTCTTAACCCAAAAAGCATTTTTCTCAGTGCTTTCTCTGGGTTGTAATTGGAGCATGCATAGACTACCACTTGGACTCCCCTTGTTATGTATTTCCTAACTTTTGAACAACTTGAGGGTGACTTGTTCCATCCCAGTCTATAGTAGTTGATGTCTGGCCTTTCCTCAAGTAAATATTTTTTTTTAATTTTTTTCTCCTCTCCTATCTTTTATCTCTGTTCCCCAAGCTGCTGTTGTGTATGTAGCCAGATATTATTGCCAGATGCCCTCCTCTCCATCTCATGTATTTACTTATGTATGCATGTGTGTATTTATCTAGACAGGGTCTCCCTCAGAACCTGGAGCTGCTCCTGCCAAACTGGCTGAGCAGTCAACCCTTGAAGAATGTGCCTATCTCCTTCTCCCCAGCATAAGAGTTACAGATAGGTAACACCACATGTGGCTTTTTACCTAAGATTTGTGGTCTGAACTTTGGTGCTCACACATCTGTTGCATGCATGTTATCCACTGAACCACTTCTCCAGCCCCAGACATTCAACCACGCATGTTTTGTTAACGTTTGTCCTGTTTTCTGGTTTCACAGTCACAGCCTCGCTACTTCATCCTTTATAATAATATAAGCGGTAGTTGTCTTATCGTTATAGCACATCAGTACATACATACACTTAGTTTATTAGCTGAGTTAATTGAGGGGATTAAATAAGATACCTTTGAGGTGTCTTCGGCCTTTAATTTATCATAATTCTATCCCAAACATTTTCTCCTTAAACCCATCGGTGTCAGCCGGCACCCATCTGTATATCTAAGCGACATGGTTAACTTTGTGGCAATCAATTGCCTCAGCAGCAGGATTATTTGAAGACTCAGCTAAAACGGTCCCATCTGTGGCTTTATTTTTGAAGAATGATCTTAACCTTTGGTACCATCCTTTTGATTTACAGAATCTATCTTCTATTCTGAAATAACTGATCCCTGGCTTCATTTCTGAAGGGCATGGACTTTGTGACTTGACCTTTCGCATCCTGAGCCATCCTCCTTCCATGTGAGATCTAATTACGAAGGCATTTCTGAATAACCAATACTTACAAGAGCAATCTATGACTTATGAAGTAACAGTGGAGGTATTTTTAGCTACCAGCTGTGCAAGCAATAAGTAAGAGACTTTGAAGTCCTGAAAATATTTGGAAAGTGGCAAGTGGGAACTGGCAAACACCTGGGGTGAAAAAAGCCCTGGACACAATACGTCTGGCATACTTCTTTAGGACATTCTATTCTTAGTCAGTATTTTGATTCCTAAAGAGATACAGAGGTGCTTTCCTTTGAAAATGACCAAGAATGACAGACTAGCTAAAAACAGTCTGTGAACTGCGATTTCTCCTCTTGTTATTCTCTTTGCCCTTCAAGTTAAAAAAAAAAAATTAATGTCTAGACTGATTCTGGAATTATATATCATCTTAAAATCTTTGGAAGGAAAATAACATGGAATGTCTAATCAAAAATGAAAATGCACAATGTGTAACATTAACATATTGGGAATTTTGGATAAAACTCTAAGAATGTTCACAGTTGTGTTTTGTTTGTTCTAGCTAATATTCCCAACTGCAAGCTTCAATCTTAGTGTAAGGTTGATTTCCTTGGCATTTTCTCTCTACCACATTTAGAGGAATGCAGAATGCTTTGCTGCATTCATTCTTTATAAATCTACATTTAAACCCATTAACAGGTGCAGAAAATGGTTTTATGGCCTGGGATTGCGTCGGAACAAGATCATGTATAGAATGGAATTTAAGGCAATAGGAAGAACTCCAGGGATCTAGGGGAATCCTGCTTTCCCATTACATGCTTAAAGTAGCAGGTTAACTATTTACTAACGGATTAAAAAATGTTACAAGCTAACACACTTGCGAGAACAGTCCATTAATTAAAACATTTTGAGATTAAAAAGTGTAGCTAGTCAATCGATGTTTTCCGTGGTAGATCTGATCTATGTAAGGCTGGCTGTTATTAAAATCTTCGTTCTTGTAGCGCCACAGCACTTTTTTCATTTTTTTAAATGTATTTATTTTTACTTAAAAATTTCCACCTCCTCCCCTCCTCCCCTTTGCCTCTCCTTCCCCCCATTCCCCTCTCCCTCCCTCTCCAGTTCAAAGAGTCAGGGTTCCCTGCCCTGTGGGAAGTCCAAGGTCCTCCCCCCTCCATCCAGGTGAGCATCCAAACTGGCTAGGCTGCCACAAAGCCAGTACTTGCAGTAGGATCAAAACCCAGTGCCATTGTTCTTGGCTTCTCCGTCAGCCCTCCTTGTCCCGCATGTTAGAGAGTCCGGTTTGATCACATGCTCCATCAGTCCCAGTCCAGCTGGCTTTAGTGAGCTCCCATTAGATCAGCCCCACTGTTTCAGTGAGTGGGTGCACCCCTCGCGGTCTTGACTTCCTTGCTCAAGTTTTCACTCCTTCTGTTCCTCATTTGGACCTTGGGAGCTAAGTCCAGTGCTCCAATGTGGGTCTCTGTCTCTAGCTTCATCCATCGCCAGATGAAGGGTCTACGGTGATATGCAAGATATTCATCAGTATATAGTTAATATATGTACACTTGAAGTGCACGTTTTATAACTTTTATTCTTGAAAATTTCCCTCTATACTTACAACAGTATTCTATTGCTGTGATTTTTTTAAAACTCTGAGAGCAACAACAAAATGTCTAGTTTTAGTAATGTCCAAACTCTGGTATTTATTTCCTTACCAGTTAAAGTTGATAAAAACCACACATTTTATAGGTGTCATACATGGGCCATGTTTAACAAATTTATGACTCCAAATGATTTTGGATTTAAATATTCAATGTTTTTTCCAACTAACAAAGACAATTAGAAAAATTATTCTAATTTTAAAAAGTTTCACTGTATAGTCATGTATAAAATGGTATATATTAAAAACCACTTTTTCTCAGGTTCTTTTTTCTATTATAAGATATCAAACCAAATAAACTTTAGGATCAAGGGGGTTTTTGATGTGGGTTTCCCCTCTGTATGCTGTGAATATGTTTTATTACCATTAGTTATTAAAGAAGCTGTTTTGACCAATGGCTTAGAAGAGTAAAGCCAGGCAGCAAATTTGAATAGAGATATATAGAAAGGGGAGGCAGAGAAAAAGACACCAGTAACTACCAAGGGAGAGAGATGCTGGAACCTTCCTGGAATCTTATTTGTAGGCCACAGCCTAGTGGTGATACATAGATTAATAAAAATGGGTTAATTTAAGATATAAGAGCTAACTAGAAAGATGCCTAAGCTATTGGCCGAACAGTGCTGTAATTAATATAGTTGTGTGATTATTCAGGTCTGAGCAGTTGGGAAACAAAACAGCAGTCTCTGCTTACAGGGTTTATTTCACTTTGCAATTACTGGGTCCTAATTAATTTTTTAGGGAGGTCAGGGCAGGAATTCAAAAGGGACATAGAGGAAAGAAATGAAGCAGAGACGATGGAGTAATCCAGCTCACTGGCTTGATTCTCATGGATTGTTCAGCCTGTTTTCTTTTCTTTCTTCTTTTTTTCTTTTTTTTTGGGGGGCGGGGGGGAGGCTTGGTTTTTCGAGACAGTGTCTCTGCTTTGAAACCTGTCCTGGAACTAGCACTTAGAGACCAGGCTGGCCTTGAACTCACAGAAATCTGCCTGCTTCTGCCTCCCAAGTGCTGGGATTAAAGGCATGCGCCACCACTGGAGAACCAGCCTGCTTTCTTATATATCCCAGAATCATCTGTTCAGATGTGTCACTGTCCACTATGAATTGCAGAATTTCTACAAGATCACGTAAAGAAACACATTTATGCCTTAGCTAAGGACTTACTGAAGCAAGTCTAAGACAATGTCTAAAATTTCAGAATTCATCACAAATGATTTATATGCCAGTACTGAAATATAACACTACTGACAAGCTTTTCAAAGTTTTGATTTGATATTTTTGTCTCAAATATACCAAATTATAAGCAATACTGTTAATCAAGTTATCTGAGCAAAAAAACCCAGGCTTATGTTCACTCAAAATGTCCCAAATCGTATTTGAAAGCTACCCTTAACACTACTTAAATTCATACGTGGAACACTCACTGTCATTAAAAAGAAAAACTGAATATCCATGCATAGATGATAAGACCGCCCTTTGTGTCAGTTGATAAGAGGGAGAGGGGGTGAGATAACAGCCTAGAAGCTGCCCTTTAATGGTTCTATTAAAAGTGTATTCAATCAGTAAGAGCATGATACTTCTAAAGCGTGTGGCATGGACAGTACCAAATACGTTAGAGATTCCACACTTCATTTTAACTGTACCAGAATTGTGGAAGCATCCCATGATTTTCTACAAAATAATAATTCAAATGCTGAAATGAAACATAGTTGCTAAATGGCTTCACAAGGCTGTGTCTTTTCTATTGTGAGGACACAATACTATCTAGCTATTGCTCGTTCCTTGTTCTCCTTTGGGTGAACAGATTAGGATTTGAATCACTCGCTTCTCATTCTTCACTCTCAATACACCTCTCTAACTCGGTCACTATTTAAAGGAATCTGATGAAGTTGTGCCGCTGTAGGGAAACTGGCTTGCTGATTCACTTGTAAAAGTCATTATAAGTCTTTTGCTATTCATAAATTAATTTTAATCTGGAAGAGTTAGACTTAAGATTAAAAGTCTTAAAATCAAGACCTTTTCTGAGGAATAGGTCTGTTTCCTGGAAGCTGTCTAAGGGCATTCACAAACAGTAATTTCTGTCCATATATGAGTATAACATAAACATAGTTTCTCAGTGGCAAGAACAGCGAATAACTCAATAGAATCTTGGCACCAGCTATAGGCTCATTTAACATTAAAGAAAGGCTTCACTTGAAATAGTGGGCTTGCATGTAGGTACCTGCATCAATCAGAGACTGGGAACAATGATGGAACAACTGTAGGAGTACCAGGGTTTGTCCTTGGCCCTCCATTGAAGCAGGATTGGGGCAGCTCACTTCTTTTGGAGATAGGTTGGGGTTCAAATTCCCACTTCACCTTTGCCCTATAGAGTTGACTGGGGGCACAATGTATGGTACCCACCTTATGTCTAGGTAAAAATTTAGGCTTCCTTTTGGACTGACACAAGAGATAGGGGATAGGTGTAGGATGAAAGTCTCAACTCCTTACTTGGCCTATTTTGACATTCTTTGAAATTACAAGGTTGCTTTGGCCCCCAAATTTTCTATGTTTGATGGGTTTTGTTCACCTTTTATCCATGTAAGTACATGAAGGGACTACAAGTTTTTCTCTGGTTTTGGTTGATCTACATACAATTACGATTTTGTCTTGGTAGCAGACCTCTTCTTACTCCTTCTGACTAATTTTCTACTTAGTTTTTAGTGTTAACTTGACACAATATTGAGTAGCCTAACTGGGAACTTCAATTGAAGCATTACTTCAATCAGATTGACCCGTGAGCACATCTGCGAGAAATTTTTTTTCTTGATGATTAATGTGGGAGAGAACCTCCAATTGTGGGTAGGAAGGCCTGGACTTTATAATAAATCTCACTCAGCAAGCTGTACAAAAAGCCAGTAATCAATGTTACACCATGGTTCCTGCTTCCAGGTTCCTCCTTGAGTTCTTGCTGACTTTCTTCAAAGATGGACTATTAAAACCTGGAAGCATAAGATGGAACCTGTCCCTTCCATCTCAATTTATTTTTGGTCAAAACTAGAACAGCTAGGGAGAGCACACATTTGTGCTTTCTCTGTTTGTTTGTATTCTCCAATTATGAATAAATCTCCTTGTTCTGCTCCAGTCTGGGATATATGAAATAATTGTGTATTTCCATCGCCACTAAGCCCTGAATTTCCTCTTTACCTCAATGGGTAGCGACTCCTTCCTACGTTTATTCTCCTCACAGTGTCTGATGGTGTAGAATTGCTTAGATTGTGGAAGGTCGACCTTTTTTTCCTCACACACAGAAACAGCAGCAGTTTGTTTCTCTCTTTACTTTAAAAATTGAACTGGTCAGAATAGAACATTTTCACTAAAACCCCATTGTCCTCAATTGCCTACACTTACACACTATTTTCCACTTTCTGATTCTCCATCGTCTTGCTTCAGTGCTGGACCAGATCCTTCCCAACTCGTATGCTCAGAGTTGCTGCTTCCATGTCCCTTCTGCGTCCTTTAACAACTCTCCAGTGGTCATTAGACCATTTCACCCAGGTTTTATTGTGTATAACACAATAGTTCTTGACTTGAGTTTCCTCGCCTTTTTCCAGTATGTTGCAGTGTGTTATTCATAGTATTACAGCAGAAATTTCATACACTGAAATGTTTTAAGATGTTAAAAATGACTACTTCTACAGAAACTACACTTAAATTATTAATATAAAATTATAATTTGAAGGATATTTGTGTAATTAGTATATTTTCTGCACATGAAAATTTCTCTACAAAACCCTTAAATGTATGTATGTATGTATGTATATATATATATATATAGTTTAAATAATAAACATGCACATGAAAATTTCTCTACAAAACCATTAAATGTATGTATATATATATATGTAGTTTAAATAATAAAACATAAAATATTATAACAATAGTGGTATTTTAGAAAATATTAAAAGATAGGAAGAGAGTAACGACTATAGAGAAGATTATAAAACACAGACCTCATTTTTTATCCATAACATTTAATTTTTAAATGAATATCTTGAAAAAACATTAACATTCATTAAATTTGAGTAGTTAAAATTTTTTTGAAGTTTTCATTTTTTATTGATTTTTTTATTGAGCTCTACATTTTTCTCTGCTCTCCTCCATGCCTCTTCCCTCTTTTTAAATTTTATAATGTTTTGTATGTTTGAAAACTTTAACAATCAAGCAGTTTATATACTTAGACTGGTTCATGAATATTCCTCAAATCCATTTTACAATAACATTATGACTAATAAGGAAAATTAATAGCTTTTGTATATGACTATTCTAAGAATAGACAGGAACAAGCTTCATGTTTCTATAAATAGCAGTTTTGTGTCTTCCATCAGCTTTCAGAATGGTGCATGGTCTTCTGACTCTGCATTGGCCACATCTGCCTTACCCTTCGCTGTGTTAGGTGACATTCCAGCTGCTGTATAGAGTATCTAGGGGTGAATTAAGAGTGTTGGGATACTTTACTAATACACTGAGAAATCACATTGAACTTTCTATTACATATAATAATTTGATTCCCACTTCATGATCTTGACCTCCATTGCTCATATATTCCCTCCTCCGTCTCTTTCACCAGGTTCCTGGAGCTTGGCTTGGTGCTTGGTTGTTGATCCCTGCATCTGCTTCCATCAGTTACTGGGTGGAGGTTCTATAATGACACATAGGGAGTCACCAATCTGACTGCAGGGGAAGGGCAGTTCAGGCCCACTGTCCATTATTGCTAGGAGTCTTAGCGGGCTTTTATTATAGATTTTGTGTGAGTGAACTGAGAAATGAAATATAAAGAAGGAGAGACTGGACAAAGACTGAAGGAAAATTAATATTTTGTGTATTTGTGTTTTCTTCTCTTCTGTTTTGCTTTGTACAAATTATTATATTTGTCAAAATCACTGTTTTATTTTTTCATCTAACAATTCTTTTATTAGTAATGCAGTTACTATCTTGAGTGAATGCATGAATAAGCAAGATTAATTTCATTCTTAAAAACTATGGTTTTGGGGCAAGTCCAGGAGTTACCAACAGGCAAAATAACAGCTAATTCTTTTTCTAATTTTGAGTTCATATTAATTATGTGTGTTGTTTCTTGGGGGAATTTACTTATTAAATATTTCTATACTACGGTTCTGAGAGTTTATTATGCATTGACTTTTGTTTTTTGTATTCCTTGCTAACATTTTATACAACTGACTATACTCACCCACATTTATAGGGGTGATATAAACTTGTATTCATTTACAGTCATGTAACTTTTAAATGAAATAAAGTTAATTAATGGCATTAATTCTCAAAGACCAGCATGAGAATGTTATATGAAAACTCGCAGGTTTGAATTGTCATGCATGTTGACACTCCCTACCATTGTTTCTTTTCATCTACACGCAACAGTCACAGAAATTCCCAGTCACTCACAGCTAACTTTTAAAGTAAAAGCTTCTTTCTGTCTAACACCATGAAGTACAGAATACCTAAAATATTTTAAAAGATAAACCATATTTTTTGCTGCTTCAGAAAATGCATTTGTTTGTATTGCATAGTCAACACTATAATAGAGTTTGGAGTAATTTCTGTTGGAGCCTATATCCCAATAGCAGCTCCTCTATCCCTCTTTTGCCATAGGATACTGGAGTTGATGATCTGTATAGGTATTGGAGGAACAAAAAGCAGGACATTTTCTCCAGGGAACATGCCTATTTTTACTAGGCCAAGTTAATTCAATTTGTCCCTGGTTCTGTGACTGCTATAATACTTTTTAAATATAGTTATGGTTTTGATAATTCTTTTTTGTTAGCCAGGCCTTCCCTCTATTCATTTATCATGTATGTGTACACTTGCCATGACTAACAGGTGAAGATCAGAGGACATCTTGCTGGAGTTGGTTGTCTCCTACCACTTGGGGTCTTGGGGATAAATTCAGGTTGTCAGACTTGATGACAAGCTTCTTTAACCAGTGACCCATCTCCATGTTCATTGACTACATTTCTTAGGAGGCCAAAGCAGTAGGAGGGAATGCTGGGGGTGGAAGAATGGCCATATAGAGAATAGTGAAGACAGATTCCCATAGGAACTCAACTGTACGAATTTATGGGACTACTTTGGATCCTGACTGTGTGGTGGTAACAATGTTGACATTTGACAATAATTGCTACAGTCTACCTCACCAAGACTGCATTTTACTTTATGTCAGTTCAGCAAACCACTCCAAATAATTAAACAAAAGGCTATAATCTACCATAAGATGGAGAAAAATTCTATATATGGGGAAATAATAGCTTAAATCCTTTTTAATAGAAATTAAATGTGATGTTGTATGACATGCGACCCTATGCTGCTGGGAGTTACATAGTGAATGATTTACTAACAGTATAGTATAATAAAGTTGCTTTAATGAAAAGGATGCTATTCTGTGTTTTATAAACCAGATTTCAATAGGTATAACCAAACATTTCGATGCTACAAAATATTAGGCAGAAATATCGTTTCTCAAATGTAGTAGAACTTTTTATGTATGTAATGGAACTTCCCCAAAGGAGTTGAAATATTAACAGTTAGTGATGTTGTTGATGTGATGGGAAGTAATGGGAAGCAATATCCTCTTTTTAAATCAAAGGATTTTTTTCTTTAAATAAATGCTGTGTTTATAAAGCAGTTTTTCACTTTTGAGTCTAAAATTGTATTGTTTAAGCATACACATGAGTGAGAATCTTACAAATGCACATACAGAAAGAGAATCACAATGATATAATTCATACATGCACACATGCATAAAGACATATATACATATATGTATGTATATATACACATACACACATTATATATATATATATATATATATATATATATATATATATATATATATAAATGTAGAGAGACAGACAAACAGAGAAGGGGGGAAATCTGGCTATATAGTCTAGGTTTGCTTCTAACTGCCCTTCCTCCTGATTTTATGTCCTGAGTGTTAAGGTACAAAAGTGCACTGCCATTTCCAGATACTTTACAGTTTTGCCAAGGTCTTCTGTGTCCTTCATATGTTGGGAGTTGGTCTACTGTACAATAGTGAGTCAAGGATCAGAACTTTAAGAGGTTGGCATGGGGAGAAGGCTTTGGTTGTACTCTCAGGAGGGTTATAGGACATCAAACTCTAGCTATGCGTTTGCTCTTACAATCTTTGACTTTTCCTCTTAGAACTGTTTCTATATTGCTATGAAGTGAAAAAACCTAGGAGCTTCTCAACAAAGACTCTTCCATGATGCTTTGTATTTCAACATCTAAATATTCAACTAATTGAAACTTTCCGCTTTATAGAGGCAGCTTATATCAGGTATTTTATTATGGTGATGAAAATAAACTGTCCATAATAAATACTGCCCAATAATATTTATTTAAGACTTTGCTATTAATTAACTAATTAATAAATTTAGTGATATGTGTATGTGCATATGGTGTGTACATGAGGTGTCCATTAGGTGATGTTTACAAAGTTAGAAATAACCTTAGGAAATTTTTCTTTTCTTTCACCTTCACATCAGTTTTAAAGATTGAAGCAAGGTTGTCAGATTTCTGTGGCAAGGACCTTTACCCTCTGAGGCATCTCATTAGCCCACATCTACTGACTTTTCAATGCTAAATCCTTGTATAGGACACAGTTGATCGTGATAAGGTCATGTGTCTGTCTGTCTGTCTGATATCTATCTATCTATCTATCTATCTATCTATCTATCTATCTATCTATGTATCTATCTATCTACCTATCTATCTACATATTTATCATCTCTATCTATGCATCTATCTATCTATGTATCTATCTATCTATGTATCTATCTATCTATGTATCTATCTATCTATGTATCTATCTATCTATCATCTATCTAATCTATCTGAACTATCTATCTATCATTTATCTATCTATATCTCTATATGTGCATCTATCATCTATCTATCTATCTATCTATCTATCTATCTATCTATCTATCATATATTTAACTATCATCTGCCTACATGCCTACCTACATTCGTCTATATCTGTTCACTAATAGTTTGAGTATACTTTGGAGTATTTTGTTAGATGGCATTTGGAACTTTAGTATATTTAATATATTCTTTTCTAGTATATTTTTTTAAATTTGAGTTTGGTATTTGGCTAATCCCAATGACATAATCCAATGAGACTTTTCAAATAAAGATCTGAGTATTATTGTTATTATTGCTATTTAAGCTTTTTTAAACAATTTATTGGTGAATCTCACTAGAATTAAACTTTCTTTGGAAGGCTTTTCAAATTTTATGCTATAAATATGGTCTTTCAGTTTATTTATGTAACATTAAGCTAACTTTCATTATTCTATTTTATGCTTATTAGTGTATTTAATGCAGGCCTGGTCTCACGTAACACAGGTTAATCTTGGATCTTAGATCTTTCTGACTCTCCCAAATTCTGGGTTGGGAAGGTGGACCACCACATCCAGTTTCTTTCACCTTTCCATAATCTTCTCAATTTTATCTAATTTGTCAATTTGGAGGCAAAAACTCATTCATATTATTTCATTAGTATGATTTCTTGATTATATTTTGATCAGAAGGTTTTATTTACTCAAGCAAAGCATTTTCATTTTATAGAGTTTATTTTAAATATTCACAGTTTTGTTTCATTGATCTTTTCCTCTTATATTTTCTATTATTCCCATAGTCATCTTTATCATTTTGTTTCTATTTGTTTGGATTGAATTTCTTATTCTTTTTCTGATTTTAATTATATTTAAATATAATTGTATTTTAATCATATTAAAATATTTTGATAATATTTAAATATATTGCCAAATTATGCATTTATTTGGTACTGCTCTGTGTGTGCGCGCACACATATGTACATGGGTGGTTATATACATACATGTGGATGTGTGCTTATGCCATATGTGCATATTGCGGTAGGAACCACATCTTTTGGAAATTGTTTTTCTCCTAACATATTGAGAGAGCTGAAGATAAATTCAGGTTGTAGGCCTTAATATAAATGACACTAGCCACTGAAACATGTTGTTTGCCCTATTTTGTAACTTCTTAAAGTAGAATCTTTGATGGTTATGCTGATGTTTATATTTCCAAAGACACATAGTTAATGATATTAAATTCCTTCTAAGAATTACTTCATAAGGTATGAGAAAGTTTTGAATACTTAAAATTTAGTTTTCTTTCAAATAAATTAGTTATAGTATACCTATGATTTCTAATTTTATACAGTATCTAGTTAAAATTGTTACTGATAGGAATTTGTTTTCAGTAGTAGAATCATATGTTCCATGAATTATCAAATATAGTTTTTTGCAATCTTTTTTTTGTTTTCTTTCTTATTTATTTATTTATTAATTATATATTTCTGCCTCCTCCCTGCCATCGCCTCCCATTTCCCTCCCCCTCCCCTCGTCAGCCCTAAGAGCAATCAGGGTTCCCTGCCCTGTGGGAAGTCCAAGGACCACCCACCTCCGTCCAGGTCTAGTAAGGTGAGCATCCAAACTGCCTAGGCTCCCACAAAGCCAGTACGTGCAGTAGGATCAAGACCCACTGCCATTGTTCTTGAGTTCTCAGTAGTCCTCATTGTCCGCTATGTTCAGCGAGTCCGGTTTTATCCCAGGCTTTTTCAGACCCAGGCCAGCTGGCCTTGGTGAGTTCCCGATAGAACAACCCCATTGTCTCAGTGTGTGGGTGCACCCCTCGCGGTCCTGAGTTCCTTGCTTGTGCTCCCTCTCCTTCTGCTCCTGATCTTGATATTTTTCTTGGCTCAATGATAATTGTATTGGAGTATATGTACATCTTCTATAAAAGCTCCCTATGAAAATCTTTTAAAATGATTGGTGAAAATGAGTACTTTTAATGAAACAAGTTCACCTGTAAGTTCCTCCAGGATATCTTATTCTCTAATGAAGAGACTTCTTTCTTTGGTGACAGAAATATTTGAATACTGGAAATTTAATTCTTACCTATGGTTGGGCCATTTCCTTAACACCTTTAAGATCATTTGAAATGTGAAGCAGACAATTCAACATCTAACCAGTTTCTATTTTAAAGGATTGAAAACTATGAAGTCTAAATACTCATTAAATAATTTTATGTTGGAAAATCATTAATGACATAATGGAGTCCTAGAAAAAATAGAAATTTTTCCTTATCAGTTGAGTTTTTGTTCTGCATTCTTTGTACACAGAGATAGATTTGATAAAGATATTTCATTGAAGCATATTACATATATTGACTGCATTTAATTTTCATTTTCTCTCCTCTTCTCCTCCCACCAATATCCCTACCAAAAATGTTAATGTTCAAAGAAAATATTACATGTTTCTTTAATAATAAAATACTTAAAGTTTTGGAGTACACAAGCACTGTGGAAATGTACTATCCAGTGCAATAGTTATCTTTATTTTTTCCTTTCTGGTCTCTGACCTCTATCCCTGTATCACATTTAGGACTCAATATCTGATTCCCTTCCATTTGCAAGTCTGTACACAAACAAAATTTTATCAAAGGAACTAGTGAATTGTGTAACATATTTATAAAAATGTTTTTCTTAATGTATTTTTATAAAGCCACTGAACATATTTGATGTCTTACATTACTTACAAACATCAAATCATATTGTGGAAATGACTTCCTGTTTTAAACAATAAAAGAGAGACAAATGGTAGTAATAACCTCTAAATATGAAGAAATTACTTTGCAAATTCAATGTAAATTGATAGTGATTTTAGAAATACAGAAAATTTCCATAGAACCTTCAAACTGTTGAGGGAAAGGACAGGAGAGCTGTGTATGAGTTGTGCCTTCACTCCGACTTCCCCTCGTGTCCTTGGAAAGAGTTGTTCCAGAACTGACAAAGCATTGCTGCAAAAACTGTTAGTTTTTAATGTCACCCATTCAATTTACATAATATTTAAAGGACTTCTCTTTGAAAAAAATCCACATAATGTTGATGGAAGTTTCTGCCCTGCCCAGTCCTGCAGCTGTTCAGTCTCAAATAAACACCCAGAGACGTTTTATTAATTATAAACTGTTTGGCCAATTGTTCAGGCTTATTCCCAACTAGCTGTTACAACTTAAATTCACCAATAATTCTAATCTATGATTGGCTTGGTACCTTTTGTCAATAAGGTATTCTTATATGGCTTCCTCTGTTTTTGGCTGGTGATTGCATTTTTGTCTTTCTTCTTCCTAGAGTTCTTCTAATCTGGTTACCACACCTATAATTCCTGCCTAACTACTGGTCAATCAGCATTTTATTAAACCAATATGAGTGACAGATCTTTACAGTATACAAGAGCATTATCCCTCATCAAAATAATTTCTGCTTGAAATATTTGCAAAACTCTAAATGGCAAAATCATCAGAAGATAGGAGGCATCTAGTTCTATGAATAGGAAGGATGAATTTCTCTTCAAAGTTAATGTTCATTCTTCAATGTTTCAGCATTACAAATTCCTTAGTCCTTTAATAAACATTTAAATAGGTAATTGGAGAAAACACTGACAAGGTATGCAATTTAGTCACAAGTTTTAGTAGCTGGCATTAAAACAGAACTCTTGGTGAATAATCACACTACATCAACTTTAAATAGAATTTGAATATTAATTCTACTTATTTCCATTACCTTACTTCTAGTGGCAACAGATTCTCAGATGTATATGTATACATATAAACATAGATGATCATAGATTATAAATTTTAATGTATGTTTTAATAATGTTTATGATTATTTTTGTCATTTATTCATGATGATAATACCTCTTTTTAGATGTTTTAATTAAAATTTTAGAAGATTTATGGTATACTTACTTTCTGTGACCAAAATATCTTTATATGTAAAGAACTGACCATTTTTTACATAATTCTTATATAATGATATAAAAATGATCCCTTTGGCTTATAGAGATCAAAGCATTGACCATGAGCCTTCCTGGCTACCTTGAACTCAATCTTGCTTTTCAACTTCTTATAAATGGAAGTGTGTGCAAGACTCAAATGACTTAACATATTTCTGAATAAATTGTAACTGGGCACTTTTTCTTTTTCAAGATGATAAGACTTTGAGTTTAAAATACATAAACACTAGAAAAAATCAATTTCTTATCCAAGGGTAAATTTCTCTTTATTTTTATCTGTACCCAGCTGGCTGTGGGTGGCATATGATTCCTAGAAATTTATATCTTCAAAAGCAAATACTTAAGAGAATATTAACTTCACTACAGAGCAGTGATATTTCAGCTCTGAAATGTCATTTGTAGGAGTCATGCTTCCAAGAAAATATCTATAGCTGTAGCTTCAGCTGATGGGTTCTGTTAACTTTGCTATTTGCCTCTGTTGACCATAATGATGGATTTTGTTGGCCATGCTGATTGGATCTGTTGACCTTGCTGATTGGCTGTACTAGTCATGCTGATTGGCTCTCGCTTGACACACTGATGATTTTGTTGACCATGTTGATTGAATCTGTTGACCATGCTGTTCAGCTCTGCTGACCGTGCTGATTAGCTCTGTTAGCCATGCTGATGGGCTCTCTGGCCTAAGCTGACTGGGCTTTGTCAGTTGATGTGTTGATAGACTCTGTAGATTTAGAATGTCTCACTCCTTGAGACAAAAAGTCCCTAATATCTATAAATGGTGATTATCCACCCTCATTAGAAAACACAGGGTTTCATAATTTCCCAGTTACCTATTATTCTGTAGTATGATTTTATTATTTATTGAAATGAAATTATAATTTTGCATACTTTCCATAATCTTCTTACAACTTCTCCCATGACCTGTCTCATTTCCTAAAATGATGCGTTCTCTATCTATCTATCTATCTATCTATCTATCTATCTATCTATCTACTTGTATAGTAGGTGCATAAATAATTCTTACACACAGCCTTGCTGAACCTATGAACCTGTTTAGTATTACTTATACATATTTGATTTCAGTGCTGACCATTTGGTTTTGGACAGCAAATTAGGAGGCTCACCATGGGTAAAGACTTGCTCCTCCACTCAACAGTCCTTATTGTCTGTAGTTCTTTGTCTATGGATGAAATCCCTTCGCATTTTCTAATCTAATCATTGTATTATACCTGTTCAGGTCTTATTTAGGCTGCCATGTTGTTACATTATCATGGGTGAAAGTTTCTTGCCATTCCTAGGAGCTACTACCTCATAGTGTCTATCCTGGTCTTTTCATTCTTCCAATCTTTTGACCCTGTTTCTGTAATGCTTCCTAAACCTTAGGCAAAAGAATTGTTTTGTAAATATATTCATTGGGCTGCAACACGATTTTAAATAATTATGTCATAAATACATAACATATATTTTGTTGGCAACCTTTTTTAATTCTTATTTTGTTTTTCAAATAATTTTTTTCTTATAAATATTATCTCTATGAGTACCTTTCATGTACAGGTATTGAACACAATTGCAATCATTTCTTCAAAGCTGCCAGATTATAATTTATGGCCTCTCATAAAACCTGTTTTACAATATTGGTTTACACGACATGATGTCTCACCCTCTAGCCCAGGCTGCTCTGGAACTCATTGTGTGCCCTTGAGCCTGAGATCCACAGTGATCTTCTTCCTCATTCTACTCTGTAGTGGGATTACAGGCACTGTAGAATGAGTCAGACTACTTTTCACACTAGTATTTGAATGTCCAGTTACTATATATTTATACTCAGAGACTGTATGGAAGCAGATATTTTAGAAAAGCTTAGAAATCTTAGATCTGCTTGACTGATTTCTAGTATTAATATCAACTTATCTATATTATTCACAAAGAAGAGTCAGATTAAAGGAATATGTCTTTCTCTGCAGCCATTTTAGCCAAAACAAAAATGTGAATGCCTCCAAGTTGTCACACCTTTGCTTCTTTACTAAAACTCTTAGAATTTGGCAAAAGCTAAGCTTGAAACACATGGGATATCTTTCGAAATTGTACAACATAATAAAAAGTATTGAAATATTAGTGATGGAATTTTAGAGTTTAAAATTGCACATACATCACATAGTTATGTCTTGAGAAAATTTGACCAAGTGAAAGGAGAATGCAACTTATGAAATAAAATTGACAAAGACATACTACAATCTGTAATTAAAGTAGAGTTTGTAGCAGTAAACACATATCTAACAGAATAGATGGAAAGCCTGAAGTTAGACACATAAGCTCCTACTTAATAAAACTGGAGAATGAAAGGTTATATACACCAAAGCCAGAAGAAAATGATGTACAGATAGACTTATGGTAGAAAATAATAAAATAAAAAGAAAGAGCTTCATAGAGAAAACCATCAAAATCAAATATTGAATCTTTGAAAATTTCCCTATAAATGTCAGATATCTAGAATGTATACAAGAAAAGAAGATAAAATATAAATTTATATATACAGAATGAAATGGGTTTGTTGCTTCTAAGTCTAAAACCTAAAAAAGACAAAAAAAAATGTCCTGACCAACTGTGTGCTGAGCATATTTTTGTATGAAATTGTGAATTTTTCTAAAAACAAAATACTAAAATTCATAATAAAAAAGGAAATGGCTCTATATTTCTTAAAGAAACATGTTAAAGATTTTATAAATAAATTTTAATATTGAAACACTAAGTACTGAACTTTATATTTGGTAATTTTTGCACATTGAAGGACAAAAATTGCAAATTCTTCATAGTCTGTTCCAGAAGCATAGTGGATGGGATATTTCTTTCATCATTTATGAGGCCAGCATTGACCAAATACACAAAGACAACAAAGACATTAAATAATAAGAATAAGTAACCAATAAACCTCACAGTCTTAAATTCAAGAGTCCTCAAAAATATTAACAAACTCAATACAGCAACATATAAAAGGAATATTATAACATAATAAAATGTGATTTTCTGCAGACATGCATTTGAATTATTTGGAAATTACTACGGAACTTCATCACATCAACAAGTAAATGAATAAAATCATATATAAATATGAATAAACAAAGTGTTAGTCGATATTGACCATCTATTCACATACTGAAAGTGCTTAGGAAGCTATTTTTAATAAAAAGTTTTTGTTCTTGTTTTGATAAAAAAAAAAACCAGAAGTATATCCGACTTAACATTGAGAAATCACTCACTTTCCCAAAACAAGAAGTGTGGCAAGGGTATTGTTTTTTTAACACATGTATTAACACAATATTCTTCTAGAAGTATCAGCTAGTTCAATAAGATAATAAAATAATAGCAAGAGTACTGGGAATATGAAATGTGACTGCTTGTGTTTGTAGATGGTGCAGTTATCTATGTGAAAGATTCAAAAAGACAAAACAATCACCTACTGAATGAATAAGTAACTGTTGCATTATTTCAAGATGCAAAGTTAATATTAAAAGCTAATTGATTTCCTGCATGCCAGGAATGAACATTTGCCTTTGACATTAAAATTTAATTTCATTTATAATATCACCACAAAATAAAATATAATTAACACATATGTATATCTACAACAGGATCTCTATAAAAAACAATAAATACATAGATTTAATCCACATGGGAAGTAGAAAAAGACAAGAGCTCCTGAGTAAATTGGAAGCATGGGGACCTTGGGTGAGGGCTGAAGGAGAAGGGAGAGATAGGGAGGGGAGCAGAGAAAAATGTAAAGCTCAATAAAAATAGTAATAATAAAAAATCTAAACCAGGATATATGGTATGTAATGGAAAAATAAGTAAATAAGTCAGGGTGACACTAATTTTCAATATTCTCCAAATATTCAATACCATATTAATAAAATCTGAGAACTAACTCTTAAATTCATTTAGGCAAACCTGAAGGTCATAATTATTGATAAAACACTAAAGAACATGAAAAACGTTGGAGGTCTCACTTTGAAACTTACTAAGAAACTGCATGTTGCCACTCACATGTGCGCGTGCACACACACACACACATTTAAGAAAGAAGTCATGAGTTTGGGAGTGAGTAACAGATTTGTGAGGATTTTAGGGAAAAGGGGCTTTGACATGATGCAGCAACATATGTATGAAATTCTCAAATGCAAGCAAAACAAATAATTATTGATTGAAAAAAGCGAGCTACAAGCCACAAATATAGAGGTGCAACAAATTCACATTAAGAACTGAAAAAACCCAGTTTCAAAGGCAACACTGTATGATTCCAAATATACAAAATTTGGAAAGGCCAATCACAGAGCAAAAATATCAGGTTTTTATAGATCTCTTGTTTAAAGGAAGAAAATATTGATAGGTATATATGAAATTGTATATGGTGATTATGACATTATGCATTTGTCAAAACCTAATAAACTATAATATAAATGTAGAATGTGAATGATAGTTATAAACAAAGCTGTAATTAAATTTTTAAAATATTTATATATTGTAAATTACCAATATAACTTATTACATTGATATATTCATATAATTCGTTAATTATAGCAAATCTATTACTAAAGCAATATGTTAATTATGTGGGTGTAGGTGATAACCTTCAGTACTAAAAACCTCATTTTATTCTGTAAATATAATCATTTTTTTAAAAATAGAATTTGTTAAATTTGTTAATTTTAACAACATAAAAACTAAGAATGAAATGCCTTTTCCTTCTTTATTTCTTAAGCATAGTCTAGTGAGTGGTTATCTTTAACCTATTTTGTAAAGCTTTCATTAATTTCACTTTAATAAACATCTTATAAATGTTTTGCATCCCCTGATTTAATTAATAATTCCCACTCTCGTTCTATCTTTAAACCTTCTGTAACTCTGGATACCAGAATTGATGTCACCCTCTTCCTCAACATGTTTATTTATTTGGTCATTTTCTATTTAACTCTGTCTTCAAAATTTCACACCATGTGCATATTTCCCAAACTTTCTTCTGGGATATTTCCGTTTGGATGATTGGTCTGCTGTTAACAGAAAAACGGCAGGAATGTTTATAAATCTATGTTCTCAGCATCATTCTCCCTAAGCACATTTCCATTGTGCCATTGACTTTGCTGTTAGCAAAGTTCCTCATAAAGTTTAGCCCAAGAGAAGTTTCTGTGATCTAGGTTTTCAGTCTGAAAACAGAGAAAGTTGACTGCATATAGACTTGAGCATAACAACTTGAGTGTATTTTTGTTTTGTTTTGTTTTTGATTTTCTCTGTAGCTTTGGAGCTCCTCCTGGAACTAGCTCTTGTAGACCAGGCTAACCTCGAACTCATAGAAATCCACCTGTCTCTGCCTCCCGAGTACTGGGATTTAAGGCATGTGGGCCACCACTGCCTGACTTGGATGTAGTTTTTGATGTAATGTACACTTTTCAGTTTCTCTAGGGTGAGCAATGGATGTACCAATTTGATTCAGCGGTAGTTTATGCATTGTGGCTCCTGCTTGTCATTTCAGCAATAAGCACACTGAGGTCACCTGTTCATGAATCCAAAGTCAGCCTAGACTACACATGAGATTATTCCTGAACACAAACCTGTGGTGCCTTTTACACTTGTTTTACCAGCATCATCATGTTTGTAAGACTCTATGGCATCCTTTAAATTTCTAGACAGATGTAATGCCCAGTCAGCCCTTCGCTGGTCATGCTTTTCTCAAGCATAAAGATTTTCAACTTTCAGTGAAGTGAGTTCTCTGTTTTCCTATTCTTGCCATGTGTATCTGAATACTGATAATCATAATTCATTCTGACTAAAATTGTTCTTTGATGCATAATCATTATAAAATAAGAGGAATATTTATAATTTATATTTGAATTGTAGCAGTCCTTGCTCAAGTGACACATCATTATTATTTCTTGTTTGTAGAAGGAAGGCTGGGGTAGAGTAGGAAGTTTCAGACTCATTTTGTTCTTTAGTTTTCCTTTCCTTTAAGTAAGTATAATTTTTGCCCACAGCATTCATCTTGTGGTACAATAAGAAAATGCATTCAAAACCACTGGTTTTTGAACAGTGCTAAGTTTGCTTTTCCTCTGATTTAATACTTAGGAGCATTATGCTCACAGCTACTACTTCAGAATTTTCTAATAAAACATTTCTTTTGGCATCAATGTATGCTTACTTCTAGGTAGTGTAAAAAGTACAAAATAAATATATAGACACAAATTGAAGCATTGTCCGTTATCCAGGAGTCCAAACATTACTCTTAGAATGATTAACAGTATGTAATTTTAAAGAATATGATTTGAGTTGTTTTATCTCATTTTGGTTATTAAGCACTGGTATTTAAGGTAGTTACCTGCTGTTCTCCAATTGACCTTAACATCATACAATTTTTAAATGCTTGATAAAAATTGATTCTTGTCCTGAAAATTACCTGACACATGCTTAAAGGAAGCAATGTTCAGGTACATAGCAATCTGTAGGCCTAAATACAGAAGCAACATATTACAACCTTTGAAATGAAAGGGGGGGGGGAGCATTAGTGACTTATACATACCTCGCAGAAATGCCGTCCTTAAGAGGTCGTATGTAGTCCATCGCTGTCTCTTCATAGACTGTGTCCTCCTGGGCATAACTTTTTTTTTTTAAGTCAACCTCAGTGGTTCATAATTAAGTCAGGAAACTAAGATCCCAGCATGACACAAACTACATCATTGAAAGCAATGGGTAAAGAAAAATGAGGGTTGCTCAGCAAGTTGCTTTATGGATGAAAGGGAAAAGCACTTCTAAATGAATGGCCCCCAAACCTTGACACAGCCATGCATATTTCATCAATCTTTTTTGAGCTGTGTCTCCTGTGAATCCGGATCTTCACAGTCCCTGAGGGAATACCAAACAGTATAGTTTTCTTTTTTTTTAAATTTATTTATTTATTTATTAAAGATTTCTGTCTCTTCCCCGCCACCGCCTCCCATTTCCCTCCCCCTCCCCCAATCAAGTCCCGCTCCCTCGTCAGCCCAAAGAGCAATCAGGGTTCCCTGCCCTGAATAGTTTTCAAAAGAAGTCATCTTTTACCTCCCGCTTCAGAAATTTCCCCCTAGTATGTAACTTTCAGTGTGGAATTTGATTGAAATGTACTCTCTCACCAAGAAAAGGCTTCCTTGTAAAAGCTGTCATTTGAAATTGCATTGAGGAAATGTGTACTTCCAATCCATTGTCCTGAGAAGTTTACAAACCCAAAAATGAAGTATCTCTGTGCTCCCTTAAGAATCCGGAAGTTGACTTATAAAAGTTGTATAGAAAATTGTGTTGTTAAATTGTCATCTTTCCTCTTGTGTTTCGAGGGATCCTCTCTCCTCTGAGTATACCAGCTGTTTCTTCAGTTTATTTAGCATACACACCAGCAGATAAGGACGTAGAGCTATAACAAATACCAGGACTGTGTGCCTATTGAGTTTCCAGGAGGTGTGTTAACCTGGACTGTTGTCTCATTTGAACTTTCTTTTTACTTTACTCAATATTGTTCCATTTTAGGTCATCTTTTGAAACACACAGAAAAGAGAATACCTGACAAGGTTTGCCATCAATTGACACAAAAAGAAAGGTCTCTACATGAATACCTTGAATCAAGAACTTAGTCCAAGTGTTTGGATCTAATTAATTATATAAATCACATTTTTGAAAATGTTTTTCTTTTATAGAGATGTATAGTGAAATTATTGTATCTTTGGAGCACTGACTAATTTTCACAAAAAAATTTGAATGATCTTAAGTTTTAAATACAAATATCTACATATAATAATTTTTATAAGCCTTTATAAATTTTATGAATATACTTATAGAGAGAGCTAAAATGAAAATATTTTAACTTACATTGATTATGTATCACGTACTATTTGTGGATTAAAGTGTCATTTATCATTTTTATTAAATTCAGAGTGTTATTTATGGAAATGAGACATCTTTATGAATATACTTTTGTTATTTTTCATGTAGCAAATTCTTTGAAACACTTCAAAGTCGGGAAGGATGGTTAGACATCACAGGTTCTTGGATCAGAGGACATGATGCATAATGTCACTAATACTCAAATGATTACAGTATCAAAGAAATGCATATCTTCCCTCGTTCCATTCCTGCTGTTGAGATAAAACACTCTGAGATAAGCTACTTACAGAAAAAAATGGCTTTATTCTGGTTTTGGTTTCAGGTCCAGCACATAGGAAAATCAAGACATTAAAAAAAAAAGAACATAAGAGCTTCAACTATTGGCATTTGTTGTTATAGTTCTTTATTTGTTTGTTTTGTAAAACAAACACCATAAATAAAAAAAGAAAAAAGCCAAAACAAAACAAAACAAAAAATGGACAAATAAATAAAAGAAATCAACAACCACAAGAAAAATGATAAATTAGAAAACAAAACTTTTTTATTTTGTTTTTTAATAATAAGAAACGACATTATCAAGAAAGCAATATTAGGCTGGAACTGCTACTCAGAGCTGCAATGTCTAATAAACGTGTAACTGCCTTAGCACAAGAGAAGTCCTGAAAAGGGGAATAGCCTACAGTAGGAACCTGGGGAGTTCCACATCTTGCAACAACTTTAGAGGAAGCTGTAGATCCAGGTTAAATTTGGATATAACTCAAGTTCAGGCACCTGGGTGCACAGGAAGTTCCACCTTTTCCGGCAACACCGGTTCATGAACCAGGCTAGGTCACAGGTCTGACTCTAAATAAGATTTACAGGGGGGAGGAGAGCTCAGAAGCTTCTGTAGAAAGCTATAGCCTCAGGCAGGAGAGTAACCTGACACAGGGCAGCTTCTAACTTTCAGATAAAAACTCAAGATTGACTCCCTAAATACCAGTCCACAGAGGGAAAGGACAGTTTAACTCCGCTGGAATTTAATTCTCCATTCAAGACTGCAAAGCCACCACCGAGATAACAAAAATGTGTTTAGAATTTCAAAACCAAAACATTCAAAAATACAAATATATTAACTCTAGATGTACAAATATGAGAACAGAAAGAGGAGCAACTTGAATAATCAAGACTTGCCTTCTCTATAAATCACTAATAACATAATAAAGGAACTTTATAAAAGTGAATTTGAAGAACTACTAATGAATTTTTTAAAAATGATTATAAATACGTTCAAAATATTCAAGAAGAAATGGCTATACTCCAGCCAACAAGACAAAGAAATTAATGAAGCAAGTAAACCAATCCAGAATATGAAACTTGAGATAGAATTGATAGAGAAAACCTAATGATGTTAAAATAATTCAACAAACCTCTCCAACATAATGGATCATGTAGAAAACAGAGAAGAAAGACAAGATAGAGAAATTTTATCCATTAGTGAAAGCCAAGATATACTAACAAAATTGAGGAAGAGACCTGAGGCAAGATGAAAAGACAAAACCTTGAAATATGTACAGAAGGAGTAAAACACCATAATAAAAGCATAGTGAATATTTTCAATAAAATTTAAAAAGGAAATTTCTCAAGCATAAAGTGATACCTATCCAGTACAAGGTAACTATAGTACTCTATTTGACATAATAATAATTATAAAAAAAGAAAAGAAACTCCCCATAACATAGCTAAATTATTGAAAATACAGAAAAAAATTGGATATTGAAAGCTACAATAGAAAAAAGTCAAGTACCTCACAAAGGGAAACACAGTAAAATAATACTTGATTATTTGACAGAAGCTTTAAAAGTATGAGTCTGGTAAAATGTAGTCTAACTTCTGAAAGTCGACAGCTGTCAAACCAGAATACTATTCTTAGCAAAACTATAAAATGAAGGAGAGAAAAAAAATGCATAATACAAATACTCTAAAGGAATTTATAGTCATTTATTCAGTTCTACCAATGATACTAGAATGAATACTTCAGTTGGAAGACAAGAATCAAAACATGCAGATATCATAGGGAATAAAGTATTCAAGAACAGATAGTGAGAAGAGGTCTAAAAAGACACAACCACAACAAAGTGAGAATAATTAATACGTATTTCCAATAATGGCCCGTAATAATAGTGGCTTCAATGAAGAGACACAAACTGGTATTTTGAATTAGGAAACAGAATGTGTTTTGCTGCACATACACAACAACAAAAATCAAAGGAAAATTGCTACCAATAGGAGCATAAGAGGGCATTGGAGGGGGCATGGGAACAGCTAGGTGGAAAAAAAGGGAGAAGTGATACAATTATCTTGAATAAAATAATTAAATGAAAAAAGGACAATAACAAATTCTAGGATGGATGTAAAGATTGGAAATCCATGCACTCTTGATGAAAGTGCGAATTGCTGCAGGCACTGTGAAAATCACTACAGCAGTTCCTCAGAAAACTATAAAAAGTTCTGTCATTTACCAGTCCTGACCATATATACCAGGACACTCTTTCCTACTACAGAGATACATACTTATCCATGCTCATGACTACTTTATTCATAATAGCTAGGGCATGGAAACAAGCTAGAAACCTGTATGATGAATGGATAATGAAAATGTGGTATCCATAATCTGTGGGATTTTATTCCATTATAAAATACAAAAAAAGGCCTGGAGAGGTGGCTCAGTCATTAAGAGCACTGGCTGATCTTCCAGAGGTCTTGAGTTCAATTCCCAGCAAACACATGATGGCTCACAGCTATCTACAGTGGGATCTGTTGCCCTATTCCAGCGAACAAGTGTACATGCAAATAGAGCACTCATATACATAAAAAAATACCTTTTAAAAATCAAATACAAAAGGATGGTCAAAGCTGTTAACAATTAAACTAATGTAAATCAAAACTGCAAAGTAATAACTATGAGTTATAAAGATAACTATTAATTGGATAGTGAAAAATAACACTTTGGTAAAAATGTGGGAAAATAAATGTTGTACCTTGTTGACAGCTGTTACAATAAACAATATGGCATTCCTCAAGTAATAAATTCAGAGTTATGATGTGATATATCATTTTTTGTTCATACCATATTAACCGAAATAAGACATGTGAATTCACATTGGTACAGTGTGAACTGTCACACTGTTGTTAGTCTAAAACAGAAAGTCTATCCATTAATAAATTAAACAATAAATGGTAGAACATAAAATTATATAGATTTGTGTATGTGTGTGTGTGTGATCTAGAATAGCCAAATTCATAGAAGTGAGTGGAAGAGTGATTGCCTAGAGCAGGGGAAAGAAAAAATAAACTTACTGTTTTGTATAAACAGTTTCAGGTAGAACAATAAAAAAATCTGCAAATTGAAAATGTGTTTTGGTGCTCACTATTGTGAATACAATTACTGTCACTTAGCTGTGCACTGAAAATATAGTTATATTTAGTGTTATGTAGATTGAACAAGACACTGATTAAAACAAGGAGGACATATCTCTTATTTTTCTTCCTCCAGTTGCTTAATCCATTTTAGTAGTACAAGATGAGCAGTAATATTTTCAGAAGTCTATGATAAGTCTGAGGCCAGGAAATTCCACAGACTCAAGGAAATCCTGCATGAAGTTCCTTAAGAATCTATCCTCTCGCTTTGCTAAATATTTATCATTGGCTAGCAAAATTTCTTGGTTAAGAATCCTACTGTGTGAAAATTCATCTTGTAAGACATTAGAATCATAACATGAAAGAGATCAATTCTGGGTAGATACTTGACATAAGTCCTAAGAATGAATGGAAATATTAAAAAATATTGAATAGCAGGATGATAGAGTAACAGACAATTTTTCTTATAGACTTTTCTACCTCTGGGTGTCACCAAAATTTGACTTGATCTTATTTCCTAAAAGGAATAACTTCATAGGTATTTGTATGAACTGAAACAATGTATTCAAAGGAGTAGAAGGAAGGAGTTCCTCTTTATTGCTCTCTGCCGGCTTTGCAAATTGAAGTTGATGGGATTGATCAATCTTATATACAAAAATAAACATTCTATCTTTCAGATTTCAAACGTAGAGTAGATTTGTGCCTGAAAGCTCTCTTCATCCGTCAGAAGGCTGACTCCAGACACAGAGAGTCTAACCCTGTGAGGGAGGAACAGGAGGAAAGGGACTTGCTATTTTCTCCTTTTGACTATCACTTACATGTCTAGGCTATAAAGAGACGACAAACTTGAAAACAGATGGCTGATCTGCTGCTGCCCAAATGCACTGTAGAGCAATGTCAATCACGTATATTGTAATCTAAGAGCACATAACAATTCCATATGTTACTTCTGTACAAGCCAAGGATGAGTCATTACTTCATTCATTTATCAATTTATTAGTCATTACTGTAATTTGATAATTTGCTACTTAGAATTATGCTGTTATCCAATAGTGTGTCATTCTATTTCACACTAAACAAACAGGAATTTAGATGGCATTCAAGCAACCTTTCTGAAATGTCTTTAAAATACAAATATAACAAGGAAAAAAATGAAGTAAGCTAAGGTGGATAAAATCACTAAATTTGAAGGCAAGAACTTTTAAATTTAAACCAATTAAATATTTTTGGTAACTGTAATGTTGTCTCTAAGATGGGAATTCTACTTTTCTATTGATTGATAATATTTTCTACAGGAAAGAAAAATAGGTTTGTCAGTTTTCTGTCACTATGATAAGGTACTGAGAAGTTCACATTAAATGTGCAAAGGATTATTTTGCTAATAATTTCAGTTCATGGCAACTTGATTCTCTTATTAAAACCCAGTATTATTCACTTTCCTGTTGTTACAATTAAATGTTTTTACAAAGCAACTTCAGAAAAAAAACATATTTTGTCCATTGTCTATTATGTCAGGAAATTCTAGAGGTGACAACTTAAGAAAGCAGCTGGTCATATATAAATCTACAATTCCTAAACAGAGAATGACTAAGGCTTATGTTCAGTTTACAATCTCATTTTTATATAGCCCAAGACTCCATTCTAGGAAATGGCACTACCCACAGTGAGCAGGTCTTGACAGCTCATTTAACTCAATCATAAAATCATACATGGGCAATACCAGAGGTCCATTCCCAGGGGATTCTAGATCTCATAAAGTTGACAAGCAAGATTAACCATCAAAAACACTATGCCAAGGAGTATCTGGTTGAACAAAGCCTCCAACTTATGATAGCCAGGAAGCAAGGAGAAAACACATTATTTCATAACAAAATCTCAAACCCATTATCTATGAATCAGCAAATATATTGAGTCAACAAGGAAGCCAACGCCCACATGCATGACCTATTCATGTTCCAATGGCTCCAAATCCAGAGAAATTTTCTAAAACTCTCATATGGAATCAAGCTGTCACCACAAGCTTTTGTATTGAATTATTTATTTTAAAGGAGATATTGTGGTCTAAGCTACAACTTTAAATCAATGTGTCATAATTATTTTGCACATATTATATTCTAAGTCTATGAAGCAGTCTACATATGTCTATCATGTGTTTTAAGGGCTTCTTACTAATATTATCATGAAATAATCAGTATAATGACACATGCTTTTATATCTTATGTATTTTCAATACTATTGTTAGTGAAATAAAAATAATGTTTTGTTGGCAGAATAGGCTAAGGCAGATGACTAGTCAATTACTGAAATGAATACAGAAATGTCTTAAATAACTATAGTAACCAATAGGAAAACTTCATTAAAAACAAAATAGGAACCCATGAATCACTTAAAACTGGTGGGTTGTCTGGAATGAAGCTAAGGTAAGCATCATTTCTATTTCATCATTTACATTTTTATACAACGGATCAGACCCATAACCCAAATCCAAATGACAAAGCTTATGTCCTCTCATTTGTATTAGTTGATTAAAAACATCAAACATTAAATAATTATTCCAAAAAACGTTCATTTTTCCCTTTTGGGTAAAATGTTTTATTAAGGATGCCATAAGAAACAAAGTTTAGTAATTAATTAATTTTTCTTACATGTAGAGTCTCATCTCAGTTGGTGTTTTGTTCAAAGATGTACAGAAAACACAGCATGATACTTGCACACAATCACCATTTCAAGAAACTAACTTAGTAGGTGGAGAGCAGTGATCAGGACACATTGCAGCACAGACAAGTGCTCATGAGCACCAGCCATATTGCATCAGTTCTGAAAACAGATTTTCACCTCTGTACATGACAATACGTTTAGTCTATAGCCTATACTACATAAATCTGAGAATATTGAGTTGGCACTGAAAATCTTCATCATGCCTGTTGTCCAAGGATCCATAAAGTTTTAAAAAGCAAATATAATATTTTCAATAATAAATCAAATATTAATATTATCTAAGATAATATTAGATATTTATTGCACAAATAATATAAAGTAAAAATTAAGTTGCTAGGGAATTATGACCTGTTGTAATGTTCAAAAGCTATTATGCCATTATTCTTCTTTCAGCAATAAGTTTTGTTGAATCAGCAATGAAAATTCAAATGGGCAAATGGGCACACAATACGACTTTCTCGCCTGTTCTGCCATTTGCATACCATTTGTGACTCAAAAACCATACTTCTTTACATCATTTTCCAATTACCTCGTTTTCCCCTCTGGACTGATTTGCTTCCCAAAAGGGCATTTCTGGTTCTTCTCCTTTGCTGTCTTCTGGGAACCATCCACATTCTCATGCTTACACAATTCATTTGTTATTGTTTTGTGTTTTTCTTACCTGCATGTTTATGGTTAGGCTGGTAAGCTATATGGTTTGCTTGGGCATACTATGTGGAAGACTGTGCCTAGAGCAGACATGCAGACTAAGTTATCAATGAATACTAAATGAAAGTACACACTCACGGGATGCACACATTGCTTCAAAATCGTAAAGATTTTTTTCTTTTAAAATAGGAAGTTAGAAAATATTTAAATGTATCAGTATAGCTGAACTAATTTAAAAAATGTTGTTTTCTACTCCCCTTAAGAAAGCATACTACTACATCAGGGGATGGGCTGTGTGATAGGTATAGTCTCAACCCACATTACAAAGACTATATTTTATTTGTGGGGATGAAGTTTCTAGAAAATTTATGTTTATTAACATTTATCAGTAAATGGACATTTTCCCTTTTATTACTAAATTTCTTATATCCATTGAGTTTAAACTGAGCTTTAATACACTATCTGCTTTTTTGTTAAAGCAGTCAACCATTCTCTAATATTACTTAGTTAGGGATACTTAACTTTTCCAGATCAAAGGACTTAGAAGTCAATCAAAATCAAGCCTGCTTGCTACTAACTAAATTTTGTATCTGGTGATATGAAATGTATTTTCTATGTGTACTCTATTCTTGAAGTCTTGTATAGTAACTGCTAATAAAAATTCTAGTAGAGTGGGCCTCCCTCTTGTTCCTAGAGAAATGTGTATACTTTAACTGGGAGTAGGTTGATGTTCAGTGCAGTTTCATTGGACATCAAGGTGCATTCATTTTGGCCTGGATAAGAAAGTGATTAGTATGCAAGATGAGATTAATGCAGCTGGGGAAATAAATCAATTCCATGTTTCAACTAACGGTCTTCATAGATCAGCAAACCACATAAAAGTTAGCTTTTAAGTGGACATTTAGGCTAATTTGCCAGCATGCTTGCCATTAGCAAACAATTACTGTTATTAGACTGACATTTATTTCCTTCTCTCTCCAGTCAAATCTAAAAAACAAGTAGGAGGAAGCAAAAGAGAAAATGTATTTACTTCTAACATTAAATTGTGGCACCTGTGTGTCAAATTCATTGTTCTTATATGGCCAAAGCAACCAATAAATTTTCACAGCCAGGACTTTGTACCTGAAACACTTTGAATTTATTAATTAGACTCCCTTGCCATGTTCATAATTGCTGAGTGATGTGTGGGGTTATATAAAGATGCCTTGTGTATGTTAGCAGTAATCCTTTTCTTCCATTTTTAAAACATAATAGAATCTTTCTGTACAAATCGAATAGCTATCGGAAAATTAAACTTATTTGGCTTTCATATTGTAAGAGAACATAAAACTGAGAAGCTCCAAAAGTATGACTCGTGACATTAATGTACTTAAAGTTCAGGTATACAACCTACAGATGTAGCACTCAGCTAAACACTAACTCCTCTCACTCTTTTTTCTTTGCCCATTTATTTCTTCTTTCAACTTTCTCCTTCCCTCTCCATCTTTCTTCCACAAAGCAGTACAACAAATTCTATTTTTTTCTATGACAACGAACATTCATACAATGTGATTCAGTGAAATGATGTATGGTATGTATGGTGACTGTGTATACCTCTCTAGATCAAGTAATGTAGAAGAAAAATAATTATATTCAAATTATTTAAACCAGTTATTTAATTTGTTTATAATTTTGTCAGTTTAATAACAACAGTGTTTGTAAAATCAAGGCAGATTTTACTAATATGAAATTTAAAATGTAATACTTTTTCTAATGCATAACCTTAGGAAAGTTTCCTATGATGAGAAATCAGATAAAGTGTGGGGCTCAGAAAAGAAATAGAGCTCACAGGCTGAAGTCTCCCTGTTGCCAGTTTCTGTAGTGAAGTTAATGTGACTTGAGACATGGATCACTTATGGCTCTTGACAATTGTATGATTATCCTCTTGTCCCCCAAATATAAAATATAGTTCTTCCTGGGAGATATTTTCCAGGTTCATTATAACGTAAGATTGGCTTTATATCTTAACTTTTTCATTAATTACCAGTGTTGTTACCTACCATTAATAGAAATTTGTTACTTTATAACATATACACAATTTAGGCCCTTATTTCTTCATTTAACTTTATTAAAAGTTTCTAGTGTGGGAGATACTTACTAACCAATAATAAGGCAACCTGGATTTTAAATAAGTGCATAAAACAACGTATCAAACTCTGGTAGAGATCTGATCAGTGTGTTATCATTAAACACTTCTTAAAATGTAGTATGATTTTCAAAAATGCCTTAATCATGCCCCAGGTCTGCAAAATAATAACTGGAGAAATTGATGAATGGAGAAAAAGCCTCTTGTCCCTGAAATTATTGCTCTACAAAAATGTGTGGGGATATTGAAAAAAAAATGCATACCAAATGAGCCACAAAACTGTCACCTAAGACAGAAAATCATGCTTTTTGCTGCATCATTATTTTCCCTTCTGCTTCCTTTTTTACCCCATTCTCACATATTTTTATTAAATTTGAGATACACAATTTCTCAACATTGTTTTTTTTATTTCTATTGCTCAGAAATCATGTTGCACCATTGTTTATTACTATGTACTTTTCATCATTCATTAATTCAAAGGGATATTCTTGGTCCTAAATGGGAAGCACTAGGTCAGAACCCTTTCATTCTCTTCCTTCCTTCATCTCTTCCTCTGTTCCAGTACTCTACAGCCGCTAGCTCAGTACTGGCCCTTTTCCTAAGGAAAGCCCGATTTACATATTAATACAAGGTAGTCTAAGATCTGATGAAGGTTCTGCTTCCCAACTCTATTTCCTAAGGAGCTATTCACTCATCTACACTTAACTGAGGAGCCTTCCTGGGTTTGGCATAGTACTATGTGGTGACACTTGATCAATAGGTCTAGGAAAAACTAATTTTTAATCATGTCCTTTATCTTCGTTTTTCTTTTTCTATTTTGTGATTTATTTTTCTCTAATTGAAAATTGATTTTTTTTTCATACAATATATCCTGATTATAGGTTCCTCTCATTATACTTCTTCCCGGTTCTCCCCTATCTCCCCTCCCATCCACTTCCTTTCTGTCTCATACAAAATCAAATAGGCATTTAAGGAAGAGTAATAAAATATAAAAGTATAAAAAGATAAAGCAAAAAGAAACACAATATAATAGTAATATTAATAGGACAAAAACAGAAAAAAAAAGTCAAAACGACAGAAGAAAACACAAAACTGGAAGCTATAATATACACAAAGACCAGTTACAAAGATAAACAGGAGAGTGACAGGAAAAGACATAGAGAAACAGAGAGAACATATTTTTAAAAAAATATTAAATAAAAAACAAACAAACAAAAAAACTCTGACAGATCATGATGAGATAAGAAACCTACAAAGATGCTGTTTAGTTGTTGGGTTTGTTTGTGTTTGCTGCCTGGGCATGTGGCCCACCATTAAGAAGAGTAGACCAAGTGTGTTTCAATACACTTTCGCTGCCTCATTTCTCATGAACTTAAATGTCTTCCCTTATGAAACTGGCCAGTGTTTCAGGCACTGACCCATCTTTTCTTAACCTCTCCCCTTTTCTTAGCCTCATTACTCATTGCTGGGCAGCACCCGACTCTTTTAGCACACATCATTTATACACCCATCACGTTCTTTTACTAAACGGCTCTTTCCAAAGTCAGATGAGGAGGACTATGCTGCATTATTTACACTTTCATGACAGTATCTGGCAAAGCACGGACACCTAGTGAATATTAGAAATGGTGGAAAATACAATCCCAACTCCTTCACTGCATTAATATATACAGATTTAGCCAAAACGATCATTCTCTTGAGAACTCAAAAAGCAATTAACCTGGTGATTAAAGCTGATCATCTTTTCTCACTTCTCAGTTTGTATTAACAAGCTAGTGTTTGGACTCTGTAATTTACTGTCAGTTAAGAATACCTGTTTACTCATTGCTGACTTAACAAGAAGTTGGAACTGTAAGGCTTCTGTAGTTTTCCTTATTATAGTGCTATCCCTTTCAGTTGAAAGCAGACGCTAAACTAGTTGAAGGAGAAAAGGAGACATATTTGACTTAGTATATATTTATAAATGAAAATTTAAGATTAAACTTACATAAGTCTTTATGTTCATCAAAGCATAATATAGAATTTGAGACCTTGTTACTCTGCCTAGCTTATGATTTGCAGAAGTATCTTCCAAATACAATAGGAGCAAATAGATATTCCCCAGTTGGGTGGGGATACATGTAAATTCATGGGATAGATGCAAGTTCATGCAAATTTTTAACAAAATTGACATAGGGATTGTCTCCGATTTGAGTAAATTTTTTGCTCATTTTTGTAGTCATGGTGTTGTTTTTCACAAAATATCATTTTAAAGCATTTACTAAAATAGCATGGAAGCTTGTCTATATAAGCTGTTATTCTTGTTTCCTGTACATGGCAGACTATTATCCTCTCTGGAGAGAGACATTGTGTTTCTGTTAGCAGAATTTAGTGCTTGTTAAAAAATATCAGTTCATTTTCCTCCACAGGTTTTAAGACAGAAAAACAGAGGGAAACACTTAAATTCTAATATATTTACATATACTTCCTTAAGAGTAGACGGTGTGTTTTGTTTAAAGACAAGAAATCCTAAATATTTATTAAAGTGTGACCTTTCGTTTCCTAGTAGACAATACTTTCCTCTGTGGTACTTTCAAATCAAATCGCTTTCAAAAGAAAACTATTGATATGAAGGGGCATGTCTAGTCTTACTACGACTTGAATTTAAGAAGGCTACTGGTAAAGAAGAGGCTTCTTAAGTTATTTTGATCATTGCAATCATTTGGAGAGCTTGTTAAAACTACAACATATTCAGTTTCCAGGTCAACAGATATATGATAAAGCTTGAGAATTTATATATCTACACAAGTGCCCAGTTGATACTCTTACTACTTATAGAACCAAACACTTAAAAACAATTTTCTAAATATATTATCTGCCATTATTCACATTTCTTAATACTTGGGTTATAATCTACTTTCAGGCATGCTATTAAATAGAAAATATGTTTCAGTTTTTAAAGCCAGTATAAAAGTTGCTCAATATTACACCCACAAGTTTATGTTGATTACATATTAAAAGGCTAATATTATCATAAAATTATGTTATATAAAATGAATTATTAAAATTAATTTTATGACACAGAGATGAATCTGTGGGTAAAATGTGTACATACATCACACACATATACTGTTAATAATACATAATTTTTTAAAATTAATTTTGATTTTTTAATTTTTCTGTTTTTAAATATTTATTTATTATTTAATGGATATGAGTGTTTTCAACTTACCTGTACATACACATGCATGTGAATGAATATGTACTACACGTGTGACCCATGCCCACACAAGTCAGGAAAGGATCAGTTTCCCGGGAACTGAAGTTACAAATAATTGTCCACCACCAGAGGGGTGCTGGTAATCAAATTGGTAATAGCAATAAATTCTCTCAACCAGTGAGCATTCTCTCCAGTCTTATTTTTTACCATATTAATGTGACTTCCAGAAAACTTAAACTGATGTATATGATTCAAAAATACTTATGATTGATACTTGGCAGCTACCTTGCAAATTTATTATCTAATTTGCATCTCCGTTTGGTTTCTAACAATTTTCAAGATGGCAGTGAAAACTAGAATTGAAATAGTTGGGTAACCTCATTTAATTTTGATAAGTTTTTGTGAATAAAATTGTGTTTTGTCATCCAAATGAAGAGGCAAAAGGCAGGTAAGTTAGGAGAAGAAACTCCAGGCCATGAGGTGCTGGTGTAAAATTCTCTGACCGCAACTCACAGCATTCCATCCAGCCACGACACACTCAAGGAGATCTAGAGAGATTTGTTCCTGTGAATTGTTTGAAAACTATCTGCTTAAATGTGCATAAAATAAATCTATAGGAATCTCATTTGAAAGTAAATATGTCTAAGGACAGTTCTTTTTACTTTAATACAGAAATAATTTCTTCATAGTAAACAATTCTAATTGGTAATATTACAAATATTACTGCTCTTTGAAAATATATTTTGCTGATATGACAATGCAGTCTATTTTCAGATCCAAGGTACATTACCATTATTATATATTTATTAAAAAAAGCATGTTAATTCTGTATAACTGTACTCTAAATGCAAGCATTAGGAAGAACGTCTTTTCTTCTGTTAGGAATCTAACAAAAATACTGAACAAAGAAATACATACTTTTTTATATTAATCTAAATAACTTATTTTTTGTCTATGCGTTTTCTCATATCATGACCGCAGTTTCTCCTCCCTCTACTCCTTCCACTCTCCTCCTCACCCTTCCCTCTCTACTAGAACCATTCCTTCATTTCTTTTCAGAAAAGATCAGGCCATTTCAAAGAAATCAACCTAACATGACATAGCAATATGCAATAAATTTAGGACAAACTCTCTTATCAAGTTCAGGTGAGGCAATCCAGTAGGAGGATACGGGTCCTAAGAGTATGCAGAAGAGTCAGAGACACTCCACACTTCCACTGTTAGGAGTCTACAAGAACACCAAACTACACAACCATAATACATACACAGAGAACCTAGGGCAGACCCCTGCAGTCTCATGATTGACACTTTAGTATCAATGAGCCCCTATGAGCCCTACTTAGTTTAGTCTGTGGGCCAAGTTCTTTCAGCGTCCTAAATTCCTCTGGTTCTTACAGTCCTTCCTTCCCTGCAGTGAGGTTCTCAGAGCGCCAAGGGGAGGGACCCAGTGGATATCTCAAATTGGGGCTATCTCTCTACCTAATGCTTGGCTGTGGGTCTCTGCATTTGCTCCCTCCAGCTGCTGAAGGAAGGCTCTTGGGTGAAGAGAAAGTCATACTCTTGATAGTGGTCAGTATTTACTTCTGTATTTCAAGCCAGCTAATTGAATCAAGTCAAATGTCTTTTTTATTGTTTAAATTTTACATTTATTTAAAAATTTTAAATAGTAAACTTTACTTGAATTTACTTACTTTTAAATTATTTTTTCATTGAAAACAGTTTCTATACAAAGTATTCTGGTCTAGTCATGGTTTTCCCTGGTTTCACTCCTCCCAAATTCCCACCCCCACAGTCACCCGTCTCCATCCCTTCTCTTTCTCATTTTAGAAAACAGGCAATTAAAAAGCAGGCAAACCAAATAAAACAACAAAAAATAACAGAGACAGTAAAAGAAACACAGATGTGTATGTATACACTCACTTGTACGCACACACACACACATACAATCTATAAAACTATAAAACACAATCTATAAAACACAAAATTGGAAACTATAATACATAAGCAAAAGATTGGTAAAGCAAAATATGCCCAAACATAGCAATATGAGCCAAAAGTCTACAAAAATGCCCTTGGATTTATCTCTGTGTTGATCATTTACTGCTGAGCATGGAACCCAAGAGGAATTTATTTATTTTAACTAAAGGGGTAAGAATGTGGAGAACCTGAGAAGATGAAGAGATGATGAGAATTGAAATCTCACATTAGGAAAGTGGATATCCCCCCTTGTTGTGAAAGTTTTGTGAATTTTTATTATCTGGTTGAGAGTATTTATTGCCTATACAACAGTGAATTTTTACATATTTTTCTAAAAAATGAATATCTTAAATAATTACTGATCCTTAGCAATGCCCTTTTTGAAATCAAGTTGTTTTGTTTTTACTAGTAACAAGTAATATGAAATTAATAAAAAATAGGTCATGGGTTTGAAAGCTAGCAAGAAAGGATATGGGAGTAAAGGGCAGGAAAAGGAAGGGGGGATCTTATAACTACACTGAACCTCAAAATAAACTGAAAAAAGGTGAGACAGAGCACCTTTAAAAACTAGATGAATTGGTCCTGCAAGTCTTTCCTTTTCGGTGTTCTCCATAATAAACTGCCAATGTCGCCCTTTGCTAAACGTTCAGGAGACTTTTCATAGGTTTCACTATAACTTAAAGCCTTTGCTTCATTTGTCCAGTGTGTTTTTATGCTTTTAATCAGAATGTAGTTTTTTTTTTTTGACCTGGTAAGATGGCTCGAGGGGTAAAACATTTGCTATACAACCCTGACAGCATGAATTCTGTCCACGTAAAGAAGGAGAGAACTGACTCCACAAAGTTGCCCTGTGATGACCACACATGGACAGTGGGATCAACACCCCCAGATACATGTATCAAATGCACATAATAATAGTAAAAACAGTTTTACAAAGGTCATTGCTTGACAATGTACTTGTAGCTCTAGGAACATTACACATATGTAGTTCGAACACATGATATTATTTATGTGGATGGGCCTTTAATTTATAAAGCTATAGCAGTGAATATGCAATTTCTGGAAAATAATAAAAGCTTCAATTTCATAAATAAATTAATATAATATTAAAATAAATTAACCATGAAAAGCTGGTTGTCTAAAATTTGTCTAGTACATTCCAAAATATATTTCTCCTCATGATTTCTGCCTCCACAGAGCATGCTAGAACTAATAATTACCCATCATTTGTGGTTCAATTTTTTAAAAACTATTTGACCCCCACTCCCACAGAACACCTGAAATTCAAGTGTATTTCTTTACTTTTACTATATTAGTATTTTATCCAGAGAAGTCAACCAATTTCTAAATGCTAACTGCCAACAAAATGCTAAGCTTTGTAGCTTACCTAATACACTATGAGCCATGAATTAAAAAAAAAAATAAATAAATTGCAAGACACCGAAAAGATCCAGCAATCCTTGAATTTGCCTTTTTGTGCAGTGGGCTTTCTCTTGCTAACATGATGTGGTAATTTTGACGATTTGTCTCAAAAGCTGGTTTCTAATCAATATAACGTGTGCTCCTGGAATTCACCCTTCATTCATTCAAGACCCAATCTGCTTTTCCTTCATTGTAGACCATTTTATAGATCTGTGAATTTCTGTCACTTTTTTCTATGCTTATACATTATACTGGACCTTGGTGTCATAATTCAGGCCAAGTTCATCCTACTCAAAACTGAGCAGAGCTGAGGAAAGGTAAATTTTTATGCTAACTACAAATTAAACCTCTTTGTGCTTCAGCTCAATCCCAGCTAACTCAGTTCCTGAAATAATAATATTTTCTCAATTTTTGACAACTTAAATTGGAGTCTATTAACAGTTAAAAATCCATTATAAAAGATATCCCTCGGTCTGTTCTTTCCTTCTTTCCACATGGATACATACTTTGTCCCTTAGATGCTCTAGTGTCACAATTTATGACATTTGTTTTCAATCCAGATCCCTTCTTGTTTCTTTTCTTAAACAACCAAACATGCCCTGAATCCAGCAGCACCACGGCTTCCTACTGCAAAGTGCATACATGCAAATTGGATTTGCATAGAGTACACACATGGAAGTTGGATTTGCATAGAATTCACAACTTCATTCTGAGATACCTGCAAGTCCAAAGATGTATCTTCTTAACTGGATTCCAAACACTAGAAACAGAGATTCGCCTATTCGTCTTTCTGTGACTTAAAATCTAACACACTTTTGCATTGCCATGTCAGGAACATAATAAACACTGGCAAGTTGACTTTGTAAAGAATTATTAGTCTCTCCTTCCATACTTATATTTTATTATCAGAACAATTTTTATTAGTGTTTTAAATAAAATGCGTATGCAGCATATCAAGACCATTGTAAAAATCTCCTTATCACCAATAAAAGAGGAACAGTGAAAGAAATTTCCATATCATGAGTGTATGAAAACAAACCCAGACAAATGGCGTGTCAGTTGAAAATAAAATATCACCAGGGACATATCAAAACATGATTTTCCCCTTGAATATGTGGAGTGTTAGTGTTAGAGTTATAGTCTGAATTCTTTGTCAACCAAGAAGAGCTGTGCACGTCATTTATAAAGCCGATGCCAAATGGGCAAAGAACATTTTGATTTTTTGGTGTGTATACAGTATCAAGAGTTTTTACAGTACCTAAAGCAGCATTCCATCAAGAACAAAAAAGCACAGACAAGACTTGGAGAGTAGATATCCCACAGCTAACCCTGAGAAGGAAGTATGCCAAACATAGGAAATTATTTTATTCCAGCTTCTAGTCCACCTTGGGTTGGTGTGGGGAGGGTTGAAGACTTAGAAGTGTATTCTTTGTTTGCATGACTAAATCTTCTTGGAAATGTGTTTTGTAATAATTCCTATAGTCTGAAATAAATGACTCAAAAACAAAATTGGAGTAGACACCAGGCTGATTAATAGCAATTTGGCCGGAAAAGGAACAGAGAGAAAGTCGCCAAAGTGAACAAATCAAAGGGACCCGTGCATTTGAGCCGGCTCTCAGGGCGCCATCATATGACCCGCGGAGGAGGTGGGAGGGGAACAGAGACTTATCACGCTGTTACAGAGGTCCTTGTGCCACTGTCAGGCAGGGCAGGGCCGGGGAGTGCTAATATTCCCGTCCTGTTTGACTTTTTAGCAGTCACCAGGAAAGATCAAGTCGCTCAGAATCTCAGCTGTGTCCCCAGCCCGTAGTATGACCGGCTGAAAGGGTACAGTCTGCACGCCCAGGGAGATCACTGCTGGGGGCGGTGGCCCCAAGAGACTCCAATTTGGGGCGGGTCTCTGCAAAGCCCCACGGGGCGAGCGCCAAATGTATCGGCGTGAATAAACGCAGGCAAATATTAAAGAATATATACCAATTTAATGATTAAATAAAACTTACAGAACCGAGGTTCCCGCATAGCACAGGAGGTAGGAAAGAAAGGGTGGAGCTGCCTCCCGTGCGCCCATTTATCGGTACGCTAAAGGGGCTGGCTTAACCCTACATATACTCATGGGTATATGAACATGTAGCAGAGTGTTATCAATCTGCCACAATCTACACAGGAAAACTGACTTTTCTACAAGCAACTATCAACTGTCAATAACTCATCATAATGGTGGGCCTTTATGCCCACTTCCCCTCTTTATGCTAGAGTTTCCTCTGGCCTGAGCCTGCACAGACCTGGGGCATGCTGTCATAAACATATGTGTTCATATATAACTGCCCTGCTGTGCCCAGAAAAGTGTTTCATTTTAGCTTGATTATATTACGATTGGTGACAAAGGACTCTATTGAATCTGGGGCACAGTGAGGGATATTCAAAATATACCAGCAGCATATGACAATTAAAGAAAGTGTCCAAGAGTCTCTGGGATTGGGAATTGGTCAGTAACACACAAATCAACTGAGATGCCTCCCAATGGCCAGACTGCAACAGTTTGAATAACAAACATTTAAATCAGTACTTATTTATATTTTCAAAGTGAAAAGATAAATACCATAAATCTACAATGATATAAAGTCCAAATGTACTGAGTTATTAGGAACCCTCAGAGTGAATTGCATAGTGACCATACCATTCTGTATTTCATAAACAGTGTATTAGTGTTCATTTTCTCCCACACCTCTCCAGCATTTGTTGGCTTTTTAATTTTTCTGATGATGATTGGCATTCTGACGTGGGTGGAATGGACTTTCAATGTAGTTTTCATTTGCATTTCCTTGATGGCTTAGCGTTTTGAACACTTTTAAAAGTGTTTATTAGCTATTCACCTTTTGAGAAGCTTCTGTTCTCAATTGTTTAGCCTTTAAAAAATATGGTAATTCTTTTCTTGATATTTGTTTTTTTATAGCTTTTTTGAATGGTCTAGACATTAGTTTTCTATCTGTTTTACTCCCATTCTGTGAGTTGCCTCTTGGTTCCATTGTCCATTTCTTCTGCAGTACAAAAGGTTTTAATTTTATAAGGTTCCATTTGTTGATTCTGTCTTTGTTTCCTTAGCAACCAGGGTACCATGCAGAAAGTCTTAACTTACTCCCATTTCTTGTAGAATTGGCTATTTGGGAAAATGGGCAGGAACAGCTTCGTTCCTAAGTGTTCATTTAATTCACTCCAATTGTTCACAGTCCTTTCAGTCACTGGTTTTTCCAGACCAAAATATACTGTCTTTCATTTCAACTCTCAAAATCTGGGACAATTTTTAGAATTCAGAAGTTTAAATGCCATTTGACACTAAGTCAGTCCTAATTGTTTTAAATATATCTGACCTCCTTTTCTTCAGAATGCAAGTAACGTTTTTCTCAAAGCATTTTTAATATTCTTCTCTCTCTGAAATGTCAGTTGTCCTTGTACATGACTTAGTACATTGTAGTACTTATTCCTTGAAAGAATCAGCTGCCCATTAAACATTGATTGCTTAATTAGGGCAGGTACTTTGCTGTCCAGGAGAGACCACTGGTCACCACTTTTTGATTCTTCTCTGCTTAGTTTCTTCCTTATTACTGTGGCTTCCTGTCCCTTGACATTCTTCAAAGCTACATCACTCACTGGCACTTCTCTCATCTGTGGTTTACTCCCTATCCATACAACCCTAGCTAAGACCTCTCTTTTATTCACACACTCCGTTGCTTCATGAAGGGACCTTAAATGAAAAGGATTCTCAATAAATTTGGAAATGACATAATAAAAGCATATGGGTGCTAGCTTCATGAGTGCTCAGATGGAAAAGAAATAACTGGATGTAAGTATATATACATAAAAGACTGCTCTCTAGATTGAGAGGACAGTATGAAACCATCCTCCAGATGTAAGGGAGGCAGAAGGCAGCTATAATTTCCAAGCTCTCACTTACTCATAATGAAGTACTTTCGTGAGTAGGGGTCACCCATCGAAACTAAGCATTTGGAAGGCAATGACATGTAGATTGCTAGTGTGAGTGCTGTCTCACACTATGTGAACTATGTGTTAGGGACCCTATGTCATAAAAGAAAAACAAATTCATCACGCATTTACTTACAGAGTAAGTTTCTGGAACCACCTTAAGTCTGGTAAATGTTATCCCTGGAGGAAAGAGCCAGCACTCTGACTTCCCTGTGATCCTTAGGGTATGAAACATCCTAGAGAAACTGAAGGCAATGTCACAGAGACATAAAAAGCCAAGATGGATGGGGATGGGGTGGAATTGGTGAGAGTACAGTGTCTTTCCCATCCCATCCTGCAGTATGGGATAATTGGGCTAAAAGCAGGAGCACAGACAGAGCCCTAATGCACATTCCTTAATGAGGCACATTAGCTCTGCCTGCTGAAATCATTTCTCAGTGAAACAGGGGAAAAGGCTTTCACGCCAAGATTACCGGGGTTTTATTAAATGTGTTTGACCATTAAGTAAAAAAATGTGGAAAACTGTGAGTTATTTTCTTCATCCAAAGTAATCACCTCCTATTAAGATTAAGCCATAAATGCACTTTCTTGGCTCGTGTGCTCTAGTTTCTTCAGCCTAGTACGGAGGACTTGAACATATTGTTGGAGGAAGTTGCAAGATTTAGATCACTTTTATGACAAAGCTAAAAGGTTATGCTTTAAAAGCTCAAGGCTTTTGCAGGCACCAGGCTGCACTGCTTCTTTCTAAAAGACTAAAGAACACATTTAAAATAAAATTCCTTATGGAAAATACATACTTCACAATATAGTATTATAATATCTTAACCCATGTATATAATCTTATGTCCTTGTTTTAACATGGAGACTTGTGTATGATATGAGGTTTTAAGAATTGAAGAGAACAAGATAAATTTCTCCACTTAAAATTTTAAAAAATTATTTTAAGTAGATTTATAAACTATATTATTGAATAACTCTAGGCAAAAGTGAATTTATATTTAGAAGAAATTTAAAACAATGTTTGCAGTCTCTTCTGTTTTGGTTAATTCATTAATTTATAATAATCAATTCAGCAATTAATACAAATATTAATTTTAATCATTATTTTATTGATTTATATTAATATGGTTGATTTTTAATGGAAATTTTTGTTTAAAATTGAAAGTAGCATTTTATGGTGAGCAGGTGCTGAGAGGGTGAATTAGTGAAGAGAAATATTTTTCTTTCTACCAAGAACCTGTTTAACTTTTAACGTTCATTTCAAAAAATTTACAAAAAAGATATACACAGAGACATTTGTAGCTTTCTAAATAAAACATGTATATCCAGATATTTTCAACAAATATTATTATTATACTTAGCCTAGTTAGCTCCTTTGATCATTTGTTAACAACTGAATTCTTTGTTTTATGTCCTAGTGAAGGGTAGCAGTAAAATATCTTTTTAACTTAATGCATAAAATCAGAAATTCCTCAATTATTCAATATTCCCATCATTTGAAAGAGAAATTCATTATTTACTAAGGATGATCAAAAGTTCTTAATAATTCTTTCAATGACATTGACTAACATATTCCACCCGTATAGGAGGAGAGTATGAAGAACCACACAAGTTGTGATAAAATAGCTATTAAGTTAACCTAATTGAATTTAAGATATTTTCTTCTGAAAATATCTTTGTTTCTGAAACAAAGGGTAGGAGTAAATCTTTCTGCACTCAAAGTATTCTGTCTTCAAAAATTATTTTTATTCTTAAACACATAAAGGTGTCTAATTTAAGGACAGTATCATCGCCGTCACTCTTTTTATCAATATGCAATATAATTATTCATAAATACAATGGACTCATAAACAATGCACAGTAATGGTAATCCATAAAGAAACTGCTTGGAGAGATAATGTGAAAATAGTTTAGTTCAATAAGTTAGATTTATTTGCTTTATTAAGGTGTAAATGACAAATTCTATAATCTTAAGTTACACAGTATGATTTAGCTTTATACAGGTTTCAAATTCTATCATTAGCTAATAATTGGCAAGTAAGTAAAAGCAGAAATCTGTAACCATTTCTTCCAGGAGCACTTGAAAGGATGTTATGTTTAATTCTGTCCTCCATAGGCCTGGATTATATTGAAGAGAGGTCTATACTGCCATGTGTATGTTACCAAGATACTCAGCCTATGTACCCATCAGAGCATGAGTTGGTAAAGAAAGTTTGTGTAGACATGTGTGTGTATGTTTGTGGGGGGAATTTATGGGAAATAAGGGGGGTCGTGTGTATGCACTTATACAACGGAATACTATTTGATCATAAAGTAGATTTCTTTCATTTAATATAATATATATTAAACTTGAGGGTATTCTATTGCCTGGACTTAAACGTGGATTAAGGAAATCTTGTACAATTTCACCCTTATGTGAAATCTCAAAAAGCTAAACAACTGTAGGTAGATTGAAGAACACTGTTTATTAGGAGTAAATAGTTGAGGCTGCTGGCTTGAGGGGATGATGACCAAAGGATACAGATATTTTAGTTGCATGGGATGAATAAGCTTGAGTCTTATTTTGCAAGGAGCAGTTCTAGCCGCAATCCTAAATCACAGTAAGGAATTGGTTGTGTTATTACAGCCTAAATATAACTAGGTGAGACTAATCAATGCTTTAAGTAGGTAGAGTTAGTCGTCCCACTGTGCTTCAACACCAAGTACTATATTCTACATTTTTGCACTAATTTTGTCTAACAATTAAAAATTTATAAAACAAATATAAAAAGTCAAAGGATAGCTAAATTCTTTAATAACGCGACAATGTTCCGCGACTGAGAGGAGTAGGTCATACCCTTCCTGTCACATCATCTCTAGGGAGTACCCAAACTATCTGGCCTCTGAGACAACAAGTGCTTATACGTGCATAATCACACAAACTCAAACACATAGACCCAATTTAAAATAATAAAATAAATATTTAAAAAGTGTGTGATGAAAATTATAATTTCTGTTTTCACCACTAAATTCCAAACCAATACCGCTCCCCAAGATACAGATATAATGTATATAAATTTATATGAATTTCAATAGTACATGAGAGACTTGAAAGTTTAGTTTATAGAAAAGTCAAGATGTATGAGAATAGTACATATATATTTAGTTAAACTAGAAAATATGCACATATTGATTGAGAACATGGACACTTGCTGACATACTGTCTTTCAGAAAACTATATATCTAACACCTCATATTTTGTAATTCATATTTTATGCAGTTAGTTTTTTGCATTCATTGAGCATTTACTGAGTTTAGATCCCAAGTCTTTGTTAATAACATATAACCATTTGACTAGAGATAGTTTAATATAAACACACTATAGATGTTAAGAGTAATGATACAAATGGTGTTTCTTATTAAACTACTGTTGTATTTGCCTCCAAGTTCAGAGTTCTTAACCTCTAATGGATGCTGTCTTTCTTAGGTTTAAAGTCCCTGCTACAGTATTCTGGAAGTCAAATTATCAGTAGTTTTTGCAGGTTGTGTTGAAAGGTGCTTGCAGGTTGGCTCTGTGAACAGTAAATATACACGAAGAAAATGGGATGTGAACTAAACACATGACTCAGACACCTTAGTAATAGCGAGGGGAATGTAGCTATAACTGCTACAAATCAGCCATTCAAATGACTTGGGCCTATGCTGACACCAAGGCCAGCTCTATTCTTAAATGTGAATTCAGTATAATGAAGGAGTACGGAGAGCGACTTGAGGTACTTGCCATTGTTACCAGATAAATTTGTTTTCACACTGCTATTATGTGATTTTGCTTTACAAAATCCTCACCTAACTGCAGAGGCATGGTTCACAGTCATCTGATGCACTAGCAGATGGATTTGAATTTGTTTGAGCAGTAATTGCTCATGCTTGGGGCCATAATAGCTCATAGGTGATTTTGTATGAGTTTTGGAGATAGATCAGCTTCTTTAGGATATAGTGAGATGGAAGAATCATACGAGAGTATGGAAATAAGATACTATAAATTGAGGCAAGACCTTTGATGCAGAAGGTCAAAATAATAGCTTCATATGTTTTGCTAGATACTGTAAATAATGGAAGAAGATGATTTATTTTGTTAGGTTCACATTCCTCCATAGGATGGTTTCTCTTCTGGGACTTTGCCAACTTTGTAAGGTAGGTAAATCTCCAGAGAGCTGATAGTGAAATTTTTTTTCTTTGCTTTGCTTTTTATTTTTATTTATTCTTCTCTAATGCTCCAGATTCTGACCACAGCCTCCCCTCCAGATCCACTGCTCCTGATTTTCTTTTCCAGAGATATAAACATAACAAGGCATGCCGATATGCAATAAGCCTAGGTATAAACCCTCATGTCAAGGCTGGATGAGGAAACCCAGTAGGAGAATAAGAATCCCATGAGCAGGTAAAAGAATCAGAGATACTGACTGATACCCCCTTTCCCACTGACATGAGTCACACAAAAATCCCAAGCTACACAATTATAGCATATTGGCAGAGGACCTAGCTCAGACCCACGTAGGCTCCGTGATTGCTGCTTCAGTCTCGGTGAGCCCCTATGATCCCTGCTTAGTTGATTCTGAGGGCTATGTTCTCTTAGTGTCCTTGACACTTCTGGTTCCTACAATCCTCCTCCTCTTCTGTTCCTGTGCTCTGTCTAATGTTTGTCCAAGGGGTCTCTGCATCTGCTCTCATCAACTACAAGAGGAAGCCTCTCTGATGTGTTGATTGGACTAGGCACCTATCTATAAGTATAGCACAATATCATTAGGAAAAATTTCATTGACACCACCCCCCTGCCCAGTTGTGTTGATTCCACTCTGGGTCTCTAAGTCTCTGGGCTATCCTGCTTCCTATTCCTGACCATCCAGATAGTGTCAGGCATGAACTACCCCCTAGTGTTTTAGACCAGTCATTGGTTGGCATGCCCATAAGCTGTGAGCCTCCATTGTCCCAGCACATCTTGCAAGAGGAGATACCATAAATTGAAGGCTTAGTGACTGGGCTTGTGCCCCAGGCCCACATCTGGAAACCTGATCTGTTTACAGAGGATGGCCAGTTCAGGGCCCCTATCTTCTGTACTAGGAGTTGTGGCTAGGGTCATCCTCACAGATCCCAGGAAGTTTCCACTGCAGGAGGTTTTCAAATCACTCCCTAAGTGTGCCTCTATCCAGGTTGTCTCTCCCTATATTCTTTCCCTCAATCCTTACCTCCCCCACTCGTTCCTTCCGGTTCCCATACCCACTTACCCTGAGTCTATCAGCAAAATCTCTTCTATTTTCCTTCCCCACAGATATCCATGCATCCCCACAGAGCCTTACTTGTGACTTAGCATCTCTGGGTCTATAGGTTGTGGTGTAATAATCCTTTACTTGACAGTTAATATCCACTTATAAGTGAGTACATATCACGTTTTTCTTTCTGGTATTCCTGAAGACTAAAGAGGTGAGGAAAAAGTACAGAGAATTCAGAGAATTGATTCCAATTGTGATGTTTTAAATAGCAGAATTAGTATCAGCTCTTTATTTACTGATGTAGAAAATAAGACACGAAGAAGTTAAGTGGTTTAGAAGTTAAGTGGTTTCTAGAAACTGAATACTAGAATCAGAATGGGAACTAACGTTGATATTCAAAGCCAAAAGGAAACTTTTGAGTATTCATAGTCTTCTTATCTGTTAGATTGGTTATTTAAGTTGCCACAGCTAGCACATCAATTGTGTAGGTGAAAACAATGCCTTTCCTATGCCTATTCATTTATACAAAGAACATTTAAGCATGCGATAGAGGTCTCACTTGGTATCTTTCTGTTTTAGTTTCATGGAGAGAAATTTCTGTGGCCCCTCAGAAAGCTCTATATAGAGCATTTAATGTTCAATGAAGCAGCTAACAATATGAAGAGGATTTTTTTTAGTTTAGTATGAAATTATAATATTGAATGAAGCATAAAAACATTAAAACAAGTCAAGTTTTATTTTCATGGTAAGAAGGAATGGTGGACTTTGCACTGCTAATATACAGTTAAAATTAGAATTTTGTGTATTAGACAAATCAACGCAATAAAAATTAAACAGCCCGTGAATAAAATCATCAGTCATGGTTCCAGCAGTCTGTATCATAAGATTGATCTATTTAGAAAGGGTGAATCATTTTCTTTCTCTCTTGAACTTTTAGAAAAAAATACTCTATAAAGTGTGATTCCATGAAGAATTTGGTTATTATTTTAGGGAAACATAATCATAAAAGTAAGATAATGCAGAGAGAACTGTTGAATAATGCATATAGGAAATAATGAGTTTACATGCTGAACCCATTGGTAGTGTTGGGTTTTGTCATTTTTTAAATTTTTAGTATTTTTCTTGCAAGATTATGTTACATTATGTTAGAGTATAATTTTGTTATTCATAGGAATGAATTGTATAATCACAATGTGACAATGGCATACAGGTAACCATGACTACTTCTATTCTTCCGTCAACTTTTGCTTCTTTGTGCAATGGTGAATATTTTTAGTTTGTTTATTATTTTCTCTTTTCAAACTCAGAATCTAAATTATAAGGCATTTCTACTTTTAAAATTTGCACAATTTTACAGGGTTTTATCTTCTTTTAGGTATGTGAGTATATGATAACAAACATGAAGTTTGAACTAAGAATCTTCCAACTGAAACAAATCATTGATCAGTGGGTCACCACTGTTTAATGTTCCAGGCATTAATATTTGCATTTATAGAACATTTCCTAGCCTTTTTTTTGCTTATGTTATAGAGTCATTAGTTTCTTGCTATTTTTCTTATGCATATGTATGCTTGGGATATGCATATGTGTGTGCACATCCATTCAGATGTGTGTGGAGAACTGTATGTGTGTGGGTGATTACATATATGTGTATGCCTGCATGTGGGGGCCCGATGTCACAATCTTCCTCCACTACTCTTACCCCTTGTTCTTTGATGTGGGAGTGTCATATCAATCTGTTGATTTCATTGGTTAAGTAATAAAGAAACTGCTTGGCTGGCTCTCATATGTTAAAACATAGCTGGGAGGAGTAAACAAAACAGAATGCTGGGAGGAAGAGGAAATGAGCTCAGACTTCACAGCTCTCCTCTCGGGGGCAGACCCTTCAGAGAGACGCCATGCTCCCTGCTCCCAGGCAGACGCACGCAATGAAGCTCCGACCCAGGATGGACGTAGGCTAGAATCTTCCCGGTAAGACCGGTGCCACACAGATGATTAAAAATGGGCTAAATTAATATGTGAGAATTAGCCTAGAAGAGGCTAGATAGAAATGGGCCAAGCAGTGTTTAAATGAATACAGTTTGTGTGTTGATATTTTGTGGCATAAGCTAGCCAGGCGGCCGGGGTGCCGGGGACACAGCCCTGCCACTTATATTACTACAGTTCTTGATGGATAGTTCCTCCGTCAAGAGCCCTCCAATCAAGGTAGTCACCCTGCTCTAGTTATCCCCTCTCCATCTTCTGCCATGACCACCAATCATCTGTCAGTTCTGAGTATCTGAATTCCAACCATTCCTCTCCCTTGTGAGGCAAACACTTTAACAGTGATTTTTCTGCTTTACGTTCCTTGCTACTTCCTATGTACCAGTTTTCTGAACCCCCCCCTTCTATTAAGCCAATACAATCTCTGTTGTCATTTTCAGACATTTACTGCTCTTACCTGATTACTATGACACCCTCTGACTTGCCTTCATGATTTCATCAATATTCTCTTTGGTCGCATCTCCTCTTTTATCCCCTTAGCTGGATATCACTCAGAAGTGGCATTCTTTCAACACATAAGCTGCTCTAAATTTGAGCATCTCCTGACAGACAATGATCAAAGTAAATATAAGATTGCTTATTTGTTAAACAGGGTCTGTTATTTACTTTACAGGGACTCCCACTGGAAAGAAGTACTGAGTGCCAAGGCACAGGGGGGCATTGCACTGTATTCTTCAGCGTGTATCACAGTGACCATTCATGACATCCATTGATTTGTTAGGAAGTCTGCTGTAAGCAAAATTACAGTGTCAAAGCTGGAGGTGATCCTGTACCTAAAATATTAAATAAATAAATAAATCTTAGTGTAAATATAAAATAAAGATTATGCACACTGAATTTTAGTGTTCCTAGATTTTGTGATTCAAGCTGGTATGTTCAGGTTAAATTAACAAATCTCCAAAAGAGGAAGCCCTTCACAACTGGGATTTCTATTGAGGTAAACATCTGTGGTGCTTTGGTTAAAACACTGCACTCATTATGGGAAAACTGCTCTTGGAAATCCTTAGTCTGCTGGTTCATATGACGGCAGTACTTCAGAGTCAATAATTGAAGTTACATCAAAAGGATGAAGCCTAAGCAGCAAAATTATAGCAAACAGCTCAAAGACTTTAGCTGTGAAGAGTTTAAAGACAGACTGAAGTGCTTCTCTCGTATCCCACTGTTGAAATTCTTCTTTTCCACTGCCAGCAGAACACTGCAAGCCTATAGGACTACTGAAAACACGGCTCCTTCACCAGAAATCTGCTGAAACCCCTCTTTGGTGATTTGTTCTAAATCGCTTATTCTGTAAACATCAACATAGTAAGACCCTACATGGCATAATAATTCCTTTTTAGTTTAGGAGATGAAGGAAAAAATGGGACTACATATTATCTTTGGAATTTTGGGGAATGAGAGTGATAATGATAACCTCTAACTGGTTATTTTTTAGGTACAACACTAGCAGTGGTTTTGTCGTTTTCACTTTTATTTACTTTTTTGAGAATTTCATACATATTTACACCATTTATTCCATTCCATATTTCCCTTACAACTACTCCTGTGTATTTCTCACTCCCTCTCAAGTTCATGATCTCTTCTTGTATAATTAATATTGTTGCACACATACTTATTTGTATATATAAATATAACCAAGTGAATCCAATTAGTATTGTTGGTATAGACATCCCAATTATATATACACTTGGGATTGCCTAATCTACCGTGGGACTTGTCTGAAGAAGACAAAATTTCTTCGTAGGTGCTATTAAATTCCTTTAGCTCTTTAGGGCTAAAGCCTTGTGAGGTTTTCTAATCCATGCTGGCCTGTCATCTGGTACTACACACGTGGTGGTTTGCTTAGGCAATCATATTGCTGACTGTTCATGGGTATAACTTCCCTGTCTTTTGTGTATTGAAGACATTGTCTCATTATAGCCTTTCTGGTCTCTTACAATCTTTCTGCTCCCTCTCCTGCATTGTTCCCTGAGACGTAGGTGTGGGGTTTTTACTGTACGTGTGTCAGTTGAGGTTTGGCAGGTTCAGCACTCCACATTCAGTTTTCTCCATGTTTCACCATTTGTGATTTTGTGCATGTGTCTACGTTTGTTGCAAAAAGAGACTTAATTTATAAATGGTGAGACACTTATCTGTAAACATAAGAAAAACTACATAGACTGCTCCACACAAATGGCACTAGTAAGTTCTCCTTTAGGGTCCATGTTCTCACTAGGCATCGGTAGTTGTCTAGGTTTAGATTATTGGGTGTGAATTCCCTCTTATTGAGTGGACCTGAAGTCCATTTAAAAAGCGATTTGTTATCCCTAATATATAGGTGCCACTATTGCACTTTTAGAGATATCTTACCATGATGATCATTGCTGTGGTTCATAAAACTCATATCTGGAAGCTGAATAACATTTTCCTTCCTTGTCAGCTTATAAAGCACTTTCGTTGTGAAAACCAGTCATCAAGGAGGAGGCTTTTGCATTAGATCCAGGTAAATCCCCTGAATCCTGTTGCATGCAGTGAGCGGTGGCTTCAGCAACAGGGAAATCCTTCAGCTTCCTCTCCCTTGACAACTTGTGCAGCACCTTCACCTACTATGAGAACTAGTCCTTCGGGTGGGGGTAGGTTTCTTAGTCATTTACAGTCGAATTCACACCCCTCTGTCCTACATGTGTGGTGGTTTTGCAAGCAAGAACTGATCTCAGAGTTCTGGGATGCAAAAAATGGCAGTGGCTCTTTATTTATGGCTAGAAACCAATTATGAGTGAGTACATCCCATATTCATCTTTTTGGGTATGGGTTACCTCACTCAGGATACTGTGTTCTATTTCCATCCATTTGCATGCAAAATTTGAGAAGTCGTTGTTTTTTACCGCTGAGTAGTACTCTAATGTGTATATGTTCCACACTTTCTTCATCCATTCTTCCATTGAAGGACATCTAGGTTGTTTCCAGGTTCTGGCTATTACAAATAATGCCGCTATGAACATAGTTGAACAAATGCCCTTGTTTGGCATATGATCGGGCATCACTTGGGTGTATTCCCAAGAGTGGTATTGCTGGGTCCAGGGGTAGGTTGATCCCGAATTTCCTGAGAAACCGAAACACTGATTTCCAAAGTGGTTGCACAAGTTTGCATTCCCACCAGCAATGGATGAGGGAACCCCTTCCTCCACAACCTCTCCAGCAGATGCTATCATTGGTGTTTTTGATTTTAGCCAATCTGACAGGTGTAAGATGATATCTCAAAGTTGTTTTGATTTGCATTTCCCTGATCGCTAAGGAGGTTGAGCATGACCTTAAGTGTCTTTTAGAACCTTCATCTGGCGATGGATGGAGTTAGAGACAGAGACCCACACTGGAGCACTGGACTGAGCTCCTAAAGTCCCAATGAGGAACAGAAGGAGGGAGAAGATGAGCAAGGAAGTCAGGACCAAGAGGGGTGCACCCACCGACGGAAACAGTGGGGCTGATCTATTGGGAGCTCACCAAGGCCAACTGGACTGTGACTGAAAAAGCATGGGATAAAACCGGACTCTGAATATGGCGGACAATGAGGGCTGCTGAGAAGCCAAGGACAATGGTACTGGGTTTTGATCCTAATTCATGTTCTGGCTTTGTGGGAGCCTAGCCAGTTTGGATGTTCACCTTCCTAGACCAGGACGGAGGGGGGAGGACTTTGGACTTTCCAAAGGGCAGGGAACCCTGACTGCTCTTCAAACTGGAAAGGGAGGGGGAGAGGAGTGGGGGGGACGGGGAGAGGAGTGGGCGGAGGGGGGGAGGAGTTTGGAGGCTGGGAGGAGGCAGAAATTTTTTTTCTCAATAAAAAAAAAAGAAAAAAATGGCAGTGGCAATAACATATAGTTTTTGAAGAGTTTTTTGGACTCCTCTGACCAACAATTCAAAAAAGGATGTTTCCCATGACAGGCATTGGAGATTTTATTAAATAGTCTATAGCTTTTGGAATCAATCTCTCTCCCTTAAGTGTAATAACTTCACATACATACATATATATGTATTTTTAAATAAACAGAAATCAATGTGTTTTCTTATGAGTTTTCAAATATCCCTAATGTTATTATTCATCCACCCTGCATTTTCCTCCTTTCTTATTCCCTGTTAAGTTGCTCCTCCCTATTTTCTCATTTCTCCTTTCACAGTGTCCCACTCCCCTCCTGTCTAGAGCTCCATTCAGCCTTCTAACCTATCATTGAAAGATACCCCTGATAATAATTAACATATATGTGAGAATAGGTGTGCAAAGGAGCTCTTCTTGAAATTTGAAACCTTAAACATTTTAAGGAAGGCTGCTGTATGCAAGCAAATATCATTCACTGTCTTATGTTGAAAGGTTGATAGTACAGACATAAGTGATATTTGTAAAATATCAACCCCTCAGAGGAGCAATAACATGAGCAAAAGGGTCAAGACCATGATGGCGATACCCACAGAAACAGCTGACTTGAGCTAGTGAGTTCACTGACTCTGAACTGACAGTGGGGAACCTGCATAGGCCTTAACTAGGCCCTCAGAATATGGGGGACAGTTGTGTGACTGAGCAGTCTGTGTGGCCACTGGCAATGAGACAAGGATTTATTCCTAGTGCTTGAACTGAGGTTTTGGAACCCATTCTCTTTAGAGGGACACCTTGCTCAGCCTAAATACAGTGGGGAGGGCATTAGTCCTGCCTCAAAGTGACTTGCCAGACTTTGTTGATTCCCCATGGGAGGCCTTATCCTCTCTGAGGAGTAGATGGGGTGGGTAAAAGGTGGGGGAAGTGGGAGTAGGGGAGGGAGAGGATATGGGATTGGTATGTTGAATGAGAAGGTATGTTTTAAAAAATAAATTTGAAAATATCAGTCCCTTAAGACCAGTTCACATATTGTAATTCTGACCCTGAATGTAATGGATTTTCAGAGGTATAGCTTTTACAGAAATGGGTAGACCTGGAGGGCTGATATTTCATAACTGGAGTCATTTGCCTTATAAGAGATACTTTATCTCTGATGCTATTGAGGGTACAAGTGAAAAAGGTGCCATCTTTGAGACAGAAGGAAGGATCTTGCCAAATGTTAAATCTGATGGCTCCTTGATCTTGAACTCCAGTCTCCACAACCATAAGAGACAAATTATTTCTAAATCTGTGGTATCTGGTCGCAGAAGCCCATGTAGAGAGCATCAATACATGTCCTTACATCTCACAAAGAAGAAGACGTCCTTTTCGTTCCTTAAATAGTTTTGACTAAAGCTCATTCCCCACATTTGTCCTCAATTCCAGATCTTTTACCAAATTCTTATGATGGAGTTATGCTCATATTTTATTTATTATTCCTTTTGTGTTAGTGTAGCCACACAGTTGTTACCATGTAGACTAAAATTCACATACTCAAAGGTATTTCATATTTGGTTCTGTTTATGCCCCCAGTCTCACATTTTCCTTTTTCACACATTATTTCCATCCAGTCTCATATTTACTAGTATTCTCTCTTCTCCCTCTCCCTCTCTCCCTCTCTCTCTCTCTGTCTATACACACACACAATTTTACTCATCTATCAAAAGTCCAGTTCCCACAGAAAAGAAAATATGTGAAATTTGTCTTTCTGTGTTTCATTTATTTTGTTCAAAACAATGCTGTCATTTCCTTTGGTGTGACTAACAAATAATACAAAGAAATAATAGAAACATCATGGACCAATAAAAGTTAAAAGTAGGTTAATACTTATTTTCTAATTTAGAAACGTCCGAGTTCAGAGTAGCCGAAGAGTATTGCTCTAGGATTCACAGCCTGTAAGAAATGGGGCCAGAGTTAGAAATTCTGTTGTCAGAATTTGCATTGAACACTTCAGAACAGCGCTGACCAACAGAACTCCACCTACGATACAGTAAATGTGGATGTGCATCTGTAAACATTCCCAAAGCAAGCAAGCTTCCTAAAGTGACAAAAAAAATGTGAAAATTTAAAGCTTTTCTGTACCAGCTAGAAAAAGTTGCAAACGCAGCACAAACTGTTTGACAGGGACTGTATAGGTCTGCTCTGGGAGAGCAGAGTTTGGTGAGCTCTATGTTTCTCTACACAAAGCAGTAAGAGTCAGAGCCCGCTGGAATATAAAAGGTTGCATATTATAATCCTCCCTTTTTAAGACTTTTTTTGTATACCATTAGGGAACTTAAATTATTGTGGCTTTCAAGTCTAAAATTGTTAAAACGTCATGTAAAATTTATACCTTTGAAAGTCCCATCCCAGAACATGTTTCTTCTATAAAATATTGTTTGTTATGCTCCTTGTGGGTTGTGAAACTTCTGTTTTCTTGATCAGAAGTATGTTATTAACATGGAAAATTTTTTATAGTTTCAAAATAAAAGTCTAGAAGGTTTTATACTGTCAAATTATAGTTATTTTAGCATACTGTCTTGAGAGTATTATTATTCAGCAGAGCAAGATAATTTTAAATTAGCTATGAATTGAGAGAAATTAAGAGAGGACAGACATGGGATGTAGCTGATAGACATATTTTGGAGAGATATAACTAATTAGCATTATATTTTTTAAATGAATCACTAAGCAGATAAGTGTGAGCTCGTTACTACTAGGATGAGGTCACTGTTTTTGTATAATATTCCATCCCTTATGTGATGAAATTCAAACTTTTAGGATTGATAAGTGTCAGGATAGTAACTTAATTTTTATTCTTATTGTGATGACTTGTTTTATTAAAATTTTATAATTATATTATAATTTATTTTATAATTTTTGATATGTTATAATATTAAAAAGAGATTATTATATCTTTTTAGTTCAAAGTTGTTTATGAAAATCCAGTTTAAATGTCTACCTGCTTTTACACTGAAAAATTACAAGAGGCACAATGACCCGTGAGACACTGTGTTCTGTTCCTTCCTAGAGACTAGCAATGAGACCAGCAATCCATCAGAGATGTCTCCTTTGGCTTCCAGTACAGTGACTGTAGTCACAGTATTTGAGAGAGGGAGGCAGAAGTGGTAGGTACGTATACCCATCCATCTGGTTCTGTCTCAAAGATAAATAAAGAACCAAGGGCTCTTTATTAGGAATTATGTGCATTGTTTTATTAGTTATTAGATAAGGGGAAAATAACAGATCTGTTGCTAGTAATATTTGGTCACCATAGATAAGGACATTATACAAAATGTATAACTTAGAGAGCGGTGATGGATAAATGAGAAAGGGTTAGATAAGGACTAAAATGATAAAATGAGACAGGTTTGGTTTGAATGCAAGCTGTCTCCCACAGGCCCTTGGTCTTCAGGATGTGCCGTTGTGCTAGATCTTATAACCTTTAGAAGGAGTTAGTGCTTGTCTGAAGGTTAGGGGTCACTGAAAGAAGACCTTAAGTTCTCTTTCCTTTTATTTGTTTTAATTAATTCATTTTGGATATCACATTATGTATCATAATTCCACTCACTTTCCCACTCCCTCCCATCTTCCTTTTGTTCTTGGACCTCTCCCACCCAGACAGAATAGAATTTAAAAGAAAAACCAAAAACCAACTAAACAACAACTGAACCACAAAACTCACTGTGAAGAGTCACCCATTATACCCGTTAGCTCATACAGTGTTTATTGCTATGAGTTATTGGTCTGGTACAGGGCCTCTGGCTTTTGCTACATTATTGGTACTGGGTCCTCAACCAGACTCCTCTTGGACATGTTGTCTTGTGTCATGGAGATCCTGCAGTTTTGAATCTGTAGGTCTGCCCCCTTCATATGCTCAAGCAGTTCATAGATAAGGTAGATGGTTGTTGGAGCTGGCTAACTCTTAGCCTTGGTTCTGGGAGGGGGGGTAGCTGGGTTGGTCAGCCTGAAGGTTTTTTTCTCATCATCCCACCTGGGAAAGCTCTCCAGCACTGCCCTGGCTTGCTCTCCAAATGCAGCAGGCAGTAAGCAGGGGCCTGTTCTGCTCTCAGGCCGAGTGCGGCCCACCCTCCTTCACATTATCAGTGCCAAAAAACTCTACTGTTTTGCCTGGGCAAAGGGCAGGGCCCACTCTCCTGATTGCAATAGTGGCCATACCAGGTGGTTGGGGTCAGTTTTCCTGCTCTCCTGCTCTCAGAGCCCGATCACTTGTACCCCACCAACTGGGTCATCCTAGAAGAGGTGCCGGGACTGCTCTCCTGAGTGCGGCCATTGATGAGGGACAGATTCAGCTGTTCCACTCTTGTGACCCCAGGAACAGCTTTTCTGGCCTTCAGTAGGTGGTGAAGGTCGGGGGGGCATCTCTCCCTGACCCACCACCCTGTGACAGCAGGGCTAGCTGTCCCAGTCCCATGACCTCAGAACAGTCTCACCTGAGCTCCTGCTAACAGGTTTAGGTCTGCTGTGCTGCCCACCCAAAGTGCAGGGCCTACTTTCTTGGGTGCTGCAGTTGGTGAGGGACAGGGCCAGTTCTCCTAGTACTGCAGTTGGTGAGGGGTTTGAGGCAATTCTGTGCAGTTGTGTGCAATCCTCACGACCTTCCATGGTAACAAGCACCTTGCACATGACTACAAACTGCAGCTGTTGTGGCTACAGGGCAAGCCTGGTTGACACCACAGCCCTTGGTGGCAATGCAGGCCACTCAGATCTGTATGGCCCTGACAGAGGCATAGTCCTTGGACACTAAGTTGGCCCTAGGTGGCGACCCATACCCCTGGAGTCCGTGTGGCCCTTGGTTGCAACATGGGCCATGGATATCAACATAGTCCCTTGTTGCAGTTGAACCATGGCCCCAGACATGGTCTTTGGCATCAGTCCAGACTTGGTTGGCAGTACAGGTCACTCTAATTGGCATCGACCCAGTAGCACCATGGCCCTGGAACACTAACATGGCCCCAGGTCAGACAGAATAGATTCCTGACATCTCCACAGGCTTTGTTTGTAACAGGAGCCTCAGACATCAACACAGACCCCGACTGTGACAGGGCCATGGACCCCAACACAGCACTACCACAACTAGGGCCCATATGATTCCATGACCCTGGGTGGCAGCTCAGGTCACTCAGGTCTGTATAGGTCTGACAATGGTACTGTGATTAGACACCAGCATGTCCACAGGTGGCAAACCATATCTTGGGTTACTGTGTGGTCTTTGGTGGTAACACCTGCCACAGACATCAACAAAGATTCAGGCTGCAGAAAGAGCATGGACCTAGACATTGTCATAGGCAGCAGCCCAAGGTGGATGTCATTGTGTCCTACTTGGCATTGCATGTCACCCAGATCAGAATGACCCCGGTGGCTGAGTACACACTAAATATCAACATGTTCCTAGGCGGCAAAAGAGCTTAAGATTCATAGCCTGGTTTTCTTGTTAATTCCCAACTCCCTGAATGCTGACATGATGGAAATAGTTATCCCTCGTTCCTGTTGCTGTGCCTTCCCCTTTATGACTGTGAACCAATGCAAAGATGTTTTCTTGCTCTTGGTTAAGTATTTGGTCAAATTAACAATGAAATTTACTGACAGAAGGGGAAGACTTTTTTAAAAAAAAAATGCTATCTCAAATTAATTTTTTCTCTGTAAGAAAAAATGCATCTTCTCAAAAAAAAGTGTGACAAGGAAATGCATTGCTCCACCTCGAAACAGCTTCACCTGGGATTTCTTTATCAATTAAACTTCTAGTTAAACTGATTTACTTTGATCCCCAAATCCAAAGATCTCACAAAGTACCATAAAAAGTTGATGGTAGTGTTAATTATTTAATCTATTTTGGTCTCCTTTCTGAATTCTCCTGCCTACTTTTTTTTTAATATTTGGTAGAATCAAAGGTGACCACCTTTGATGTTTTTCCCTAAGAATTCAATTTCTTACAGTGAACAGTGTAAGTGGCCCCTAGGAGTTTGTTTTTCTTATCAGGTAATTTAGTTGGCTGTTCATGAAGGCTCACCACTAAGGAAAACTAAAGACATGAGCTATAGAGGACAAGGAGAAGAGGAATTTAGAGGTGGCTGAATGTCTTCATGATGTGTAGCGTGAATTGACAGATATAATTCCAGCACTTCTGGGAAAACGCCTTTAAAATCTCCTGCAGTGATGGAACAGAAATAAAGAAGACTGTGTGTTAATGCAACGACAATAAAGATGACATTTCACTGTGTCAGACAATGCATTTCTACTAACAATTGTCAAGCATTTGAACATTTACTAAATTACAAACATGTAGTACGTCTGTAAACTTTTGAAAATGGCTGTCTCCCCAAAACATGACATTGGATAACAGTACCACTTGCACACTATCATGCTTAGTGGAGAAGCATGTCTCCACAGGAAGTCTGTGGAGAGCAATGTCTAATACAATGCTTATAAACTCAATCTCTCACCTGCCCGTCTTTCCCTGTTTCAACTTTCATCCCCTTCAGACCTGAGCTCTTGCATCTAGACTTTTCCTGGCTCACTCTTGCCTCATTTTTCATGTCACATTTTTCTTCTATAAAATAAGATGTTTTATACTGGCAATAAATTATACTGAAACCCAGCTGACATGAGATTCCCACCTTTACCAAATTGTAAGCAGCACCCTGCCAACCGAAGGGGGTCTAGGTCTGCACTTTGACAGTCAGCATATGCGCTCTTACACCAATGACCGTATTTTTAAATGCTCACCATTGTATACTAAAATAGTCAATGCCTCTCTGCCAAGCAGCTGTGATTTCACAGAGCTTTTATGTCTAATAATACCCCATTGGCTAAATGAGTTGCAACTTAGACCCCATGAACCGTGGCTATGAAAACCCTCTTTTTGACATTAAAAGAAAGCTTCCATGCATTCTCCTTCTGATGAATCATGTCTACATTTCTGTTTATAATATTAGGCAGCTGTTTGTTTTAAGTAGAGAGTTTGACTTCTTATCATTTTTCCTTTCCATGGATCTACATGAGGTTTAATACCATCACACATACCTCATTCCACTTATGTATTTTGGTATTAGTCCATTTAAAATACCCAGATTTTCTTACTTATAAATTAAGGATGCTTATTTCTAAGACAATCTTGGAAATTAAAATTCTATGACTGGATAGCAATTGGTTTATACCCAGGGGCCTCTTTGGCTATGTTACATCATGGTGGATGGGAGAGAAGGATCATAAAGTGAGACAGAAGATAAATACTGGGACCAGGTTTAATTTTTTTTTAATTTTGCTTATGTTTATGGGAATTTTGCCTTTGTTTATGTCTGTTCATGAATGCCCGGTGACCCCCAAACCAGAAGAAGATGTGAACAAATACTCTAAAATGGTAGTTTCAGAGAGAAGTGAGCCACCATATGAGTGCTGAATTGAATAGATCCTCTGGAAGAACACCTAGCGCTATTAAAAACTGAGCCATCTCTCCAGCTCTCACATTTAATATCTTAACAACATCAAGTGGTTGAGGAACTTACCAGCTTACCATATAAACTACAGAAATCCTTTCTGAAATTAGTGTTGCCTGTAACCTAACCAGCCTGTCTGTTAAATGTTTTAGTACTTCTTCGCAGAGCAGACTTCAAACACGGGAACCCTTGGGACATAAACCATAACAAATTACATCAATTAGATTATTGGAAAATTTTCATGTCAATGTTCATGATGACTCATCTATGAGATTACTACTATACCTAAATTATAATTATTTCATAAAATTAAATAAAATATATCAAACCCCAAAACAGCAACAAATACAAAGAGTTTCTATAGTATGTTTTCTTCTTTTCTTTTATAGACCACTATCTCCTGTTGGGTTCATATCATGAATTCTGAGATATTAAGATTTTTCAGCTCACAAGAAAGGAGCATGATATGGTCTCTTCAATAATAGCCTTTAGGATTATAAGATTGTCTCATGAATAGATACACTATTGGTTGTCTATTCCCAAACTCTCGATGTCCCAATTTCTTCTCACTTTTTGCCTCATGCCAACACAATGTTAATGCTTTTCCAAGATAACTCTTAGTGCATTGTTTGGGTTATTATAATTATTACTCTAAGAAGTTTACTTCTATATATGGGTGTTTTGTTTTCATGTATGTCTGTACACCTAGGAAAAGGATATCAGATTCCCTGGGACTGGAGATAGATGTGGCTGTGAGTTGCCACGAATTTGCTGGGAAGTAAACCTGGGTCCTCTGGAAGAGCAGTGTTTTCTTAACTGCTGAGCTATCTCTTCAGTCCCTGTTAGAGTTATTCTTAAAATTTTATACCGAGACAGAAGCATACTGCATTATAATTGAAATTATTAGTAATGTAAGTAACAAAAACTAATCCCAAATGTATGAAAATTGGGACTTCTTGATGAACCCTAATAACCATAATAATCACAACAGTGATATGGTCAAGATCATGAACAGACAACACTTGTTTTAGCTTGGTTTTCCAAATGTGTTCAAACCTCAGCTCCCTTTCAGCACTTCGGATCCATTAGAGTGGTGTCGTCAAGAAAGCATAAAAGTTAGTGTCAAGGAGAGACAGGGTGTATTTTAGCCCTAGGACTGTCTCTTGGCTGGGAAAAAGAGGAAATAAATCATTATTCGAAATCTATCCAGTGTTTTCACTTTTTTCATTGTCATTGCTAGCTGGCCTTAAAGGATATGATTATCCCAATATTAATAATTAAAAATCTAATCTTTGTTGTACACTGTACTGTATTATATAAGGGCATTTTATAGAAATGCAATATGCACCAAATAAAATTTTGAAAGATCAAAAGATATATTTTAAAATTGGAAAAATATATTTTGGGCTACTAATACAAAAAGCGTGCCTGTGTGCTGACATGTTCCAGAACACAATAGAGGAGTTACTTTGACAGTTTGCCTTAATGAACTTGTGAATAATCTCTGTGCAATTTGAGATTGAGAAATTTTGCCATATGTAATTAGTTAAAATATATAGATTATACCATGTTATAATTTGAGTAATTGCCTTCTCATTTACCATGAATTTATTATCAACTTGAAGATGAGAGACTACGGAGTAATTATGACATCTATCATTAATTGAATCGTAGTACAAGTGCTCTTATTATTCTTTGTATTTTTGACATGCTATATATGAGAGACTGTATCATGTGTAGATATCATACACATTGTTAAACACATTATATGTAAACTCAAATTGCACTGAGATTATTCACATGTTCATTAAGACAAATTCTCAAAGAACTCCTGTATTGTGTTCTGGAACAGCTTCAAGAAAGTGTCATAAATGAGAAGCCAAGACAATGGCACGGGGTTTTGATCCTACTTAATGTGCTGGCTTTGTGAGAGCCTAGCCAGTTTGGATGTTCACCTTCCTAGATATGGACGGAGGGGGGAGGACCTTAGACTTTCCACAGGGCAGGGAACCCTGACTGCTCTTTGGACTGGAGAGGGAGGGGGAGAGGAGTAGGGGGAGGAGGAGAAGGGTGGGAGGAGGGGGAGTAGGATGGGAGGAGGGGGAAGGAAATGGGAGGCTGGGAGGAGGCGAAAACTTGTTTTTTTCCTTTTCTCAATAAAAAAAATCTCAAAAAAAAAAGAAAGTGTCATAAAGCATGTGAGTTATTTTTCTTTGGAAGACGTGAACAACTTTGTTAATCCTCCTAGGGAGCAAATGACAAAGAAATGATTCACCTGAGTCCATCTTGATGAATGAGGGATTTCATTTTCCTGGGGTTATTTACAGGAGCATGGGTGATGAACGGGTGCTTCTTTGCTGCCAAGTCTATCCCAGCACAGGGATGGCTTGTGATGTTCTTATCCAAGGAGTTTCCTCTTCTGCTTGCAGGAAGTTCCCACCAGAGTCTCCTGTCCTCAGCTAATTTCTGCTGCTCTCAAAGTGTTGGGGAGGGGATTTGTGAATCTTAAACTTTCTGAGTTTCTTCATCCTTGTAAGTGTCATGGTTTTTCAAGATGCTGCATGTTTCATATGAGTTTTGCATCTCATGGTTCTGCTTTCTGCCTAAAGGAAGTAATGCTTCAGTTCAGAGAAGATCGCTGTACATGAAAGTAGACATAGCATTGATGACCCTTTTAGTTTAATTTACCGTGATTTAATTCTCCAAAAGAAACTATAAATGCTTGACCAATGTATTTCAAATCAACTTCCTGTCTGATATTATATACTTTCCATCAGATTCATTATATTTATCCAACCTTGCCCATTCCCCTATACGCTTAATGTTGCCTATATGGGTCTCTAAATGCCTATGCACTATTTTAGGTTTTCCTTCCTCCCTAAATTTAAATACAAACATTTAAAAAATTTCCATTAATTCTGTCTTGTTCATGTCTTTATTGTCCTCATTTTCTGATATCTTTCTTCTTCCTATCACTTCATTCCATTGCTTTAGATCATTGTAGTAATTTAACTCATTTTAAAAATACTTTCTTATGTTGCAAAGATATGACATATTATCATCAAATGATAAAGTTGAGTGTATTATATTAAATAGCTTAGATTCTCTGGAAATAACCCTCTAGTCTAAAAGATGTGTTTTAATATCTTTAACTAGTATACAATATCATTGAGCAACTGGCCCCACGTACTCCATGGTGCCCAAACCACAATTTTACTTTCACTACTTGGTTTTTCACTCCTAATTATGATAGGATGAGACATTCATTCAACAAATGTATATTGGTTTCCTGTTCTATACCAGGTACAGATCAGAATTTAGAAATTTAAGTGTAAGTCAGCATAGCATGCCACCATGAAGTTATAGCATTCTGTGTATGCATATACAATATCAATGCACTGTATAAGTGAAGTACACTTCAGGAATGTTCAGAAATTAGAAAAATCAAGGGACTAGAACAGAGCTGTTCACTTAGAAATAACAGATTATATCCATGTAAGGATATCAGTATGAGAGATAACTTGACTGTGGAAGAAACTGGGTGAGCTGTTTTTTATGGATCACAGGATTATACAGACAATGAATGATTATGCGTTTCTATTTGCTTTTTTTTTTTTTTTTTTTTTTTTTTTTTTGTTATAGTTTGATATAATTCAGCATATGAATAATGCTTGAAGGTAAATTAACATCGCAAAGAAAGGATATACCATAATATAAAGTAATTTAACATTTATAATGCAAGAGACCATTTATTAAAGAAAATACCATTATGTAATAATGAGGCTCATAATTTCTTATGGAAATAATACTGTATTAATTTGATGTATTCATACTAACAGTGAACATGATATTTAAAATTTGGCTGTCACATAATTACGCTGCTACTTGGTGAAATGTTATATTGTCACCTACAAAAACCCTTCTTTGAGTGAAGATCCGTGATCTTTAGCTTCGGTGGCAGGTTGTAGCACGCTCCTGAGGTTATTTTTAAATGAAGAGGTGGGAGATATATTTTATGTTTTTAGGGACCCTGTTAAATTAATGGGAACAAGAGAAAAATTCCTAGTAATATATTGGTTAAGGGATAACAGTGGAATTATCTAAGAATAACACTGGCAGGGGGAAAAACTATTTCAGAGGTACAGACATCAGAATCAATGCCTACAATAATACTGGTATAAAAAAGAACAAGATAAAAATTTGGTTCAGTGAATTGTTCTCCTTATCTTGTTGTACACCATCACAGCAAATTTGGGAAAGTTTTAAAAATAATTGTGCCTGATAGATTTTTAGAATGATGGTGTTAGTGCTTGCTGAGCCATCTCCATAGACTAGATATACCTTGATGAGTTTGGAATGATGGTTTAGTGCTGGGAGAGGTATCTCAATAGACTAGATCTACCTTGATGAGTTTGGAATGATGGTGTTAGTGCTTGCTGAGACATCTCCAAAGACTAGATCTACCTTGATGAGTTTCGGATGATAGTGTTAGTGTTTGCTGAGACATCTCTATAGACTAGATCTACTGTGATGAGTTTGGCCATCTATATATTTATTAAGTAAGAAGACTGAATTTATAACACATATTCAAGAAATTTAAAAATTATTTATTTTAAATTTGATATTATTTTTATTTTTTAAAAAAGATTTTTTTAAACTTTTCTATTAATTTTATTGAGCTATACATTTTTCTATGGTTCCCTCCCTTCTTTTCCCCTCCTCTTCAACCTTCTCTCATGGTCCCCATGCTCCACATTTCCTCAAGAGATCTTTTCTGTTTCTAATTCAGATGGAGAATAGATCCATGTATGTCCCTTTTAGGGTACTTATTATTGTCTAGGTTCTCTGGGATTATGACATGTAGGCTGATTTTCTTTGCTTTATGTGTAAAAGCCACTTATGAGTGAGTACATAGGATGCTTGTCTTTCTGGGTCTGAGTTACCTATAAACATATTACATCATTCTGCTCCCTTCTCTTTTCTCACACAAAACTCTTCCATTACCACTTTTGCTCTTTGTCAAATTAAAAAAAAAGAGGTCATAGATTGGAAAAAGAGAATTTGGAAGAAGGAAAAGGAAGGCAGAAATTATGTAATGGAAGAGCACACTGATTGGTTATCCCTTATTAGTGGTCAGCTGTGGAAACATATATGCAAGTAACATCATTCAGAAAATTTTGACACAAAGATTTACTGTAGAAATAAATAGGATTTCAAAGGAGAATTTAGATGGTGAGAAGAAAGTATATATTGAGCTAAACTGCTAAGGAGTTTCAGTGTTTAGGACAGTAATATTTCTCAGGGTAAATGACAGAAGAGATGGTTAGGAAGAAAATAATACAAAATCCATGAAACAATATTTCAAATAATCATAGATTAAAGTAAAGCACCGACTTAAAAGTGTCTGCTGTGCTGGAGAAACAAATCACTGCCTGTTAGAGAATGACAGAGTTGGACTTGTCTAAAAGTTGCAAGGAAAGAGCCAGGAGGCAAGAACTACTGAAGACGTGGAGAAGAAGAGGAACGTTTAGAGCTAGCATTATGATAATGTTGGGCAGTACAACATTCTGTGTGAAGGTAGAAGGACTGATCTCAAGAAGAAATTTTTTTTCTATCCATAGAAAACGAAAGGATGGGTGAAGCTGAAATAGAAAGTTTAATATATAAAACAGAGAAAAAAGTTACCCCTTGAATTCTTAGCACTTCCTCTTGCTCTACATGATGCTAATTCAGTGTTATGACTTTTACATTCAATCACTACAACTATAAAGCCCTTGTGGGTTTAGTGCCACAAATATTGATTATAGATTATGTATACTGCCCTCCATCTTATCCCCTTTCCTCTTCATTCTGTTTCACTGTCTCCTGCTCCTCTCCCCTCTCTTTCATCTAATGTCTGTCTGCCTCAACCTCTAATTTGCCATATTCCTCACTGACACAGACATACAAATGTAAAAACTGAAGCTGTCATTGATGTATCTCTTTTCAGACAATGAGACACTATACTTTTTTTTTTCCTGTGATGAGACCCTAAATCTATTATCAAAAGGTAGACACATGAAAGGTGAAAGTTTGTGCTTTTCTAGGGAATGGAGATGTAGTTTGGAACTCAATGGCCTCCTTTCATTTGCTGTGAAGCTGCTGTCCTCAAACGTCAGATTCTTATACTGGACTAAATTCAGAGTTGAGCTAACTCTCTGATGGAAGGATTGTGGTTTCAGACTAGTCTTTGATCCTTTGATCTTTTACATCTAGAATTTGTTTATGCTTGTTTGCTCACACAAATTCCTTCTTTCCACATTCACTCAGTTCCTGATTCCTGACCTTCTCGTGTTCGGTTGCTTAGGCACCTTTGTTATATTTAGAAGGACACGTGATTATAGAGTGGTTTTTCATGGCAATGGTTTATTTTTTAAAATGCCAGTGAATACAGAACAATGTATTTTAAAGAATAATGATGACTTATCTGTACTGGCAGGTACTTCAGGTGGCTACAGATAGTAATTGATTATCTCCTATGAAACAGAAAGCAATGTTATACAATAAGGGTGAGAAGAGGAAAAGTATACTCTGAACTTCAAGATTCTGGAAATACATGGAAATTTCATTAGGGAGAAATTACAGGCTTTGTAGGAGGAGAAAAGGATTCTGAGAGGATTTAGAAACCAGTTGAGACTGGAAATTATGAAGGTCAGAATGCATTTAGTGTGCAATTATCAAATACACAACATTGCTCTATAAAGCTGTCTTTGTGGATTCAAATACCCCTCTCTAGTTTGAAATTTGAATTTTAGAAATAAACTCATGTGACTTATTCTCTATGTGGCTTTCATAGTGTTAGCTGAAAGATTACAATTGATCTTGGTTTTTCTTACACTTAAAATTACTTCTGTTTAATTTCTTACAATCTTTGTTTAATTTGTTCAAATGTAAAATATGGACAAATAACAATGTCTATCTCATAGGGTTTCTCTGGGGGTTAAGGGAAGTCAAACATAAAGTACTGAAGCTACGCCTGCCATGTTTAAGTGTTCTGTTATCTGCTTCGCTCTCATTTCTGTTCTGCTTCTTCCAAATCATACTCGGGTTCTATGTTATTAGCATGCTAAATATCTACCCAGTTTGTTCAATCCGATAGAAAAAGTTATTGTAAATGTTATCACCATTGTTATAATTTATCTTTTCTGAATTTTATAATAACTGATTGCCCTTAATCGATTTAAACAAAAATGTCTTCATATTTTTAAAATCTTCATATAGTCTTGGTAATGAACCTGTACACAAGTGGTTGGTGATTAAATGAATGATAATTAATATAACAAGTTTGTGCATGTACATTTGCAAAAATCTGACATGAATAGATGAAGGCTACTTTAGATACAATATAAAATCATTGAGAAAAACATACACATAAGTAATCTTTATAATCACAATGAGTATCATACTTGGCTATTATAGATAGTCTATTTAATTTTCTTGAACTTTGTGTTGACCAACTGAAAACTCAATATAAAGGTGTCCAAATCATAAGAGTGCAGCAGATTCATCCATAAGGTAATTATCACTATTGCTACCAAAAGTTACCTTTTGATTGTTTCAGTTACTGTAACAATTCACCTGAGAAATTAATTTTTTGGATCTTAAAATGCAATTTATACTTTAATTAAATTCTGTAATATTGTAATTGGTAGAAGTTGGAATGGTGAGTTGAAGGTTAAGATTTTCAGGTGGTACTATGTCAGCAATATTCTGATTTTTACTCACATAATAAGAAAGAAATTGTGTATAAAAGGTCATGACATCTTTGCTATAAAATACAATATCTAAAGAGACTTATTTTAGGTTCAAAACAACCAAAATACAAAATTTTATGGAAATAAGAGCTGCAATTATTACTCATGCTTGTTGTATAATGAGTTTAAGACCTCAGCATGAAAGGTTACAGAAGTCTAACAGTATTCTGAGATGAGCTACGATGCTGATATCAGTAAAAAATAAGGGATACAAAGAGAGCTCGAATTCTTTAATCAATGATACATCCTAAGACCAGTCTCTAAAATGAAGAATATTATGTTAAATATTTTTAAGACACAAAGAAGAACATTTCATATTAAATGTCCTTCATTTTATTATTTAAGGTTTTATTTTTTACTTTATAAATAATACCAATCAAAATTTCCACTTCCTCCCCTCCTCCCACCCCCTCCCGCTCCCTCCTCCTCCCCCCTCCAATCCTAAGAGAGGGCTGGGTACCCTGCCCTGTGGCTCAGGAAGATATGCATCCAAACAGACTAAGATCCCCAAAAGCCAGTACATTCAGTAGAGACAAATCCCAGAGCCATTATCATTTACTTCTCAGTCTGCCCCAATTATCAGCCACATTCAGAGGGTACAGTTTGATCCCACGCTCATTCATTCCCAGTCTAGCTGGCTTTGGTGAGCTCCCATTAGATCAGGCACACTGTCTCATTGGGTGGACCAACCCCTCGTGGTCCTGACTTTTTTGCTCATATTCTCCCTCCTTCTGTTCTTCAACTGGACATGGGAAATGCAAATCAAAACAACTTTGAGATACCATCTTACACCTGTCAGAATGGCTATAATCAAAAACACCAATGATAGCCTGCTTATGCTGGAGAGGATGTGGAGTAAGGTGAGCACTCATCCATTGCTGGTGGGAATGCCAACTTGTGCAACGACTTTGGAAATAAGTGTGTCGGTTTCTCAGAAAATTGGGAGTCAGTCTACCTCAGGGTCCAGCAATACCACTCTTGGGAATATACCCAAGATTTACCCAATCATACTACAAAAGTATTTATTCAACTATGTTCATAGCAGCATTATTTGTAATAGCCAGAACCTGGAAAGGTGGGTGTTAAATGTTATCTGAAACATTGCTAATACATAACATATGCAAATTTTAGTGTATTTTTGAGGGCCAGAGGAAGATAAATGTTAAATGATTTAGAACATTGTTGGTAATATGGTTAGGGTTCACTAATAGTGAGTAATTTTCTCTAGGTTGAGTCATACTACTAAATTAGAGACTGCTTTGATTTGTTAATTGAGTAATAATTGTGTTTTTTTATAACAAAAAAGAAAGATGAAAAAATGATTGTCAGATGATGTTATACTCATGCTTTTCTATTTGACTCCTGCATCTTCATCATACAGAATATCTATATCTTAATCTATAAAATACTCCACTTAACTTGGTTCAGCATCACCCTTCAGTAAATCTTGAGGAAAAATATTCCATTTCTTTCTATCATTTTTCACAATGTATATGAGAAATAATTCTAGTCCCCAATAATCATAGTCAAGACCTTCTTTTTCAACTGACCTTATTCGCTCCCAGACTTATTTAGTTTTTAAGATATGGCGTCCTTCTTCAATGTTTCCACTGACTTTTTTACCAGCTGCCATAACTGCTAAGTGGCTCATTCAGCTTCACTTTGATGCTCTTTGAATATACTTTTGGCATTCTCTAGAATATCTTTCTTTAGTCTTCCATTTTTTTCACATGTTTTTTTTTTGATTGACAAGCGAGTTCACACATTTCTTCTTCTACAGGAATCTCTCTGATCATGCCTTATCTAGACGTAGCTGTTCACCCTTGTCCTTGGGTCAGCATGCAGAGCGTGTTTTGTGGGGGCCTTCCTACTCTGATGAGTTTATGCTTGCATAATTGCTCTCACCAGCTGACCCTTATTCACAAGAGGAGCACAAATTTATTCTCCTTTTAAACTTACAAGACTTGCCAAAGGCAGTGGATAAATAATGAAATTTAACTTGATTTATGGTTTATGTAGTATTGATAATAAAACTTTATATCATGGAAATAGACTATGCCTTGTGTCTTACAAAGCTTTGTTGTCCAGATTTATGAGTTATGAAAAAGCCCCATCATCTCTACAGGATTGTGTTTTCCTTAAATTGACAATAAAATAGTCTTTTAACTAAATATATATCACAAATAGTGCTCTTTTAACTAAATATATATCACAATTTAAAGATTTTTTTAACCATGACAATAAGCCAAAATGTCTTTTAAAATATTGGAAAAGTCTTGTTTTTCAATTAATTCAAACCATGCAAACTTTAGATTTCTGAATCACTGAACTTTCCTTGCATAGATAGCTATATTTAATGTCATATTGTAAAATGCCTATAATATCAAAGAGTTTTTGATTACAGTGACTTGGAGGGAAACGTAGTCTCATTTGTTTTAATGCTTTTCTTTCTAGAGTATTAATGATATATTACTAAGTTAAAAGCAAAAAAATCACACATTTATTTGATTGTGAGTTGAATTAAATCCATGGATACTAAGCATAATAAAACTGGATTATCTTTTTCAACATTTTTGGAGATTAAATTTTTCCCTCATTTATTATTTAGTGTGGGAATACTTATAGCCAAAAGTAAAATTAGAAGTATTTTCCAAGTGCTTAAGGCCTCATGTATGATAGATATATACACTCTGAAAATGTTTTTTACAATATACTTGGGGGATATGGAGCAAGGGATAATGGAGATCATAAAACAACATGAGTAAAGGGGAAAATTTGAAGGAAAATTTGATTTTATTTTTTAATGTAAAACTAATTTTAAATTTACATATTTATTTTTATTGTTTTATTATTGCCACATAAGTATAATATCTAGATCAAGTAATGCCCATTCCCTTTTTATAAATCCTTCCTTTGCCTCCACACCCTGTTTTCCCTTTCAGGTTTATAAACTTTTTGTCTTTTAGTGAAAAGTCTTCTATGTTTGTGAAATGAAAAATACTGTTATATTTGCTTTCCGTTACTATGGTTTCAGATCATTTTCGAAATTATGATGTACTCTTTAACTGAACAAGTTTTAAAGGATGTCACATGACAACATACATGAAGTTTGTCGATAAAAAGCAATTATGATACATCCATAGTCAGAAGGAAGTTTATGGATGTTCCATTCTGTGAAAAACAAAGACTAGAGATCAGTCTGAAAATGTCAGGGCCTAGATTAGTAGAGTATTGAAGTTTCAATTATAATCCATCTGGAAATTCAAATCCCCTCATTTCTTTTTGGTCTTACGTTTGAATGTATAAAATAATGTTAGTTTGTGTATATAAAGACACATTTGTCGACATACCCATTATCTCAAATACTAAACATTTCTTGTGGTAGGAACATTTGAATTTATTCCCTTTGTAATTTAGAAATGTTGATAGAACCAGTGATTCACTATATTCAGTATCTGGGCAAGAAACTCAAAGAAGAAAAAAAATCATTCCTTCTCTTTAAAGGAAGCTTTCTAGCTTTTGATCGTTACTGCTGAATTGTGCACACCCATCCTAACCTTTGGTGATATTGTTACCTTTCTACTTCAGTTAGTTTTAGAGTTCACATCTAAGTTATAATACATAACATATGCTTTCCCCTTTCTGTTTATTTTTCATTTAATTCAACACTGACTCAGAATTATATTTTCACAAAAATTCATTTATAGGTGTGCATAATACACTATATCATATCTTGTTCATCTATGCATTTGTTAATGAACATTTAAAGTGACTCCATATATAGAGTTTTATAATAACATTACAATAGTTCAAATGTACCGATCTTAACTCTTCTAGGCAAATAACCATTAATTAGAATTTTTGGTTATTTGGAATTTTTAATTCTAGGTGGTAATTACATCTCTTTAATTTAGGGATAATTCTGAAATTCAAATGTAAAGCTTTACACATTTTGGATAAGTATTGTATTTCTGAACTAATCTGCCAACCCTTATTTATAAATTTTTGATGGACTTCCATGTTTTTATAATGCCTGTATTCATTTGCATTCCCATCAAAGTTTACAAAAGGAACTATTATTTTACAGAAAGCACACTCACACATATTTTCTGTCACACAAACACAAGCATATTCTGTGTCTCTCTCTTTCACACACACACACACACACACACACACATCCTCTCATTTTTATTACCATATTAAAACATGAATCTGGAAAAGTTTTTTACAAAAATTCAATTTTAGAAAAATGTCTCAAGCATGGTCCTGCCCAGCGCCATAATGGGTGGCACAGGACAGAGAAATCCGTATACAGGCCTGGGCACTCTTCTGTCCCAGACTCTGAGTAGAAAACTGGGGTCTGCCTGTTGTCTGGTGGCATACCTGAAGAGATAAAAGCAGTGAGGAGCAGTCTGATGTCGTTGGCTTCATTGCCACCCAGAGCCATGGCTGCTGCAGGAGCCCGTATCTGCTTTCATCACCCCGATGCAGTCCCAGTGTGTCTTGTTATCTGTGACACCTGTTGCCAGGAACCTCAGAGAGGATAGGGCTGTAAAGAGTTGCCTCCCCCCACTGACTGCAACACTAGGGCGAACTGGTCCTACCCCTCACTGACAGAAGCACACGGAAGAGATGGTCCTACACTTCACCTGGGCAGCCCAGTAGAGCTGGTTGTGTTTGCGGGGCATGGGCAAGCTGTCCCTGAGGGCGTGAGGATGGGAGAGCAGGTTACATCCATCTTGTCTGCCCTGTGGTGGTGTGAGTGAGGGAAATATGCCCTCTCCCCTTGCGCCTTGCCCACCTGCAGCAGATGGGGGACCTGACCCAACCTCTCACCTGCTGCAGCATTAGGAAGAGTTGGGCAGCACAGTACAGTTGACACTGTAGACAGGGGTTCAGGTGAACCTGCCCTGAGGGCATAAGAAGGGAGGGTACTGTCTCCCTTGTCTATGGTGTGGTGGGGGGAGGTAGAGGAAGAGATGCCTTTCCCCTTGCTCCTACCACCTGTGGTGGGCAACGGCGCTGACCGTCCCCTTTACCAGCCGCAGCACTCAGGAAAGTGGGCCCTGCACCTCATCTAGGCAGCAGAGTAGACTTGAGCGTGTTGACACTAATGTATATGGACTGGAACCAAGAACTTGAGCATTGGAAATGTAACTCCACTCCTTATCTACCAGATGATGGTATGGGTGGAGGGATGGACATTCCCCCTTCCCCCATCCCTATCTGAGTGTGGCAGGAGGAAGAGCTGGCCCTGAGGTCATAAAACTGGGAGAGATGTCCCTGTCCCTGCACCTTGTTCATCGCTTCAAGGGGTGAACTAGCCAGGGCAATGTTCAGAACTCACCTTGGTGGTGAGGACAGGGGGAGAACTGGTGAGATCCCATCCCTGCAGAGCTACCCAGATCCAGAATCAGGGTTATCAGGTTTTATTTCTCCTAAATTTTATTTTATTTTTGGGGAAGGTTGCAAAGGCAGAGGTAATTACAAAGGGATGAAGAAATGAATGGGAACAATATGCATGATATGAAAGACACAAAGAATTTTTTAAAAAGTAAAAAAAGAAAAATGTACTCAGGTAAAAATGTTGAAAATATTTTTAGGTTTTTGTAGAAAAACCCATAAAAGGATCAAAACCTAGTGCTATTTTCCTTGGCTTCTCATCAGCCTTCATTGTCCGCCATGTTCAGAAAGTTCGGTTTCATCCCATGCTTATTCAGTCCCAGTCCAGCTGGCCTTGGTGAGCTCCCAATAGATCAGTTCCACTGCCACAGTGGGTGGGTGCACCCCTCGTGGTCCTGACTTCCTTGCTCATGTTCTCCCTCCTGCTCCTCATTTGGATCTTAAGAGCTCAGTCCGGTGCTCCTATTTGGGTCTCTGTCTCTATCTCGATCCATCGCCAGATGAAGGTTCTAAGGTGATATGCAAGATATTCATCAGTATGGCTATAGGATAGGGTCATTTCAGGTTCTCTCTCCTCAGTTGCCCAAGGTACTATCTGGGGACATCTCCCTGGACACCTGAAAGCCCCTCTAGAGTCAAGTCTCTTGCCAACCCTAACAACTGGCTTTGTGGGAGCCTAGCCGGTTTGGATGTTCACCCTCCTTGACCTGGATAGAAGTGGGAGGACCTTGGACTTCCCACAGGGCAGGGAATCTGGACTGCTCTTCATTCTCGAGAGGGAGGGGGAATAGAGTAGGGGGGAGGAGAGGGGGAGGGGATGGGGGGAAGGGGCAATGTGTGGGAGGAGGGGGAGCGAAATGGGAAATGGGGAGGAGGCGGGAATTTTTTTTCAACAACTAAAATAAATAAATAAAATAAAATAAAATAGAATAAAAAGAACCCATAAAAGCAAACGTTGGGAAATTCATTAATGAACTGCACGTGAGAAAACCTTCTGTCTGGAATCTTGCTCTATTTTGGTCAGGGCACTTGATGATTATTCTCTGATTGAAGGCTTAACATTTCAATATATACCTTTGAAATTTTATCACTAGAAGAAAAATATTTATACACATGTTTCATAATTCTTTAAAATTAAAACAAAGCATAAAATGTCTTAAAATATAAAACTTTTGAGATATAAGACATAAATGATCTCTTACTACACATTCACAAGGTTTAACTGTATAGTTTGTATTTCTGTGCCACCTAATGTCATACAACCAGACAAATTCAATATTTTTCATCTTTAATTCACTTAATTAACATGTGTTGTATACTTTATACATCTTGACTTTTGTTGGAGAATGAATATAACACTAATTAAACAAAGTCTGTGCTGTATAACCAGAAAGAAATGGTTTTAGAAAAACTATATGTTAAACTAAATCCTTTGAATCTGATGTAACATCTTTGAATATAGCATTTCTTCTTTTTGTTTTATGAACAATATAACTTAAAAGGTGTTGCCTGATTCATTAATTCTACTATCTACCCGCTCTCATACAACAAAACTCTGAGCTGATTGTCACAGTTGCAAATTATTTTTGAAACAATTTGCAAGACTAAATTACGACTACCTCTTAAACATACACATATTTAGCAGAGAAAAATACATGCTAGGGGATGCAATGAACATCTTGAAGAAATATGATAGTAAAAGTAGTATTCTAGAAGATGGTCTTTTATCCAAATTTAACATATTCTAAACCAGATATCACTTATGCTTTTTATTATATAGTCTATTTGAAAAATACTCACCTGCTCAAAAAAAGGACAAACATAATTACAGTTGTAATTTTCCACTTGCAGTGATTTTGTAGATGTAGGATTACTATAGAAAACTCAAAGAAAAAAAAGTAACTATCTTGGTAGTCTCTGTTACTAGTGGTGAAGAAAGTTTAATTTCACTTCATTATAATCAAAATCTTTCCCAGGGTGGAATTCCTATTTATAATAAGATCCAACTGTATTATTAGAATAATAATGTATATTTTCTAAACTACATGCTTATTTTGCTAATAGTTGAGAACTTGTGTTGTGTGCATGTGCACATGTATGTGTGTCTTCAAGATACTTGTCTGCGATGTAGATACTACGTAGATACTCTGGGAAAATCTTCATGTGATAAATTCTTGATTAGTATTTCTTAATATGTGATCAGCAGTCACTTGGACTTCTAGATTTCTTCTTTAGCTAGCATGGTCTTGGTCCAAATATGTTTTAAACCAAAATGGGTTGCTGGATTTAATAATCTGTTAGTATGGCCATTCAGGGACAGTACCCATAATTAAATGCTACATTTTTGTTGTGACATTAGACTCTAGATCTGGAAAGCTATAAGTGTGTGTGTGCACATACTTGCATATGTCTCACATATTTAAATTCATGACTTAAAACTTCTATATTCTTTGTGCTTATTTAATGTGGGTTAAGAAAGAAATTTAAAAATATAAAGAAGCACAATTACAATGCTTAGTGTAATTGGTCATTTATATTAATTTTTTTTATTTCTTAGACACCCAGAGAGCAATAGATCATTCATGGGAATATGTTATTCATTGGCTTCTTGGTCTGATGCATACTCTTAAATATTGTGGCCAATTTATTTAGTTTCTATATCTGTTTCTAAATCTGGTCCATTACTAGGAAACATAAAGGTTCCTCCCTCTTATGGTTACTATTCTCAACTTACAAAACCTAGGTTCATATAGCAGACACACTTCTGAGAATTTGTGAGGGATAATTTTTGAGGTGGGAAGACCCACCCTAACTATGAATGGCACTATTCTATATGCTGGCATCCTGGGCCAAATAAAAAAAGAGAAATGGAGCCAAGTATGAACTCTCATCCATGTTGCCACCATGCAAACCATAGCACATTGCTCACAAACCCCATTCAAATGCCGAGTCTTCTGAAAGAGCCAGAGGTTGCGCTGGCAGCAAGGCCCAGAAAGCCCACATTTCAAAATGGTGTGACTTTGTTTTTGATGCCACTGAGTCAAGAAGCCTCTCTTAAAGGAGCTTTGGCACACTGCCAGCAAACAGCAAGAAGCTGTGCTAAACTTTGTACTTTTGTGTCTAGAATTACTTCTCAAGCTCTCTCAAGTTTTAAGTGGATTTAGTCAACCATGTTGGTGCCAATTCTACACCAAACTACCACACAATATAGTAAGTTATTATGTAAAATGTGGGCACTATTACATGAGACACTGAAAGCTTCCAGACATTCAATATTAATAAGCCATAACAATAAACGATATGTTTTAATATATATGAATGTATTTTAATAAAAGGTCTTGAAGTATGTATAGAAGTTCTGCTGTCTTGCCCATTTTTCCACAGGAAGGAAGAGAGCATGGCATTAATATAGAAGTTACAAAATGTTTATCCACAAAGTGTTCAGAAAACATATGGTACAGATATTTGATTTCCTAGTAACATAATTTAACATGGGAGTAAAGGTCAGAGAACATGTACTTTAAACACTTCATCCTGACTTCTTATATCATCTGATGCTAACACCTGTGTGTCTGGTGTCCTGGTCTTCAGTAACAAGTCTGTGGTATCGCTAAGAAGAGATATAACACCTGGTGCTGGGATAAGCCTTGAGGGGGTATGTGAGGGTTTTGCATTATCTGAGGCATTGAAGACTGGTCTGAAATTGGGGTTCACTAAGAAGGGGGTCCCATGATGTTTTCTTCTACATGTGGATTCAAGTCCCTAACCCTTTCACTAAGTGAGTAGTGTCTCCCTCCATGCTGTACTGCTTGGTTCAGACATGGATCTCATACGTAATGTAGACTCTTTATTCTACCCTCATCAATAATGTCCCCCTTCTCCAAGCGCCTCATATAATAATTCTTCTCCTGTTTCCCTCAACTTTTGCCAAAGTATTTGTGTGGTTGAGTAGTTGATAATATGCATTTTATAAATTTATATGTGTGTGTGTGTGTGTGTGTGTGTGTGTGTGTGTGTGTGTGTTTGTGCATTGTTGTTGTATCAGGCGAGGTATATCAAAGGATAACTTAATGGAGTTGTGTCTCTTCATCTCCATTGTAGATATTAGGGATTGAACCCAGGTTTTGTGTGATGCTTCTTTACCCATTGAGTAATCTCATTTTCCGGTCCCTCAATTAGTGTTTCCATGAAACAATGAAGGTTGAAAAGTACTCATTTTTATATAAATGAAGAATTTCAAGTTAAGTTGAAATATACTTTCAATCAATGGAGTGAAATTGTCTTGAGAGGCTGTAATAGTATTATTCCTTGTTACTTCAGCTCAAATTAAAAAGAAACCAGTATTAATGAAGAATACATCTGTAGTAACACATAGAAGTTAAAATTTACCTTCTTGAAATTTGCTTGCTCTGCATTTTTGCAAGTTATTCAGTCTATTTTATAAACATTAATTTCAAGTAATTTTTATCTATATATGTACATATAAATGAGTTATAATGTTATAATGTTTCAATCAATAATACATACTATTTTAAGTAGTTATGTTTAAAGTCTCACTGTGGGCAGCAAAATAAACTTTTTGTGGTACCTCATGGGTATTTTTCCTGTAGAATATTGTTAAAGTTGCTTCTGTCAATAAGGTGCAGGCCACGTGTATTAGGTGCTCATTCAGGTGGTGCCAAGGATTAGCCTTCAGATGTTTACCAGTCTGAGATTTTTATTCCCAATGTTAAGCCTATTCACAATGTTCAATTCCTAACCATTTCTAAGGAGTTTCCCCTACCATCAAATTATATCTCCCATGAGCAGACCCTATGAGGTAGCTCCTGGTGGTAAATAAAGTCCCACGCCAGCTGTGAATGGGCTGTGTGCAGAGCTGGCTCTGCTGGGAACGTGACCTATACCTTGTCTTCTTCATTTCCACAGGGAATAGTTGTAGCATTGGAACATAGACTACCTGAATGGTTTTTATTCTTCCCAATTCCTTATGTAAAAACAGTTCATGATTACTTCTTTTCAACAACCATAAAATAGCATATTTTATATTACAATTGTGAGGTAAGAGCAGGTTTTCAAAATAAGGAAGCTAGATAACAAAAAAATGTTTGTATGTACTATAAGCACAAGCTAATTTTAATAAGCTGGTCCATTCTGGAATTTGGGGCATTTCAGGGATGAGGCAGAAACCTAGTGGAATGGAAACTCCACAGAATCTATGAGAGTAACCCTAGTTAAGATTTCTGGTTACTGGGGACAAAGAGCCTAAACTGGCAGAAACACCGGTACATCAACCTAGCCACCAAAATCTTTGGCACAAAGTTTGTCCTGCCTTCAGAGTGTTCTGGGATCAGAGCCTAGCAGAATTGTCATCAAAGAGACCAGAGAGACTTCTTCCAGCAACTGATGGGGGCAGACACAGAGTCCCACAGCCTAACAACAAGCAGAGCTCTGGGAATCCTACTGAGGAGGGGGAAGAAGGAACAGGAACAGAGAGAGCAGAGGGGTCAGAAACACTGAAAGAACATGACCCACAGAAGCAACTGACCAGGACTCATGTGGGCTCACAGAAATCAGGAAACCTGTAGGGTTCTGACCTAGGTCCTCTGCATGTACGATATGGCTAAGTAACTTGATATTCTTGTGGGACTCCTAATAGTGGGAGCAGGGGCTGTCTCTGACTCTTTTTGTCTACTTGTGGGACCCTATTCCTTCCCCTGGGATACCTAGTTCAGCCTTGATATGATGGTATGAGCCTGGTCTTGTTACACCTTTTTATGCCATGTTTGGTTGATATCCCTGGGAGGCCTACTCTTAAATGTGGGGAGTCAGAAGGAGAGGTAGATGGGGAGAAAGGGGATATGGAGCAGAAACTGTAGGAGGTAAGGGAGACTGGTATGGACATAATATATGAGAGAAGTAAAAGAAAGAAAATGTTGATAGTATATTCATGTCTATACTCCATTTCATAAAACATGTTCCTTTATAAACTTCCATTGCATAGGAATTGTCTGTGTAAAGCAAATATGGAAATCAAGGACAGCAATAAAATAAATCAAACTCAGAATGATGAAAGAAGCAACTTGGGATGCTCCCTTAAAAAATAATATGACTTTTAAATCAACTCATCGTTGTCTGGCATTTCTACTGATTAATGCCAGGGTTCTCTGGGAAATTCTAATAGGGTAAACAAGGAAAAAATGAATTTCTTGAAATAAGATGAGGGCCAGTTTAAGATATTAATGACTCAGCTATGTCTGTTTATCAGAAATGTTTACAGCCTGAAGCAGGATTCACTTCACTCTGAGTTTTCCACAGTTGAACACAATAGCCTCTCTCTTTGCACATCATTGACTTTCATCGCATCTAACACCGAGAAATAAAGCCAAGCCCTAGTCTTAATTACAAGCTACCAATTATTGTTAGTTTTAATTAAATGGAATATTTTCTGAGTACGTTTAGTTATGGAAGTGCTTGGAACAATGCCACTGAGAAACAGAATGTGCCATACACTTTCAGCTATAAAGTGTCACGGTTGATAAGAAACTCATGGAAAGTCTTTCAAAGGACTTCTGGATTAACTTTTGCAGATGTGCACTTTGGATCCATCAATCTTTATGGCAACACATTTTAATAAATGAACTGTGGTTTATATTTTAAAGCACTATACTGTTTATCGTTAAAGCAATTACGCTTCCCTCTGTCTCCTGAACTAAAGGGAGGCTGTCCATGGAATACAGTAACCACAAGTTTGTAGTAGTAATTACTGTAGTTTAAATGCAGAGCCTTAGCCACCCTCCAAACTGTCATAAACCTCCTTGTCATGAGGTAAGCTTCATTGACTAAGTATTAAGGTGCTCATGACTCATGTTAATAAATAAAGAAAACTTGAAAAAATACCATAATTGTATCCATCACAAATCTCCCTGAAATCTGCATTATCCTGCCTTTTGTCCTGATCTTCCTCATTTTTTTTTTCTGTCTGGTCCTGTCTCTAATCAGAAACTTAGTTAAAAAACACAGGGTCATGCTCCAATGTGGGTCTGCCAGCTGGCCTAGGTCTGAAAAAGCATAGGATAAATCCGGACTAGCTGAACATAGCGGACAATGAGGAATACTGAGAACTCAAGAACAATCGCAGTGGGTTTTTGATCCTACTGTACGTACTGGCTTTGGGGGAGCCTAGGCAGTTTGGATGCTCACCTTATGAGACCTGGATAGAGGTGGGCCGTCCTTGGGCGTCCCACAGGTCAGGGAACCCTGATTGCTCTTAGAGCAGATGAGGGAGGGGGACTTGATCGGGGGAGGGGGAGGGAAATGGGAAGCGGTTGCGGGGAGGAGGCAGAAATCCTTAATAAATAAATAAATTAAAAAAAAAAAACAACACAGGGTCATGTTAAAGTCTTCTGCACCTTTAGCTTTTCCATATCCAGCGAAATGCAGACCTTAGCTCCTATTTCCTTATCTGCTTGGTGATATCATTTTGCCCTGATCTATACCTCATGTATTCCATGGACCTGAAGACTTCATCAATACAAACTCATATATTTCCCCTTTATTATCTGATATTCCTTTTCATTTGACAGAAGTAAAAGAAACTTCCTTAGCAAAATGTTCTTCACCCTTCTAGAACTTTATACATCTTCAATTGTTTCCTCTGCTTTGGTGCCTCATCAGATTGTTACTTCAAATTGTTCCACTCCTCATTTCATTAGAAGTAGATCTTTCTTTTTGTGTTTCCTGGTGCCTTTCACAGGACAACACTGTGTCAAAAGCCCCATCTAGTGTTTTCCCTCTTGCTGCTTTGCCCTCTTCTTTCTTTAGCTCAGGAAAAGTAAGTACCCAACTGTATTTGGGAAGCTAGCTCTGATATTCCTTATATTAATGAGTTATCCAAATATTAATTCATATTTGATTGAGAATTAATTGTAAGTTAGGAAGCCTGGGTTGTGATTCTAACTTGGTATTGATTTCGCTGGATTTTAATGGAATTCAAATTTTTAAAGTATCAATAAAATGAACAGTGTGGGAAACTTACGATTTTCATGCTCTAATAAATAATCCCTGTGTACTTTCTAATGTGTGGGACAGAAGAGAGTGTATGAAACATTCACATCTCATTATGTGAGTGGAGGTTTCTCAGTTCACTGAGCTGCTTGGGTCTAGACACATGACTCTCAGATTCTCAGGTGCTTTTCATTCTGCTCATACAGAGACCACCATGAATTTGCATTTTTGAAACATTTGGAATATAATATTTCACCTACCAGCATATGAGAGAAAAATAGTGATTCATTCTTTGAAGAAAAATAGAACTTTGAACAGTAGTACACCTTTTGTATGCAAGAATGAGGTCAATAAAATTTTGATTCAGATTGCAAAGTAAGATGTATCATCTGTTGAAAGTTGAGTTGATTTAATGGTGATTACATGAATATGAAGTAAAATATTCTGCCTGGAAAAGATTGACAAATTTGGAGATGTTATATGAAAATATTACAAAACAAAACAAGGTGGCTGCTGTGAAGGCTTTTGGAGGGAGTCATGAAGTAAATACTTTTCAAATCTAAAAGAGTAATTTGGGAGCTTTGTTTTATGTTATTAACTTTTGGATTAAGGAAGGCATTATTAAAATTGATGTTTTTTGTTTGGACATATTTAAAAAATAATTACAAAAAAATTTGTTAGATTATATTGAGTAAAATGATGTTGATGCATACCATATGACATTTGAGGTTACTGTTATTTCAGTAATTATTATTTTTCACCAGCCTAATACATACAATGTCTCACTTAGTACAAATAGCTGAAAAATTAACATTGATTTAACATTGTCCAGGTGATTATGCACCACAGGTAAAAACATGACTTGAATAACAGTAGAAATGGATCTTGCCTCCTGATGGGGTGAGATAGAATCTTAATGGAATTTTGATTGCTTTTCCCTAATGACTGTAATTTTTTTGTATTTATTAGTGATTTGTACTTGTTTATTTTAATAGTGGCTGTTACACTTGTTTGTTTACCTATACGATTATAAATATGCATATACAGTACTTACGCATGTGTTCGCACACTTACACATGTGTGTTCTGGATTTTAACTGCTGACAAATATTCCATCCAGCCTATATGCTGTATCATCTCTTGATTGCTCCCTTCACCATCTGGAAAGCTTTAATTTGCTATAATAATATCTATCACTTCTTGTTGTCCTCTACATATGACCATGAGTTCAACACTTATCTCCTTTTATGAATGAATACTATTTTTTGTCTGAATTTTTCATAGTTGTCTACCTATTCAGTTACTGTAAAAGGTATTAATTGCTTCCAGTTTGTATATTTACAGATAAAACATTTATAAACATTAATGCTTCAATTTCCTGCAGATACACACACATGCAATAACTTTTGAGCAACTGTTGAGAAGTGTGATTCTTGGGTTGTCTCCCAAAGTGTCTATGCAAATTCATATTCCAAAAGTGATAAAAGTCTGTTGCTCAGCATCTCCAACAGTGTTGTGCCCTGTCAATGTGAGATTAATATTAGACATGCTTTGACATACTAACTTGCCATATATATTCCATGATGAGGCATCTCTTTTGGCATATGAATTTTTCCTTGAGTCTATTGTTTTTAACATTATTTTGTATTATAAGAATAACGTATATATTTTGAAAAAATCTTTTCTCAGGTATGTCTTTACAGAATCATTTTCTCCACACTGTGAATCATATTTATTTCTGTTATATGGATTTTTTGGAGCCAAAGATCTTAATTTTAATTATATCAAGATTATTAATTATTTCCGTTATATACTGTGATTTGATATTATATTTATTTATTCATCATCACATTAAAGTATTCAGGTTTTCTATATTTTTTTCCAGGAGTTCTTGATTTTTAGTTCAGGTCTCTGGCTCCCTTTCAGTTGGGTTTTGTGAAGAGTGTATACATGACATTTAGATTAATATTTCTTCATTTAGATGCCTGGTATTAATAACCAACATCCATTTAAAAATATCTTTGTCCCACTACATTGCCTTTGTATTGTCAAGGATTATTTGATTGTATTTGTTTGGTTCTCTTTCTAGCCTGTCAATTCCCATCAATGATTTGTTAATTCTTTACCAATTACCACATCATCTTAATATAGCTTCACAGTAAGTTTTTAAGTCAGTCCCTGTTAGTCTTTGTCTTTCAATGCTGAACAGACTATACTTGTCCAAGTGGTTTTCTCTGAGGGTTTCTGTATCGATTTACACAAGAGATTTAATGTATATTGTTTTTAAATAATATTTTTCATGTAAGTATTAGAGAATGCACTTGTAGTTCTTTTGAGCCATAGAAATACCACAGATTAAGTTGTTATTAGATCTATAAAATTTACAATAGTAGTTCATGTTTTCTCAACAACTAATATTATTTTGTTTCAAAATTTTAAAATACAGCAGAATGATCAGGAATATTTTAACAAAGTTGGAAAATTATTCTTGTAGACTTACTATATTCCAGATACTTACCTCCAAAGTATTTTTCCATCCATGCTAAAGTATGAATTATAGGCTTGCTAGAAATATATCAAGGATTGAATCTGATTTTTTGACACTACACTGTGAATTGTTCAAAAGCAGAAGCCATTGTTTATTCATCCCAGTGTTTTCACATTCTTCCTGGTATGTTGGAAGAGATTGTTTGCTTTCAAATAATAAATAAAACTGAGTGCTTTGTAGATACTCCAAAGTAGCAAAACATAATTAAATAATTTGAAAAGGTATAAAATGACAAGTACCTCTAAAATATGGATGCGGACTTTTACAAGTATGCCTGGAAGAGGTAGAAGAAGCAAAAGTTATTCTATATACAAATAAGGAAGAAGTGAAGCTGCCTGTAAATAATGTAAATGATGAAGATTAGGCCAACACTCAAAATAAAACAATAAAGACAAAGATATCTGCACACAGGATGAGATATAGTCCAAAATTTTGGTATTTGAGACACCCATTCTAAGAAAAACAATCAATAAAACACCACAAAACAAATCTATGTACATGTAAAAAATCTGTAATTTAAAAATATCTGTAAATTCGTACTAAGAGGCATGTCTATTTTTATGCCTAACTTTATTCCATTCTAATTGTTCCAAGGTGTTGAACATGATTAAGATCAAATTTCATTCCAGGTGCAAGAAATTGCATATTATATTTTGCATCTATAGTCTAAAATGTAATGAATGCAAATTTACATTTTTTCTGAGCCTGAGCTCTGTGCTTATTTAAATGTAAATACATCCCCATACAGTGCTGACTCACCCAAATGTTATTCCAGAAAATCCAATTGCTACTTACTCTAGGCCCAATAGAGAGGGAGTTTGACAAGGTATATTCTCATAATGTCTAACATAATTAATCAGATTATTGCTTATAACTTGATTATCATAATCATTTATAGATCATTTCTTACAGCCGTCATTCTCCGTTCGCTTTAGTGGCTTGGCATCTTTGCCCACAATCACATATTTTAGAAGCCGTTTAAGTGGAAGACTATGAATAACTGAAGGAACTTGAGTTTTGACATTTGCTCCTGGTAACTGCTTTCTAGATATCGCCTAAGAAAGGTGACTATTTTAGTCAGCTGCATTGATCATCCCCTGTTGAAAGGCTTTACAGTCAGGTTAAGTTTTCATGTTTAATGCCAAGCTTTAGACTTCACCTCACAGTCCCTTCATTCCTGTGAGCAGATATGCACTAACACCCATAGTGGATTTCATAGCAGCATTTACCTTCACCTTCGAACAGCCTGAAGCTGTTCTTCCTCCTGGAAGATGTGCAGACTGTATGGAGGAGGGATGGCTGGTTGAACAAATTCCTTTTAGTGACAGCAAACCTCAGTAATGCAGAAAATAAACCTTCTGACATAGAGACAAAAGTGTGGCAGCTAGACAAGGGGTAGTGTGGGCACAAAAATTCATGTTACGTTTCCACTTGGTAAAAAAGGTTTCTTTTAGATCAGAATTTGAGACTTTATTTCATGGAAACCAAGACCACACTTGAAGCTGCTAGCCTCACACACAGTCAAGAAGAAAGGAGAATATATCCGTTCATGCATAATGATTCTTGACAACCTCTCTATACTTGTACCGGTCAGAATTCTGGGCCAAGATAAGAACTGTGCCACCCCAGGTAGGTTAGGTCAACCCTTATTGAGTGATAACTGTGGCCAGGTAATTCTGTATGGATGTGCTCAAATAGGACCCCTCATTGACTCTCTTCCTAAGTGACTTTGTACTGTATCAAGAGCAGAATTAAAATTATCACAATAGGTTAGTGCTGAATTCAGATCCAGCAGTGATATTCACAAGTGGTGAAATTATGTGTATCATTCAATTTTTGCAAACTCAAAAGTCTTCATTAAATAAAAGAGAAAACTATAGTTGCATGAGTGATTTAGAATATATATTATGGACAATATATACGAACAGATCAAGTACAATGATTCACAAATATTATATATTTTATCAATACAATTATAAAGCATAATAATATACTACTGTTTAAAAATTAATTTGTTTTTTAATTTGAAAGGTTTTTTGTTTTGCATATAAACAACAGTTCCCCTTCTCTCTTCTTCTTTTGTTCCCCCAACTTTTCCCCACCTAACCCCTCATCCACTCCTCAAAAAGGTTAAGGCTTCCCTGGGAAGTCAAAAAAGTCTGGTGTATCAAGTTGAGGCAGGACCAAGCCCCTCCCCCTATATAAAGGCTGAGCAAGGTATCCCTCCTTAGGAAATGGGCTCTGAAAAGCCAGTCCCACAGTCTGCCCCAGCCATGCAACTGTCACCTACATTCAAAGGACTTAGTTTTATCCTACATAGGTTCCCCAGCTGTCAACCCAGAGTCAGTGAGCTTCCACTAGTTCAGGACAGCTATCTCTTTGGGTTTTCCCATCATGATCTTGACCCTTTTGATCATACAATCCTTCCCCCCTCTCTTCAACTGGACACTTTTGCTAAACTGTGGATCTCTGCATCTGCTTCCATCAGTTACTGGATAAAGGTTCTATGATGACAATTAGGGTATTCATCAATCTGATTACAGAAGAAGGCTAGTTCAGGCACCCTCTCCACTATTGCCTGGAGTCTTAGCTAAGGTCATCATTGTGGATTCTTGGGAATTTCCCTAGCACCAGGTTTCTCACCAACTCTGTATGGCTCCCTCTATCAAGGTATCTCTTTCCTTGCTCTCCCTCTCTGTCCACCCCCCAACTCATCCACCACATTCCCTCTTGTTCTCATCTTTCCCTTCACCCCTCCTTTCCCTTCCCAATTTACTGAGTAGACATTGTCTGTTTCTCCTTCCCAGGGGCATGTATGTTTGTCTTTATTAGTATCTCCCTTGTTATCTAGCTTCTCGGGGTTGTTGATTGTTGCCTTTTTATCCTTTTTTTTACATCTAATATAATTTTATGAGTGAGAACACACCATGTTTGTCTTTCTGGGTTTGCGTTATCTTACTCGGGATGTTTTTTTTCTTTCTTTCTAGTTTCATGCATTTGTCTGCAAATTTAAAGATGTCATTTTTTGTTTGTTTACAACTGAGTAGACCCTATTGTGTAAATGTAACACATTTTCTTTATACATTCTTCGATTGACTGTTTTCAAAGTCTGCCTATTATGAATAATGATTCTATGAATATAGTTGAGCAAATTTCTTTGTGACATGAGTGTTCATCCTTCGGGTTTATGCTGGGTCTTGAGGTAGATTGATTCTCAGTTTCAGTTTTCTCAGAAAACACCATATTGATTCCGAAAGTGGTTCTAAAAGTTTGCACACCCATGGGCAGTGGAGAACAGTTTCTCTTACTCCACAACTTCTCCAGCATAAGCTGTCATCATTATATTTGATCTTAGCCATTCTGACAGGTGTAAGATGGTATCTCAGGGTAGTTTTTATTTGCATTTCCCTGGTAGCTAAGGAAGTTGAAACATTCTTTAGCTGTATTTCAACCATTTGAGATTCTTCTGTTGATAAATCTCTGTTTAAATCTGGTCTCAATTTTTAAATTGAATTATTTCATATTTTGATGAGTAGTTTCTTGAGTTCTTTATATATGTTGGAGAACAAATGTGGGCTTGGAGAAGATCTTTTCTCTTTCTGTAGACTGTCGTTTTGTCTCATTACTGTGTCCTTTGCCCTATAGAAACTTCTCTATTTCAGGAGGCACAAATAATTAATTATTGGTCTCAGTCTCTGTGCTAATGTTGTCATATTTAGGAAGTGGTCTCCTGTGCCAAGGCCTTCAAGTCTACTTCCTAGTTTCTCTTCTATGAGGTTCAGCATAACTGGATTTATTTTGAGGTCTTTGATCCACTTGGACTTGTTTTGCACATGGAGGTAAATTTGAATCTATTTGCATTCTTCCACATGCCGACATCCAGTTATACCAGAACTGTTTATTAAAGATGTTTTCTTTTTTCCATTGTATAATTTTGGCTTCTTTGTCAAAAATTAGGTGGTCAGAAGTGTGTGGGTTAATGTCAGGGTCCTCTATCCAATTCTATTGGTCCACCTGTCTCTCTTTATGCCACTACAAAGCCATTTTTATTACTATGGCTCTACAGTATAGCTTGAAGTTAGGAATGGTAATGCCTCTGGAGGTTCCTTTACTATACAGAATTGATTTGACTAATTCTGATTTTTTTGTTTTTCTAAATGAAGTTGAGTAGTTTTTTTTGTTTTTTGGGTCTATGAAAAAATGTGATGTGATTTTGATGGGAATTTTATTGAATCTCTAGATTGCTTTTGGTAAATCTGCCATTTTTACTGTTGCTCCTACCTATCCAAGCACTTGGGAGATCTTTCCATTTTCTGATATCCTCTTCAACTTCTTTTTTCAGAGACTTAAAGTTCTTGTAATACAGGTCTTTCATTTTATTCGTTGGAGTTATCCCAAGTTATTTTATGTTATTTGTTGCTATTGTGTAGGGTGATGTTTTCCTCATCTCTTTTTTATCTCATTTATCATTTGAATATAGGCAATCTACTATTTTTTTAGTTAATCTTGTATCCTGCCACATTAATGAGGGTGTTTATCAACTGGAGTTCCCTGGTATAATTTTTGGGGTCACTTATGTATACTATTATATTATCTGCAAATAGCGAAAGTTTTACTTCTTCCTTTCCAATTTGTATTCCCTTGATCTCCTTTTGTTGTCTTATTGTTCTAGCAGAACTTTCAGATACATATTCAATAGATATGGAGAAAGCAGACAGCCTTGTCTTGCTCCTGATTTTAAAAATGTTCAGAATTGAGACCATCTTGATGGATTTTTCCTGTGATGAATATAAAATGTACTTCTTCATTTCTTTTGATTAATTTTTGTTTAAAGTCTATTTTTTAGATATTAGGATAGCTACACCAGGCTGTTTCTTTGTTCATTTGACATTTGAAGTAATGTCTGTCTTTGAAGTTGAGGTGTGTTTCTTGTATGCAGGAGAAAGATGTGTCCTGTTTTCATATCAATTCTATTAGCCTGTGCAATTTTATAGGCAAGTTGAGAATCCATTGATATTAAGGGGTGTTAATAACCAGTGAATGAGTTTGGTGGTGGTGGTGGAAGTGTGTTTGTGTTTGCCTTCTTTGGGATCTTTTGCTGTGAGATTATCTGCTGTCTGTGATTTTGTGGGTGTAGCTAACTTCCTTAAGTTGGAGCTTTCCTTCTAATACTTTCTGTAGGGCTGGATTTGTGGTTAAGTATTGTTTAAATCTGGTTTTATCATGGAATATCTTGTTTTCTTTGTTTATGGTGATTGTAAGCTTCTCTGGGTGTAGAAGTCTTGGCTGACATTTGTGGTCTCTTGGTGTCTTTAAAATGTCTGGAGGCGGTGGTGGGGAAGAGACAGAAATCTTTAATAATTAAATAAATTAAAAAAAGAGTGAAAAAAATAAAAAATTGTAAAAAAAATGTCTGTCCAGAAACTTATGGCCTTTGGAGTCCTTACTAAGAAGGCAGGCATAATTTTGATAGGTCTGCCTTAATATGTTATCTGGTCTTTTTCTTTTGGAGCTCTTAATACTCTTTCTTTATTCTGTATGTTCGATGTTTTGGTTATTGTGTGGCAAGAGGATTTTTTTTTTTTGGTCCAGTCTATTTGGTGTTCTATAAGCTTCTTGTACCTTCATAGATATGTCCTTCTTTAGGTTGTGAAAGTTTTCCTCTATGATTTTGTTGAATATACTTTCTGTACCTTTGAGCTGGAGTTCTTCTCTTTCTTCTTTCCCAATTATTCTTAGGTTTGGTCTCTTCATGGTGTCCCAGATTACCTGAATTTTTGTGTTACAAATTTGTTAAATTTGATATTTTCTTTGACAATAAATCTATATCCTCTACCATATATTTAACTCCTAAAATTCTTTCTTCCATCTGTTGTATTCTGTTGCTTATGATTGCATCTTTGGTTGTTCATTTATCTAGATGTCTATTTCCAGAATTCCCCCAGTTTCTGTTTCTTTTTTGCCTCTATTTCAATTTTCAAGTCTTGAACTTTTTTCTTCACCTGTTTGATTTTTTCTTGACTTTCCTGGCTTTCTTTAAGGGATTTATTGACTTATTCTAATTTTTGGCTTGTCTATTCTGTCATTTCTTTAAGAGAATTTTTCATTTTCTCTTTAAGGGCCTCTATCATCTTTATAATTTTTAAAGTCATTTTCTTCATGTTCAGGTCTTTCTGTTTTGATTTTTTTAAAAGAAAACTATCTTTTCTTGTTATACATACTAATTCAAGTTTCCACTCCTTCCCCTCTTTCTATTCCTTCCCCCCATGCACTCCTCAGTGAGGGTAAGGCACATTTCTTTGGGGAAGGTCCAAGGCCCTTTCTACTATATCTAGGCTGAGCAAGGTATTTATCCAAAGAGAACAGGTTCCCAAAAAGCCAGTACATGAAGTAGGGATAAATCCTGGTGCCATTGCCAGTGACCCCTCAGTCTGCTCCAGCCATGCAACTGTCAACCGCATTCAGAGGGACTAGTTTGGTCCTATGCTTGTTCCTTCCCAGTCTGGCTGGTGTTAGTGAGCTCACATTAGCTCAGGTAGACTTGGTGCATGCACCCATCATGGTCTTGACCTCTTTGCTCATATCCTCATTCTTCACACTCTTGAACTGGACTTTGGGAGCTCAGTCCTGTACTCCAATGCGGGTCTCTGCCTCTGTTTCCATCAGTTTCTGGATGAAGAATCTATGGTGATATTTAAGATATTCATCAGTCTGACTACAGGGCAAGGCCAGTTCGAGCCCCCTCTTCTATAATGCTTAGGGTCTTAGTTGGGGTCATCCTTGTGGATTCCTGGGAATTTTTCTAGAGCCAAGTTTTTTGCAAACCCCATAATGGCTCCCTTGATGAAGATATCTCTTTCCTTGTTCTCATCTCTGTCCTTCTTCCATCTTGACTATCCCATTCCCTCAAGTTCTCCTAGCCCCTCCCCACATCCAAACAACCTAGGTGCCCCTCAATCAAAGAATGTATAAAGAAAATGTGACACATTTACACATGAGAGTACTACTCGGTGGAAAAAAAAAACAACAGCAACAACAACAACAAAAAATAGCAAAACAATGACATCTTAAATTTTGCATACAAATGGATGGAGTTAGAAAACACCATTCTGAGTGAAGTAACCCAGACCCAAAAAGATGAATATGGTAGTCATGAGTGGATACTAGCTATAAACAAAGGATATAAAGCTTATAGTTCATGATCCTAGAGAAGCTAATAACAAGGAAAACCCTAAGAAAAACATATATAGATCCACCTGGAAAGTCAAAATAGACAAGATCACCTGACAAAATTTGGAACATAGGGATAACAGGTCTTGCTGTTGTAGAACCACTAGTTTCTGGTGATGCCATATTGTTCTTTATGTTGTTGAATGTATTCATATACCTGGGTTTGGAGGAATTGTAGGTAGAGGCATTGATTCTTCCTCCAGTTGGTGCAGATAGTGTTTGTGCCTCAGGGGTTGCATTTCCTACAGTGGATGCAGGTGGAGCCTGTGCCTCTGGGTGGCCACTGATGCCACTGTTGGTAGTGTGGCTTGGCAGAAGTAGTCTTGCCTGCTGACTGGCTGTTGAGGCTCTTCCTCCAATTGGTGAAGGTGGGGACTGTGTCCCTGGGGCCCTCTGATGTAGCTGGGGGTGATGGTGAAGGAGTTCGATTGCAGGAGACTTCCCTGTTGACTGCTAAAGATAAATTTCTTAATTACTCTGAGAATTCAATTATTTAGCAGGTTAGCTTAGCCCCCGGCTACTAGGTTAAAATAAGTATTTAAAATAAATGTAAAAGTATAGAGACCACTAAAATATTTTTTTTTTCTTTGTAGGTACTAGAATGTGTCTCCCAATTCTCTACGTACAGCTCTTAATTGATTCTTTTCTTTGTAGTACCTAGTGAAATAAATCAATGTCAAGTTTACGACAGAGTAAATTTGCCTTTTAGGATTTAGCACTGTTATAAGACATGACTTTTTGGCATCTGAGAAGTTTCTTCTAAAATTATTTATTTTTTTGAGACAGTGTTTCTCTGTGTAGTCCTAGTTGTCCTAGAAGAAACTGTGTAGATCAGGCTGTCTTCTCCTTCCGAGTTTTGGGATTAAAGGCATTCACCACCACTGCCCGGCCCTATTTTCATTATTAATTGTTGAGTTGTAATCCATTTTGTATAATGTGTGCCACATTGTCTTTATCCACTCATTTGTCCACAGACCTCTGGGTGGATTTCATAGTTGCCCACTGTGAAGAATGTTGGAATACATGTGGATATGCAAGAAACACTGTTGTCTTAGAGATCTTTATTCATATATTCAGACACGATACTGATGGGTCATATGGTATTTCTACTTTTCAGACTTTTTAGGTGATTCCAAACAATTTCCATAAGGAAAATGAAGGCGCAGTGTATAAGAATTCCCTTTTTCAGCATCCTTCCAAGCTGTTATTATTTGTTTTCTATAAAATATTTGTTTAACCAGAAGTAGGATGAAATTGTTGTTGAGTTTTAACATGTGTCTCCCTGATGGCTGAGATTTTGAGTGTCTTTTTAAGTTTCGTTTTGACCCACTTGTACTTCTCTTTTCAGAACATTTCTGTTCATTTCATATTAGGTTGCTATTTCAATTTCTGTATTCTTTAAATATGGCAGACATCAATCTTCTGTCAGATAGAGCGGATATGTTTTCTCCTACTGTGCAGAGAGTATAAGAATTCTGCTGCTTGCAGATGCTTCTGAGCTTTGTGCCGTCCTCATAAGTGTCAGTCCTGGTATGGTTGCTAAACTCTCAGAGTCCTTTCAGAAATGCATCACCAATGCTTTTGTGTCGAATAGTTCCCCTTTGTTTGTTTTGTATTAACTTCAGAGTTTCAGGTCTTACATTAAACTATTTGATACACGTGGAATTGAGTTTTGTATAAGCCTGAGAAGAATATATTTTCATTCTTCAGCAAGTAGATCTTCAGTTATTCCAACATCATTTTTGTAAAGGTTGCATTTATTACAATGTAAATTTTAATTTTTGTCTTATTAAAAATTCAGGTGACTTTAGCTAGGTGGGTTTTTTTTAAATTTTTTTAAATTTATTTATTTATTAAAGATTTCTGTCTCTTCCCCGCCACCGCCTCCCATTTCCCTCCCACTCCCCCAATCAAGTCCCCCTCCCTCATCAGCCCAAAGAGCAATCAGGGTTCCCTACCCTGTGGGAAGTCCAAGGAACCCCCACCTCCATCCAGGTCTAGTAAGGTGAGCATCCAAACTGCCTAGGCTCCCACAAAGCCAGTACGTGCAGTAGGATCAAAAACCCATTGCCATTGTTCTTGACTTCTCAGTAGTCCTCATTGTCCACTATGTTCAGCGAGTCCGGTTTTGTCCCATGTGTTTTCAGATCCAGGCCAGCTGGCCTTGGTGAGTTCCCGATAGAACATCCCCATTGTCTCAGTGTGTGGGTGCACCCCTCGTGGTCCTGAGTTCTTTGCTCGTGCTCTCTCTCCTTCTGCTCCTGATTTGGACCTTGAGATTTCTGTCCGGTGCTCCAATGTGGGTCTCTGTCTTTGTCTCCTTTCATCGCCTGATGAAGGTTAATATTCAGGAGGATGCCTACATGTTTTTCTTTGGGTTCTCCTTAATTAGCTTCTCTAGGATCACTAATTATAGGCTCAATGTCTCCTTTGTTTATGGCTAGAAACCAAATATGAGTGAGTACATCCCATGTTCCTCTTTTTGGGTCTGGCTTACCTCACTAAGGATAGTGTTTTCTATTTCCATCCATTTGCATGAAAAATTCAAGAAGTCCTTGTTTTTCACTGCTGAGTAGTACTCTAATATGTATATATTCCATTCTTTCTTCATCCATTCTTCCATTGAAGGGCATCTAGGTTGTTTCCAGGTTCTGGCTATTACAAACAATGGTGCTATGAACATAGTAGAGCATATACTTTTGTTGTATGATAAGGCCTCTCTTGGGTATATTCCCAAGAGTGATATTGCAGTTATCCCAACATCATTTTTGTAAAGGTTGCATTTATTACAATGTAAATTTTAATTTTTTTAATTTATTTATTTATTAAGGATTTCTGCCTCCTCCCCGCCACCGCCTCCCATTTCCCTCCCCCTCCCTCGATCATGTCCCCCTCCCTCATCTGCTCGAAGAGCAATCAGGGTTCCCTGACCTGTGGGAAGTCCAAGGACCACCCACCTCTATCCAGGTCTAGTAAGGTGAGCATCCAAACTGCCTAGGCTCCCCCAAAGCCAGTACGTGCAGTAGGATCAAAAACCCACTGCGATTGTACTTGAGTTCTCAGTATTCCTCATTGTCCGCTATGTTCGGAAGAATGGATGAAGAAAGTATGGAATATATACATATTAGAGTATTACTCAGCAGTAAAAAACAAGGACTTCTTGAATTTTGCATACAAATGGATGGAAATAGAAAACACTATCCTGAGTGAGGTAAGCCAGACCCACAAAGAGGAACATGGGATGTACTCACTCATATTTGGTTTCTAGCCATAAATAAAGGAAATTGAGCCTATAATTAGCGATCCTAGAGAAGCTAAATAAGAAGGTGAATCCAAAGACAAACACATAGGCATCCTCCTTAATATTAACCTTCATCAGGCGATGAAAGGAGACAAAGACAGAGACCCACATTGGAGCACCAGACAGAAATCTCAAGGTCCAAATCAGGAGCAGAAGGAGAGGGAGCACGAGCAAGGAACTCAGGACCATGAGGGGTGCACCCACACACTGAGACAATGGGGATGTTCTATCGGGAACTCACCAAGGCCAGCTGGCCTGGGTCTGAAAAAGCATGGGTAAATTTTAATTTTTGTCTTATTAAAAATTCAGTTGACTTTAGCTAGGTGGGTTTTTGGGTCTTGTATTCTTCTTTATTATTCTTCCTTATTAAACCTTTATGTCCATTTCTGATGTTTCTGTTGTTGCTGCTGTTACCATAGATCTGTAGTTTTTGTAAAAGTCAGATATTGAGAACCTCTACTAACATTCTTTTGACTATCAGAGACACCGAGACTTTTGTGTTTCCATATGAATTTTAAGTTTTTTTCTTTTATTGTAAATAAATTTTTCTCATGCAATATTATTCTTTTCCATGTCCCTCCCTAAACCTTCTTCCCTCTGGATCTGATTGCTTTTGTCTTCCTTTAGAAAACATATGGACATTAAGGGAGAATAATAAACTAACATTTTAAAAAAAATCAGAATATTACTAGACAAACAGAAGAAAATGCTAAAGAAAGAGCAGGGGAAACACAAGCACACAGACATGGGAATACCATAAAATTACAAAAGCAGAGGCTTGTGAAGAATTTTGCTGAGATTTTGATGGCATTACATTGAATCTGTAGAATGTTTTTGGTAAGACTGCCATTTTTACTCTGTTAATTCTACTTACCCAAGAACATGAGACAACTCTCCCTTTTCTGGTGTCTTTTTCAATTTCTTTCTTCAGAGATTTAAGGTTCTTATCATACAGGTCTTCCGCTTGTTTGGTTAGAGTTACTTTGAGATATTTTATGTTTTTGTGGCTATTGTGAAAACAGAAGCCATAATGTGTATGTGATGTATATGTAAGTTAAAAAAATAACAAAAAAACAAAATCAACACCACCAACAAAAACAAATAAACAAGCAAATCAATAACAAAGCCATGTCATGATATTATGCGTAAAAGGACTCCCCAAAACACTGTTGAGTTCATTTTCTCTTGACCATCTGCTACTGGGTATGAAGCCCATTCTTTTCTCCCTTGGAGAAAACTAAGTTTTCATTTGATGGTGTTTATCAGTTACAGATAGGTTTTGGGTTTCAGGATGGGGCTTGTGTTCATTTCTCCTCTCACTTCTAGGACCGCATCTGGCCCAGACCCATGCAGGTCTTTTGCATGCTGCCTGCCTCTGTGAGTTCATATGTGATGTGGTCCTGTTGTGTTTAGAAGGCCTTGCTGACTTGGTGTGCTCCATCCCCTCTTGCTGTTACACTCTTTCTATGCTCTCTTCCTATGAGTTCCCTGAGTCCTGGGTCTCTCACTGTCTGCACATGGTCTGGCTGTGTGGGCATTTGTTCCCATCTGCTGCAGAAGGAAGCTTCTCTGATGATGGTGTAGCAAGGTATATATCTATAAGTATAATAGAATGCCACTAAGAGTAATAATATTTTATTGCTATATTTCTTCAGCAGAACAATGTTATTTGGCTCTCCTCTAGGTCACAGGTATATCTAACCTCAGGTTCTTGGTTGCTCAAGCTGTGTTGGATTCTTTTTTTTTTTTTTTATTGAGAAAAGGGAAAAAAAGTTTCCGCCTCCTCCCAGCCTCCCATTTCCCTCCCCCTCCTCCTACTTTTCTCCCCCTCCCCCCACTCCTCTTCTCCTCCCCCCACTCCTCTCCCCCTCCCTCTCCAGTCCAAAGAGCAGTCAGGGTTCCCTGCCCTGTGGGAAGCCCAAGGTCCTCCCCCCTCCGTCCATGTCTAGGAAGGTGAACATCCAAACTGGCTAGGCTCCCACAAAGCCAGAACATGAAGTAGGATCAAAACCCCGTGCCATTGTCCTTGGCTTCTCATCAGCCCTCGTTGTTCGCCATGTTCAGAGAGTCCGGTTTTATCCCATGCTTTTTCAGTCACAGTCCAGCTGGCCTTGGTGAGCTCCCAATAGATCAACCCCACTGTCTCAGTGGGTGGGTGCACCCCTCGTGGTCCCGGCTTCTTTGCTCATCTTCTCCCTCCTTCCGCTCCTCATTGGGACCTTGGGAGCTCAGTCCAGTGCTCCAGTGTGGGTCTCTGTCTCTATCTCCATCCATCATCAGATGAAGGTTCTATGGTGATATGCAAGATATTCGTCAGTATTGCAACCCCGCAACAGACAAACGTCTGATCTCCAAAATATATAGAGAACTCAAGAAACTAGACTTTAAAATGCTAATTAACCCAATTAAAAAATGGGGCACTGAACTGAACAGAGAATTCTCAACAGAAGAAGTTCAAATAGCCAAAAGACACTTAAGGTCATGCTCAACCTCCTTAGCAATCAGGGAAATGCAAATCAAAACAACTTTGAGATATCATCTTACATCTGTCAGAATGGCTAAAATCAAAAACTCCAATGATAGCCTTTGCTGGAGAGGCTGTGGAGGAAGGGGTAACCTCATCCATTGCTGGTGGGAATGCAATCTTGTGCAACCATTTTGGAAATCAGTGTTTCGATTTCTCAGGAAATTCCGGATCAACTTACCCCTGGACCCAGTAATACCACTCTTGGGAATATACCCAAGAGATGCCCTATCGTATGACAAAAGCATTTGTTCAACTATGTTCATAGCAGCATTATTTGTAATAGCCAGAACCGGGAAACAACCTAGATGCCCTTCAATGGAAGAATGGATGAAGAAAGTGTGGAATATATACACAGTAGAGTACTACGTTGTGGTAAAAACAATGACTTCTCAAATTTTGCATGCAAATGGATGGAAATAGAACACACTATCCTGAGTGAGGTAACCCAGACCCAAAAAGATGAACATGGGATGTGCTCACTCATAATTGGTTTCTAGGCATAAATAAGGGTCACGCAGTCTACAATTGGTGAACCTAAAGAAGCTAAATAAGAAGGTGAACCCAAGGAAAAACATATAGTTATCCTCTTGGCTATGGGAAGTAGACAAAATTGCCAGGGAGAAAATTGGGATCTTGGGGGTGGGGTGGGATGGGGGTAAGGGGAGTTGGGGAGAGAAAAGTGAGAAGGGGAGGATGGGGGGAACTTGGGGAAACAGGATGATTGGGATAAAGGAAGTTTGGATAGGGGAGCACGGAAGCACAATTCTTAGTTAAGGGAGCCACCGTAGGGTTGTCAAGAGACTTGAACCTAGAGTGGCTCCCAGGAGCCCAAGGCGATGTCCCCAGTTAGTTCTTTGGGCAGCTGAGGATAGGGAACCTGAAATGACCCTGTGTTGCATTCTTGATCACCCAAGCCATGTTGGGTATGAATTATATCTCACGGAGTGGGCTCTAAATCAAATCAAATTTCTTTGGTTATTCCCATAAGTTTTGTATTATTATTGCCTGAATATCTTGTATGCAGGCCACCATTGTTAATTGAAGGGTTTGTAGCTGGGTTTGGTGCTTACCTTTCTCTTTTGGTAGTATGCAATTACCTTCAAATATTATGAACACTGGTCTGTCGTGGTAAACTCTAGGGAGGCACAAGCTTGACTTCTCCATGTTTGATGAGACCAGTCAAACCAGTGGCACAGAACAGAATTTCACCTTATAGAACACTGACAAATTAATCAGTACTGACTTAAACTTTTCCTTCTAGCTAGAGGTATTCTTTAGTCCCGGTCTTAGAGCATTTCCTACTGATATTAGGTCTGAGTTCACAGATTAAATCATTAGGTATAGACTTTTACTGTTTTGATCCTGGAACTATAGTGTGTTGTAAAATGGGTTCTTGCCACTTCTTTAGTCAAATGTGCCAGAAAGAGAATTTTCCTAACAAAATCTCTCTATGTACAGGTACAGCTGTTCTCTCTCTCTCTCTCTCTCTCTCTCTCTCTCTCTCTCTCTCTCCTTCTTCTAAATGTAGAGTGAATTTTCTGAGAGTTCGAAATAGTCTTTGGTCATTGTCTTCAGTCTCAGTCACCCTTTCACTGAGAGTGGAGGAACCCAGAGCCCTGTAGCTGTGTCCTTAAGTCTTGCTGATTTTACACTTCCTTACTCTCTCCTTTCCTCCCTCCCTCCCTTCCTCCCTCCCTCCCTCCCTCTCTCCCTCCCTCCCTCTCCTACCTCCCTCCCTCCCTCCTTCCCTCCCTCCCTCCCTCCCTCCCTCCTTCCCTCTCCTCCCTTCCTCTCCTCCCTCTCCTCCCTCCCTCCCTCCCTCCCTCCCTCCCTCTCCTCCCTCCCTCCCTCCTTTTCTCTACTAAAATTTGGTTTTGGTCATTACATACTTTGTAGGATACAGTCTCCAACTTCACCTCATTTCTTTTCAGCCAATTTAGTATTGCTGTGTAAGTACAGCTTACTTTCCTTTCTTTTAAACTTCTGCAACTCTCTGAGTCTGTTTATGGATCTTTATAGATTTTTTGTAGAGTTTTTAGACAGCCATTTTCACAGATGTTAGAGAATATCAGATGTAAAAGAATATTACTCCTACTGTACCTAAGTTCTTCCAGAAATTTTTGAAGTCTGTATGAGTGTTGTCTATCATCTTCCAAAATCACCCCTCTTTCAGTTTTAGGAAGATTTCCATGGAGAAGACAAAGAAGAGGCCATGCATGACCAAGTTGCTTACACATGGTGTTTTACCCATTACTGCAGCATAAGTTTCTCTTCCGGTGAAAAGAGATTTTTGGTTTATTGTTACATAAGAAAGCCTGGACAACATTCAACAGCACCCATGAGCATAAAGACATTTAGACAGACTTTCTGCTTCTGTGCCCTCTTTTATAACAGTCATTAAGAGAGGCATGGGCACAAAACGCCCATCTTGCTGTGGCAATTGTCTTATTGAGGCATTGAGTCAACAGGAAGCGCTCAAATTTTGTACAGTCCATGCTTTTCAAGGCGTGTGGAATGGGATTTACAAAGACTTCTAATGTTCCTGCAGCCTATATCCTTGTATTGTTCTTCAGGACAGCCCAGGGAAGCTATTAGCTTCTTGGTTGCCATTTTGAAAAAGGTATTTGAGCTTTAACATGCTTGTGTTATCTTGCCAGTCAAGACCCCTCCACCTGCATGCTACTGGTATATAAAAGGAGCAGTGATTTATTCAACAGTGTTAAATTGCATTTTAGAAAATACGGCCAAATTCGTCTGATATAAACCATTCAATTAGGCTTCATCAGTGTTTTGGTTTTTAACGTTTTTATAAAACAGAATATGTCTTGAGAATTGTGTGAATTTATTTTGGTTGTGATTTTCACAATGACAGCTGTCAGTGCACTGTTCTGATGAATGAATAAGTGGCATTCTAATTGTCAAAACTGTGACTTCATTGCATTTATCTCCTTGTTGTACTTCTATCACCAAGTCACACTGTATAACTTGACAGACACCTGGAGTCCTGCTGTTGAACTCAGTGGTTCTACTTGTCATATTTTTTTCTCTACTTCAGATTTTTCCCTTGCTGTGTCTAACTCCAGTGCCTAAAAGATCACCTGTAAAAACAACTCACACTGAATAAGTGGATTAGGTGGAATTCTACTTGAACGTCTACTGAAGTCAATTTTAAGAGTGATATTAAATATAAGCTAAGTCAGGCATCATGGTGCAGGCCTTTAATCTAAGCCTTGGGAAGAAGAAGCAGGAGAATCCTTTTGAGTTTTAGGTCAACCTGGTCTATATAATAAATACCAGGACATCCAGAACTACAAAGTGAGTCTCCTCCTTCTCTCTCTCTCTCTTTCTATCTCTCCCTCTTTCACACACATATAAAGCTAATTTGGTATTGAATTTTGAAACCAACAAGTTTTATAAAAACTTATGAGTTTTAGCTGAGTTTATAACTTTTTATTGTATTTTTATTTTTCTTATTGTGTTGTTGCTATAGTTGCTGTTTCCCTGTTAAAGAAATTCACTTTTACTGCTTCCTCCCAACCCATGCCCCCCCCCCACACACACACACATTCGCTGCAACACTGGATGCTCTTAGTGAGTCAGAAAAAATAACCCTGGAACCTTTGAACTGAACCTTTTGTGTCAAGGGCAGTGGTATGAGAATTGAAAGTGGAAATTGAAACTTCAACATAATTGCATGTTGACTGGACTTGTGTAATAGCACTGTCACAGACAGGAGAGCAGGGGTAATAGGTGCTGTCTATGCTCAAATGTTATTTGCCATTATTGTCCAATTCCAGGGCTAAGCTGTGGCTTTAAACTCTTTTGCCTTGTTCACTTGCATTTTCACACTGGAAGCTTGACTTAACTTAACATGCAATTATTTTCCTAGAACTGCCCTTTACCCACCAATGTTATGCAGTCTTCTGAGCCCTAACTCCTAAATGATGTGACACTTTTTGAGTCTTCATATGAAAGATGTCTGCATGTATTCATCTTTCACCCTATCTGTTCTTTCTCTGCCAGGCATCTGGCATTTGAGGAAATCAATGGCTGTTTTATACACAATACCAATGTGAGAATAAAACCACACATATTCTTTGATGAAAAATCAAATCAAACCCCAATACAAAAGTGGTTGTATGTAGTCTCTTCCATAAATATTCGTTGGATTAGTGAATGTGTGGGCCATGGCACAATGGCTTTTATTTTTTAAAGATTAGTTTTCCAGAGATATTCAGATCAAAATACTGTTAAGGAAAAAGTTGTAGGGTAGTAAGGAAAGGAGCAGGATGAGTAGTGAGAAATATGACATTACCTTCTATGTTAGGGTTCTTTAGAGAAACAGCGTATAGAAGGAATACAGAGGTGATGATGATGATGATAATGAAGATAGTTATATGATAGATAGATAGATGACAGATAAAAGATAGATGATAGACAGACAGACAGACAGATAAGTCATAGTTATATACTAAAAATTGGACTTACACTGGTTTTCATGGCTTATCAACTTACTGGTAAGACTAAGACTCTGGTATCTTCTCCGTCCTGAAGGCTGAATGCTCTTTGTGTCTAAAAATGGTAGGAATGAGGTCCTGTGCTGTAATTAAGGTGAATTTGTGACTATAGGGATTCTCCCGCCTGTGGGCAGAATGGATATAAAAGTAGGCAAGAACGAACCCAGTAAAACTAGGTCAAAGGCAGTTTCTCTGGCTTCTTGGCTGTACGGAAAGTGTCACTGTTGATGCAAACATTAAATGGAATAGAGCAAGAGGTATGATGCTTGTTTGGTGGTAAAATCAGCACAATAGTAGAAAGGGTGGAGCAAAATTGCGTGTGTTTTCTCTGAGCTTATTATGCAGCAGTAGAAGAAGATGGAAACTTAGGGGAAACTATAACAGATAAGACATAAAAGCCCAAAAAATGCAAGAAAAAAATCTCTCCTGTTTCCAATCCCTTATATATTTACAGGGAACATCCTGATATCTTACTGAAGTAGAACAAGCTCCTATAGAAAGAATAAAAATCACACCAGCCAACTTTCTGAGAAATAGTTTACAAAACATATTTTTTTAAAATTAAGTTGGCAAACTTACTACATGTCAAATGAAGTTGACTCTTACTAGGTATATTATTTATTTTCCTCAGTGGTGTGATGAAACACCTGAAGAACTAAGTAGAGGAAGTAAGGCTTCACCTTGGGTCATGGCCTGGGAATATGCAGTACATCAGGGAAGGGAGTCCTAGAGGAAGAAATTTGAGGTGACAGGTCACATTCCTTCCTATGTAAGGAAACAGAGAGAAATCAATGCTAGAATCCAGCTGGTTCTTTTCTTTTGATGCAGGGAAATGGAAATGTGCTGTTCTCATTTTAGTTGGTTCTTTCTTGCTCAGACAAACCACTTTTGAAATACCTTCAAGGACACACCAAGAGGTATGCTCTTAGGCAGTCCTCCAAAATGATGAGAAGCAAGAATAATCATCACATTAGGCCCAAAACTAACTAAGACCACTAAGTCAATAGCCATTAGGGGAATAGAGAAAAGACAAAGGCCAAGAAAGAGATTTTGTAAGCCTAGCCAGTGTCATAGCCACAGTGAGGACAACAGAGACTAAAGGACTAGGGAACCAAGGAAGAACATCAACACTCTTAGGACAAACACACAAGCAGGCACACATACATGTATATCTTTTTTTAAAATTCCACACAATTGTACATATTAATGGAGTGTAGTGTGATCTTTCAACACATGTACATAATGTTCAAGGGTTAAGTCAAGGTAGCATATCCACCACATCAAACATTTATCTTTTCTCTTTGTTGGAAATACATTTTTCTGGTTCTATTGAAGCATCTCATAAATCAGTGCTAATTAGTCATTCAACTATGCTATCAGAACTAGAACATTTAATCTCTGAAAAGCACTAAGTTAAGGGTGTTGTATCAGGCACACTGCTGGGAAAAAAAGTGTAAAGGAAATTGCATTTTCTCTGCCTTTCTGAACCTGTAGTATAATTATTAGATGCTGAGCGGAGAGAACACAAGCTCAAATGAGGCTGGGGAGAAATAGGAAGGAATCAAATCTAACATGTCACTGAAAGTAGCATGTGTTGTTCATAGCGAGTTAGTAGAGGCAAGTGATTTTTCTTGTCAAAGGAACCAATGTAATATCGTTCCTGAGTCTTAATCCTGTGCTGTCAGATTTTCAGTCTACATTTTCTTGATGACTTTCCCAGTATGAGATATGTGGACTTGCATTTGAGAGTGGAAGCTATACTGTGGGTTTAGGTCACAGGATCCTAATTTGGGACTTAAAGAAATTGATGGGTGAGTACAGAAGTGTATTGTTAGAAGAATTAATCTAGATAGTGGCATACACTGAAAATTTAAGTGAAAGGAATCACTGAGGTATATGTCAATATTTTGCTCTTGCAAAGTAGGGAAGAGTTGCAGTCCCATGGGTGTAGGTGATCAGTTTTCAGCACAATGGCTTAATAGTGCTAAAGAGACTCTAATATACCATCTTAAGTTACCAGATATGATTACCTTCCTCTAAACGCTCATCATCTGGTAGTAACTGTATTTCCCTATGTTTATTGGAAAAACATCATTATAATAAAGACTTGCAAATAAAATTATAGGTTGAAATACGGTATAGTTTGGAATAGCCAAGGTATGTACACTAGAGGTTAATGTTCCCTGTTATATCTTCATAATTACTCACACAGGCTTTCTACTGCACAGAATTTTAAAAGTTCAATGATCATAAAACAGAAAATACATCACAAGCTTGAGAAAGATATTATCACTATAAAATGATTTGCAAAAAGAATCTTAAGAGACTTTATTTTTGGCACATCTGATTAATATTTGACTTCAGTATTCTATGTGTTTTACAACATGTAATGATGATTCTGCCAAATGAATACTGTTTTTATTTAAGGCAATAATTTCAAAGTTTTAACTTTTACCAGGTTTAACTTCATAGCGTCAAATGAGGAACAGAAGATCTGGAAGTAAGTCAAGAGGTAAAGAAAGTTTCAGCCCTACTAGTAGAAGTCGTATTTGGTACTTAGAATCCTTGCAATGAGTTCCTTACAGAGTGAATAATAGTTTTTGAGACAAACACTTTTGTTTCACTCAAAAAGATCAAAATTATGTGTACTCAAAAAGATCAAAATTATGTGTACTCATACATCTTCGAGAATTATTTTGCTTTTAAAAAATACATTAAAAGCTGGGTGGTGGTGGCGCACGCCTTTAATCCAAGCACTCAGGAGGCAGAGGCAGGCAGATCTCTGGGAGTTCGAGGCCAGCCTGGTCTAGAAGAGCTAGTTCCAGGACAGGCACCAAAGCTACAGAGAAACCCTGTCTCAAAAAACCAAAAAAAAAATACATTAAATTTATTTTATAGAATTATAATCACATCATTTACCCTACCCTTTCATCACTCCAATCTTCCTGTTGTTCTTCACTTTCAAATTCATGGACTCTTTGCATTAACTTTTGCTTTGTTTAATACATATATATTAATATACATGTATGTATTAATTTAATTCACATTATTGCAAATAAATTTATATTGTTAATTATATGAATAAATAATATACATAGATATAGCCTCCTCAGTCTGTATAAAGAACCAAAGGAACAGGGAGTTTGCTATGATATTGTGTGAAGCCTGTGGGACACATTACCAACAGGGGCCTTGTTATGTCCATAGTCCATTCTGTAGATGAAGGCCTTTGTGATGCTCATGGTGTACCCCTGCAGACCATGTGGTCCACACTGCCATCAAAGTCTATGTGGATGTCCTTAGCCTTTACTGCTGCCTGAACTCACGCTGTTGTCTGTGGCCTTTGTCTATGTTTCATCTGAAGGTCTTTTGGATGTCTACAGTCTGTGCCCCTTCCTGCATGAGATCATGTTGGTGACCTATTACCACCTGACACCATCTTGATGTCTATGCTGTGTCCAAGTGCAGTGTTGAAGTCTGTCATCTGTATTGCCACTGGAGCCCATGCTAATGTCTATGGTCTCTGTTGATGCCAGAGGCCATGTGGATGTCCATGGTCCATGCTGTTACCAGGAAACTTGAGGTCCATAATCCATACTGTCACTGGCTGTAAAGGGCAAAGAAGCTTCATTGGCAGTGGTATCAATGTCTGCAGATTTAAGGTTGCGAATCCAAAATAAGTTTCCTTGACAACCTCCCCTCCACAAATCTCACCTCCTCCCAAAGAAACAGTCTAGACAGGAAACTATTGAAGAGAGCTATAAAAATTGTGATAAGGATGCTGAAGTACAGCTCTTTATAGTTGATGGTATCTGCCAGAGGTGGAGTGGGGAAGGACTCAATTTTCTTTAAGGGCCTTGGAGTTTGAAGATGTTCCAGTGAGCATTTTGAAAATACAAAAAAGGACTAGTATTTCTTTCGTTTTATTTCTTTCTTCTTTTTTTCTAGGAGAAAGCCACAAGGGTAGGGAATGGATCTAAGAGGACTGGGAAGTGAGTATTATTAGGGTGCATTATGTGAAATTCCCAAATAAATAAAAAAAATATTAAGTTGAAAAAATTACTTATGAATGTCTAAAACTAACAACTCATTTTAATTTCACTTTATGAAACCAAATTGATTTTCTGATTTAAAAAAAATAAAAGAAGAGCTAAATAGTTAAAAGAAGGTGCAAACCAGTTTACAATAATTCACATAAGCACCTTACTCCCAGTTCAGTCTCTGGAAGGGAGGCCATTTAAACTGTCACCTCATGACAGGGTAGCTCATCCCAGTAAAGTTCATTTTCTTTCAGTTAACTATCTGGCCTCTCAACTTATTGACATTTCCTTATTGCCAAAAGACCAAGACTGGCCATGATATGAATTAAGATACCATTATTTAGCAGGGTTTTCAATCACCTAGGTACAATTTTCATATAATATTTGTAACATGATCAAAGAAGTTAATCATCTCTTTTAACTATGGCTATACTTTGTCACAGGTATTGAAGATATATTTGATGGTATTATTGCGATGCCCTGTGTATTTTATAATCAGAGTCATGTATTTTTTTGTTGTTTCTGCATCACAGGCATGGGAATGTAGTACATTAGCTTTTATGTAATGCACTTAATGTTGTTTCTTGATAATGATGAGAAAGTGAAATAGGCTTTTTTTTTTTGCTTATCTGGGGAACTTTATTAGGACATGATAGAAGACTTAAAAGCTACATTATTCCATTAAGTCGGGGCCTGATCCAGAGCAAGGCTCTAGCTTTCTTCCATTCTATGTAGACTGGGTGTTAAATAAGCTTCAAATGCAAAGCACACAAGTATCAAACATTGTTTACAAGATTTAAGGAAAGAAACTGTTTGCATGCTCTGACTGTGCTAGGGAAGGCAGCAAGTGTAGAAACTACAGAAAGATAGACATATCCAGCTAAGACCAGTAATAAAGGTGCTTACCTTCAAAATGAAAGAAGACAGTATGTAAGACTTTAACAACTAGAGAGGAAAAGCCAATGCCTGTATTCAAAGCTGCCAAATTAGACTAACTATTTTACTAGTAGTTTTTATAACTGGTGACCTAGATTGAAGCCAGTGTTCATTTACCTTTCAAATCCTAGGGCCCATAGAACTGTGGTAAACAGTGTCTGTTTGTGTCCATTCTTGAGACCCACTGTTCAAAGATACTCCTTTCAATATATTACTACCGATGAACAAGTCAGCCAAGCTACCCAGTCAAGTGCACCACGTGATTAAAACATTTATGATTGTTAAGAAGTTATTTTACAACCTCTGGGTCCAGGCACAATTTTAAATTTCATGACTGTCATTCAAAAAATACATTTCAAAGGCTATCTTCACCATGTCTAGAAATCCTTCTATTGAATCTAGGCTGAACAATTCAAACACCCTCTGGAAATATTTTCACTTTCTATATGTAATTATGAATATTCATGATTCATGGGAGGAGGTCAAAATACCAGCATTGGCAAGTGCCTGGAAGAAGTTAAGCCCAGTGGGTTTGAAGAGCTCAAGCTTTCTGTAGAGGAAGGGCCTGAAGATGCAATGAATGGATGAGGAAGATATTTAGAAGTGTAGTTTAAATGTGGGATTGAATTCCTATAATCTTCCCAGTAGTCTCCAGTGGGTGGGTCTCTGCTTCTCAAGTCTGAGCAAAGAAAGCTGGTTCTTGAGAGGGAGCCAATCCTGGTAAAGATGGGACATTCTTAAAATAGCAAAAGATTCAGATGAGTGTGTAAGGTAAGTTAATGAACAAATAGCAAAGTTTGAGGGGACTGATTTCAAACTCTCAACAAGCATCCGTACTGTGGATGAAATGTTATCCAACAGTATCACATGCTACAGAGGAAGTTTCTATGAAAGGAACTCAGTGTGCCATGTTTCAGTTTTATCTCACTTTAAGAAATGGTCACAAAATTGTTAGTATTTTGACCTCCTTCCATGAATCCAAGTTTGAACAATTGCCACCTTGATCAGTCAGTATCTGTCTACTAATCTTTGTATTATATTGTAGACTTATCCTGGAAAAAGCATTGTCTAAAGAACCAATGGTCACACCTCATTTTTAAATTAGCTATTGTCAAAATTACAATCAATTATGATTGCTAGGAAGCAACAAAAAGTAGGTCATGAGACCTTCTTTATTCTGATTTTGCTTTATTGGCAGTGGTCTAAGACAAGCCAGTAGTATTGTTGAGGTAAGCTTGTGTTATTGAAATTGAGCATTGTCTAAAATAGGTAGAGACTGCTCATTCCTTCCCATCCACCCTGACCCACAATAGTCATGCAGAAACTACATTAATGCAACACTGCTAGGCCAATGACTCTACCATATTTCTAGCAAGTTCTTACATCTTAAATTAACACATTTTTTGTTATTTTGTATTTTATCATGAAGCTTGTGGCCTCCCAGTAAGGTTCTGGCAAGTCTGTCTCCTTTGACAGCTACATGGTGTTTCCTTGACTCCTCCTACTCTCTTCTTACATCTCTGTTTGGATATTCCACATGGCTTTACTTTGTTAAGACTTTTGTCAAAAGCAACTTCTTTATTAACCAATGGCAATAAATCATATTCACAGCATACATCACCTCCCACATCAGACTTTTGTTTTTTTTAATTTACTTCTGTTTCTATAAATCATTTATTATATTGTTATTTAAAAATAGGAAACAAAATACTAAAAGAGCAAGAAATACTGCAATGTCTAGCTAGTCCATAGTTCTGAGGTATATTAAACCTAAATGGAGTCTTAAAATTTGTGTTACAATACTTTTGCATATGCCTAGTGAATAAGAATCACAGCTTTTGATATTGGACTAAAGTAGATGGTCAAGTACTTTTTTAATCTCTAGAGGATTAAGAATGCAGCACTGACCTTCATTGGATTGGGGGCTGGCTTATGAGTTCAGTGATAATCAACCTACCAATGTCTTCATGCCATTGATCTCTTAAAAATATTAACTTATCATTTCTAGGGATTAAAATAGGAAAAATGGAGAATATTTGAAATAATGTTGGTGGACACCTATGCACACAGACAGCAGCACATTCTTATGATGATATTATAGTTAATAGTTAATATTCAACCCTATTCTACCAACAGACTTAGTATTTCTATGCAGGAAGAAGGAAAACAGGGCCAGAAGATCTTCTAGTGTTGAGAATTCAAATAGAAGAGAAATAGAAGGCATACAAATGATAGGTTGCTAGTATGTGCACAAGTCTTGTGGATTGCAATAGTGGATTCTGGAATGGAAATAAATGAGGACAGTGAAGAAAGAAAGTGGTTGAGTTGTTTAAAATGTGAACCTTCCTAGAAATCATAAGAGATAAAATTATCTATAGAATGTTTTACTTTTAAATTTAGAGTTTTTAAAGAACTTCACACGAGTGAAATATATGCACAATTTCTCCCTCTCCATCATTTAATTCCTATGTGCTTCCCTTCTGTCTTTCAAATTCATGACTTCTTCTTTAATCATTTTTGTTGCCTACATACTTCAACATAGGCATATACGACTGTTGTTCATGTATACTTTTGAAGTAGTTGTGGTGGTTTGAATTGGTATGTCTCCCATAGACTCATGTGTTTGAGATACTGACCCTCAGTGAGTGGACCTGTTAGGAGGCATGGCCTATTTGGAATTGTTGTGGCCTTGCTGGAGAAAATGTGTTACTATGGAGGTGGGCCTTATATGTTCAAGCTATGCCCAGTAGAGCACAGAGACTTCTGCCTGTGGGTCAAGATGTAGAACTCTCATAACCTTCTCCAGCAACATGATTGTACACATTGCCATGTTGAATATCATGATGTTAAAGGACTAGACCTTTGAAACTGTAAGCCAGCCCCAGTTACCCTTTCTAATAGTTGGTGTCACTTCACAGCATTAGAAACTATAATTAAGAAAAGGTTGATACCAAGGACTGGAGTATTTCTGTGGTAGGCCTGACCAAGGTGTTTTTTTTTTCTTTTTTTTTTTAGAAATAAGGACCTGAGTACTGGGAATTAGAAAAGAAGTAGTTGAATACTTAAAGTTGAGCTTAATGGTCCATACTAGTAGGATCATGGAATAGAGTAGTGCTGAGGGTGATTTGAACTGTGGAGACCTGGCTCAAGAGGTTTCACAGAGGAAGTTCAGTATGTGGCTTAGAGATCATTCTTGTGATACTGTGGTGAAGAATGTTGTTTTTGCTTTTATATGAAGAGTCTACCTAGGGCTAAGAGTCTACCTAGGGCTAAATTGAAGAGATTTGGGCTAATACCATTTTCCGAGAAACTCTCAAACAGTCTAGCATAGATTCTGTCCTGAGTTCATTAGTGTTAATTCTAATGAAGCCAAGTCTTGTGTTCAAGGAGATGAACAGAATAAAAATTGAAAAAAAAAGGTAGTGGTGAGTTCAGGGCAAGACACTATCCATTAAAGCTTCCAACAACTGAAAATGAATTATAGAACAGTTTAGGTCCAAGTGTGGTGATAAACACATTTAACCCCAGTACTCATAAGGCAGATCTCTGAGTTTTAGGCCATACTGGCAGATAGATTGAGTTTCAAAACTGCCAAGATTAGAAAGTGAAGGAAACCATGGAAAACAGAAAGCTGGTAAAGTTGTAATTTAAAGATGGGGCCATGGTCCAGCTGTAGTAAGCAGTGGAACTTGGCAGCGTTGGACATGTGGTTCTGGTTTTAGAGTCAAGGGTAGGAGAAAAGTAATATGGAAGCTTCCTCTATGAACAAGAAAAGGCACTGAGGCCAGGAATTTGCCAAGGGTGTCTCTGAATTGAGGCCCAGAGAGGTCATTGTATGAAACTGAAGGTGAAACCCAGACTTCAAAATTGTGGAATACCTGCCTAGCAAAGCTACTAACAGGGAGTGGAAAGAGCTCAGGAGATAGAAGGTTATTGCGGTAAACGAAGCTGAAGTGAATTGGATATCTGAAGAGGATTTTGACATCAGACCTAGAGATGCAGAGTTTGGAGTTTGTTCATCTGGTTTTCGGTCTTGCTTTGGTCCAGTATTTCTTCTTTACGCTTTCTTTACTCCCTTTTGGAGTGTATGTATACCCTGTACCACTATATAATTGGAGTATATGATCTGTTTTCTGATTTTAAATTTATAGTGGATTGTAGTTAAGAGACTGCATGAATCCCAGAAGAGACTTTGAATTTCAGATTTTAAACCTGGTTAAGAAAAAAAAAAGTACAGTGAGCAGGATAGGAATACCAGCTAAATAAATCTGTAGACTGTAAAATTAGGGTTACCTTGACATAAATTACCTCAGCATGTTATTGTTTTGATTATAATTTTTCTGTCTTTGCTGCTTAAAATATACCATGAGATTGATATTAGCAAGAAAAAAAAAGACTCTAATGAGTAAGAGGCAATTTGAAGTTGACTAAATGCTTTAGCATCCTGTTATGGCTATAAGCCCATGGGGGCCAGGGAGTGGAATGTGGTAGTTGGCATAGGTATAGCTCCCACAGATCCATGTGTTTGGACTGATTGGTTCATAGCAAGAGGCACTATTCAGAGCTATGGCCTTGTTGGAGTACTTGTGGCCTTGCTGGAGGAAGTGTGTCAGTGTAGAGGCAAACTTTGAAGTCTACTATGCTCAAGATATTCCCCCACTGTAGCTAATAGCCTTCTTCTATGGCCTGTGGATCAAGACTCTCAGATCCTTCTCCAATGCATGACTTCACACACATTCCCATGCTAACTAACCATCATTATGATAATGGACTACACCTCTGAAACTGTAGGCCAACTGGCCTTAGTGAGTTCCCGATAGAACATCCCCATTGTCTCAGTGTGTGGGTGCACCCCTCGCAGTCCTGAGTTCCTTGCTCGTGCTCTCTCTCCTTCTGCTCCTGATTTGGACCTAGAGATTTCTGTCCGGTGCTCCAATGTGGGTCTCTGTCTCTGTCTCCTTTCATCGCCTGATGAAGGTTAATATTAAGGAGGATGCCTATATGTTTTTCTTTGGGTTCTCCTTCTTATTTAGCTTCTCTAGGATCGCGAATTATAGCCTCAATGTCCTTTATTTATGGCTAGAAACCAAATATGAGTGAGTACATCCCATGCTCCTCTTTTTGGGTTTGGCTTACCTCACTCAGGATAGTGTTTTCTATTTTCATCCATTTGCATGAAAAATTCAAGAAGTCCTTGTTTTTTACTGCTGAGTAGTACTCTAATATGTATATATTCCATACTTTCTTCATCCATTCTTCCGTTGAAGGGCATCTAGGTTGTTTCCAGGTTCTGGCTATTACAAACAATGCTGCTATGAACATAGTTTAGCATATACTTTCATTGTATGATAGGGCATCTCTTGGGCATATTCCCAAGAGTGGTATTGCTGGGTCCAGGGGTAGGTTGATCCTGAATTTCCCGAGAAACTGCCACACTGCTTTCCAAAGTGGTTGCTTTCTAAGAGTTGCTATGAAGCTGGGTGGTGGTGGCACATGTCTTTAATACCACCACTCAGGGAGGCAGAGACAGGAGAATCTCTGTGCGTTTTAGGACAACCTGGTTTACAGAGTAAGTCCCAGGACAGATAGAGATACACAGAGAAATCCTGTCTCAAAAAAAAAAATCAAAAAACAAGCAAACAAAAAACAGTTGCTATGGTCATGGTGTCTCTTCAGAGCAACAGAAACCCTAAGGCAGTAGTTTATTGAAATTTTAAATTAAGTATCCAGTGATTTTACTGGATATTGCCGAAGATATTAATTGGGTATATTCGTCTTGATCAGAGATTTGAAATACCACAAAGAAAAAGAGAGAAACTTGTGATACTTGCTGCTGTAATATTCTGTTTGTCCAGACTCAAAAGATGGATACAATTTTAAGATTCAAATTATTTATTTATTTATTTATTTTAAGCAAATATTCATAATTATATTAGAAAAAAGGCTTTTTCCTTTTTGAAAAATAAATGCTTTACTACCTTTTCCAATATTATCACTTTCTTTTGCTAATCAAGCATATCAAAATTAAACTAGGTAAATGAACAGTGAAATTATATAACTATGCCACTGTAAATAAAACATCCAAACTGCTATCCAACTTAAAGTATTCTTACAAACCTGAATAGAAACTTTATCTTATGATACCCTACTGAATTATTGTTCTCAAGTTTTTCAAGATAATCAGTCTAATATATGGTTAGAATATATTATAAGTAGCTTCTACAAAGAAATAAAAATATAGCTATAAAGAGAAGTACTTAGGAGACATTATATGAAAACTCTTTATAGTCCCATAAAGCCAGTAGGATATGTTTACATCAGTTCAAACTGGAATAGGAGATTGAGGTAGATAGAATGAATGCCTTCATTTTCTAAATAAACTGTTAGTAAGGTGGATTTTATTCTGTAGAGCAACTACCTTTAGTGGAATTCCTAGGTTGTCACAGAGTGTTACTGCTTCGATGAGTTAAATACCATGGAGAATAAAGATTAATCAGAGCATGCAGTGCTAGGCGAAATCATCCTGTTTTATCTTCCAGAAGTAGCCTGTACTGAGTGTGAATATGCAGTAATTTTAGAAATTAATTATTGTCTGTCTTACTTGCTGCCTCTGTAAAGATCAGTGTGGCGTTACTTTTGACATGACTATGTTATTGGAAAATGAAACCAATTTTTAAATATTTTGTCTAGAGAAATTGTTTCATTTGCTTCTTTGTCAATTTATAGCATTTTCATGATATTTTATTAGAACTTTGACAGATATTTACTATGACAGGGAATTTAAGAGTTTCATCTCTACCAAAACTGCTATATATATATAGATAGATAGATAGATAGATAGATAGATAGATAGATATAGATATAGATATAGATATATAGATACACACACACACACACACACAAAACTGAGATCTCTGAAGCAAGAACCACACCCATATTTCCAACACGTTTTGTGGAGAAAAACAATTACCTTTGACAGAATCAGTCAAACAGATTTACATGGAATAAAATTTAGTTTTTATCTTCTGTTCCATTGACTTTTATCTCTGGCTGTACTGTGGAAGCAAACTTTTTTTCCTGCCATGGCTTTGCAGTACATTCTGAAGATTCTGAGCTTTGATGTTTTCTTGGTTTGGGTTCCCCCCGGCCCAGGACAGCTTTGCTGTTCAGCTTCTTTTGTGATTTCATAATAATCTTAGAATCATTGATTTTTATTTCTGTGAAGATTATGAAGAATTTCATGGGTATTTTGATGGATATTGTACTGAATCAAAATGTCAGCATTAATTTTTACAATCCATGAATTCATAAAGGCTATTTTCGAATTTTTGTGTATTTTTAAACTTTTTTCAAAAGTCATTATATATTTTCATAGATTTCTTTTGTTTTCCTGTTTATGCATATGTGGAGATTTTGAAGTAGATATTGTAAATAGGATTGGTTTCTTTTTCAAAAAGTTTATTGGCATGCAAGTATTGTTGATGCTTATTTCTTGCTTCTAAACTCCTTCAACTTTGCTGAGTCTATTTATGAATCCTGAATGAATTTTGGTAGAATTTTTAGATGGTTATTTGCACAGGTGAAGGGAATTCAACATGTAAAAAAGATATTATTCCCATCAAACCTAATTTCTTAGGTCTCTTTATCATGAAGGAATGACAGATTTTGTAGAATATTTTCACATCTGATAATATGGCTTTTACCACTCATTATGTTGAGGTTAAAAGTTGATGTTAGAGATTTATATATGGTGAACTATCTTCACATATGCATTGTTCTTTATTATATAGTAATTTTTCAATGTGGCCTTTTATTCAGTTGTATAAAATAAAAAAAATAGTATGCTTAAGTTCAGCAGGGATTTCAGTTTTGTGTGTGTCCATGTCTGCTTCCTTCTCTATTTTTAGAATTTGGGTAAAGTTGAACTCATAAAATGAATTTGAAAGAATTATATCATTTTCAATTTTTAGAAAATAGTTTAAGAAATAGTATTAAGATTTCTGTAAAAGTTAAGAAAAATTCAATTATGAAGTTCACTTTCTTGGCTTTTCTTTGGTGAAGAATTTATTATTGATTCAAATTTTTTTGCTTTAATTGATTTTTTGTACATTTCACATCATGAGTTCTAGTCCTGCTGATCTTCCTGTCCCCTCGAATCTGCCCTCTACCCTTGTAACCTCCCCCAATAACCAAATTTAAAAGAAACCAAAAACTAAACAAAACAGAGAGAGAGAGAGAGAGAGAGAGAGAGAGAGAGAGAGAGGGAGGGAGGGAGGGAGGGAGGGAGGGAGGGAGGGAGGGAGGGAGGAATCTTGTTATGGAAGCTGTGGCGTGGCCTTGTCGAAGAATACAGTTTACCCGTTAGTCCATTCATCTTTCTTGGAAGTGTTCATCGCTACAAGTCCTTGGTTTGCCTGGATGTCTCTGGTTTCGGCTATATCACACATAATGGGCTGTCACTGGGGCTCCTCTTGGATATCCTGTTGTACTGTGTCATGGAGATGGGTAGGTTCATCACCTTCACATGCTTCAACAGTTCTTTCGATTGAGCGGATGTTCTGTTTCTGGGCCTGGGTAGTAGCTGGACTGGTGAGCCTGCCAGCTTTCCCTCAACGTCACTCGCCAGGAGCTGTGTTGGTGACGTCATCCAAAGCAGACTGCAGCAAGGAGCAGGCCAGCTCTCCTTTGCTCGATCCTCAGATCCTGTTCACCAATATTCACATTACCGGGGTCAGCTCTACTGTCCCCAGGGCTATACTATATCTGGTTGGCCTATTTTGCCGCCAGCGCCGTGGTAGTAATATCTGGGCTGGAGCTGCTGCTGTCAAAGGCCCTGTCTGCGTCCTTATTCCTGATGCAGATGGGGTCTGTACTGATTGATGTCCATAATCTGTGTTAGGCACAAGGGTTCATTAGAATCACCTTGTGCTGAGCCAGTCCCACCTTCTGCTGGCCAAGGGATAGCTGGCTCCACTCCTAATGGGATACTAGAGCAAGAGGAGTGCTCCTCACCTGCGCAGCACACTAGAGCAGACCCTGTGTTTGGGACTGAGGTGAGTTAACCCTGCGGGTGTGAGAGCAGGAGAGCTGGCCCGGTCCCCTCTCCCTTGTCTACCTTGTGGTGGCACAGGTGAGAGAAAGGTACGCTGATGTCCCCACACCGATACCTCCTGCAAGAGAGCTGGCCCTGGGGTCACAAGAAAGTGGGAGAAGTAGTCCTGCCCCTCACCAGCTGCAAGCCCTGGAGAAAGCAGTTTTGGCTTCCCCTCTGGGAAGCACAGTAGAGCTGACTTGGTTGTTGGGAGAGTGCAGGTGAACCAGCCCCAAAAGTGTGAGAGCAGGGAAGCTGATTCTGCCCCTCCCTCATACCTGCCCTACAGCAATTTAGAGGGATTTCCCTGGCCTTGGTAGATTCAGTCTGGTTACACAGTCTGAGCAGATTTCCTTTCCTTCACAGTTCGGTTTGATGTGTGTGTGTGTCCAGAACAGTATCCCATTCAAGGTGTTTCAATTTTTCCCCCAGGGCTCTTTCTGTTCACTGTTGTGAACTAAATTATATCAGCAAATTAGCAATATGAAAATGGTCTGAAAAGACAAGAAAACTAAGTCAACAAAAGTGAGACAAAGTGAATGACTGGTTATGAGTCTGACGCCTTGCATGATCTCAAATGTAGGTCTACTTGGAAAGGTGAATCCTCCGTCACATTGCTATTTTAAAAATAATGAGTGTCTGTTACTACTTCTCATGTGGATTAGATTCATCAGTTTGGCTACAGGGCATGTCAAGATCAGGCCCCTTCTCCTCTATGGCTTAGGGTCTTACCTGGGGCCATCCTTAGCTGGGGATTCTGGGAATTTCACTAGAGCCAGGGGTTCTGCTAACCCTATAATGGCTCCCTCAATCAAGACATCTCTTTCCTTGCTCTCACCTTAGTCCTTCCTCTTAGAAGTCTTCAAGTCATGGGCACAGGAAACCACTTCCTAAATATAACCTCAGTAGCACAGACACTGAGAGCAACAAAAAATAAATGGGACCTTCTGGATAACTGAGAAGCTCCAGTAAAGCAAAGAACACAGTCAACAAGCAACCTACTGAATGGGAAAAGATCTTCACCTACCCCACATCAGACAAAGGACTGATCTCCAAAATACAGAAAGAAATAAAAAAATTAGACATCAAAATTCTAAATAACTCAATTAAAATGGGGTACAGGACTAAACAGAAAATTATCAACAGAATAATCTCAAATGGCCAAAAGAGATTTAAGGAAATGTTCAACATTATTAGAAATCTGGGAAATGCAAATCAAAAAACTCTGAGATACCATCTTATACCTGTCAGAATGGCTAAGATCAAAAACACCAAGGCTGGAGAGGAAGGGAAACACACAGGCATTGCTCATAGGAATGCAAACTTGTACAATTACTTTGAAAATCAGTATGGTGGTTTCTCAGAAAATTGGGAATCAGCCTACCTCAGGATTCAGCAATATCATTCTTGGGCTTATACTCAAAAGATGCTCAATCATACTACAAAGGCATTTGTTCAACTATGTTCATAGAAGCGTTATTTGTAATAGCCAGACCTGGAAACAACCAAGATACCCCTCAGCCAAAGAATAGGTAAAAAAAAAAAATGTGGCACATTTACACATTAGAATACTGCTCTTCCATAAAAAGCAATGACATCTTGAATTTTGCTTGCAAATGGATGGAATTAGAAAACACCATCTTGTGAGGTAACCCAGACCCAAAGAGATGAATATGGTATGCACTCACTCATAAGTGGATACTAGCTTTAAACAAAGGAAACTGAGCTCATGATCCCAGAGTAGCTAAGAAATAAGTTGAACCCAAAGGAAAACATATATAGATTCACCTGGAAATTGGAAACAGACAAGATCGCCTGAAAAAATTGGGAGCATGGGGGTAAGGGGAAAAGGGTGGGGGGAAGGGGAAGAGGAAGAAATAATGGGAGGGGTGAGAAGAATAAAATTTACCGTTAAATTACTTCCTACTAAGCTAACTTATAAGGCTCAGTTCAGTGATTTAGAAAGAAAGGAAGAAGAGAAGAAGGAAATCACCCAAACCCAATAGGTCTCCTATTCATACATAGTTCTGTACAAAGACTCAGTTCAGTGGGTGTACCCATCATAGTTTTGACCTCTTTGCTCATATTCTCACTCCTCCCACTCTTATTGAAAATTCAAGGTTTATTAGATTTCCTCAAAGATTTGAGCATTATAAAATATAGCAAGTTTCATAATGAGTTACTGTGATAATGTCTATTTATCAATCACTTCTTTCTTTGTGAATATAGTCTCTTGCTTCTGAGTTTCTATTAGGTGGAAATAAACTGTACAGTGTTATTAGCTCACCAAAGAATTAAGGAAACAAAGAACTATGACAAGAATGAATGACATTGATTGTTATCATACAATGTAGGCAATATTTACCTACTGCTCAAATTGGTTATTAGGCATTATTCTGAAAACAATGTTTTTGGAGTTTTTTGCTCAGTAACACATGCTCAAGCTCACAGAATATTTCAGGCTTAGGAAACCAATATATTTTCAAAATAAATGAAGGTAACATTAACATCAATCACTTTTGAGACCTTTAACCTTTGAAGATACATTTGTTTCCAGTTATTAAAAGCTGCACTTTGTAGGTCACATTCAAACTTCAAAGAAAATTCTCTTAGGCTTGTTTCTGTGTAAAATCCCAAATGATATGAAAGATTATGTTAAAGTGGCTGAAGATATTCTTCAGGTGTGAGTATGTGATGTATCTGATGGCCAGAATCAGAAGACGGCCATAATTAGGGCCACATTATTGTATATTCAGGAAGGGCAATTATAATGTCTCATGGAAGCAGCTGGATATAAATCAAGTGAGAGTAAGGTGTGAATGACTAGGCAGAGTGAACCTGCTTGCCTCTGGTGTGTTGTGCCTGTGATCCCATCATGTTGGATGCAGCTCTAGGTTTATGCAAATGTCCGCAGATCCTGACTCTCTCATTTGCACATGAAGTTGTGACATATCGTCCTTCCTGCTGCTGGCTTCTAGAGTTTGGAAGTTTATCAGTACTATTCAGAAGTTGCTTTTAAGGACACTATAGATCAGTCAACTCCATTAATTAAGGGTGTTTCCAAATTTCTCCTTTCTACCTAGACTTTCCTGTAAAAAGTATTAGGTAGGTACAGCTAGTGAGACTGACAGCTATTTAGTGTCTCTAAATATCTTCATTCAGATGTTCAAATGATCTGTTTATTTCTTCTTTATTGAATGAGCCCTCTCAAATGCCAACTAGTTATTTACTTAGTCTTCATTTAATGTATTATTATTATTGTTTTTTTAGCTAATAGTTTTTTTATTAAATTTTTTTTAATTAAAAATTTCCACCTCCTCCCCGCCTCCCTTTTCCCTCCTCCTCCCCTCTCCCCACGCTCCACTCCCCTCCCCCTCCCCCTCCAGTCTATTTTTAAATTAAAATTTTAATATTTCAATAAAATATTGCACTGGTAGTTTATAATCCATATACTGTAAGGATCCACTGCAGGTTATTGCTCAGGCCATGCATCGGCAGCATCCACTTCTTTGAAGCATATGGTGAGCCCTCAACTGAGTGACCCCTACTAAGGTGTCAGGATTCCCAGAAAATGTCAGCCTCTCTACTCACACACTTAAGACAGTTCAAAGATCTCCTATTGGCAGACTTCCTGGGAAATGGGTGTCTTGCAAACACACCTGAATTTACTCCACTCTCGTCAACACTCAAGAATCAGGGTCAGCCTTGGTTACATGCTCCAGTAGTAAAATCACTCCCCTTTTCTCTGAGACATATCATAGATCTCTAAGATCAGAGCTTTTTGTCTACTAGCTACAGCACTGGAGCCTGGACTCTTCTTTAGATTTCCTCTCCTGCCTGTCTGCAAGTCCATGCTAATAGTAACTCTTCTAATAAACTTCTTACCCAAAAGGAAAGTCCTCCCAAGTGTCACCCTTGAGTCTCTAATCTGAGACATATCTATTGCTGTTGATAAAACCTGAAGTATGCAAATTTCTTTAAATAATATTTTGTAATTTTATTGCAATAAAATGAATATAGACTTTGAAAATACATACACTGTGGCTCTTATGTTCAAGGTAATGAATTATTCTGTATAAAGTGTCTTTTTCCTTAAACACTCTTTAGATTAATCTTTCCAAATCACACAACCTTATTCAGTGTTCATTCTGTAAGTTTAGAATAAGCTTGTCAAAATCAAAGCTCTTTTCAGAAACAAAATCAATGTTGCTTTTGTTGGTGAGCTTTTTTAAATTGAGATTTATTCTATGTTTGAGAGTTTCTAGTTTCTTCCGGTCTCATTGGAATACTGCAAGATTTACAATAGATGGTCGAAGAAATGATTGGAATTTAGTTGTGTAGAACTCCAACATTAAATCACACTTGTTTTCTGGTTACTTAAGGATTCTGAAATAGTCTGAGAGTACTCTCTGTTTCTTTCCTTCTACCTCTAACTAAATAGCACTTTGGTAGTTGATGAGAAAATTTGAAGTTGATTAATTGTATTAGAATTATTTCCAAACTTTTTTCTTTGTGTGTGTGTGTGTGTGTGTGTGTGTGTGTTTTATTGTTTTCCAATCAGGGTTTCTTTGTGTAACATGTCTGTCTTTCTGTCTTGGAACTTGCTTTGTAGTTCAGGATGGCATCAAACTCAGAGATGCCTGCCTTTCCTCCCAGGTGCTGGGTTTAATGACTTGCTCCACCATGGTATTTTAATTACTTCCTGAATCTGCTGAGTTCAGCCTGCAAGTGTATTAGCCCACTGAAACAGAGTTGACTGTGGGTTTCGTACAACCAACCATGTTTGGATGCTTCACTTGAAGCAGGAATAATCTGCAAGCCACAGAATGGCTCCATTCTGTATGCCTTACAAGGGTCTCTGTGACACTCTGCTGGATCTTTTGTCTATGTGCAAAGGAGGTGCACAGCTGTTAATTGACAAGGTAAGTAATCTTCTCCTGATTACAGTAGTTAAGGGCTGCTCTCTAATGGAATTTACTTGTCACTTCTAATTCTTTTGAATGTTTGTCTGCATTCCACTAGAATGGCTTTATCATTTGGATTGCACTCCTGTTGGTTACTCTGATAGATTTAATGGGTTATTTAAAAACTATGATAATCCCTCAAAAACATAATGGAATGATATTTAGATTCTTCAGGGACATCTTAAGCATGATTACTTTTCCAAGCCATTTTTCCTCTTTTACATTTCACATTTTTTTTTTTTTGCAAATCAAGTATTTTACATTTTTACATTCCTTGAGCAGGCTTCTACTTTAATCTTCCCTGGCTTAATCTACTGACTAAATATGAGATCGTTGGTGAGCCAGTTTGGAGAGTATGTTATCATTTTCTATTCTGCTTGCTTGCTGTGTTTTGATTTTTTTTTTTTTTAAATTAAGAAGACTTTGACTGAACAGTTTCCTAAAAAATGATTCAGGTACTAGCAAAAACATTTACAAGCCTTTGTAGGATCTACGGATGAATTGAGAATTGAATTGCAAAACTTGTTTGTTATGCAGGGTATAAATTCAGCCACCATTTGTGCTCTAAGAGAGCACTTTTAGATCTCGCACCTTCTTTCCTGCATATGTTTATAATGAATTAAATACTCATTCATATCTTGAGATTGTATCTCAGCCCCCTAAGCTAGTACATTTGCCAAAAGCTTTTATATGCTATACTGTGATTACTGAATTGTACCAATTAAGGTGTCTGATTGGTGGGAATAATTGATTAATACAAGAATATGTATTTAAACAAGAAAGTTAAAAGAATTTTGGAGGATAAATTGCACAGAAAAAAAACAGCATTTTATGTTTAATAAATCAGGATAGAATTTGCCCTACCTTAGTTTTAGATACTATTGAGCCATTTAACAATCATATCTGGCAAAGTTTATGTGACTGCTAATCCTGTAACAGATGGTAGAATTACAGGATACAAAGTTTTATGGGATGTTTTTTCAAAGTTTGCTAAAGTGAGATCCAGTGCATAGTTTTTATAACATGTAAATTCTGCCTGGGAGCTTTCTATAGCAATTTGGCAGTGCAGTTATAATGTAAATTTGTCTTTGTATGAAATCGAATCCATGCCAAATTATTCCTTTTAGTGTTCATAGTGTACATTTTAAAAAATGAAAAGAAGCACAAATTTCAAAGAACTCAGTGTGTTTATTGATTTTTATGATGTCGCAATGCAGGGCCAACACAAAACTGATATATGCTTAAAGGTTTAATGCATTCCAGTTTGGAAATGTAACCAAGAGTCTTAGAGGTTTAATGCATTTCATTTTGGTAATGTGACCAAGAGTCTTAGAGTGATAGTATTAAAATGGATAAGACCACGATCACCTTTAACTCCCTATTTACACTTTCTTAAATTGCAGTCGTACCAATTTGTATTATATGCTACCAACTTATGCTTCTAACTTTAATTACATTGTGTGTATGTGAAAGTATATACTTTTGTGTGTCTGTGTTTATATTTACATTTACGTATACATACATGTGAATATACACTGTTAAGCTATTTCTTTTCCATGTTTATGATCACTGTCAACACTGATTTGTAGTTAATTGTCAAAAAGAGCAAAGAGATGAGCTATGAGTCAGATTGATGGGCACTGTGTCTGATTCTGCTTCACTGTCAACCACAGGTTTGCTCTCGGCTCTCTGTCTGACTGAGAGCTCCTGCTGGTAACTTTACCTTTCCTGCATTCTAGCTACGGCCACAGCTGGTGTCTCTAATATCAGGCTTAGAGGACAGCCTAGCACTACTTCTTCCTCCCACTAGTGTTGTTCCAGACACGTTCTACGAAGCATAGATATGCTAAGAGTTTGTACCTGTGAAAGCCAACTTTGGAGTGTGAGAGAGATACGAACCCATATCTCTCTCCTAGCAGGATTTTCCAAAGATATTGTGGTAATGGCTCCAGGGCATTTCAGGAAACGGCTAGCAAGCAAAGAGTTGGCATCCTGCAGAGGCACAGACAGCTGCCCAGTGCTTTCCCGTTACATCTGCTCTTCTTTATATTTTATTCTTTCTTTTTTCCTTTTGCTGTTTCTTCTTTATTCTTCTGCAAATAGTATTTATTTATTTATTTATTTATTTATTAAAGATTTCTGCCTCCTCCCCGCCACCACCTCCCATTTTCCTCCCCATCCCCCAAACAAATCCCCCTCCCTCGTCAGCCCAAAGAGCAATCAGGGTTCCCTACCCTGTGGGAAGTCCAAGGAACACCCACCTCCATCCAGGTCTAGTAAGGTGAGCATCCAAACTGCCTAGGCTCCCACAAAGAAAGTATGTGCAGTAGGATCAAAAACCCATTGCCATTGTTCTTGAGATCTCAGTAGTCCTCATTGTCCGCTATGTTCAGCGAGTCCGGTTTTATCCCAGGCTTTTTCAGATCCAGGCCAGCTGGCCCCGGTGAGTTCCCGATAGAACATCCCCATTGTCTCATTGTGTGGGTGCACCCCTCGCGATCCTGAGTTCCTTGCTCGTGCTCTTTCTCCTTCTGCTCCTGATTTGGACCTTGAGATTTCTGTCCGGTGCTCCAAAGTGGGTCTCTGTCTCTGTCTCCTTTCATCGCCTGGAACATGGAATGTACTCACTCATATTTGGTTTCTAGCCATAAATAAAGGACATTGAGCCTATAATTCGTGATCCTAGAGAAGCTAAATAAGAAGGTGAACCCAAAGAAAAACATATACGCAAATAGTATTATGAAATGCATTAGCTTGTTAGTCTTTTCTGGGAAATAAAGAAAACACAGCCTTCTAGGTTAATTACCCTTTGAGTTTCTTACTCGAGGCAGTAGTGTTCAAACATTTTCCTTAATTGGGCTTGGCATGCAGTGGTAGGGTATCTGTCTAGCATGGAACTGTCTTACACTGTAAAACAAAATAAGACAAGATCATTGAATGGCTTGTTCATGATAGGAATGACAATGAATTTTGCATTAAGCAATGAACTTTTGATATAACAAGACAAGTCACTGTGCTCTATATATTTCCTAAAGTGTTTTAGATCTGCAGGACTATGTCTTGGGAAACATGTCTCTCCCATTGTTTTAGGATATATATATATATATATATATATATATATATATATTCATATGTGTCAGTATATAATGTTTTAACCTACATATTCTAAGGCAGTACAGAAAGTCTTTAAAATTTACCAGCATATTCCTAGCTAAAGTAGAACTTAGTGGCAATCCAAAGCAAGTATTTTGGTTTATTTAGCTTTAGAAGAAACAGAGAGTAACTTTTCCATATTTGCTCATGAATGTTTCAGCACACATACAAATATCTGTACAGTCACTCCTCATGTAGGCAGAAGCACCATCAAAATCATCAAAATGTATTATAATTACAATATCAAAGTAAAATTGAAATGAAACTCAGCTGATTCTTAAGTCAATATCCTTTTAATTAGACATACCTTGCTAATGTGCATATGATGAGTGTGTACTTAAGATGCAGATATATTTTGCCATAACTTTTAAAGGACATTTAATATGTTGGTTGTTTGCAAATTCATACTAAATAATCCTTTGCTAACCAGCATTCAGTTAGACTGCATTCTAGGTCATTCTATCTGAAATATAACATGGAGTATTGTGGAATATTAGTTAAGATGTGTTACATTCATTTATGCTCTAGAGTACTTGTTTACTGATGCAAAGATGTGTTGCATTCTCCTACATTGCATTTGCTTAACTCTGTTACTTCACCTGCCTTAAACACTTCATTAGTCTAATAAAGAGCTGATCGGCTAATAGCTATCAGGAGAGAGACAGGCGGGGCTGCCAGGTAGAGAGAATAAATGAGAGAGAATAGGGAGGAGCTAGTAAAGAAGGAGAGGAAGATGCCATGGTCCAGCCACCCAGCCACACAGACTACCACAGAAAAAGAAGGAAAGAAAGATATTTAGAATAAACAAAGTTAAAAAGCCCTGAGACAAAAACGTAATTAAAGAGAAATAGAATAATTTAAGTTAGAAAAACTGGCTAGAAATAAACCAATCTAGGTTGGACATTCAAAAGTAAGAATAAGTCTCTGTGTATTTATTTGGAAACTGTATTGCAGGCCCCCAAAATAGAAGCAAACAAACAAACAAAAAACTAACTATGATGGAGACTATTCTAGAGAATTTGGTACATGAATAATTTAAAAGCTACAATTTGAAAAAGTATTCCTTGGATTTTACCAAGCAGTTACTAAATTTAAAGACATAAAATAAATAGGTTTAGTCATCACAACTTTGAAATATTTATGCACAAGGGTAAGCTGCATTTCCACATCTAATAAGTGACTGTTTTCCTTTCACCACCATGAATTATCAGGAAGTATATGGATGCGCTGGAACCTGCTGCAGAGTTTGCCGTCCACGTCCACGGGTGTAACTAAGGACTGAAAATGTTCAGACAAGATTTCTACCTATGCCAATCATGAGGGTTCCCTAACAATGTAACTTAACCACTGCTTAACACTTAAACTGAATTGGTTATTATAATAAAGAGATGATTTAAAAGTTATACATACCCATGTGCATCCACAAATAGCATGCAGTCTCATGTAGGGACTTTAGAATTCTTCTGCTTTAGTGTTTACAGGAGTCCTGTGGTCAATGCCCCATGTATATCAAATGTTCACTATTCTGAACTTCTACATTAAAACTTTACTATTTAAATGAGATGGAATTAAAGACCTCACTTACTGAAATTTGTATTTTTTTTATTTTTTGAAACATATCTAAGTTAAAGAATTATTCTTGGAATGTCAATAAAGTTGCAGCCTGAGTAAATATGACAAACAACATTTTTATATATTCTGGAGGAATGCATGAAGTGGTTAAAGCATTGGAACAGAGCGGTGTGTGCCATGGTTTCTAGATATGGTTGACTCCATTTTAGCATTTTAAGTAAATAGTATAACATTTAATACAAAAGAAATCAGTTCACATATCTTCAATAAAAACAAATTTATTCCAATACAGATATTGTCCTCTAAGGCCTCAAGTGTTAGAGGCTTGCTTATATGCTGGCTGGTGGAGTTTGGAGAGGACATTGGATTATGAGGGCACTAACTCAGCAATTGGATCACTCTGCTCGGGACTGCAGAGTTGACTGGGTTATTAGGAGGTGGGAACAAATTGAAGGACGTAGGCCCTCTGGCAAGCCTGTGGAGGGTATGGTTTGTCCCTGGACCTTCATCCACTGTTGCCATTTCCTGGATGCTCTGGCCTGAGGAGCTTTGCTCTACCATGTATTCCCATCTATGGTCTTCTGCCTTTGCACAAGCCCACAGCAATTGGGAAGAGCCGCCTTTGAATAATCCTTCTGAAAGAGTGAGCCAAAAGGAATCACCCTTCTTTTAAGCTGTTTCCTCACGTATTCACCATGACAACAAAAAATAGAGTATATTACAGGTACACTTTGAATTTCTTAATTACTTTGAAATATCTGGTGAAGTTTTATGATATTATTAAAATATAAATATTAAAAAATATAAAATCTCACGTTGTTGATTATCTTTTTAATTGAGAAAGGAATTTCCTGCCTGGGAACTAGAATACTTTGAACTTACTAGCCACAAATAGATTAAAAAAAAAAAAACAAGTGTGTGTTCTTTGAAAGGCTTTTGTTCCACAGAATTCAACTGCACCATTCTGGACTTTAAAGGACTTGTGATTTGTTAAGCTGAACACAAACATATACACATAGAAACAAATGCAGATGTACAAAGGAGCAAGTTATGGAAAATACTAAATCCCATAAGAAGGTGAAGACAGACAATACAAACTAGATCAAATTGTGTGTGGAGTGAGTGGAGTTTGAGTTAAAACTTTATACAGGTAGTTCAAAATAAAGTAATGGTCAGGATTGACAATTCATACTCATTGTAGGAAAATTTGGACATATATTGAGTCAGGGAAAGAGCAAATTTCCCATATTGTTTTATCTAATTTCTTATCTTTCTCCTTTCTTTTATTTTCTTTTTTGAAGTACACTTCATATGTAGCTGAATATATAATGATAATTTTCTTCAATGGATTTTATAAAAGATTTCATTCCATTTTATGAAAGACTGTCTTTAGCCATGGGTACCATATCTAGAAATACTTGCATTTAGGGATGCTAATCACCTCAGGATAATGTTGGCTAGAGAAAAAAGTAATTAAAGTCTTTCAAATTAAGTAGCTTAGATGTAAATTATATGTAAATCACACATCATTATAAAGAGAGACAATTCCCTTTCAAACATGGGGAGAGCTAGCCAAACAGCAGCAAAAACAAATACATAAAAGCAGATGTTACTTGACTATAACAGGAAAATAGTTTATCATTTTTTAATGTTCTCTGACAAGATTTGCCTCAGTTTCCCAGGATAAATGAGTTCAAGCTTTGAATACTGGAGTTTAAAGGACTTTTCTCAGTAAAAAATACAGTAATCAGTCAAAATCAAAGTTTATACAAAATAAAGTTAAAGCATAGGATAGCCTTGGAACCAAAGATGATTAAAAAAAGCAATTGATATCTGTGAGTTTGAATTCATTCTTTCAAAGGAAAACCTAGAGATGACTGACTGTATGTGTGGGCACAGGACTCGGATGCTTGGAGCTTTCTTCCCATAATATAGTTTCAACAGTACCAGAACATACTTTCCAAATTACCAAGGAAGGGAAGCTATTAACTATGGTCCATACCTATAACCAGCCTGGCAAGATATGCACAAAGGTATAAGAAGTGGCGCTCACATATTAGAACTTAGCAATGTCTGTCCAGTTGTATATAAGGCCCACTCACCAGGAGGAAAATCATGCCTGGTACCAGAAGCCTAACTGTATTGGTCAGCATTAGCTAGAGGAATAGAACAGAATCTATGTTTATGTGGTCCAACTTGTCTATCAATGGCCGTCTATCATGGAAGTTACAAGAATCTAATAGTTGTTCAGTCCATGAGGCTGGATGTCCCAGCTGGTCTTCAGTAGTCACTGGAATCCCAAAGAAGTAGGCTCTGATGATGGTGAAGAAATGGACTTGCCTGTGAAAGCAAGCAAAGTCGGGCAAAGAGAGCAAGCTTCCTTCTTCCATGTCCTTTAGACGGGTTGCCAAAAGGAGGTGTGGCCCAGATTAAGTGTGGATCTTCCCACTTAGGAAGATTTTGACTAACTTTTTATTTCCTACCTCAGAAGGTCCTGATTAAAAGTGGATATTCCTATTTCAAATGATAGACTTGAGGAAAAAAATCTATTGAAGGCACACCCAGCCACTTGTAGTTAATTTCCTATGTAGTCAAGTTGCCAACTGAAAACAGTCATTGACCTAGCTTGGTTCCCATGATTGGTGAGGTCATGGAGCTTAGAAAATAATCTACTACTGTAGATGGAGACTTCTGGTTCATTTCTGGCCATCCAGACCAGAAATAATCACAGAAACTATATTAATTACAACACTGCTTAACCAATTAATCTAGGGTTCTTATTAACTAACTCTTACATCTTAAATTAACCCATTTCTATTAATCTGTGTATTGCCACGAGGTTGTGGCCTACCTGTAAGGTTTTGGCTGGCAGCTGGCACCTTTCTCCTTTGGCAACTATGTGGCATTTCCCCGACTCTGCCCTTTTTTCTCCATCTGTTTGGAATTCCTAACTTACTCTATCCTGCCCTGCCATAGGCCAAAACAGCTTTATTCACTAACAATAAAAGCAACAACAGAAGAAGGACTTCCCACACCATACTACTGCTGGTTAAGCCTACACAATACTTCACTACATTCTAAATATTATCCTTATACCACTTGTTTGGGTAGCACTGCCCCTCATTAAAGAAGCCCCTCTTTACAGCAAATGGAGATCATTACAGAAAAACCCATCTGCATCCAGTGCAGACATTAACAGATGGTTTGAAGCACATCTCCAATGGCTTCATGAACAAAACAGCTCTGAATTAAAAGCACTTAGAGATGGTGCTTTTAATCACAGAGCCAACTCTTAAATATTTATGTGTGGGAATGTATATTACATGTGTGTGGTACCCACTGAGGCTAGACATGGGAGTCAGATCTTCTCTAGCTGGAGCTACAGGCAGTGGTGAGCCACCATATATGACTACAGGTAACTAATCTCTCAGGACCTCTGCAAAAGTCCAAAGGCTTTTAACTACACTCTGATTTTTAATTTTAATGTTTGTAAACATTATATCAAATCCATCATCCATTCTCTCTACTCTAATGCCTCTCTTCTTCATCTGCCCACTAGTCCCTTCCATGTTTATGAGCCGCTTTCTATTCAAACCTCTGGTGTCTATTCAGTGCTGCAGTTTGTTCCGGGGTAAAAGGCCATCTGCTGAATCATGTGTACATTCTCAGCACCAGCATCTTTAAATAAAACCGGCTCCCTCATTCCCAGAAGCAATCAAATGCTCTTCAGCTAGGGCTGTGGCTTCATGATTCCTGTCCTCTTCGGTGCCTGGATTTTGTCTAGCAAGAAACAGCTTAATGGGAAAACTGGAACTCCTGCCACACAATACACCATTATTGTCACGACCACCCTCGACCCGCTAGGATGACCCGACACCCAGAGCTCTTCTCACTGCAGTTTTATTCAGGACTTTATTCACAGTAATCTTTCTCCTTCTCCTTCTCTCTCTCCCTCTCTCACTGGGCAAACCTCTCCCAGCCTTTAAGTAGGGATGGGCTACCAACCCAGAACTGCCAGGTGGGCACCGCCCATAGATCCACTCATATGCAAGCAGCTGATAATCATTGCATGATCATAGCATAGGTCAGGCCTTAGCCATCTCAGGAGTTGATTATCCATCTCCATCAGGTGTGACTCCACGCAGCTTGCTACACATTATGATTAGGTTCTACAAGGCAAAGTTTGGATAGCAGTTAGGGGAAGGCATGCCACTTAGGGGAGAAATCAAATTACTTAAAACGTCTCTAGTAGCCTGCTTTCCTGACACCCAGGTTGCTGTAGTCGAGGTTTACCAAATTGCTGGACTTTATAAACCTACAGAAAGGCACCAGTCAGATGTGGTATCACTGTGTTCATTTTGCATCCTTCCCCAGAAACAGCTGTAAAACACTAAGGTGCAGAGCAGGGAAAGGAAAGGGAGCTTACTCAGGAGTGCTGTGCTTGGTTAGAGAACATCAGTCAGATCTGCCATTCACAGAAAAGCTCAAAATAGAGTCGAAGTACACTGCTTAGTTGCATGACCTCTCAAACCAGGTTCTTAAAATCCAGTCAGCTTACGTGGTGTTTTTTCAAAAGTCATCTCTCCTTGCTTCATTATTCTTCCTGAGGTTATCTAAAGTCCACATTGCTCATCCTTTCTACATACCAGTGTCTTTTACTGTCACAAGAGATTGCTGTCTACATCATAAATTAGGTATCTTTATTCTAGTCAGATATGCTTTATTAAATTCTTGGGGTTACAGTGCATAAGTTACTGTGATATGGCAGTTGACCATCTGACTGGAGATACTCCTCCTTGCACAGTAGTTCTGGCTGAGGGCAGAGACTTGAACTATGCAGTTCTTTCCTCCAAGTTGGATATTCCCTTTTCGCCATAGGAGGAATGTTGGTAAGTTTCAGGAAACAGGATACTTACAAGGCTCAGAAACTTCATGAAACTGATAAGACTCAGGACATTTCTATATCAAATGAATTCCAGTTTACCTTTGCTTGCTCATATTTTGACAATATTTATGATAGTGTAAAAAAGGAACAATATGTTACAATAGACCCAGAAATAATGTAATGTAATTCAATTAAAATATTTTAAAGGCTGCTGGCTTAAAATTACATGCTAAACAAAAATATAGTATAGTCTTTGTATTCCACAAAGAATAAAAGTTAAAATATAAATATCCCCAAAATATAAAGATTAAAAATTGCAATATGCTATTAAGGTGATACAATGTGTTTGCTATGGTTTGAATTTCTGTCTTTAATACCTTCTAAATTTGTATTGAACTTGATTCCTAAAGCAATGCTATATGAAGCTGTGACTTTGAAAGGTAACTAAGAAATGAGGTCCCAGCCACTATGTAGAGAATTTAGGGCCCTTTTGTTTAAAGGAGCTTGATGGTGCAAATTCACCTGTCTTGCATATTATGTCAAAAGCGTGCAGCATCCCTTCTCTCTCAAGGATGAGGCAACTAAGCATCATCTTGGAGGCTGAAAATACTTGCAACAGACAGAAAGTCTGCATGTACTTTGATTTTGACCTTTAATGTCTCTACAAATGAGATTATGGATTTTAAAAATTATCCTCCATCTGTGGTTCTTGTTATAGTACTGTAATGAAGCAATGAACAATCGTATGTAACTGCATCACAATATAAGCATATGTTGAAAAGATAACACAAATTCTACCTGGAGTCCAAATTAATAACTATATAGATATACATGAGTGTTGGGAAATAAACAGTGCAAGTAATCAATTTTCTTAATAATAAATTTGTCCAATGGAACTCTATTGGAGAAAAGCAGTTTTAATTTCTTGGTTAGAGATGAGAGCTTCTCTCACTTGGGGTAACTATTGCTATAATGAAACACCATGACCAAAAGCAACTTCAGGTAAAGAAAAAAAATTGTTTGGAACATGCTTCCACAGTTTTATTAATCATTTATGGAAGTGAGAATAGGAATTCAAACAGGGGCAAGAATTGTTGCAGAGACTGTGGTGGGTGCTTCTTACTGGCTTGCCCCTTACAGGTTGTTCTTATACAGTGCAAAAGTATCAGGACAGGGTGGCCACTTACATCAATGTAGGCTTGGCCATCCCACATCAATTGCTGACTAAGAAAAATCCTTCTATGCTTGCATACAGACCAATTTTCTAGAAGCACTTTTTTTTTTTAAATTAGGGTCCCCTTTTCTTAGATGACTCCAACTTGTACCAAGCTGACATAAAACTACCTAGCACAGCCCATGTTCAGTTTTTCCTATCAGAACTGGGACCTCATTGAGCTTTAACCTCTACAGGGCTTTGACCTTTGTGGTCCATTTGTTTTCTAAAGAAAGAGAGAAAGAAGTGGAGAGGGGGCATATATTTGTGTTGCTAAAGAGACAAAAATGATCTTGGAGAAGCTGTGGGCAGGAAAAAGGATTAAAACATATTTTATGATTTTTTTTCTGCTTCTTCACACCAAAAAGAATTTTTTCCTTTATTATTTATAGGTTTCATCATCCTGGTACCTATTTTCTAAATTTAATTAAATTTGGTGTTTTTTCCAATGAGCAAGAAAAATAATAAATTTGTTGAAATATAGGTAAAACTTAGTTATTAATTTAACATTCAACTGAATTTTAAGATAACTATAGAAGTTGACAGATGGAAATTTCAACAAGTAGGCAAAGTACTTACATATTTATACATCTTTCCTTAATGATTTTCAAGTTTTTGTTTGAGATAGTGTCTCACTTGTCTATGAGGTGAAACAATCTTCCAACCTAAGGCTCTTGAGTGCAGGGATTATAGTCATGACTCACCATGCCTGGTCTGAAACTTTTAAAACTAGATGTAAGTGTATCTCTCAGCCTTTCCAACATCTTTAAACCCTGTACTCATCAACCATACATCTATGCAGAACCCAGTTTGGAAACAAATACTCCAGACAACTTAATATGTGGTGGTCTAAATGAAAATGGTTGCAATAGGTAAATAGGGAGTGGCATTGTTGGAGGTGTGGCCTTGTTGGAGTTGGTGTGATATTGTGGGAGGAAATGCATCACCGGGTCAGATTTTGAGGTTTAAAGCCAGGCCCTGTGTCACTCTCTTCCCATTGCCTTCAGATCCAGATGTACAAAACTCAGCAACCTCTCCAGCACCATGTCTGTGTGCATACTGCCATGCTTCTTGGCGTAATGATAATAGACTAAACCTCTTGAAACTGCAATTACCAGTTAATTTGTTTTAGTTTATTAGAACTGTCATGGTGATGGTGTCTCTTCACAGAACCCCAAGAAAGTCATTATAAGACTTCACCATCCAGTATGTTCATAGCTGAAGATCAAAAAGAAATATGACAAAGCTGGTGTTATAGGCAGGAAGAGAATTTATTGTTCAGGTACAAGATGTTTTGGGTTGTACACTATCACAGAATTGTAGTGGGAAAATGGTTTAAAATAAATAAAAGTCAGATAATTACTATAAAGTTAATAATGTGGGAGAGTTGATCCTGGGACAAGTAAGCCTACTAACTATCATCATACACTACTTTATGGATGATATAGATTAATCACTTTGGACTCCAGAGTGAACTATCTTTTCTCGCATCATGTGATAGGAGAAGCCATGTGTTTATCACCACTGTATCTAATTTGCACTTTTAATTAGTTGTTTTTCTCAGTTATTTATTCTAATATAGTACAAAGGTATAAGTACAAAATTACAGAAATGTTCTTTCCTATAGTATTAAAATGATACTTATCTATCCCACTGAGGTTTTTGAACATATGCTTTCTATTGCACTCTTCTTTAAGGTAATGTTTATTACAATGTTTCCTCACTAAATACATATTTATTGGTTTCTATTCCTGGTAGCTGACCAACAGCACTTTTGAGGAACTACTTGTGTATGAAATGAAATAAAGTTGAAATTATGAAAGAAAACTGATACTCTGGACCTTCCTAGATCATCTTCACATATTGAACCATTCCCTGCACAGATTTCTTGCTTAGCACTGCTGCTCTTTAATCTCTGCATATCATGAAACTCATTTCAGTTGCAAGACCCACTTACACAGACTGCTTGAGGCTAAGTCCTGAATGTGGTTTAATGCTGAGCTCCTCAGTTACATTAATGGAAAACGTGCAGTTGCATTTTCAGGCAAATCTCACCTTCATTTACTGCTGCAACCTCCCCTATCTGTCTGTTAAGCACTTCTGAGGCTCTCTGCTTGCTTGTGATCAGAGTGAAGACTCTTTCAGTGACACCTTGTTGGCAGATTTACTAGGAGGCTGTATTTCCTTTTGCTTGGCTCACAAATCCAGTTTAGTAGCCTGCAGGCTTGTTATTGACATAAATGAATATAGGAAGATATTCACACCATGCTTTTGAATCTGTGAATTAAGTTGGAGGAAGCAGAGGCAATACTGATGGACAATGGGAACTTAGCTACAAGGAAGGAATGGCCATGCTAATAAGCACCAAATAAATAAGTAAAACCAAATATTAAATAATTTATCAGCAAAGAACCAAAGCACCCTCTCCACTGCCTACAAAAATATTAATCAATTTTTGGTGACTCAATGACTATATGCTTTAAAAGTTATTTTTTAAAAATAGAAATCCATGAGGTGAAACTATTCAAAAGTAATAGAAAACAGATAGCAGTACATATTTTAAAGGAAAGACCTATCAAAATTATTTTAAAATTATGACTAAAAGAAAGCCAGGGGTGATGTTGTCCATCTTCATTTCCGGTATTTGGGAGGCAGAGGCAAGTGGAAGTCTTTGAATTCAAGGTCAGCCTTGTCTACAGAGAAAGTTCTGTGACAGCCAGTATTACACAGCAAGACTGAGTTATAAAAAATTTAATTGAATTAAAACTGTAGCATAGAATTCTGACTGCATTACCTAGAAATGGTCATAGCTGTTTACATTTATAAGCTGCTTTTCTGAATTGGAGAAACTTTGATTTGAAAGTTGGGTTCGCTGACATGGTGACTGTGTAAAACCCTCTGACTCTGAGGTAGGGAGAGTGGAGAGAAAAAGGCAGATGAGGAAAGGAGGCAAACTAAGTTCACACGGCACATCAACAAAGCCCCGGAACAGCATTTGCACCAAACCTCTAGACCAACAACGAAACCCAGAGGTTTCAGGCCATAGCTAGAGGCTGATCAGATGTTTTAGAAATTTCTTGATGAGATGTATGTCTGAAATAAAGGAGACAGGTAAAGAGAGAGAGGAAAGTTTGCCCAAATGGGATGGTTGGGGTGTTGAGCCTCAAAACCAGTTCTATGTTTCAGCACCAAATGTTATATCATGATTGATTAAGCCAATAGGCACGTTAAGTAAAAAATAAATCTGACCTCTATTGATGCTCACTGACCTTAATCAGTATAATGAAGGTTAATTATATAAATAAATAAAATTATAATATATACAATAAATATAAAAAATTATAATATAATAATTCCTTAATCAGTACAAAGTCGAGTGGAGACTTTGCCGAGATCAGCATTTTTACTATTTTTCTTTAATTATAAACAGATTTTCTTACGTAATATATTCTGATTAGAGTCTCCCCTTCAACTCCACTGAGATCCTTTTTATCCCCAGCAACTGTGCAAATCCACACTCTTTCTGTCTCTCATTAGAAAACATGAGATGTTGAAAAACTCCCACCACACAAATCAAAATCCCAGAGAACCTAGACTACAATGAGGACCCTAAGAGAGACTTACATAGAACAAATCTACACGGAAAGTAGAAAAAGACAAGATCTCCTGAGTAAACTGGGAGCATGGGGAGTTTGGGAGACAATTAAAGGGGAGCGGAGAGGCAGGGAGGGGAGCAGAGAAAAATGTAGAGTTCAATAAAAATAACTTAAAAATCACAATAGAATAAGATACAAGAAAACAAAACAAACAAAGGAACAGAAGAAAAAGACCCAAGAGAGAGAGCAGGAGAAACACATCCTGACACAGAGAAATACATGTTCACAAAACAGGACTTTCACAAAAACACAAACCTGGAAGCCATAACGTATATGTAATGGAAATGTAAGGTTAAATAAAATGTCCTGTCACAAAATTATGAGACAAAGATGCTCCAAAGATGTCACGAGTTTGTTTAGTGTTGGTCATCTGTTGTTGGGCATGGGGTGTACTGTGTGTATATTGTTTATATGAGTAGCATTTTTGTCTATCATTCCAGAGGTTCTGACTCTGATCTGCAAAAGCTACATAAACCAGGCCTGGTTGTGTGTGCGTGTAATCCAAGCACTTTGGTGATGGAGGCAAGGGGAGCAGAGGGTTTTTAAGATTATCTTGATTAAAGTCTCTGTATTATAGACACTGCTACTACTGCTGCCACTACTACTACACAAACCAGAGAACCACTTTATCTGATATTTACTAAACTGATTAAAGATGAATTGAAGTTGAAGGCATTATTAAGGTCATATAGTGACAGATTCAAAATTTACTCTAACCTCAAACTCTAGACCCTCTGACAGAAATTATAGCTGCATTATTCCAAAACTATTTTTTCTGCTTTTATTTTCAGAGCAAAACTGAAAAACAAGCTGATTAATCTAGACTTTAAAATACAAATACAAATCAACAGACATTTATTTGTTTATTAGTATAGGTGTCTGACCACACTCCACTGAATTTTGTCTTTGTACTTTTTACATGTATTTATAATACATATTGGTTAAGCCAATCTCCCCAAAAGCTTTAATTATAAGTAAATTCATAAACACTTTCTAATAACAAGATAATATAGGTAGCTGATATTCTCTCATATATTTGTCACTTAATCACCACACTCATCATTACACTTAGGATCTGTGAAAGCATATGTTGGCTGAGATATTCTTTAGAAAACAGTCTGTTAATTTATGAAAATATTTTAAAAGTGAGTACTTTTTTCAGAAATGCATGAAGAGCAAAATGGATAAATATAAATGTGATTTGTGAAGAAAACTGTATGCTGAAATTTAAGTTGGGACATTTTAACAAGTGAAAGTGTAGTTCAACTGTTCAGTATATGAAATGCCTTTGGATATTTCTTATATGTGTAATAGTAAAGATGTCATATAGGCTGCTGTTAAGGAAAAATGAAGAGTTTAATTGAAAGCCTTATTTTAGTTGTGGAAATTCACCTTTGAGAACAATCCTAGAAAGCAAGATTATAGAGCTATGATATGTGACAGTCCAAATTATTATATCACATTTCTAAACACAGAAATATGCATGTTTTTTTAAGTAATTATCTGAGGACTTCAAAATTTACAAAAAAAATCATTAAATCATCAAAGTAGTTTTAAGGGATACAAGTAAACTTATTTTCCAAAGTAGGAAAATTCACATGTTGTAAATTTTGAGACATTTGAAACCTACCTACTTGGCAGTCATTAGAAGTCAGACATACTTCAAGGAGCTGCAAGGAGATCTCATGACATGATAAGAAAATGCTATTAAGAATTCTTAGTTCAGTGAGTCTCATGCATATCAATCATCAAATCAGAAATGCTTCTGCTGGTGACTGTTGTAGTAGTTTGAGTGAAAATGTCCCCTGTAGGCTCTAGTTTTGAAATACTTGTTGTTGATGCTATTCTAGTAGGTTTAGTAGGTGTGGCTTTGCTAGGAAGTATGGATTAGGGACAGTTTTGAGGCTTTAGAAACCACCAGCCACACTCAGTTTGCTCTCTGCTTCCTGCTCTCATACAGAGTGAGGCTTCAGGGTCTTCTCTAGCTGCCATGTCATTTGCTTGCTGCCATGCTTCCTTGTCACTCTAAAATCATAAGCCAAAACAAATACCACTTCTCTAAGTTGTGGTGCCTTATCACAGCAATAGACACTTAATGAAAAAGAAGTTGGTACCAGGAGTGGAGTATTGTGGTAAGAAAGGAATACAAAGACTTTGGAACTTTGGACAAGAAAGTCAGTTAAATCATAAAAGCAGAACTGAGTGTGCCAATCTAGTAGAAGCTTAGAAGACAGTAGTTCTGAGCAATATGTGTACTCTCGACGCTCAGCTCAAGAGGCTTTAGGGAAACAAAATTAGTTACATGGCTAGAGACTGTTTCTGAGATAGTGTAGAAAAAATATTGCTGCTTTCCGATTGTCCTAAGAACTTGACCGATGCTAAACTCAAAAGTAATGGGGTGATTTATTTGGTATAGAAGATTGCAAGACAACCTAATATTAATTTTGTTACATTGTTATTAGTAGTCACTCTTATGCAGGTCTAGAACGAAAAATTGCAAGTTGAGAAAAAGGAATATCTAGTCAGAAGAAAAAAAATTCAGAAACTTAACTTTGCAGCCATGACTTCTGCTGAAAGAGATAATCCTGATCTGCAATGGAATAAAGAGAAGGCAGGTCTGCCACTTAGTAAGTTTCCAACTTATGAAAGAAAAAATCCTGAGTAATTTTTTGTTCTAATAAAGACAATACATAAAAGCTGCTGCCAGTATATTTCAAGGGGTTGGATTCTGTTCAAGTCAACAGATAAACTTGTCAATATCTTTCATGCACTTTAGAGTAAAAATGAATGCAAGAATAAATAATAGGCTCATAGAATGTCCCTCCACAGTTTTAAGGAATCACTTAGGCCACACAATGCACGTCAGGGAAGTCTCTGCATGGAGGTCCTCAGAGAGCATTTTATGGAGCTATGGAAATGAATCCTGGGTTGCATTGGTTATCCAAAGATGTTAGAGATGTCAGAACTGTGAGATATATGCCAAGGAGCGCTTCACACAAGGAGTGGGACCAGAAAGAAAGACTAGTAGTTATAGGCTGCAAAGCTGGAAGGGCAAAGCTGTCCAATCCCTTTGACATAGAACTTAGAGCTACAGGACTTGATATTTGACCTGCTGGATTATATCTTGCTTTGGTCCACTATTTCCCCATTATGCCTCCATCCTTTCCTTTGACAATGATAATGTATAGTCTCTGTCATTATATGTTGGAAGTATGTCATTTATTTTTGGTTCTATAGGGAGATATAGTTAAGAGATTGACTTGGGTCTCAGATGAGACTTTGAATTTTAGACTTTGAAACAATGCCAAGAGTGAGAGACTATTGGAGATTCTGAAGTAAAACTAAATTTACTTTGTATTATGGTAGGGCCAGGACCAACAGGGACAGGGAATGTAACATGGTGATTTGAATATGGATGCCCTTGATGGACTCTGGTATTTGCACACCTGGTCCCCAGTTGTTGGTGCTATTTGTGTAGGTTTAGAAGGTGTGGCCTTGGTGAAGGAAGTAACATGCCTTTTCCAGTTCACTCTCTGCTTGGTGATTACAGTTAAAAATGTTAATATCTTCGTTTCTGCTCCACCTGTCATGTCTGCTACTTACTGCTACACTTTCCCACCATGACGGACCCTTCTGTCTCAGGAACCATATACTGAATAACTCTCTTCTGTCGGTTGCCTATTCATGGTGTTGTATCATAACAAGGGAAAAGTAACTAAGGTATATGCACATAGTGACTAAACACTCAATAGTCACATCTTTAATTGTGGGTTTAAAGATATATATCTGAGGGAAACACCCTGGTAGAAATTGAGCTGGAGTTTTAGCAGGAAACATATCTCATGTGATTAACTTTAGATTTGGGATCTCGTAGCCCACATAAAAGAAGATGGAAACCCTGAATTCTGAGTTGCAGTGAGAAGATAACAATGTGCATTTACGTAACCTGGAATTGACTAAATCAGTGTTTCAAACACATTTTCATTAGCAGATTTTTCCCTTGTGAAAAATAACAAGAATAGTATTACCAAGGCAGATTTCAGATACAAATCCACACATACTTATAACTGCACACATACATGTAAGAAATCAGTATTATTTCAGTTCCAACATAAAGACCTCAAATGAGCCAAAGGTAGCCACCTAAAGAAACATTTTAAGCATTTTACTTCTGTCTAAAGGTAATTAATAGAGTAAAAAAAAAACAAAGCTCAATAATCTGCATTCAAAATTCACAGTAACTCCATAGCAGCGTGTTTGGCTCTGAGCCATTCACAAGCTATGCACATAAAGTTCCTATCAAACAGACAAACCAGAACTTAATGTTTTTCATTGTTGTCAGATATATTACTTCAGGACAATATTGCTATTTCAATAAAACCCTTAAAGTACTCTTTACAATTTCGGACTTGGTCCTGCTTTGGACTGTGGTTGAGTTTTCAGGGATTACATCATTACAGAAAGTTGATTTTAGTTCTATGGCTACTGATGAGATTTTGTGCATACAACCCCTTCCATTTTGGGATATTCTTCTATCTTGAACTTGTTCTGGTCTTATGCATATACCACAATTGTTACATTCATATGTGCAACTGGCCTTTCATATTCGGAAAACAATGTTTGCTTGACATTACCCACCAATGTCTCTTAAAATTTTTCTACCCCACTTCTGTGATTATTCCTGAGCCTCAGAGGAAGAAGCCTGTGATGTGTGTATTCCATTTAGAGTTGAGGTCTCTTATCTTATGTACATTTTCAGTTTGAGGGTTATAGTGTTAATTGTCATCTTCTGCAAGAAGAAGGCTCTCTAATGAGTGGTGAGTAGGATCTATGGATGAATCAATGAACCATTAGGAATCATGTCAATTGTCTGTCCTCTCAGCAGAAAAGTAGTAGTGAATTATCCCGTAGTCGATGAACTCTTTAGCCACAGGTGTTTGGGCTCAGGTAACATTGCCAGGAATGTGTTCCACCTCATGGAGCAGATCTGAGATTAAATCAGAGAGTGATTTCTTACTCCCATGACATCCATGGCACTATTAGACCAGTGGGCATATCTTGTTTTTTAGGTGAGAAATAGTTTACAGCTTTTAATATACTGCTAATCCAAGGAGTTTTGTGAAAGTAAGGGAGTTAAGTTGATTTTAGAGTTGTATGACCTGTAGAAATACTCAACAGGAGTTGGAAACATAGCCCTGAAGCTCAGATAAGCAACTGTCTGGAGATGAAGCTAAGGCTGTTAAAAGAACAGTCATTGAGGAAAAAGAAAACTGGATGAATTCTTCAAAAATACATTTCAGAGGAAAGTTAGTCTTGTGGTTTCAAATGTTTGTCATATATAATAAAGAAATTAAGTTTTCCAGGCTAGCTATTTCAGTTACTAATACTTTTCTCTTAACATTTCTTTGAAGTCCCCCAGTGTCTTTGATAGTATCTATGCTAGAAAGAAATTGTATTACATCTTTATGCTTCTAACTTTAAAAGACAGTACCTACAAATCATGTAAGCAGACAATAGTGGCATTTCTCTTGCTGTCAGATTAGATCTGGGACCCTTTAAAGATCTAATGTGAGGCCACTGCATTTAATTCCACAGCCCAGGAAGTTGCTTGGGTGGGACTTACCCAATTCCTTCTGAAATGATAGAGAAATATAGAGTGTAATCTCAGGTCTTAGATGTAAACTACACAAGAGGAACTGCAGAGAAGTCCGGGAATATTTTTCAGTCTTTCCATCATGTATCCATTTTTTATGTGTTATATGTGGACTGGGGGAAAGTAGATTAAAGAGTGAGATTAATGAATGAACAACAAAGTGTGAGTAGATCGCAGGCTTGAAGAGAAGGAGATCCTGTCTTGGGACAGCACAGACACAATTCAAGAGGTTAAGCTAACAAAGACAGAGGAGGCGATTGTAATACTGTTGTACTGACAGGCCTAGTTGATAACAGAAAGTAAGGCCACCTGTAGAAATGACAGGAAAATTGATAAAATAATTTTAAATATACAAGTTGGAAATTTTCCTTTTTCCATCTCTCTCTGTACATTACTTATGATGTTAAATTATCTGTATTATTTCTTATAATTTCTATCTCTCTCTGTACATTACTTATGATGTTAAATTATCTGTATTATTTCTTATAATTTCTATCCTCTAAAGATCTAAGATAGGTGGCCTGTGTCTCAGATAGAAAAAGCAAGCACACAAACAAACAGAGAGGACATAGGCTTGGATTGTGCTTTGTCCAGTATTTCTGATCTTCATGGTGTCCCAAATAGGTGAGGAGAGATTAAAAAAAAAACACACACAATGTAGCAAGTGACCCCGAGAAAAGGACAAGCCATAACCTCAATCCTCATCCGTATGAGGAAAAGAAGTTAAAGTTTGCTAAGTGGTAGGGGGTTTTGTAATTATTTTATTAATTTCTTGGTTTTTGAATAGCCAGATCTATCCAAGACTTTTTTCAGAGGCCCTGATGAAAGGACAGAGGGCACTTTAGATCTATGTCTAGTCCAGGAGTTGAATTGGAAAGGATGGTTTAGAACAGGAAAAAGGGTCTCCTAAGAGTATCCAAGATTGTGACTTCTGGGCACCCATTCTTTTCCTTGGTCTGTGGTTCTGACACCATAGGCAACTTTGTCTGATATTCTGCATTTTCTTTGACAACTTTTTGTTTGTTTGTTTGTTTGTTTTAGGCATCTCTTTATTTTACTCTCCCTCTTTTTATATTGATTTTTATTGATTCTCTACATTTTTCTCTGCTCTGATTCCTGCCTCTCTGCTTGTCTTCAACCCTTTCCCATGATACCCATGCTACCAACGTATTCAGGAGATCTTGTTTTTTTTCTACTTCCCATGTAGATTAGATCCATGTATATCTCTTTTACTGTCCTCATTGTTGTCTAAGTTCTCTGGGATTGTGATTTGTAGGCTGGTTTCCTTTGTTTTATGTTTAAAACCACTTAGGGGTGAGTACATATGATAATTGTCTTTCTGTGTTTGGGTTACCTCACTCAATATGATGTTATCTAGTTCCTTCCATTTGCCTGCTAATTTCAAGATGTCATTTTTTTTTCTGCTGTGTAGTACTCCTTTGTGTAAATATACCCATTTTCCTTATACATTCTTCTGTTGAGGGGCATTTAGGTTGTTTCCAGTTTCTGGCTATGACAAACAATTCTGACATGAACATAGTTGAGCACATGTCTTTGTGGCAATATCGAGCATCCTTTGGATATATATACAAAAGTAGTATTACTGGGTCTTGAGGAAGGTTGTCTCCTAATTTTCTGAGAAATCATGTTACAGATATCCAAAGGAGTTGTACCAGCTTGAACTCTCACCAGCAATGGAGGAGTGTTGTTCCCTTTACCCCACAACCTCTCCAGCCTAAGTTGTCATCATTGTTTTCGATCTTGGCCATTCTTACAGGTGTAAGATGGAATCTCAGAGTAGTTTTGATTTGCATTTCTCTGATGACTTAGGATGTTGAAAGTTTCCTTAAGTGTCTTTCAGTCATTTTAGATTCCTCTGTTGAGAGTTCTCTGTTTAAGTATGCAAGAGGAGAGAGAGGGCCTCCTTTTGGTCCCAGCCGCCCAGCTAGCTTATACCCGAAATAATCACACAGAAACTGTATAAATTAAATTACTGCTTGGCCATTAACTGTAGCCTCTTATTGGCTAACTCTCACATCTTGATTTAACCCCTTTGTATTAATCTGAGTTCAACATGAGGTAATGGTGCTTACCGGGAAAGATTTAGCATGTCGGACCTGGCAGCTACATGGCGGCTCTCTCTGACTCTGCTTTCTTCTTCTCAGAATTCAGTTCTGTCTTCTCTGTCTACCTAAGTTCTACCCTATCAAAAGGCCAAGGCAGATTCTTTATTCAATCAAAAAAAAAACAACAAATAAACAGAAGGATCTCTTACACCGTTTCCCCTTTTCTGTTTAAACAAAAAAGAAAGGCTTTCACTTTAACATAGTAAAATTACATAGAACAGAACAGTTATCAAGCAAAAATTACAGGTACAATATTTATATCTATTTTATCTTTTATCATAACAAAGGAAAACTACAACTATAACTATCTATTCTTCAACTCCATCAAAGACTCCAGAAGGATATAATATTACCTAAGTAAACAGGAAGTACATTATAAACAACTCTCAAAACGCTAAAATTGACAGAGGCATCTTGCTGCCTGGACAGTGACCCAAAGTTCTTTTGTAACATTGGGGCATCCATCATTAGCCTACAAGCCCATAGTATCCAGCAGACTTTTCCATGACGCTGGAAATTCCAAAGACAGATCAGTCACTTTCTTCTGTGTCTTGCAGAATGTTTTGCAGACTCTTTCATGAAGCAGAAACACTGAAGGACTATCTCAAGGCAAGTTCAACAGTCATCTCTCTGCAGGTTCTTCATGTCCAGTTTATGCAACAGTCCAGGCAAGAGCAGTTTCTTGCCCAAATGGCTAACAAACTCAATAAGGAGCCTTTTTAATGCCCATCTTCCTCAGGAAGCAGCTTGGTGCTTCCAGGAACAAACATGTGTCATTGTCATGAAAATCTCTAAGTTATTAAACATTAAATGCCATATTCTTTACTCTTTGAAAGATATGAAGAACACCTTTCCATCTGAAATGCAAATCTAGAAAATCTACCTAACATGACTACAAACTTGCTTATTATAGATATTACCAATTAACCTATATTTCTTAATTATACGTTACAATTTTAAATGAACTACCCAATCACAATATTTTAATCAAAAGCAGAAATATACATATAACAAGATTGACCTAAAATTTATATCAGTTAAGCAAAATTCATACCAATGCAAATTATTCATATCTATATATATTCCCCTTTAAATGTAAATGAATATTTATAAACATTATTTGGGAATATGGACATAGTTATTTCTTTCTAAATTTCTTCCTGCTGTATGGGGGGTGCTATTAATTGGGTCCTTCATGGTATATTTTGTGTGCTAGGGTCATCTCCATCAGCAGTTGAGTGAAGTAAATTTTTGAGGGTGTTTACAGCATCCTTTCTGGAGGGCATGGTCTATTGTACCATATTGGTGTAGAAGCAATCCACAGGGTTTCATCTTCTGTGAAAACAAAAGAAGAACCTGTTGTTTCTTCTGGGAGGGACTGCATCTCCCAGAAGGCCCCCTGCGTGTAGAGGCTATGGCATTGTGCCTAACCCCAAAAGACCACATATGCCAGAAGCACCCAGAGTTCGACAAAAGGCCACATGTGCAGAGTACAGTGTCTGCCTGACTGATCCAAAAGACCACATTTCCCAGAAGTGCTCAGCGTTCTACGGAAAGAGCATAGTGTCCTGCCATACCACATTTCCCAGAAGCACTTAGCGTTTGACTAAAGGGCCATGCGTGCGCAGGACACACATTTCCCAGGAGTACCTAGCATCCCTTAAAAAGCTGAAGACGCCATTACCCTATTCCCCTTTTTCACCCCCCTTTCCTCACTGTCACAACGTCCCTTCCCCCAATAAATTTGGCCACGTGGGATCGCCGTGTCTCGTGTTTCCTTTCCGATTCCACAAAAGAAACAACAGAAACTCTTTTCCAAGCATCATATCCTTAGACACAAATTGTGAAGTCATAATAACTTTATAATATACATGCTGGTTTAGCTTAGCAGCCCACACAATGAAATGTCTCTCTGCACTTAGCTCTTCCACAGTCAAAAAATTTAAAGAAAACACAATAATATACAGAATCCAACTCTCTGTGAACTTTCCATTTTTATGTGGCTTATTTTTACTCTATTATTTTATTCTGTCTCTTTAAAGACTTTACCCTTTCTTAAGCATTAACTTTATGACTTTTTATACCTTTTCCCTTCTCTCTCCCAAGCCTATGTACATTTATCTAACAATATGACCCATTTAGAGGTCTTTTATATCTGAATCTGTCCTATTGCATTATCTTTAATTCTCCATTGTCTTGAAGAGCTTTTAAAATGCTAAGTGGCTTGGTTGCAGCTGCTTTGGATGTTGGCTCCACCTCTTTCCAATTTCAAAATGGTTGACGTACCATTTCTGCTTGCTCTGGGGCTGCTAGGTAAGAGCTGTACTCAGCACTTTAACTCTGAAAATGAGTATACAGCACATAAACTCTTTTTATCTGAGTTACAGACAAATCTGCCATGCAGAGCACTGCATAGCCTGGAAACATCTCTGTGTATGGTGGCAGGAATTTTCCATGCTTTCCTTCCTGTGCATGCCTAGTAGACCTGATCCTGCCTCCTGTCCTGGTGGGGAGCACTGAGACCTTGGCATTGTCTCAGAGTACTTTCTTCCTGATCCCGAGCAGGCACACAAACATCGGGCCTACAAAAGGCATTGAAATGCTTCATAGCCAGAGTTTGTGCTGAAGGCACTGCCCAGAAAGCTGCATTTTAAAACCACACAACTTTTTTTTTTTTGGTATAGCTGCTGAGTCAGGGAAATCTCTCTTAATGGAGCCATGACACTCTGCCAGCAAACAGCAAAAAGTTGTGTTAAACTCTATATTTGTGTCTAGAATTCCTTTTAAAGCCCTCTCAGGTTTTATGTGGAGTCAGTTTACCACCTTGGAGTGCTAATTGTAAGAGGAGAGAGAGGGCCTGCTTTTGGTCCTGGCCTCCCGGCTAGGGCTAGCTTACACCCAAAATAATCAAACAGAAACTGTATTCATTTAAACACTGCCTGGCCCACTAGCTCTAATTTCTTATTGGCTAACTGTTACATATTAGTTTAACCCATTTAGATTAATGTGTATCGCCACGTGACTGTGGCTTTCGGGCAAAATTCTAACCAGCATCTGTCTCAGGCAGGAGCTCCATGGTGTCTTCCAGTCTGCCCTTCTTTCCAGCATTCAGTTGTCTTCCTCCACCTACCTAAGTTTTGCCCTATCAAAAGGCCAAGGCAGTTTCTTTATTCAACCAATGAAAGCAACACATAAACAGAAGGGCTTCCTACACAAAGTCTGTACTCCATTTTTTATTGGATTATTTGTTCTTTGATGACCAATTTCTTGAGTTATTTATATATTTTGGAGATCATTCCTCTCTCTGGTGTGAGGTTGGTGAAGATTATTTCCCATTCTGTGGGCTGATGTTTTGTCTTATTGACCATGTTTTTTGCTTTACAGAAGCTTTTCTATTTCAGGAGATCCCATTTATTAATTGTTTCTCTCAGTGTCTGTGCTGCTCGGGTTATATTTAGGATGTGGTCTCCTGTGCCAATGTATTCAAGTGCACACCCACTTTTTCTTCTGTGAAGTTCAGTGTGGTTGGTTTTATGTTGAGATTTTTGATCCATTTGAACTTGAGTTTTGTGCATGGTGGTAGATATACATCTGTTTTATTCTTCTACATGTTGATATCCAGTTATGTCAGCACCATTTGTTAAATATACTTTCTTTTTTTCCATTTGATATTTTTTGCTTCTTTGTCAAAAATCAAGTGTTTGTACTTGTGTGGATTAATATCTGGGGTTTTGATTTAATTCCATTGGTCCTCCTGTCTGTTTTTATGCCAATACCAGGCTGTTTTTAGTACTCTGTAGCTCTTTAGTAGAGTTTGAAGTCAGGGATTGTGATGCCTCCAGAAGTTCTTTTATTGTACAGCATTGTTTGGACTATTCTGGGTTTTTTTTTTTCTTTTCCATATGAAGGTGAGTGTCATTCGTTTGAAATCAGTGAAGAATTTTGCTGGTATTTTGGTGACCATTGCACTGAATCTGTAGATTGCATTTGGTAAGATTTCCATTTTTACTATGTTAATTCCACGTACACAAGAGCATGGGAGATCTTTCCACTTTCTGGTGTCTTTTTCAATTTCATTCTTTAAAGATTTAAATTTCTTGTCCTACAGGTCTTCCACTTGTTTGGTTAGAGTTACTCTGAGATATTTTATGCTTTCTGTGGCTATTGTGAAGTGTTGCATTTCTCTGATTTCTTTTTCATCCCATTTATTGTCTATGGAAAGGAGGGCTACTGATATTTTTGAGTTAATCTTGTATTCTGTTACATTACTGAAAATGTTTATGTATTGTAGAAGTTCCTTGGTAGAATTTTTTGGGTTAGTTATGTAAACCATCAGTAAATAGTGAGAGTTTTACTTATTTTTTTATTTTTATCTCCATGATCTCCTTTTGTTGTCTTATTGCTCCAGCTAGGACCTAAAGAACTATATTGAATAGATATGGAGAGAATGGACTACTTTGTCTTGTTTTTTATTTCAGTGGGGTTACTGTGAGTTTCTCTCCATTTAATTTGATGTTGGCTATTGGCTTGCTGTATATTGCCTTCATTATGTTTAGTTATGTTCCTTGTATTCCTGTTCTCTCCAAGACCTTTATCATGAAGGGATGTTGTATTTTGTCAAAAGCTTTTTCAGCATTTAATGGAATGATCACATGGCTTTTTTTATTTTATTTATATGATGGATTACATTGATAGATTTTTGTATGTTGAACCATCTCTGTATCTTTGGGGTGAAGCCAACTTGATCAAGGTGGATGATGGTTCTGATGTGTTCTTGTATTTGATTTACCTGTATTTTATTTAGTATTTTTGTATCAATGGTCGTGAGTGAGATTGGCCTGTAATTCTCTTTCTTAGTAATGTCTTTATGTGGTTTGGGTATCTGGGTAATTGTAGTCTACAAAAAGAGTTTGACAACATTTTTTGATATAGATCTCTTTCTTGCTTTCAAATAGTATGCAAGATTCTGTTACTCCTTAATAAACTTGTTTAGCATAAGTCATCAGTTTATGCAAGACTTTCTGATCCAAGTTATTGCTTTTATTTTACTTATTTCCCATATTTTTTTATTTCTTATCCCTAATCCTCCCACACAACATTTCACTGTTCAGGGTCCTTTTTCCTACTGATTTGAAATAATTTTTAATATTATAGAACAATTATACAGCCTGACTTAATAGTGCCTCTAGATTGAGAAACTTCAATAATCCTCGAAACATTCATTCTCTTTAAGCAATCTTAGTAATAACTGGGGAAAAAAAAGTAACCCTAATCCTCATCTTGGTGTGCTTGTGGGACACTCCTAACAGTGGAATCAGATGTTTCTCTGAGACTCTTTTACCTCTTCTTGGGAATTTTTCCTTCTTATATGGTTGTCTTGTCCAGCCTCAGTATGAGGGCTTTTGCTTTATCTTATTGTATTTTGTTTTGTCCTATACGGCTGGGGTGTCTTGGATGCCTGATCTTTTCTAGAGAGAAAATGGAATGAAAGTGGATCTTGGTAGAGGGGAGATGGCAGCAGCTATTAGGAATAGAGGGAGTGGAAACTATGGTTGAAATGTATTCTGTAAAAGAAGTACACACACACACACACACACACACACACAGAGAGAGAGAGAGAGAGAGAGAGAGAGAGAGAGAGAGAGGGAGGTAGGGAGGGAGGGAGGGAGCTGAAGCTAAGCATGTTGGTGCATGCCTTTAATCTGAGCACTTGGGAGGCAAAGGCAGATCTCTGTGAGTTTGATCCCAATCTGTTCTTCATAGTGAGTCTCAGTAAAGCCAGATTTATGTAGTATACCCTTTCTAGAAAGAAAGAAAGAAAGAAAGAAAGAAAGAAGAAAGGAAGGAAGGAAAGAAGGAAGGAAGGAGCAAAGCCGAGCAATTCAATAAGCAGCGCTATTCCATGACCTCCACTTCAATTACTTCCTCCAGGTACCTGCCTGGAGAGCCTGACATATAAGCTGGAAATAAACCCATTCCTCCCTAAAAAGAAATGTAGTAGCAATACCAGAGATGACATATTTATTATTATCATTATCACTATTATTATTAACTGTTGTTACAGTTACTGCTATCACTTTTGCGTGTATAGGATGGAAAGTATGGTATGCATGTGTGTGGTATGTATAGGTCTATATATGATGCACACATTCCTGCGTGCATAGTGGACAGAGGAGACCATCATGTGGTCCTGCTTTGTTAATCTCTGCTTTATGCTCTTAATACAAAACTCTCACTGAGCCAGGAAGTAGACTGCTGACCAGAAAGTCCTTTTGATTTGCTGGTTACCTCCCACAGAACTGAGTTTACAGGAAAGCATATAGTCTACACCTCCCTCAGTACTGTGTTTTTACAGGAGAGTCTACAGATACTCTCAGTTCTTGAACGTGGGTTCTGGGACATGAATTCTGGTCCTTGTGCTTGTGGAGCAAGTATCCTATTCAATGAGCTTTCTCTAGAGCTCTCTCTGATTGCTTAAATGGTCTGCCTAGTGCTACAGAACATAAAGGAGACAAATTCTATTGGAAATGGCAAGATCTAGGCCAATGGTGACCTTTTAGAGAAACATTTTATTGGGAGAACCTGCAGAAGATAAATTGCAAAAGGTTAAATACAACATAAATGAGAAATCAGGTAAAAAGTAATAGAAGAGCAAGAAATGCTGCCTGCAAAAAGGCAAGAGTTAAAAAGGTTAACCTATGCAAAACACAGGCTAAAGAGATGAGATCTATTACTTAGAAATCCTGGAAGGAAATAAGAAAATTAGTTCATGAATCCCAACAGATTTAAATTGCAGATATATTTAATAAATAAAGGCTTTCATGCAGAGTTGTGTCATTAGTATTGGAGAAAAATGTCCTACTAATAGTTATAATCTATTCATAAGCATGAAGTAAATCATGTTTGGGTATAATTAGGAAGAGAAAATCAATAAAGGAGAAAAATATTTTTAATCTACTAATAGAGCTAGAATAAATCATGTGTTAGGTATAATTACTTGGAAAATGTTTGGAACACAACAGCATGCTTCTATTTAATATACTTATTTCAAATGAAATCATGATGCTTCTGATATGTTTTCTTGCTTCTTTGTTATTGATGTAAGAGTGGGGGCTTGGGGAAATGAAAAGAGGAGCCTGTTCTGAAGAAGTGTGGGGATAGACAAATATTTTAAGTTTACATTAGACTTAGTATAATAATGCAAACTTGTTTTAAATGTAACTCTTTCTCTATGAGAACAGCTTTCCATGCAAGTTGTGCTGTGCATTGATACCTCCAATCCTGCTGTTTTCCTCTCGAACAGAGCTGTATTATAAAAAAGCCCTTAAGAACCAGTCATTGTTGAATTTAGCCAGTCTTTTTCTTTAGACTTCATTGTTATGTTCACTTCCACACCAGACATACTTATTGCCATAGGTTTTGAATTGTTGCTAAGGTCTGGTAATTAGTTTTCACTACCGACTCTTTTTCTCTTCTCTGCTTTCTTCAAGTGCCTAATTAATCTTTTTAAAGTACATCTTTAATCATTTAACTCCAATTTTCAAAAGTCATTAGCTTATTTCAACTTCTCATTTATTAGCCTTCAGTTCAATTGGTTGATTTTGTCTTCTAGCAGATGGGAAATAGTATATTTCTATTTTCCTTCTAAGGAGAAATTACAACTGATAGTTATACCTAGTATCTCAGACGGGGTACCCTTAACTCATTTATATGTTAAATTTGGTCATATGTCTATTTGCACTAATTTATAGCAATATAAGAGATCAATATGCAACTAGAGATAAATAACCAGGAAATACAGAGCAACTATGACTGAGGAGCCCACCAGTTTGCCATCATAAACAAATAAGGGAACCAATGATTGCAGACGAAAATGCAAAAGAAATTGAATGGAAGAAAGAGGGTAAGTTAGTGTTTTAGACAATTTAAGTGGTAAGTTGAGTTCCAGGTGGAGAAAGTAGTTAATTAGTGATATGTGAAGTCGGTAAATTAGCATAACCCACTCTCACACAAGACCATGCAGGCAGAAAACCAATGAAGCCAATTCCTTGATGAAAAACACACTCTGACAAAAACTCCTGAAACATTACAAACAGAAAAGTGCAATAAAATCCAGGAGCATCACTTTGAAAGCCACGTGGGGCAGGAATTTGAAATAAATGAACTAGAAGCTGGCAGAAACAGGCTCTATCATGCCACACAGGTGAACAATCATGGAGGTAGAGAACAAGGAGTGACAGCGGAGCCAGAGTTGAGGGGCAGCTTGAGAAGACCGTCCAGTTCTGTAGAGCAGTTTCAAATCCATATGAAACTAGCCACCCAACCACTACCTGGGTTTTAACCATAGATGGCTTCCTGAATTAATTTGGTGACTTGCTACAGCTGATGACTCAAATTTGAGGCATCTTTACCTACTGCCAGTCATTTCCTTGGCCAGCCAGCTTTACGGTTATGGAACAACAGGAATGAATCATGTACTGTGTAGGTATGACATATCGTACAGATCAATGCTCTTGTTCTGAACGAGAACAAGAAAAGGGCTCACAGCTTGCATTCTGGTGGGATCCCTCTCAGTCCCCTCCACAATTGTCTCCGACAAACACCTGCTCTTTCACAGGAATGTACCCTTTTCAGAATATCGCAAGATTGGAACAGTATGATCTACAGATTTCTACGTTTTGAAGGATCCCCCATGACTTCTCTTGACTTGATCACTTATTTCTTTTAGTTCTAGATCAAACTTTATTGTGTGGACATGCCTTCACACACACACACACACATGTACACACACACATATAGTGTATTTGTGTATTCTGTGTACATATATGTGTGTAAATAAGTACATCTCTTCTCAACCATTGGACAAATTCTTGATTACTTTTAAGCTTTGTCAATCTAGAGCAAACCAAGTAGAAATACTTGCATAAAAGTTTATGTCACAGATATGAAGTGTTTTTCAAGTCATTTGGACAAATAAGTGCTACAATTTCTAGATAATTTGTAAAGCTATATTTACCTTTGTGAGAAATTTCAAACTGCCTTTCAAGGAGATGCCAGTTATGCATTCCAACCAACAATGACTCATCTTTTCTGCAACTCTGCAGCATCCCTGCATCTGCTGGTGTCACTGTCCACGGTACCAGCCATTCTAATTATTTTATCATTTTGTTGTTTTAGTTTGAAAAATCTCCAGCAACAGAGGAAGATTAGCACAGTTTTGCCTGCCTATTTTTCATAAAAAATATGTAGGTGACTTTTCTTTTTTTTTCTGAGTCACTTGCATATTTGGCATACAATATTTTCATCAAACATGTGCTTTGCAGCTTTTTTTCACTGTCTATGGCTTGCCTAAGTTGAGATTTCTATTTTTTTTTAAAAGTAGCATTATCATTTTTTTATTTCATGGAATTGGATACTATAACTGTGTCTACAAATTCTTTTCTAGAGCAAAAATGTTGATGTGCCACCAAAGTACATAGTTACAATGATTATGCACTAAATTGAAGTCATGTACACTTACCACACAGAAAAAAAAATGTATTGCCAAATTGAACATCACTCATTTTATTTCATGCTATCTTTTTGGGTTTATATTTTCAATTCACATCATGATTCAGGTAGTATTAATTTTTAAAGGAATCATGTCAGAGATGTATTCATTTGCTCATCTAGACATTCAAATGTTTATGTACTATTTTTGGAAAAGTCTGTCTCTTTTTCACTGAATTAGCTATTGCAACATTGTCAAAGATATTTTGGCTGTATTTGTTTGGTTACATATATGAGCTCTTTATTTTATTCAATTATTTATAATTTGATAAGGCTGCACTTCTCTGATTGATGCAAATTTGTAGCAAGCCTTAAAGTGTGGAGATTCTGTATCCTTGAATTTTGTTCTTTTCCTTCAGTTTTGTACCTCTTCTGGGTTATTTTTCCTTCTATCAAACCTAAAACATGCTTATCATCATACCGATAGTAATTTGTTAGAATTTTTGTCAGGGTTTTCCTAAAACTATAGATTAATATAGTAAAAACTGACATACTAATAATACTGTCTGTTTGGTGTCTCTTTTGAGTAAAGAATAAAGATAATAAAAATAAATGATGAAAAATAAAGATAATACATCTGTATGTCAAATTAGGACCACCAGATGGTTTTTGTCTACAAGTTGGACAAGAGGGGAGAGATACAGGTTTTAAAGAGATGATGATAAATTGAGTTTGGGATATTTAGAATGTGAATTGCCCTAAGGCAAGTGTGTAGATCAATCATCATGAAACTGATTAATGGGATATGACATACAAGAGTCTCAGTTGGATACACAGTTCTGAAAACCTTCAACATAGATAAAATTAAATCCTGGAGTATTCATGGTGTTTTCTTCACAAAACACCAATATCAAAAGATATAAGCTGCTGTGAAAAAAATTTAAAAAGGGAAGTCTAAAATTAGGAATAGTTATTTAGTAAGAAACCATAGTGAATATTTCAGATGTAGATGAAGTGCAACAGCATGATACAAAACAAAGGTGCTTGCTTTGTGAGGCATACATTTTACATTCTTTTTTACTTCATTTTTATTTTTATTAATCTTAATTGACGTATAGTCATATCACATTATCGCTCTTTTTTTCCTTCCTACAGCTCCAGCCATCCCAAGTCCCTTCCCTCCAACTCTTCTTTTTATATTTTGAATTTATAATTTGATATCATTTCTTCTTTCCCTTTTCTACCTCCTAACCTTTTGCATATATCCTTCCCTGCTCTCCTTCAAATTCGAGTCCTATTTTTACTACCTATTAATAAAGGCATTTAAAACATTTGCTTTTTAATCTACAGAGAACAACACTTTTGTCAGTATGAAAACTTATGAAAACCTGAAATGGTATCATAGACAGACATGCAAATGGAAAGCCAGCTAACAGACACACATAAATGCTGACACAAATGTGACGAGCTCAAAGGCAACAATGTTACAGTGATGAACAGACTAAGGAAAATATATTTCAAGCACCACTATTCAGCTGGGATAAGTTATAGTATGTTTGTACTTTGAAGCAAAGGACTCAGAAATTAGAGGTTAAGACAGAATTCTCATTTCCCCAACAATAACTGAAAGGAAGAAAAGTTTCAAACTTAATATTAAATTTAAGAAATAGTTTTTTAGTCAATCAATTAATAATAAGTCATTGTTAATCAAATAACAATAAAAGTAATAAAAATAATACTCAAAGTAATAATCAAATAATAATAAGTAGTTAAAGAATGACAGAAAATCTTATACTTTGACTCAAAATATACATAAAATTGTGTACAAATATAGACCACTGATAGAATTGGACACAGGCCTTTTGCTGAGACCTCCATGATATTAAATAAATAAGGAAATAAACATTCTTAATATCCAAATTACCATTAAAATTAACATTCCTCCCTTTTTACTATAAAAAGCTAAGGAGTTAGAAAGGGGTAGCATGTGAGGCAGGAATGAGGACGCTGGGTTCCTGAGACTACTTTGCGCTGGCCTAGGGGGCCATTGTTCGTCTTCAGGGAACCTAGGAAAGCTGGGATATTAGCTACATCCTAGAGTATCTGGCTGCTTCACGTCACTGTCCAGGCTTTGTGGAACCATCAAACACTGCTTGGATCTATCAAAAATGCTGTTCAAGGTGGATCCAAGGTGACTCCCTAGGGCTTAAAGCACCTGATTCTTTTTCCATCGCCACAGCATCGCCTGGACAGGTTTGGTAATCTTGCACCTCCAGCTCTGTGGCCAGCAGCTGGGTAGTTCTGCAACAGTAGCTGATTAGGAGAGTTCCGTGGGTCTCCAAAAAGTATCCCAATGGGATTAAGGGGGTATAAATGATGACACAGTTCCCATGAGTGAGACCGAGGAATAAGACCCAAAGTCTGCGATTCTTAGCATCCTCTGAATTTATGATGGATCAATTTTGGGATGGCGCAGGCTGCTTAGTGATTCATCAAACACAGGAGCCAAGGGCTCTGAGCCTGAGAGAGACACAGTTGCCTGGTACCAGGACTTCAAGAAAACTCAGAAGGTGAGGAGAGTACTGTTCTCAAGATATGAAGCCTCACATCCAGGGGAATGGTCAGAGGCAGGTAGCCTCACCAGAGTCAGGAGAGAACTGACTGTATAGGTGTGAAAATGTCTGATAAAGCATTTGCAGATCTGACAGCACAGATAAACAATCTTCATAATGATGTAAAACAGTCAGATGAGCTCATGGGTTTCCTGCAGGTAATACTGAAGCTGGAAAAGGTGAATCCACAGCAGTGCCAGGATTCACTCTCTGAGAGAAGGCTAGAACACCTGTTGGATTAGGAAAGGAAGTCTGTTCTGTAGCTTCTACAACTTCAAAAAACCCATGAATATTCAGACTTATCATGACTTTGGGACTGGCAAGAGTACAGAAATACAAAACAAATACAAACCTTTGTAGTATTTCTCCTTTTTTTTTTAAAAAAAAGAAAACAATCTTTTTTCATTATACATACCCATCCAAGTTCCCACTCCTCCTCCTCCTCCCATTCTCTTCAATAACCTGCCCAACCCCCATCCACTCATCAGAAACGGTAAGGCACATTATGTTGGGGAAGGTCCAAGGCCCTCCCTACTATATCTAGGCTGAGGAAGGTATCCACTAAAAGAGAATAGGTTCCCAAAAAGCCAGTACAAGCAGTAAGGGTAAGTCCTGGTGCCACTGGTCAAGGCATTCCTCCCTTTATTTTCTCCTCTCTTTTTCTTTCTTCTTTGAATACTTCTAATGGGGTACTGAAGATGATAAAACATGACTGAGAAAATCAGAAAATGACATTTGTTGGTCTCTACTTTCCTTAAAAATTCACACTCAAGTATAAATAGATACAGAGGGAACAGGGAGGGTAGACAGAATTATGACTGGCAAAATGAACTATAAACAAGAATCATTCTTTGTCAAGATCTTTAGTTGAAAGAGGACATTAAGTGAAAATAGTCTTCAGTCTTGCCATTCACTAATCAGCCTAAGGGCCTCCAAAATTTTACAAACGTGAGAGGATTTAATCTCTAATGCCAGGACTACCATCGACAAGAACACCAGAAAGACACCTATCACAAACTCATAGCACTGGGTCGAAGAAGAATCAGCATCACTAGAATTTGGTCCATTTTCACTGGCATTTAGAAGATTTTGTTAGCATTTTACAATAGCACATAGAAAAGTTTATTCTCATGAGAATAACGAATCTTTCCTAATCCCAAGAACACACTCAAATTGATATATTTACTAAAGTTTACTAATTAAATCTAGGAATCTGAACATTAATTTTTATTAAAAAAAATAATTTGGTGCTTCTTTAAAAATTTCCATTCCTACTTCTCACTTTGGGAAGTGCCGTTTTACATGGTCAAAAGTTGCATATGAAAATCAATTTATACATTCAAATGGAGTATGCCAAAAAGGGGGTAAAGACAGAAGACGACGTTTTTGTAATGAGTTCACCATTTTGGCATCCACCCTTTTAAATCAGATACCCTCATCTGAGGCATAGGTCTGGAGAAAGATTGTTTGATCTTGTCTTAGTCCCATATTGTCCTAGTTCTTATTTTAGTTCTCTATAGTCTTCCTAATAATAATCAAGGAGAAAGGAGGGCTACGAACTTGCGAGCTTGAGAGAGAAAAACTGGGAGGGGTTGGAAGAATGAAAGGGATGGGGAAAGGTGATATAATTCAATTTTAATTAAAAGTATACAATCACTACAAAATAAAGTTTTGAGTTGAGGTTCAAAAAGCATTTATTCTTTTATATATTTGTTCTTCTTTGAAATTTAAATGCCACACATTAAGCAGATGAAAGACCCCACAACAGTAAACATGCTGTTAAAAAAAACCCTACTATCTTCCTTATATTTTATGAGAAGAATGAGATGAATATTTATATTTCACACTATTTGTCTTACCAAATAACATTATTCTGCCTCAGGTAAGCTCAAATAACTATAGCATGTATTATATTTGAGAATATAAATTGTACTGTTCATATGAAATAGATTAAGCTACTTTTACAAACTTTTAAAAATAGTTTATAGATGTAAGACAAATAGAAATAAAATATCCTAAAAGTTATAGGTTTATAATTTATGTTAGAGCTTCTTTTTTCCTGTGCTACAGAGAAACATACACACTACACACATACACACACAGCAAATGAAGAAATAATTTTCTATCTTTGAAAATATTGCCATGTGCCATTTATTCTGGCTGTTTTAATGGAAGAGTTACCATTATAGCTAACTTTTCTATCTGTAACATTGTTCAAAAGCTTTAATGTATTTTTTATCACAGGGAATTATAGTTTAATGAGCAGTTTAAATATCTACTGGACAAAATACAGAATAAATCTTGGAAGGAAATCTCAAATGAAGATTGTATAGACGAGTTGGTCTGTGGGCATATGCGTGTCTATGGGATTTACTAGATCATCTTATTTGACATGAGAAGACTCAGTCCATTCTGGCTATTAACTTTTCCTGGGTGTGGGTCTTGGAGTGTAAGAAAACAAGATGAACACTGGGCCTGTATACATTTATTTTCTTTGCTCTGTGACCTTGAGTGCCTGTTTTTACCTCCTCGTAATGGTGGACTTTAATGAGGAATTTTGAGTCCAGTAAACCTCTATTCCTAAGGTTGTTTTCTTCATCACATTATTTCATCAAGCAACAGGGATAAAATTAGAACATATAAGTAAAGAAAGATTTTCTGAAATGTGTCTGTTTTCTGAGCTGTCAGTATTCTTTTTATTAAATGATTTTGTTGGTAATCTTATACATATAATTAATGGATACCGATTTTACTCTTACTACCCCTATCAGTTCCTATTTGTTTTTCTACAAATCTCTTGCCCACATTCAGGATTACATTTACAGTTCATTGAGTTTCATTAAGGCCATCTTTGTGAGCCTGGGTATAGAATTTTCCTCTGTAGCCTAGTGGGCTCACCAGTGAATACACCAAAGAATCCTGGTCATCACCTTTGGATTTACAGCTAGTTAAGACTGTTGATGCCATTTCTGCCCATGAAGCCCATGTAGCATCTTCCAAGACTATAAAAGCAATCCAGCAGGGAGGGCATGCAGAACTCATTCTACTTTGATTTATCTACACCTTATAGCTAAGTAATGTGGCAATTTCAGCAACTGGGTCTTATCATCTAGTTTTGGCATGGAGCTGAGAGACTGGTGAGTGAGTATTGTTGGGATACTCTGGGGCCTCATGTCCCCAAACTCCTGAGGGGTAATTCCATACCTTGTACTAGTTTTGTTTAGTGACTTACTGCTTCTAGGACTGGGGTTATAGAGCCATTCAAGGTACATACCTGCTAACTCTCTGTTATGTTTTGAATTGCATCATATGATAGTAAGTTTCTGTGTGGATTATTCATACTTCCTTCATTTTGGTTAACCTTCTCTCTGAACATCCCTTTCTTTCATTGCCCACCCTCTGTCATTTTAAAGCTTTTTAACCCCAAGGTTTCCATTCTTGATTTTATTTATTTTTTTAAAAAATATTTTTTTAATTGAGAAAAGGAGAAAATAAAAAAAACAAGTTTCCACCTCCTCCCAGCCTCCCATTTCCCTCCCCCTCCTCCCACCCTTCTCCCCCTCCTCCCACTCCTTTCCCCCTCCCTCTCCAGTCCAAAGAGCAGTCAGGGTTTTCTGCCCTGTGGTAAGACCTAGGACCTCCCACTTCCGTCCATATCTAGGAAGGTGAACATCCAAACTGGCTGGGCTCCCACAAAGCCATCACATTACGTAGGATCAAACCCCCGTGCCATTGTCCTTTGCGTCTCATCAGCCCTCATTGTTCGCCATGTTCAGAGAGTCCAGTTTTATCCCATGTTTTTTCAGTCACAGTCCAGCTGGTCTTGGTGAGCTCTCAATAGATCAGTTCCACTGTCTCAGTGGGTGGGTGCATCCCTCGTGGTCCCGACTTCTTTGCTCATGTTCTCCCTCCTTCTGCTCCTCATTGGGACTTTGGGAGCTCAGTCCAGTGCTCCAGTGTGGGTCTCTGTCTCTATCTCCATCCATCACCAGATGAAGGTTCTATGATGATATGCAAGATATTCGTCAGTATTGCTCAAGGATAGGGTCATTTCAGGTTCCCTATTCTCAACTGCCCAAGGAACTAACTGGGGACCTCAGCTTGGGCACCTGGGAACCCCTCTAGGGTCAGGTCTCTTGCCAACCCTAAAGTGGTTCCCTTAACTAAGAATTGTGGTTCCGTGCTCCCCTGTCCAACCTTCCTTTATCCCAATCCTCCTGCTTTCCCAAGGCCCGACCTCCTTCCCTTCTAACTTTTCTCTCCCCATCTCCCCTTACTCCCAACCCTCCCCACCCCAAGATCCCAATTTTCTCCCCGGCAATAACTTTCCTTTTATTTATTTGTGGTGTTTTTCCCACCATGTATCTAGATCCCTTTGTATCTGCCCTCTGCCCTTGAAGTTCTACCCCAGATAAATTTAAAAGTAAAGAAAAAAATAGAAGGAAAAAAGGGAATAATCTATTTTATTACACATATGTTTTACTGAACCTTTCCCCTGAAGCAAGCCATCACTCAATGGCCCCTTTCCAGTTTCCTGGATTCCATGGGTACTCCAAGTTAAACACACAAAACTAAAGAATCAAATATGAAAATTAAGAGATCATGTGGTATTTATCTTTCTGGACCTGGTTTATAACAGTCACTATAATTTTAGCAGTACATTTATTTTCCTGAAAAATTCATAGTTTTTCTTTTTTCTTTACAGCTGAATATAACCTAATATATGTTATACACACACACACACACACACACACACACACACACTATCTTTTATTATATAATATATATACTATCTTTTCACTATATAATTACTAGGTGAATGATTTCTAGGCTGATTCCATTTCCAAGTTATTATGAATAGCCATGAATAGTTATTATGAATAGCAATGAATAATATGCAAATATCTCTATAGTGGAAAACAAATTTCTTTGGGTACAGGATCAGGATTGGTATATTTTGGTTACTTATGACTAGTGTGTCAATTCTAATACATTTTAGAAGATTGACAAATAGTAGGATATATGTTTGAATTTTCCTCGGCTTTTATCATAAGTCTCTGTTTAAAAGGCATTTGGTTGCATTGAGACATTGCACAATAACAAAGCATTAAGAAAACCATGCTGTGAACTTAATTATATAATGACAGTTACTTGCAGAGTTGTTTTATTGTAAGTCTGTTCAGTTTCTTAAAAAAAAAAAACAATGAAACTTTCAGCTTTTAAGAATTAAAATTTTTAGTAAACATTTCTTAACCATTTATTAAAAGGTCAATTCAGAAATTTGTTCTTTATGAGAAACAGAAAAGCCATAGTTCCTTAATAAGATATTTATCTACTTATCTACTTGTGGTTTAAAATTTATGACATATACATATTTTGTATAAGAGTCCTACTTGATATACCCAGAAAATATAGGTCATTTTACTATAACTGAGCATTTCAAATCTCTTCTAAAAAAATTTCAATATTTGGCCCATATTATTTCACAAAGGGAATTTTGAGTCTTTGTTGTTTCATTGTTTCTTTCATATCTTTGACAAATAAAACAAGTTGGATTTGAATTTTATCATGCAAAGTCAAGTTTCAATTCTTGGGATAATTAAATGTCTTCAGAAATTGGGATGGTTTATAGAGCTGGGATTTTCATGAAAGTCGGTAATTTATATCCATAGTCCTCAGTCCTATCTTATATGCCAGCATTTTCTCTTTATTTTCAGAACAGAATATAAGGGTAAGAACCGGGAAGACTGATTTTTATTAACTAATTTTATTTAACAATCTCTTATATGTATATAACACATTTTCCGTTCTTTCTGTTCCATATCTGCCAGCCCCACTACCAGAGAAGCATATTCAGTGTATTTAATTTAAATATGTTTTCAGGGATAACCACCATAATATTAATTATTTAATAACCACATTATGGTGGTTTTCTATACTTTCATATTATAGCTCAAATAAAGAACTTTGAGAGCAGTTAAATATTTTCTGAGGGCTAAGAATCAGAAACCAGGTCTGCTCAGGCTTTGAGCTTTCAATCAGTGTTGCCTAAAGTAAAGCATCCTTTCACTAATTAGTGTCAAAATCCCTACAATTCCAGGCCATTTAAATTTATTTTTCATTAGGTGGGGAATACAAAACCTCAAATACTTGTGTCTCTTGCAAACGTCTCTCATGATTGCACGGAAAAATCTAATTCAGCAAACAGTGAAGCAGTGCTGATTAAACAAATACATTGCTATCTCCTGCTTTTACAATGCAGTATAATGAGTTCTTGTAAAGGTCAAAACAGCTGTATTGTGCCCTTGGCCAATGTACTTTTCTCATTCCAATGTTACCAAAGTACACTCCTTTGGTTTCTACCTTGAGAATTCCATCTATTTCTTGATTTCAGCTACTATTCAAAATGTAAGCAAATTCATTTTTTGTTGTTGCTTTGGAAAGTTATAAATATCAGTTTTTCATCAAGGTCTTCAACACATTTTCCATCAGCCTGCTAGACTGTATAAACTTTTCTACCAGAAGTTTATAAAGGTTCAACAGTACCAGCGTTTACAGAGAGGAAGTTGTACATTGCAGATTTGACACTAAAGAAAATTTGCCTGTGTGAACGCTGTGACAAACTTCAGAATTACTGGGTCAGTGGTTTCTGCCACATGTATTTTTGTTATATAATTTAGAAGCAATCTTATTTCAGTTACTTTACTTTTTTAGACAAACATCAATAAAATAGCAAAGGAATAAGTATTTTAGATGCTTTTATGTTCCAGGCACTGAGCATATATAATAATAATGAGCATATATGAATGTATATGACCACCAGAGTCTACAGTATTACTAATAATCGTTTTCTGTCCCTGATGCAAAAAGAAGTTACATTTAAAATCTGAAAATTGTTGTGAGTGTTGAGAGACCACCCATTTGCAATTTAATATGGAATCAAGAGAGCCTTTTTGACTTATGTTGCATTGGAATTATATACAAGACCTATGTGATATTCTATTGTACCTGGGAAGACTATCATGAAGTCTATTGAAATTGTTAAAATGTCTCTAGTAAGAAACTGGATCTAGTATATTTTGTCAAGTTTCAGGTTATCATTAGCTTTCATCACATTTTCAATAATTACCATATAATATCTGTAATAATGACTAGAATATACTGCAACAGTTAAAACTTTTATTGAATCTTTGATATATAACTTACAGAAACTAAAGTTATTATCATAGTAAAAATTATTAAAGCTTTTAAATTCAACTAATAATTTTTAAATATAAAGCCTGAAATTTCGCCAAAGTAATGTTATAGCTCTACAATCCTGTCTTTTTCTTATTTTGAAAATATCTAAACTTTGAATACATTTATATCCAAAGAAGCATATAGAAGAATACAATAAGACAGGATCAAGTTATTTCCTATTTAAACAATAATAATAAACTTTGCACTTTTCCCAGGCAGAACCACAGAGATGTGATCTGCAAAGAAACAAACCTTGAGAACTGAAACTTTTGAAGTTATTTAAAGAAATCTATGACTATCTGAGATTGTATGTGTTATCACTTGCTTAGCTAGAAGCTGTCTAAATTAACTGTCATGTGCAATATATGATAGATGATAGATAGATAGATAGATGATAAATAGATAGATAGACAGTGCCTTCTAAATCAGAAGTTGAGTACTTAGGTGAATATGTTATGCATTTCAATAATTAAGACAGTGTGGCTCCTGCACCACCTGGAAGAGCTGTCAGGCCAGAGTTTGGGGATTAAAGATCACACAGAGACATGGGTCACTCTTGAAACAAGAATGCCAATTTTATTGTGTTCCAGGGCAGCTTATATAGGGCTCTCTTTGACTAACAGCCTGCCCTAGCTATTAGGATTTTTCAGCTGCAAGCCCACCAAAAACCACTCCCCTGCCATCAGGAATTCATGAGGGTTTCATGATCATAGCAGCTGTGAGCACAGAAAAACAAGCTGCTCACTCCAGCAGACAAAGGGTCATAGAAAGTTGAGGGTCTGAGGGTCTGCAGTCCCTTATGGACAACAACATCCACTGTGACTCTTTACAACTATATTTTTCTAATATGATAGGCATGACTAAAAGTAGTGACATGAGGATCAATTTGATAAAGATACAGAAAATTAAGTTAGGTCAGGAGACATGTTTAACATATTTGTTGTCTGAAATAGCAACATGTGATTAATGACTACGTTTTTCAATATATAATACTCTTGAATGCATAAATAAATGCATACACATAAAATTCACACACATATAAGTGTACACACTTATGTATACTTGAATATGATTATATTATATTAATAATTACATCATTTAAAATATTTACACATATAATTATATATGTCTATGTAAATGTATGCACTTATATGAATGCACATATATTTCAATTATATTATATATATCATTTATATCATTACAGAAAATGGGTTGGCAGTATTAATTTCTAACTTTAATGAGTCAAGTGACTTTTAGTGGATAGTGCCATTGTGCAATCATTCTTTGCCATCAGTGCACCCTTCTGGCCATCCGTTCCTACCCTTCTTCTAATCCCTGGATTGGTAGAACAGCTTTCACCATCTGCTGCAGATAAAGAGTGTCTTTTCCACATCGGCATGGCTTGAACAGGTCATAATGAGTTGGCTTTGGGTACCAAACTTTTCTGCCTCCTGTGAGAATGCACCCCATCAAACATTCCTTATCTTGTCTTGTTTGCTGACAAGTACACACAAAACAAAGCTAGTTGTGTTTACCCTTTCTAAAATTCTAGTACTTCTGCTTTGTCTTACCTTGCTTGTCAACTTATACCAATTTTTAAGTTCATTTTCTGAATCAGCATTGCTCTTCCATGATTGTTCTCCTAGTCGTTCCTCTTCCCATTCTAATCTCTGTTCCCTGAATATGCTCAGGCTAACGCCTCACACTTCTGTCTAAGGATGACATATCTGGGCCAACTCTAAGACACCATAGCATCCCATGCATGATGCCTGTGTGCCACATTCACGGAATGAATGAGGTGAATGCCTTTGTTGTGCTCAGAAGGATTTGAATTCTTTGAAGACAAGGATAATGTTTTACTCATTTCAGAGTTTGTAGGGCACAATTGAGTTTCTTTTATTCAGTGGTCACTAAGGAAGAGACAATGAGAGGAAGTTTTTATATTAGATTTTGTACCTTAGTAGTGAATTGGTACAGGGAGCAGGAGAGCTGAGGGAACATGTGCAGAGTTAGAGATACGGTACCTAGAATGAAATGAAGAACAAAGTTATATAATTCAATGTTAATAAAAATGTATCATTTTTAAATTAAAAGCAAATACAAAGAATATGCATCATTATAGTCGAAAGTTTGTTTACATGTGTCAAGATCTCTTTTAGTGCTGAAATGCATTAAAGGTAGGTTCATGGATGATAAATCATAATCACTGTTATAAAATTGTTGATGATACTATTCAATTTAACGTGAAGTTGGGCATGCTTTTATACCAAATGCTGAGCAGGGTTCAGAAGATGTTAGTTTAACTAAGACATTTTTATTTCTATTAAATGCTTCCGTTAGTAACAAGTCACAAAGTTAACATTAATTACAATAATAGTTAATTTTCATGTAGTATTTATAATCTTCTAGTGTTAAGTGTGCCATATATATTGTTATTCAATTATTCTTACAATTTTGCCCTGAATATTTTTACCACTTTCCAAGTGGCAAAACAAAACAGCATGAGTGAGTTATCAAAGTCACACAAATCATCGTAGGCCACATTTGGAAGGTGACTGGGTAGAATGGTAATTTGTTATGTATGGTAAGGACTCATTCAATTCCACAGACCGTATTTATAAAAGACTTTCATTTTAATGTAATAGGTCCGCAAGGGGATGAGAATACAGACAAACATTCAGGATATGAGACAAAGCCACAGGCAAGCTTTCTTCAGGTACTTATTATCACACAGATGGGTCTCCAGATGGAACCACTATGAACTCCCATAAATCTTAATTGCTCTTCAGTCCAAAGTAGAACTGACCAGTAGAACACTCCACAACTCTCCGGTCACCAATCAAGCCTGCGCAGTAACAGGATATACTGAATGAAGGGCACCAGAGTACAGGCTGTTCCTGAGGGGCTTTGGTTTCTTATGACATCCTAAACACTAACACTTTTATCCTGAGAAGGTGTCAAAGAGAGGAATTCAAATAACCTCAAGAATGAAGATTTAAATTCCTTGGCCTGTTATAGGTTAACTCAATGCTATATAGAAGATCTTTTCAAAGAGTTAGAAAAATGGGGCTGTGGTGGGAGAGTGGTTGAGCTTAAAATTCAGAGCAAACATTTGGATTATCCAGGGGTAAAAGTGAAGAACTTTTTTTAGAGCTTTATTTGGGAAAGGAACAGACTTGAATACAGATTATAAACAAATTATAGGTTATCATTGATTGTCTGCAGTACTTACTCTAAGTAACTAATTGTTTTGTCTGTTGCATACATAATCTTTAACCACATAAGAACCATATAAAATCATAACTCTCTCAATTATAGATGAAAAACAGGTCTACTGAAAACATAATTTTATAAGATTCAGATCTAGTAGCAATCTCAGGTATTACTTTATAATATTGCCTGTAGGTGAGGGTAGAGCTAATCGAAGGTGAGCACCAGCAGAGATTTGTACGTTTGTTTATGACCAAATGCCCAAAAGGATACAGTTGATTCAACTACTGTTCTGCCACCCCTGCCCTACCCAGGCTATAGTGAAACATGTTGACACGAATTGAAACTCAAACAGGTTTCCAAGGTCTTGCCTCTTCTTGGCTACCTGGGCAGGAAACCCTGCCACTGGGTGCCAGCTGGGTGCTGCTCTGATGTTTCTTTTCTAGCAAGTGCAACAGCTTTTGTATCCAAACTGACCTTCAATGTCCTCAAGGAGACAAAGTAAGAGCCAGTGTTCCTGAGTGCTTTTCAGTTTTACTTAGCTCTTACATGTCAATATGACAAATGTCAGGGAAATGACTTGGCTTCTTTCTTAATCCCTTTGGCTTAAGGGTGTCTGGCAGAAGGCCTGATTCTTGCAACGAGCAGGCTGTCCCATCTGTGAGTATAGTCAAGGGGGTTTTAGAACTTAAAGGTACAATAATAAAATCACTGTGATCATAAGTAATCCATTTACTGAAATGGTTTTGTGGCTGTACCATGCTGTGTCATGTACACATAGGCATTAATATAAAGATATATTTTATGTGTATGTGTGTTATGTATTTGTAGCTGATAAACTCATTAGAAACTATCAAAATATTGTTTGAACTAACTTCATGATTTTATCTTTCTTTCCTCATCTTTATAAAGAAACAATTTCTACCAATACAAATCAAACCTTTGTTGAATATTACTACTAATATCAACTAAAAGATATGAATATTGAGCAGAAATATTATTTTTTATTAAAAAGATAACATTTTAAATGTATATAAATATGTAAGTAATCTGTGAAAATTTTCTTTGACTGCAAGGTACCACCATGAAGGGTTAACTTTAGAACAGTGTAATGAAACTCCAATGATCAAAAATGAAAATAATTAATATATATTTTACATTATATATTAATATATTTTATAATAAACATTATATAACAGACATTTACATAATTTCAAAAGTGGCTTCAGATTTGGGGTAAAAATTCATTTAACTGATAAGTTGGTTGTCCTTCTCCCATAAAATAGTGGTCGTCATTTATATGCTCAGTGGCAAAACAATTGTCTTTCATGTGTAAGGTCCTCAATTTATGCCCTAACACAAGGAAAGAAGTAAAAAAAATAATTTATGAGTTAGGGAATTAATTAAGAAACTCTGAAAAATTAATATTAACTATAATATATAATTAATTTTTATGTAATACTCTGATTTTTAATGAAAAATTAAAGATCAATTTAATATATTAAGTTGTTTATTTTTATTTTTTTAAAATAGAAAACAAACAAACCATCTTTTTTCATTTTACATACCAATTCCATTTCCTACTCCCTCCCCTCTTCCCATTCCTTCCACCTCTTTTATCAACCCCCATCCACTCCTCAGAGAGTGTAAGGCACATTGCTTTGAGGAAGGCCCACCCTACTGTATCTAGACTGACCAAGGTATCCATCCAAAGAGAATGGGTGCCCCGAAAGCCCAATGTTAGAGATAAATCCTGGAGCCACTGCCAGTGACCCTGCTGTCTATACCAGTCATACAACTGTCACCCACATTCAGAGGGTCCAGTTTGGACCTATGCTGGTTCCTTTCCTGTCCAGCTGAGTTGGTGACCTCCTACTAGCTCAAGTAGACTGTTTCAGTGGATGCCCCCATCATGGTCTTGACCTCTTTGCTCATATTCTCACTCTTTCCACTCTTCACTGCACTTTGGAAGCTCAGCTCAGTACTCTACTGCAGGTCTCTGACTGTTTCCATCTTTGCTGACATTTATGATATTCATCAATCTAACAACAGGGCAAGGCCAGTTTGGGTACCCTCCTCTCTATTGCTTAGGGTCTTAGCTGGGGTCATTCTTGGGGATTTCTAGAAATTTCTTTAGTGTTATGTTTCTTTCTAGCCCCAAAATGGCAACCTAAATCAAAATATCTCTTTCCTTGCTCTCATCTCTGTCACTCCTTGATCTCAACTATTTGGTTCCCTCAAGTTTTGCTCCCCCTTCCCCTTTTTACCTCCTCTTTCCCTTCCACTCTTTCTCCTCTCCCTACCCCCATGCTCTCAATTTTGTCAGAAGATTTTTTTCTATTTCCCCTTTCCAGGTGCATCTATTCATTTTTTTAGGTTTCACCTTGTTATTTAGCTTCTCTAGGGCCAGGGACTTATAGGCTCGTTATCCTTTGCTTTACAGTTTGTATCCACTTATGAGTGAGTACATACCACATTCATCTTTCTGGTCTGGGTTACCTCACTCAGGATACTTTTTTCTAGTTCTATTCATTTGCATGCAAATTTCATGATATCATTGTTTTTTGCTTAAATGTACCATATTTTCTTTATCCATTCTTTGGTTGAGGGATATCTAGGTCTTTTTCAGGTTCTGAGTATTACAAATAATACTGATATGAACATAGCTCAACAAATATCCTTGTAGTATGATTGAGCATCCTTTGCGTATATGCCAAAAAGTGGTATTAATTGCTGGGTCCTGAGGTAAACTGATTCCCAATTTTCTGAGAAATCTCTATACTGATTTCCAGAGTGTTTGTACAAGTTGGCATTCCCACCAGCAATGGAGGAGTGTTCCCCTTAGTCCACATCCTCTCCAGTATAAGTTATCATTGGCATTTTTGATTTTAGCCATTGTGACTTGTATAAGATGGTATCTCAGAGTTGTTTTGATTTGAATTTTTCTGATAACTAAGGATTGAACATTTCCTTAAGTGTCTCTTGGACATTGTGGTTATTCTGTTGATAATTCTCTGTTTAGATCTGTACCACACTTTTTAATTAGAATATTTGGAATTTTGATATTTAAGTTCTTGAGTACTTTACACATTTTAGAGATCAGTCCTCTGTCTGATGTGGGGTTGGTGAAGATATTTTCCCATTCAGTAGACTGCCTTTTTGTCTTATTGACTGTGTCCTTTGCTTTACAGAAGATTCTCAGTTTCAGGAGATCCCATTTATTTATTGTTTGCTTTCAGTGTCTGTGCTACTGGGGTTATATTTAAGAAGCAGTCTCCTGTACCCTTGCATTGAAGGCTGCTTCCCATTTTCTCTTCTTTTAGCCTTAGTGTGGTCAAATGTATATCAAGGTCTTTAATCCATTTGGACTTGATTTTTGTGCATGGGGATGAATATGGATCTATTTGCATTCGTCTACATATTGACATCCACTTACGACAGCACCATTTGTTGAAGATGCTTTCTTTTTTCTATTGTATAATTTTAGCTTCTTTGTAAAAAATCATGTGTTCATAGATGTGTCTTTGCAGGTCTTTGATTCAATTCCGTTGTTCAACCTATCTGATTTTATGCCAATACCAAGCTGCTTTCATTACTGTAACTCTAAAATAGAGCTTGATATCATGGGTAGTGAAACCTCTGGAAGTTCATTTATTTTATAGGCTTATTTTCGCTATCTTGGATTTTTCATTTTTCCATATGAAGTTGAGTATATTCTTTCAAGGTCCACGAAGAATTGTGTTGGGATTTTGATGGGGTTTGCATTGAATCTATAGATTGCTTTTGGAGGGTTATCATTTTTATTATGTTGACCCTATCTATCCAAGAGCATAAGAAATCTTTCCAGTTTTTGGTATCTTCTCAATTTTGTTCTTCAAAGACTTAAAGTTCATGTTGAATAGTTCTTTCATTTCTTTGGTTATTGTTACCCCAAGATATTTTATATTATTTGTGGCTATTGTAAAGGGTGATGTTGCTCTGATTTCCTTCTCAGCTTCTTTATCATTTGTATATAGAAGGCTACTGATTTTTTTTAATTGATCTTCTATCCTGCCACATTACTGAAGGTATTTATCAGCTGTACGAGTTTCCTGGTAGAGTGTTTGGATTACTTATCACTTATATATGCTATCATATCATCTACAAATAGTAAAAGTTTGACTTCTTCCTTTCCAATTTGAATCCCCTTGATCTTCCTTTGTTGTCTTATTGTTGTAGCCAGAACTTGAAAAACCAGAATAGTTGAATAGATAGGGTGAGAGTGGACAGCCTTTTCTTGTTTCTGATTTTAGTAGAATCGCTTTGAGTTTCTCTCCACTTAATTTGATATTACATTTTGGCTTGCTGTATATTCCTTTTATTATGTTTAGATATGTTCCTTGTATCCGTGATCTCTCCAAGACCTTTATCATGAAGGAATGTTGGATTTTGTCAAATGATTTTTCAGCATGTAATGGAATGATCACATTTTTTCAGTTTATTTATATGGTGGGTTTCATTGATAGATTTTCATATGTTGAACTATCCCTGCACATCTGGGATGAAGTCGAGCAGATCATGGTGGATGATTTTTGTCTTGATGTGTTCTTAGATTTGGTTTGCCAGTAGTCTATTGAGTATTTTTGTATCTATATTCATGAGTAAGATTGGTCTTTGTGTGGTTTGGGTATCAGGATAGCTGTAGCTTCATAAAAAGGGTTTGGTAATGTTCCTTCTATTTCTGTTATGTGGAAGATTTTTGAGGAGTATAGGTATTAGCTCTTTTTTTAAGTTCTGGTAAAATTCTGCCTTAAAACAATCCACTCGAGGGCTTTTTTGGGGGGGGGGTGTACTTCTAATTCCTTGTAGTTTATAGGTCTATTTAAACTATTCACATGACCTTGTTTTAATTTTGGTATGTGGAACCTATATAGAAAATTGTCTATTTCTTTTACAATTTCCAATTTTGTGAAGTACAGGTTTTTGTAGTATGATTAATGATTCTCTGGATTTCCCCAGTGTCTGTTGTATTGTTTCCCTTTTCATTTCTGATTTTGTTAATTTGGATGGGTTTTTTGTGTTTTTTGATTAATTTGGGTAAGGTTTTGTATATGTTATTGATTTTCTTGAAGAACCAGCTCTGTGTTTCATTGATTCTTTTTATTGCATTCCTTGCTTCTATTTTATTGGTTTCAATCATCAATTTGATTATTTCCTGTCATCTACTCATCCTGGTGAGTCTGCATCTTTTTGATCTGGAGCTTTCAGGTGTGCTGTTAAGTCTCTAGTGTCAGATTTCTTCACATTTTTATGTAGGCATTTAGTGTTACAAACTTTCTTCCTAGCCCTGCTTTCATAGGGTACCATAGGTTTGCATATGTTTTGCTTTCATTTTTGTTGAATTCAAGGAAGATTTTAATTTCTTTCTTTATTTCTTCCTTGACCCAGGAATGGTTCTACTGAGCACTGTTCAATTTTCATCAGTTTGTAGGCTTTCTGCAATTAGTGTTATTATTAAATCCTAACTTAAAACCGTGGTGATCTGAAATGATACAAAGGGTTATTCCTATTTTTTGTATCTGTTGAGGTTTGCTTTGTTATCTAGTATGTAGTCAGTTTTAGAGAAGGTTCTATGAGGTGCTGAGAAAAAGGTATAAACTTTTGTGTTTGGGTGGAATGTTCTGTAGATCTATTACATCCATTAAGTCATGAGTTCTCTTATCTGTTAAGTTCCTATCTGGTTGACTTGTCCATTATGGGGAATGGAGTGTTGAAATCTTTTATTATTAGTGTGTGGGGTTTGATGTGCTATTTCAACTTTAGTAATATTTCTTTTACATATGTAGGTGCTCTAGTATTTGGGACATAGATATCCAGGACTGAGACTTCATCTTGATGGATTATTCCTGTTATGAGTATGAATTGTCCTTCTCTGTCTCTTCTGATTGATTTTAGTTTGAAGTCTATTAATGTTAGATATTAGGATAGCTACACTGGCTTGATTCTTAGGTCTGTTTGATTGCAAAACTTTTTGCCAACCCCTTACTCTGAGGTAATGTCTATCTTTGAGGTTGAGGTGTGTTTCTTTTATACATCTAAAGAATGGATCCTGCTTTGGAGCATTAGCCTGTGTCTTTATATAGGTGAATTTAGTCCATTGATATTAAGAGATATTAATGGAAAATGATTCTTAATTTCTGTAATTTTTTGATTGTAGTGTTTGTGTGTTTCCCTTCCTTGGGATTTGCTTTGTGAGATTATCTGTTGCCTGTGTTTTCATGGGTACAGTTAGCTTCCCTGGCTTGGGGTTTTCCTTCTAGTACTTTCTGTTGGACTGGATTGTGGCTAGTTAATATTTGAATCTTATTTTTAATGAAATACCTTGTTTTCTCCATCAGTGGTGATTGAAAGGTTTGCTGGGTTTTGTAGTTTGGGCTTGTGTTAAGAATTTGTTGGATTTAGTGTTTTCTTTGACTGATGAATCTATTTCCTCTATATTATCATCAACACCTGAGATTCTCTCTTCCATATCTTACATTTTGTTGGTTATGCTTACCTCTGCAGTTCCCATTCTTTTACCCAGATTTTTCATATTTAGAAGAATCCCTTGGTTTGTGGGGTTTTTTTATTCCTTCTCTTTTGGTATTTGAGCGATTTTTTTTTTGAAGTGTTAGCTCTACCTTCTTTCTTGTTTTTTTTTTGAGAGATTTATTGATTTCTTTCAATTTTTTGTTTGTCTTTTCCTCCATTTCTTTAAGGGAATTTTTATTTCCTCTTTAAAGTTCTTTATCATTCTCATAAAGTTACATTTAAAATCATTTTCTTCTGTTTCTTCTGGTTTAGGATCAAGTCTTCCTGTTGTATGACCACTGGGTTTTGATGTTATCGTGTTGCTTTTTAGGTTGTTGAATGATTTTTTGCATTGGCACCTACCCATCTCTTCCTCCAATTGATGCCGGCAGTGTCTTTCCCTCTTGGTTCAACTCTTGCAGTGGCTGTTTGTGTCTCTCTTGGCCTGCTCTCTGGGTTCACTCTCTTGGCCTACTCTGTGCAGTCACAGTCTGTGCTTCAGATTCCCTCTCAGTCCTCTCTGTGCATTCATAGCTTGTGCTTCAAGATTACTCCCTTAGTTCTGTCTTTTAGACCTTTCTGCAGGAAGCTTGCCTGCTGGCTGGCAGGAGAAGCTGAGGCAAGTGAGGGTGGGGCCCGTGCTTTTGCCCCAGTATCGAATGCCTAGAGAGTGGGATGTATCATCGCTGGGGTGGGGTGTTCACTAGTTTCTTGGTCCTCTCTCTGAATTTGCAGCTTGTGTTTCAAGGTTCCACTGAGGTTGCAGGAGGATAGGAGGATTTGGGGGTGGAGTGGGACTTGTGGCTTGCGGCGTCTGATATATTGAGTTTTCAGGTGGTAGTTTTGTGATATTTAACAGACAGAAGACCCACATAAGCAATCCTTCCACAGTTTGTGAGCTTGGATTTCTTACTATTAAATTATTTTTAAATAAGCACTTTATTTTCTGTAAATCATTGACTATGTAATACTACATGGAGGCTTCAAACCATTTGTTTTGTGAGGTAGCAATATGATAAAAGATTTCACACGAAGAACATTAACCTGTGTAGTTCAGTTTTCTCCTAAAAAGAATATGCCTGTTCTGCCTACCTCAGAAGGATGGCCAAAGGGTGGCTGATTTACATCAGCATGTGTAAATCTGTAAATTACAAAGCAGCCTTAAAAGCTTTGATATTGGTGCATCAGGTCATTTTAGCAAAATAGGATAGTCTGGAAGTCAAGCAAGGGAAGGCATCCTTCTGCTCACATACAAACTGTCAAAATAACTATTTACATCAAAATAGTTTCTCTTGTAAAAGCACAAGAAGAGGTCAATAAATATAAGTATTATTTTCAAATACTTTGTAAAAACTTTAGATGTCAGGCATTCAAAAATAATAAAAGTAAAATTAATTGAGAGAAGTTGGGTTCTTTTCCTTGCTTCAATTTATTTTCCGCCATTCTTTGTTCCACAGCATGGTAAGAGCAGAAATCCCCAAATACTATTTCTTAAGACTTCTGGGTTTTCCAAAGTGTACTTATTTTTGGTGAAACCTCTGAGGAGTGAATAAGAAGTGTTGAAAATGCCTCAGCGGTCAGATTTCCCTTCTTGGGAAACTTAAGGAATTTAAAATACAGGTCAGAATGGGTCTTTGCACTCAGTTTTGATTTTTATATAAATCCCAGATGCTGCTACAATAGCTGGTTTTCTAAGGAAGCCGTTAAGAATGGAAAATGTAAACCCAGACAACATGGTTCATTTTGGTCCCATTGGAAAGCCAACTTGTCTTGCTACCCAGTGAAATATTTGGAATACTGTAATCTTTACACAAATCAATACACTTTTTATTAAACTAATTAATGAGTATCTCCTGTTAGAAAACATACACATACATTTTTTTCTGATAAAAAATTCAGCAAAAAACGGTAGTAATAAAAGAAAAGAAATTATCTAAATTCTATTTTTTTTCTGAAATTATTTATTAAAATTATGGCATAAAAACTTAAGGTATGCTTCTAACAAATGTGGCCAGTAGAACTTTATGGAAAGGGGATTATATTAAAGACAAAAGCATAATCTCTAGTGCTGTGCCTTAGAAACAGTGAGCAAGGTGTATTTCATTTATCAGCCCAAGAGAAAAAAAAATTCAAGACGTATGGACTAGAAAAACTGGTACCTACTTTTATTAATCTCATGACCATTTTCTGTAAAGACATACCTTCTTAAGTTGTTTCTTTGGAATTGTCTCTGTTCTCCTTATAAAGGATAAAGGCAAAATTACAGATCTGCCAAAATGTTTTATTTGGAAGGAGGTGAAATGGAAACTGACTTTGTGTAACATTTTTATAGAACTGTTTGTGTGTGCGAACTCAGTTTCTAAGTATAATGTTACAATTTGGAAGATAAATAAAATATCAACATTGTGGGAATAATCTTTGAATAAACATAAACTCATAGTTATAAATGTTTCTGGAAACCAGGAAGGATATTAAATGATATGGACATTAAATTATTTGTATTTTAGAGGGCAAAGAATAGTTAGATAAAATATTCACGTCTTCACAGGCAATTTATCAGTACCATTAAGAATTAAATAAGAGAAGATCAGGTGAGCATAGCACGGACACATACACAGCATGGGCAGGACTGTTGCCTACCTGCCCCGCCCATGTTTAAACCCAAGATAACAGAAAACAGATGAAGGAAGATCTTAGCAAACACAAACAGCAGCAGTGAGCAATTTCTGATGAAGAAGAAAAGCTGGGAGAATTTGAAGAAAATGTCAGAGAGAATTGCTTGATAGTAAAAGCTGTACTTATGGATGGCTCTTAAAGAAATTGTCCCTTTAGAAAATTGTAAGCTCTCAAAAATGGACTAAATAAAATTGGACAAAACTCAATATCTTATAGACCACCTTTATGTTTTTACCCTTCATGGTTGTTTTCTCCTTCACGAGTGGTCCAGGTATAGTTGAAGTGGTTCTGGGAACATGTTCAGTGGGCCCTCCAGTGAAACATGTTTGCACAATGGCCACGCTAAAACTCTACCAAAACATAACAGTGATGTGGGATGTCCTTCTATTTATGTGCTGCTTTCATTGGGTAATAAATAAAGCTATTTTGACCTATGGCAGAGCATAATGTAGCTAGGATGGAAGAGATACAGAGAAAGAGAGAGCACAGGCAGATTCAGACACCATGTAGCTGCTGAAGGAGGTAGATGCCATGTGCCTAGCCAAGAAACAAGGGGTAACAAACCATCAGCCTCATGATAAAATATAAAATAATAGAAATGGGTTAATTTAAGATATAGGAGTTTCTTAATAAGAAACCTGAGCTAATAGACGAACAAATATTGTGACTCATCGAGTTTCTGTGTGATTATTTGGGTCTTCGCAGCCAGGAAACAAATGTCTGCTTACAATGAGGTAGTTGTATAAGTGAATTACAGGCAAGTTCTAATTAAATGACATTCATGAAACATGCATTAAATCATTATATAAATAAGGTGATTTGTGTATGTGATTAGTATATATAATGATGTCTTTTTATCACTGAGAGCATATAGAGATGAATTCACTTCTGTGTTTCTCAAGTGAGATTTAAGACAATTCTAGTATGTAAAGTATCGAAAGGATATGAGAAGAAAGAAGAATTTCTGAGCACACCTGCATTTCACACAGACATAAAAGTAGATGGCAATGCTTCCTATGCAGCACAGAATTAGAGAAATTCAAAACAAATCAAGAAATGAAATACTGTAGAGTTGATTTTTAGAAGGGGAGTATCACAAGGTCTTGAAAAAAATGAATAAGAAGCCAAAAGATATGAAATATGAAGCAAGAAAATTAGCAGCTTACAGACTTGAAACCAGAGAAAAGATGGAACAAGGTACCAGCCTAATGGAGTGGCTTCAAAGTCACTGATATGGCCAGATTTACTTAGGTTTAAGCCAGCCCTGTTTACTTACATTATGTAATCTCTCAGCACCTTACATCTAACATCTATAAAATGAATATTTATCTTCTTAACTATTTTTTTATGGAATTGTTTCAGAGAACTAATGCGCTAACATGATTTTTTTCTAAAACTCAGTAGCTAAAGCACAGTAAGCAAATATCAGCTTCTGTTCCCATTGTGCAGATAGGGGTTCATTTTCTTGGCCAAAAGGAAACCAAATGATGAAACAATCTCAATTACTTCACAGACACTGTATTCTAACTTTGTCTACACTCCTTCTTATAGTCTTAGCAATCCTCAGAGGAAGCCTGAGAGAGGGCTCTGGTTGCCTGCCCTGCTTTTGTGCAGTGCTACTGCCGTCCATCTTCCTTTGCAGTCAAGAATGCAGACAATAAATTTCCTGGTATCATGTGTTGCCTTCCCCCTGTCCTAATAGAGCTCTTGCTTATATGTCCTGGCTGCTTGTTTAACAGAAATCAGTTTCAAAGAGGACAAAAGAGTCCTGGAAGACAGTGGCCTGTCCTAATGCAGTTGAGGTTTCTATGCTATCTAGCTTTAGACATTTATAGCAAGTACTGGAAATAAATGTCAGGGTTAATGCACTCCAGCACTAAGAGTTTTCGATGAGAAAATGTTGCCAGGAGTAACTGTTTAGCTAAGACAAAGAGAAACCATGATACTGTAGTAATTTGGGTTTATATTGTGTCTCTCTTGGGGGAACTCCACGCTCTCTAAAGATACTCATTACTAGCTCAAGAACCTATGAGAAATATGCAAAAATAGTGTTTCCCCCAATTTTTCTGTAAGAAGCTACACCTGGGAATTTAATGAATTGTCAGTGCATAGAAATCAATCTCTCATTTTCAGAGAAGAGGCCGTTTTAGTAAATTGGTTGATTCTTTTATAAGTCAGTTTCTCATCTTAAATGGGAAAGAAAAATGTCTAAAGTTCACAACAAAAGCAAACTAACAGACAAATAAAACAAAAACAGCCAAGCAACTCATTTCAGTACAGTACACTATTATTTGAAAGCACATAATTTTAATAGACATTTTAAAAAGTCCAAGATATTTACACAAATATGTACAATAGGAAAGCAGGGCTCCTTTCTGGGTCCAATGGCACTGCAGTCCTCTCTGGGGATGCTCTGTGCACCCAAAACCACTTCATGAAGTTTCTAAAAGAAAACTGCCACAAATCAATAACAGCTTCAAATACTTGCTTGGATATATTTTTACATAAACATGTTTGGCCTTTATTCTCAGACATGATAGCTCTTGTTTTCACTGCTCTTAATTTTATAAGGGCCTAGACAGTTGGTTCTCTTCTTATCACCCAAGGAGAAACTATTTTAGAATTTCTGACTATGCCTTGTTCTGTGCTTTGAATCTAAAATGTCCACATACTGTTGAGGATTTGTGGATACTTAAGGAAGTGAGATCCACTGGGATGTCTTCCAGTAATTAAGGATATAACCTCAAAAGAGCTGTGGCAATCCCCATCTTCTTCCTCCTACCTCACAGCCATGAATTATCATCGTCATGTGCTAGCTTGCTATGGATACAGAAGCTACAAAACCAGTCATGAACAACATCATCCAAAACTGTGAACTGTGGTTCTCTTTCTTCCTTGGAACCACAGGCTGTGGGTCCATGCGGTAGGGGGAGCAAAAGTCAGTAACAGGGTTCAGATGATATGATATGATAGAGATAGCCCTCAGGAAAATGACCTCAGTGAGACATTTCAACTTCATTCCAGATTATAAATAGAATACATAGGATTGAGGACTGTAGTGGGAAATCACCTTATTTGCATTAAACAGCATGCTCCTACCAGAAGGCTTTGTATGCCACAGCAGGTCCTTGTACAAGATTTAGTTACTATAAGAGCAACAGGCGGCAAGTTTCTAGCAAGGAACTATGCCAAGGGACATGTTAGAGATAAATTAGACACCCAGGTTTAGTGACAACATTTAGATAAGGTCAGTCCTCAGGCCTGCAGACCTTCTCCAGATAAGGGCAAGCAGAGAGTAGGAAGGGAGTCTCCCATGAGCTACCAGGCCGTGCTAGACTGCAATCTGTGACCAGCAGGGCCTCTTACCTAACCAAAGGGAATCTTTTCCATTTGAAAGATCCTCATCACTTAATTTGTTACCATCATGTAAAAATAACATTCTGCATTCAGATGATTTTGAGTTTGTTTTCTTGTTGCTGCAATTTAAACATTCTTCCCCAAAGCAGCTTAGTGAGGAAAGAATTATTTCAGCTTATTCTTTTGGGTCACAGCCTATTGTTGAGGGATGTCAGAGCAGAACTCAAGGCAAGAATCTGGAGGGAGGAGCCATGGAGAAACATTGTTCACTGGTTTGTTGTCTAGATGATGCTGAGAACATTTTTTGCCTTAAGTTCAGACTATCTTGCAGCAGGTGTCCTGGTTTCTGGTTTTTATAGTCTTTCTGTCCCTTCTTCCAAAATGGTTCCGTAAGCCTGACGTGCTTGTACTGTATATGTGCCACATGGAGCTCGGCACCACATTGTCACTTATTCTCTGCACTTTGACCTATTATGGACCTCCAGCTGCTACCAAAAGAGGATTCTTGAATGTGGACTAGGAGTCTCATGGATCTGTGAACAGAATATAAGCATTTAGAATGCAGTTACCAATTGAATTTATTTACCAAAATGCCAATAGTAGGCTGTCTTCTAGGGTCTATTACCACACTAGGCATGGGTAGTTGACATTATTTCCTTCCTTGGAGCAGAACTAACTCTAACTGCACAGTTGTTGGGTAGTCTCAAGATCAAAGCACCTCTATTCCACTGCTGGGGTAGCCTTGCTGAGATGGTCATTGTGGCAGTTCACAGACTTTGGAGCCTGGTAAAACAAGTGATTTCTCTTCTCCTTTGGCAGCTTGCATATCACCTTCTAATGTTAAAGAAGCTAGTCGTGGAGGATTACAGGTCAGTTCCAGCATAATTCCTCCAAGTCCTATCCCCAAAGTAAAGGATGTCTCCAGCAATATGCTACTGCTTTAAAGTTCTGGGAGCTAACCAATGACAATGTTCTATGTTATTTAGGGAGTCTTTTGAAAGCCCTGGGGAGCAACTCAAAAGGAAGTGTCTCCTGTCTGGCATGGGGATTTTGTTACATTGTTTATGGCTCCTGCAGAAAGCATTGTAACCTCCTGCAGTTTAGCTTCTTTTAAGCTATACATCTAATATTTATTTTAAATAAGATTGTAAAAGAGCATCCTTTCTGTGGCCTTTACAACATCCTCAGTGTTATTGGCTTCTAAAAGTCATTGTCAAATGTTAATCTCTGAGGTACTTTTTTTGACTTGTACCTTGATATCTGTGGCTGTACCTTACACACATATACTGTAGAAGTCAAGAGGATGGCTTAAACACTCACTAACCTTCTATATTGCCTAAGTATTGATTAAAGGTATCTATACAAAGTTTTACCTCCATAAGTATCCTTCTTTATTCCTACATATCATCTATTGACAATTTTTCAACTATGAGAAAGAAGGTAATTTTTTTAGTTAGTCTACCTAAGTTTATTTTTATTTATTGTCTGATTATTTCATGCCATTTTCTTTAGCTCATGTGGCTATTTTCTGTCATAGTTTATGTTAAAAGTCCATCAGCTTACTTCTACTTTCACTATACAATACATCAATGTATAGATTGTTTCTGTTCTTTACATAAAAAGGGTCCTACTTGATGTACAGAAGATCAGAAGGGCTTCTTATCAACACATGATCATTTTATTACTACTACACGCTATTTTAATATATTTAAGATATGACAGAAGCATTGTATCTTTCCATCTACATTTGATATCCTTTTACTCATTCTGCTATATTAAAGAAAACACAGATAGACCACTTGCTTGCTTAGATGTGTTAACTAAATGAGACAAGATCAGTAACTTTTATATATTCCAAACCCTCTTGAAAATGATAAAATTGACAGAATTATGAAACTCTTGACCCAATATCTTTTGAAGACAGATCAGATTAAAATGGAGAGAAACTCAAGGAATATTTTAAAAAATGTGGTCAAAGTTATTTTTTGACCTTAGCAGTGATTCAAACCATGAGTGATGAACTTACTTGTGAATTCCTGATGTCACAAAATGATAATGTTAAGAATAAATTGCTAGCTATATTATTAAAGTCATATTGCAGTTTACTTAATATGTTCCTTTATCCATTCCAAAGTTATATACTGAATTACCCTCTCTGAATGAAATAGAAAACTGAAAATTTGTAGAGATAATGAAGGTATTTTTTTTTCCATAGGTCTCTGGTAGATATTCTATGTAATTGATTCTGGATCAGTGAACTAAACCAGAGGGTAAATTTTATTTAAAAAATCATTTAGTTCTGTAGTACTCTGGTTAGGAAATTAAAGAAATGAAATCACTTCCTTTCTCTTTAAATTAAAGGTGAGTGAACATGTTCGCCATTTGCTTCTGGAATAGTCAACTCCATTAACCATTTTCAAAAACATTTCTAGTGCAATACCTAGATGGACTCAGATCAAAGCAGGGTCTGAGTCAGTCTCCAAATAAAACTATCATTGAGCCTCCAGATTGTCCTTACACTCATTACTCTTTAATAGAGATGCATTAAACCATCATCCCCTCCAACTCTTATTACCACAGAACATCTGTAAACATGGTCAGAGACACTGATGGGAAGCACTCTGTTCAATTTAGAACTCAAAAGATTAAAAACATTTATTAGTAATGAGACAGAAGGAGAGATTTTACAACTTAAGAGAGTTTGTAGGATGTAATAACATATCTATGTACTGCAGAATAACATACAGTATCAGAAGATGACATTAATCTGAATGTGAGGTAATAAACATGCTAATAGAAGTAGTCAATTGGGAATTTATAAAGGTGATGAATGGAAATCATGAGCCATTTAAATGCAATCAATTAAAAACCCAGCAGTGGGTGTAATTGACAAGTTGGGTTTTTTTTTTCACTGTAGCAGCCCCATGGATTCATAAGAACAAAATAAAGCAACTCAAATATTAATAGAAAATAGTTCCTTCTGAAAGTCTCCCATAAAAGGGAGCAATAATAAAAATTATGTTCCTACACAGTTTTGGAACTAAGTGAATCAGAATAGTCAAGGTGTCTGGAATTAGACAGGCATGTGTTCATTTCTGTAGTTCACAGTAGCCTGTTGCAAGCTGTTGAGAAAAACGACAAATGTAGCTCAATTTTAGTTAAGTAGGGGATAATAATTTTTCTCTCAAATTGTCTGTGGATTTGTTTTTCTAGAATCAAGTATTAGCAAATACTATTTTTATAAAGTGACTTAAATTTAAAAGAAAATTTCAATTATGTTGTTGAATTTAAATTTAGTCTTAAAAATTTTCTTGAATAGATAAACTATCAACTGCTACATTATTTTGCATATAGATCACAAGAGACTACATGAGGTGAGGGGAGTGTGCTCAGCAGTCAATGTGACAGAGGTTTTGTCATATGACAAAGAGCTTCTCTGCTTTCCATCCTTGCAATCGTAGACAGGTCATGCTACCTGTCTAAATTTAAATTCCCGTGTTTGCACAGCTGCTATGCAACTTCTCTATGTCAGCACCTTTACGACTGGCTGTGTCGCTTTTGCAGAGTGCTTAGCGGAGTACTGCATATATCGCAATTTTATAAAACAGCCAGTGTTACCAACTAGTGCTCATACATGCACGTTGGTATATGGCTGTAACCATGTCCACTATGGTATTCAAATATTTCTAGAATACAGAAAACATAAATTAAACAAGAAATTAAGGGATAAAATTTGACAAAGTGTTTATTCTCCTGGAAATCCAGTATTAGTATACTTGTCTTTTGATTCTCTCTGTCACAAACAGAAAAATGTAGATTAATGACTTTCCAAAATGATGCTATCTATATATTTTAAAATAGCCATATATTTTTGGAATAAAATAATGCTAATTTAAAAATTAAAAATCAATATTATCTCTAAAGAATCAAAGAGATATGATTTATGTGGGAACACTGCTGTTGAATAGCAGTCACAAGAGGTTGTTATAGGATTTCCAATACTCATACTGCACAGACCAACAGCTCAGAAGGATGAATCCTAGATAAATCCAATAGTACTTTATGGCCCATTAGCTACATTTGTTGGATACTATCTTGAGTGAATTCATTTCAAGTTTTAATTCTGAAAGTAATACCTTTCTTTCTCAAAAATAATTACCCATATCGTGTCCACTCTTTTTGTAGCCTCTGTAAAGTCATAAACTTGAGCCATAAACAATCAGTTTGTCAAATGCCACAGAGAAACAGTCTTCTGTACCAGGATCCTCTGGGAAGCTCTCAGAGTTCCTGTCCTGGAGACCTGAGCTGGTCTGGTTTTGTAGTTGTTGTTGTTGTTTCTTTGTTTGTTTCTTGGTTTGTTTGTTTGTTTATTTTGGCTCCTTATCCTGTCACTCATTGGAAGAGGGCATCAGAAGGTTACTCCCAAGCTGAAATTGAAGTCAGACCTACAGACCTTAATGCAACAATCATGCATTTTTTTCCTTTGGGGTCAATCAAATCCATTTGTCCACTGTAAATTTTTGTGTCTACTCTATAAATTCCCATTCAGTATTTTGAATCAATTTCTCAGGGGATTTTTTTTAAGAAAACAAACATGAAAGAGCAGAAATTGAGCTGCCTACCCCAATCTTTTATGATATATTTAAAGTGGGCTTTATTCTTAATTGAAAAAATGTTGGTCAAGAATTAAAATCTAACACAAAATAGAGGTTTGTCATTTTTTAAGATTAATCATGTCTACTCTATATTAGTACTTATCAGTCATTTATAAATAATTACATAAAATTAATAATAAATTGATATTGACTATGAAGTTTTTATTCTCTTTAATTTTTAATTATTCTTTAAAAATTTCATACATGGAAAAAATTGTCTTTTTCATATCTACCCTTCACGTCCCACTCCAACTCCCCTGGGGTCCTTTCTCTACCTCCCATCAACATGTCATAAGGCAAAAGCAATTATTTATGACTCCTCAGTTCTTCTGTTGTAGAAACCAAAGTATATTTTTCATGTAATGTCAACAAAGTCATTATCTAAAGATGAATGTTTAGTATGTTCCATACTAGGTTCGCTGTATGTATTTAATCCTTGAAATTCCAACTTTCTAATAAGATTTGCAGTTCTGGCACAAAGGAAAAATGGGGAGATTATCAATTGGCCTAACAAAGTGAAAAGAGAAAGTTGCCAGCATAGAGAGTGCCCAATATTTACAGGAATTACTTTCATTTGCTTCATCAGTACCAGTCCTATACAGCCCATGATTCCAGTCTTATAGTTTCTTATATGTGCTATAGTGAGTGGTAAATATTTAGAAAACATAGAATTTCACCTCATTGGAAAGCCTGATTCTGTTTCAAGCATGGCAGATGCCAGGAAAGTATAGGAGGATAAATGTATTCACTGAGTTTCATCAACATGATTCAGGGAACACACTTAGAGACAGAATACTGCATATCTATATCTATTTTTGTCTATGCCAGATATATGTACATACATATATTTGACGTAGATATATATCATTTAAATATGTCTGCTTGGTTTCTAGACATGTTTTCATATTAATTGCACCTCTGCTTTTGAATGAGCCAGTATCTACATTCTGCTTACCTGGAATATGAGAGGCTTCAGAGAGCTTGAAAGACTAGTTATATAGAATTCATAAATTACTCCCAACCTCCTTCCATGTCTGTCTATACTGGAGTCTTGCTGCATAACAGAAACACATGTAGGAAATGAATAGTTTCTCAAAATGAGAAAAGTTAGAGATGTAGTTATAACAAGAAAAGGGAAGTCCCTGTGTCTCTAAGGTTCTAAGACTTTCTGAGGATCTGATATTATCAGGTCAAGGAAGCTCTTTGTATGACGAAGACTGTTGCAAGACTCTCATATATTATTCTGTGTGTTTCCCTTTTGGCAACTAGGGCTCACCTTAAGTTCTTGAAGAATTGAGCACTGGGTCTCGGTGCTATCAGCCATCTTTCTGCTACTTTAACAGTATATGCAATATAATCTGCATATCAAGTAGCCAAGGTTTCTTTTGGCTTAGTGTTCCAGGCACCTATCCATAAACAGACATGCTGGCTTTTTGAGCCTCTGTTTTGGGGCAGCACATCCAGGAGGGAGCACAGGATGAAGCAGAGCTGCACATATAATGGCCAGAGCCGGAAAGCAAGAAAGGAGGGCTGGGGGTCATTATCATAAAAAGCACACTTCAGTGACGACAAGGCTTCTGATACCAGGCTCTTTAGGTTCCTCACACCTCATAGAGAGTAGCTTAGATCACAGAACAAAGAGACCATCTGTACTTTTCATAGTTATTGTTAAACTTTATCTTTTACTAGTGCTTCTCTCTGCAAAAATAATAAATAGGTTTTGTTTAATGTAAAATAGGTACATTTTCAGGCAAATGTGGCGAAATGTAGTAGAGAAAAAGAGTGCCTTCTGACATCTTCATTCTCTGGAAAATATTATTACTGCTACTTTTATTGATTTCTAACAATGATGAAATGCTTCTACTGCTACTACTCGCACTACCACTCCTATTACTATTCTGTATAAAAACATTAGTTCATATAATAACAAAATAGGAGAAATTACTTTTGGGCAAGATTCTATGCTCACAGACTATGATCTGCCCCAAGGGGGAGCATGGTCTAAGGTTCACATCACAGGATATCTGTATGGGTTGATTTGGAGATTTTCCTTCTCTGTAAATATATGAATGACATTGATAGAAATGCCAATGTTAAGATGCCCTGACATTCCTGGTGTTAATACAACAGACAAAATACAAGGTCACCACCACTGTCTATGTGGGTTTGTCTTCCTACAATTTATATTTTAATTTAATATTAATTTACAATTTAATTTTATAGTTTATTTAAAGTCATATGACACAGCAGCCCCTTTATCTCTCTAGCAGTACTGCAGTGCAGCTCTTCTCACTGCATAGTTTTATTTACTCGCAATCTTCTATTCTAAAAGGATGTCTTTCTTTCTTATAAATATTTTAAAAACTCATGAATGTTATTGATAACCAGAAAACTTTTTTTCTGGCACTCAACAGATTCTTCAGCTGTACTCTTCCTTCATTCTTAGTTATAGTAAATTAAAAATGTCAGCACATAAAAATAATAAACTTTTAATCCTCTGACCATTCCACATGAACATATACAAAGGAGGTGATGATAATGATGTTCACATACTTTTACTAATCAGTGCTTCTTAGATTGAGGTGACTTAAAACGGTGCTTCATAGCATTTGAAACTTTTATAAGCCTGCAAATATTTTCAACAGGTATCTCTCATTCCTTTAAAAATATAAGATCTAGTTATAAAATTTATGGATTTCAACATCAACACAAATATTAATAAAGTATTTCCAGATCATGCAATCAAGTGTAAATCGTTGCCACTGGTAGTTGGCAAGTTTACGCATATACTCATGGAAAATTAGGATGCTGTTCACTGGACAATCATCCTGAGTCCACTTGAGATCACTAGTCATCTCTTTGCATTGACCTTTGCCCCAACCTTTAATTTTATCTTTTTGCATTGACTTTTGGCCCAACTTTTAATCTTAACAAACATTTTGATTATCATCCATTATACTACAAATAGATTTTATTTAAAATATTATTTAAAATACCACCTGTGGTTTTTTACATGCACTTTAAATGAATAGTAAATATCAGTGTGATATTATAAACTGTGTCCTCAAACATTTTGCAAATATCAGACCATAATTTTACCCATTAATATAAAAGATAGTGTATGTCCTAAATGTCCCCTTGTTCTTTTATTGATTGAAAACCTAGACCACATTAATCAGATGACCTGGCTCAGTATGTCTTAAAGAAGAGGAACTGGTAACATATGAAGGAAGAATAGTTAGAATATTCTATTTATCTGAGCTACAAATAAGAAGCAACACAGGTCTCACATGGAAAGAGGGCAGTGCCTGGCATTGATTCTGAGGTTTTTCCATGTCCCTGCCTCTGGGTTTCTTTCTTTTTTTATTAGAATTTTTTTTTTAAATATACCAATCCAAATTCCCACTCTCTTCTCTCTTCCCATTCTCTCCACACACCCTCCCACCCCAACTCCCTCTAATCCTAAGAGAGGGTAAGTCATTTTGATTGGGGAAGGTCCAAGGCCCTCCTTACTACATCTAGGCTGAGCAAGGTATACATACAAAGAGAATAGGATCCCAAAAAGCCAGTACATGCAGTAGAGATAAATCCCAGTGCCACTGCCAGTGACCCCTCAGTCTGCCCTAGTCATACACCACATTCAGTCATGTCAAGGCCAGGGGCCAGTGAATCTGATGCTTTTTTTTTAATTTTTTTTTTATTGAAAAAAAAATTTCCGCCTCCTCCCAGCCTCCCATTTCCCTCCCCCTCCTTCCACTCATCCCCCCTCCCCCCACTCCTCTTCCCCTCCCTCTCTAGTCTGAAGAGCAGTCAGGGTTCCCTTTCCTGTGACTGAATCTGATTCTTTTTAATGCACGAACTAGTAATGATAACGAAAACTCCTAGCTGTTCAGTTGATTTTGTTTATCTGATTAGTTGATCCATGTTAATTCACTATGGATAAATCTGAAACTCATTTTTTTGTCATCCAACCAGTAAGCAAATATTAAGCCTCGATTTTTCCCTTTCTTAAATGCTGCATATTCAAATAGGCAGTAATTTTGTAAATGTCCTGACGTAGTATCTGCAGTGAATGATTTCTCATCTAAACAATTACGGCATTGTCTAAGATAAGGAACTCTGTAGCTCTGTCTTTAGTGATTGCCTTGGATTTCTGCCTACTCACTCTGCTTCCAGCCCCACATCTTCAAGTTTTTTCTTCATTCTGACGTCACTGAAACTTCCAAAGTCCTGACCAGTTTAGGTTGTGTTCTGCCATTGATTGTGTGTTGAGCCTTCATCAGCTGGCTGTATTCCATCCCTTAATTTCTTCCTGTGCTTTCCTGCAAAATTGCCACTGAACCCCTCACAGTTTTCTGTGTTCTGTTATTTTTTTCTTTTGTGATTTTCACTTAGAGTACCTTCCTCTGATGGTAGACATTGATGTATTGTCTACCAGCACTGAGTACTGCTTTTTTGAACAGTTCTTTTACTTTAACTTCCCAGGAATTTATTATTTAAAGTGTGTGTTCTCATATGGTACCTCAAAAGTACTTATAACATGACATTTATAATGTACCTTATCTGCCAACCTCACGACTAAACTAAAATTCCTTCACTGTTAGTAATCATCTTGTCAGTTTTGTAAGCCATGATAGACATATAAATAGGAACTAATTAAAATGCATCTTCACAAAATGTAAATAAGTATACATAGAGAATATATGAAATATGACTATTTTAAAATAAGATGATGTTATCTACAGAAGCAGAAATACTGGTAGAAATGTGTCATTGTATATACTTGCCATATGATCCTATTCATAATGTATTCATAATCCTATTCATAACTGTAAAGTGGGAATAAAAGACAGACTTATGAATATTTGCATGAACGAAAACCAATCAGGCATTTGAAACCTTGGAATATGGCTAGTGCTTAAAAATTCTCCTCTCCCATTTACATCACTGTCGAAATCTACCACCCACAGCAACAGTTTATTATTATTAGTTTCTCTAATCAAACAATTATCTTGCATCACATCGCTTAGTCCGGAAATTTTAGAACCATGTTTTGTTCTAACATTTTCCCAGTGTTTATGCTGTGGTAAAGTCGTAAATAGTGATATAGGCAAACACAGAATCCAATGCTCTACTCGCAACATGGATAAAAGCAGCTCAAGTAATTTATTCTTACATTTCTTTTCCAAAGATGTCAATTATTGAGCATTAACTGCTGAATGGGGAATTATTCAAAATATGACAAACGAGAGAAGAGGTATGGTTGAGAAGCAGTGTGGAAATGCCCTCCATCCTTTCCACTTTTCTTACAGATCTTCTACCTATCATCCTCCAATTGAGACTAGCCGAGGTGCAGGAAGAGAGCTGCTTTTCACATTGAAATGATGGACAAGGGACAAGTGACTTGTTGAAAGCAAGAACTTGGGATGGTTCCCTGTAAATATGAAGTATATTTAGGATAGACATAATTAACTCTAATTTTTTCTTATCCTTTCAAGTTTTTTAAGCTGCAATTATGTTATCATCTAAATACAAATCAATTAACACATTGCACTTAATGAAAAGGAAATGTCAAAATCTCCTGGGATAATTAATGGAACAGCTTTCCTAACTATTACTTTTCATCCACATTCGAGAAAAAGCACTTGATTGTTGAAGTTGTCGTTTTTCCTTTAGAAGCTGTAAAACATGTTCTAAAACACATCATTGATGAACATATTATCACCTACTCGTGTAATGGGATTTTAGATTCTATTTTCAACAATGTGGTAAAGAATAAGTTCTTTGATAAAAAGTACTCTTTAATTTCATGAAAATTACCAGATTTCCAGTCTAGAGCTGCAATCCTGAGAGGACTCATTAATCACATTGGAGCGATTATTTCTAGCAACCATCATTCTTTCCTTCTGAAAAGCCAGTCTAAGGCTCTTCATAATCGTTTTAAATTGAATGTCCGAGACTATTTTGTAATACATTAGTACAATATCATTGATAGATAATGTGCAGTGAGATAACCATAGTCATGTACATAGTCAGCTCCATGGAGGTGCAGCTGCAGCCCTGTATGTACTGATAAATGATTTTGACCCATCCACATGAGACATGATTGACATTGGTTTTTTTTTTAATTTATTTATTTATTAAGGATTTCTGCCTCCTCCCCGCCACCGCCTCCCATTTCCCTCCCCTTCCCCCGATGTACTCACTCATATTTGGTTTCTAGCCATAAATATAGGACATTGAGACTATAATTCGTGATCCTAGAGAAGCAAAATAAGAAGGTGAATCCAAAGACAAATATATAGGCATCCTCCTGAATATTAACCTTCATCAGGCGATAAAAGGAGACAGAGACAGAGACCCATATTGGAGCACCGGACAGAAATCTCAAGGTCCAAATCAGGAGCAGAAGGAGAGGGAGCACGAGCAAGGAACTCAGGACGGCGAGGGGTGCACCCACACAGTGAGACAATGGAGATGTTTTATCATGATTGACATTGTAACAAGCATGCACAGATGAGCACCAAAGCTTGTAGGATTTAACTGTCCTAGACTTTCCCCAGCTTCGCAGCATTCACCCTTCCGGAAATTGACTCATAAAGTAAATAGAGGGGAGGCACATACGTCCAAATCTTTTTCTATTTTCTCTTTGGTGTGTAGAGAGACGGTAAAAACATAAGTCAGGTGTGATCTGACCCTTTGCCAATGAAGACAGCTGGTTTGAAAATTCCTTACAGAAAGGTACTGAAAGTAAGTAATTGGAACTGGAGTGGAAAATATTCTGCAATCTGATTCTGTGAATTGGAGGGACATTTTCTTGCTCAAATAAATCGCAAGTGGAAGCCATTAATAGCTTATCCGTCTAGTGTCTCAGAAAAGTATGTTAAATGCTGAGACTCTCACAATGGCTTCTCTTTTATGCTAAGGCAGAAGGCCAACAAAGAGAAATATCTAAACAAGCGTGAGTGGGATTCTGCCTTGGTTCATTTCTGGGCTTTGCCTCTAATTCATTTTTCAGCTCTTGACTTTGATTAAAACCTTGTTTTTTTTTTCATGTAAAACATGTTTATTAAACATTTTTGACTATTGTATTTTTGAGATTAAATAATTAAATAAAATAATTATATATTCTCTCCTTTTGCCTTTCTCCCATATACCCCTCCTTACTCTTTTCAAATCCATGAACACTTTTTCATTGATTCATTCATACATACACACACATATACATACATACACACACAAATGTGAATATGTGCATATGAACATATATGTATGCATATATTGCACTTGCATATATATTCCTATATAAAATCTTCTAAATCTGGATAATATTACTCGTATGTATATTTTCAGGGCTGACTATGTTGAATAAACAATTGGTATGCTCTCTCCTGAGGGGGTCTTTATCCCACTGTCACTATTCCTGGGCTGCCTGTCATAGTTTTGCTAGGATTGAGGCCTTTTGGTCTTTTTTCATTCACTTCTCTGTTTCTGTGGCTGTTACCTTGCTCAGATCTTATTAGTAATTGCCCTGGAGAGACTTTATGGAGTAGCTTCTGCCATTACTAGGAAACATAGTCTCACAACAAACTCCCTGATTCTCTGGCTCTTGAAATCTTTCTGCAATGTTTCCTGAGACTTGCGTGTGCAGGTGGCTTGCAGATGAATCTGGCCGATTGGGCTCCATGCTTCTGCTTTTTGATTGTTTATGATTTTCTGTAATGATTTCTGTCTCTTGCAAAGATAAGTTTCCCCAATGAAGAATAAAGGCTACACTTATCTTTAGGTGTATGCCAGAGGTAGAAAGTAAGTCTGTATTCCTAAAGACACCATGCACTTTAGATACAGAGCCCAGAGAAGGCTGTTGAGCTATAATTGATCTGAATGCCTCCTCCCTGGGGACCAATTTCCATGCTACCATATGAAAGGCTTCCAAAGATGGAAAGCAATAAATAATCTTAAACTGCTATGACTCCTATGAATCACATCAATGACTGGCATGGCACAACAACTTTAAGGATGCATTAGTGGTAACTAAAGAGATCTCTGTAGTTGGATTTAAAATCCTCTCAAACACAAGAGAACACGTGGTACTTTAACCTAGCCAGCAACCCGAGGTTAGTGAAGTCATGGATCTTGGAGAAAAACCTACAGCTACCATATTACTAAAACAAACCTTGTATTTAAGTGAGATCAAGACTTTCTAGAGAAAGTTTTCACATTGTTAAAATGCAATTTCTTTCTATGAATGTTATTGCCTCCAAGATATCTTCAGAACTGGAACTCCTGTAGTCTCCATTAGCTGTTGCTTGTTCTCATCAGACTTTCTTTAAGGACCACCAGATTCCAAAGAATAATATGAAAACGTATTATTAATGATACAGTGCTTTGCTCAAGCCTAGTCTTGTTCAGAACTAGCTCTTCTAACTTAAATTATCCCAGTTTTATTATTTTTGCTTTGCAACCTGACTGTTTGTTTACTTCTCCATTCTGTACTTTCAACTCCCTTGGTGTCTCGCTGGTGTCTCCCGTGTGCCAGATTCAATCTGAATTCCTCTCTCTTTCCAGAAGTACTGCCTATTCTCTCCTGCCTATTTATTGGCTATTCAGCTCTTTATTAAACCAATTAGAAGATGTGTTGGCAGAGACATATCTTCACTGTGTGAAGATTATCCCACAACAACCATTCATTTTTCTATCCCTCTTAAGAGTCTTCATGTCCTGTCATGCCTTTGTTCTGAAACACATCTGGGACTAGTCTTTTCCTTTGCACTTCTGGGTTGTTTGTCGGTCCCTGCTGCAATCTCTTAGTTGATCACTCCGTCACCTTCTAGTCTTTGCTCCAGTCTCACTCACCCTAAAACTTTCTAACAAGATGCTATAGATACAGATGACAGATTTTCTTTTTAAAAATGTGTATCTATTTCCCAAATATTACAACTTATGCTCCTTACTGTACATACATTCACTTTTATAGTGAAACTGTCTTTTTGACACCAGATTCTGTACTTATTTCTTTTGTCCAGTACAACAAAGAATAAAAATTGGAACACATATATATATTCTATTAATTAGTCCTTTTAAAATTCAAATCCACAAGATCATTCCACCTGAATCTCCAACCATTTCCTGAGTCTGTCATCTGGTCATCTTACCTAATCAGGTTTACCATGATCTGATAGAGAATGGGAATGATTAACAGTAGTGATCAACACTAAATAGAGTGTCGATATTAGCTGCGACATCAACTACAACAGGCCTTCATGGATTTCAAAACTCCTGAGCCACCATCTAATGTTTTTTGGAAACAGACACTAATGCTGAGCATATTAACTCTTTATAGCTTATCTATCAGTTGTCATTTAAGAAGAAAGCATTGAAGACAACATAGGAATTTTTTGTCTGCACTCTAGAATCCTGTGTTAGCATAAGGAAAGCTGGAAGACAATGGACCAATCACAGGAAAGGAAAATATTTGGTGAATTTTCCTGGCATCCATTCTTCCTAGTGAAATACTTTCCAAGTTCTCACAACAAAGAATCCAACTGTACTAGCATCCTGACCTTCAAGCATTCTTGTGTGGTATTCACCTGTGCTCACTGTTTTGTCTTAGTCATTTAAAAGAGTAGTAAAACCATGGAATAATGCACTCTAAAACACATTTCACAAACAACTTATCAATACATAATTAAATAATATTCTTTAATCTCCGAAAACTATAAATTTTGCAATTGTGTCAAAGTTATGCTTCCTTGGTATCTTTTATTATGCATTAAATATAATTTGAACAATAAATCAGGCTCAATAGTGTCTCTCTTGTCACAGTCTCTCATGTAGCATTAATAAGATTTGACATGCTCAGTAACGTGTGATAAACCTCCATATGTGGTGACATCTTGAAGAATGTTTAAAAATGATGTAGTTCAGTGTCTTCTAAGCCTACCCATGTTTTTTTTATCTAAGTCTGAAAAACCATATAACATTTTAGATAAGAGGATCAATGTATTTCTTTAGTTACTATATCACAAAGATAAACTTATATTTGAGCTCATCAGTTGGCACCAAATAATATAGAATCATAAAAAGGAATACACCTAATATTTGAAAAAGATATTTTATTTTGTATGAATAGAAAAATTGGAGCTACTAGCCATGAAGAACAAATTCATTGATTAGGACTGAGTTAGTGGCTGTTTGTTCATTTCCCGGTCACCCGGACCTGAAATAATCACACAGAAACTGAAATTATTACAACACTGCTTGACCTATTAGCTCATGAATCTTATTGGATAGCTCTCATATCTTAAATAAACCCAATTCTATTAATCTGTATATTGCCACGTAGTTGTGGCCTACCAGTAAGTTTCTATCCTGTGTCCATATCTGTCTCCTGCAGCAGCTACATGGCTTCCCTTTGACTCTGCCTACTCTCTCCACCTCTATCTGTTTTCAATTCCTTCCTTGCCCTATTCTGCACTGCAATAGGTCCAAAGCAGATTTGTATTAACCGATGGTATTCACAGCATACTGAGGGGAATCCCACATCATGGAACCAACATAATAATCTGTTTCAATTCTATTGTATTTGACTATGATCTGCTCCCTCCTAAAACACTCATAGTTGATAGGACCATAGGCAGATTATATTGTAGAGAGACTATCATTCTGTGCTATTATTTTCATTTATTATTCACTTGAATACACTTAAACTGACAGTAGAATCACCAAGATCATAGTCGCATAGATCTGTAGAGTTAAAACTAAAATCTGAACATTGTATGCAGGGTCCAGACTGCAATTTTTAAAGACCCTATTTCTTACCGCTCTCTTCCACCCTCACACCATAATTGGTGTCTCTTTAGCCATCTTTCCTGAAAGGCTGCTATGATTATGGACTACAAATCTGTTCCATTGACGAGAAAGGGATGGTAACTTCTGACACAGCTATGGGCTGACACACAAGAGCAGAATCCTGTACACACCTCTGGTGCAATTCTGCACTGATTATCATCACAGAATCACTTCTAAAGTCAGTTTCTAAAACTCAGCAGGATGTATCCAAGAAAGCTCTGTCAACACTTTTCTTATAACTGCATACAATAAATATGGTGCTAAATTCAAGAATCAAAACAAGCAGAACAATTCCTGGATGACATAAACTCTGTGGTCTACAACTTTATATTAAAGAAAATTCCCCATGGGAATAAAATAATGCATACAAAATGCAATGTAGTATAATTTATTCATAATTTTACTTGGCAGTGGCGAAAATAGAATTAAATGTTATTCAAGGAATAAAGTTTTTATTACTTTTGCATAAATGTGTTACTTCTTGGATTAAAATGAAACTTTCCTTTGGTAAGGATTTTCTTGACTTTTACAAAAAATTGATAATGTATCCCATATATGTGTAAAAGTTAATGTTATAAATACCTATATGAAGAGATACTATAAAAAAAGAGATACTATAAAGACATTCATCTATATGTTTTCAGTGCATCTTTCTTTGATATAAAAGTCAATATAACTATCTATACTTTCTATGTCTGGCTCATTAAATATGATTCTAATTTGTTAGCAGTTAATTTTTGTAGCAACATTTAATAGGAAATCATATCCATTTTGATGTAAAGACTCTGTTTAGGTACGGAATTGGAATGATTAGTAGAATACTGTTCAGTTTTGTTGTTTTACAGATGAATTTTAACTATCTAATGTCATACACTTAAATAGTAATAGAGCCAAGATAGAACACAGGAATTTATACTGTAATTGCCTATCCAATACACTATAATATAAATATCAATTTAAAATGAATACAAAATTTTTATGTTAGTTCTTTGGAAAATGTTCATCCCTATTTTCATTTACTACCATTTTTAATTTTGTTCTAAACTAAAACCCCGGGCCAGCAAAAGCAACTAGCTGTCTTAATAATATTTAAAGTTGAAGACATAGTAGAAAGGAATTTTTCATTTTGGTTTGGTTTTTGCTTTTCCAGACAGAATTTCTCTGTAGTTTGGAACCTGTCCTGGAGCTAGCTTTTTTAGACCAGGCTGGCTTCAATTTCAGACCTGCCTGCCTCTGCCTCCTGAGTGCTGGGATTAAAGGCAATGCAGCACCACGGCCTGATGAGAAAGGAATTTTTTAATTGAAAAGATTTGTTTATAGAGTACACTGTTTTTTTTTTTTAGCAAGGTAAGTCACTGCAAGATAAGTAAAGAAAGTTGATATCTCATACCAATTAATAGATGTTGGAAAGTCAAAGGAGAGTGGACAGACAGGGCCCAAACATAGGGAGAAAGGATGTGTTCTAGAAAGAAAAAAGATTTGCTAAATGCATGCAGCTTTGACATAGGAAGCCCCTCTTCCTTCCTGGAGGAGTTAAATATATTAGTTTTCTTTTATTTTGGGTTTTAGCAACAAGGCAAATAAAACATTAAGAATGTTCCAAATATACTAGATAATTGATATGTATATTAGAGAGCACAAAGATTGGAACCTATAGAGACTATCATTTCCGAGTAGCCTTTTTTTTTCTTTGCTGATTTGATTTCTATCAATAATAAATGTTATCAATAAAAGGCAGCTGTCACTGAAATACTACCAGTCAGTTGGATACTAAAAAATGCTTTATAGATGATTAGGGAGAAGCTCTGAAGAGTAGAATTAGGGTAGACAGGAAGCAGAGGGTTGCACCTGCACCTCTTTCCAGAGTTCGTTCCACTTGTGCCTTCAAATGAAAAGAGAGATGACATGTCTGTGCCTTTACGTCCTCTCGTAATCAAATAGTTCTATTTTCTTCTGTCATTTCTCTTTCTTTGCTTGCCTTTTCTTTTTCCTTTCCTTTTTTTTGCCTTTTTATACTTTCCTCTTTTCTTTCTCCATTCCTTATTCTCACATATCTTAGCCAATTTCCACTGATATTTGCATATAAAGCACTAATTACTTTTACATTTATTTACCTTGACTTAATTTTTGCAACGGTACTTTGGCATTTAAATAGCACATCGACCAGTGGCATTTAAAGCTTGCTGAAGCATCAATCAACATAATTAGTGTGTATGAAATAAATTCCAACACTATTAAATATTCCATTCATTGCCATTCATATGTATAGGATTTATATAATAACCACAGCACATAATTAGGTAAAAATTATTTGTGTGGTGTTGTTTTACCTTTCCCCATCACCATCATACAGTGTTATATTCTTGGGTCATGATCAGGAGAAACACTGAGCAGAGACAGTTGTACCGGTGCATCAGGATATGTGTGGCTTTTAGGTGGTTTCTGCTTTTGAGGGGGCTACCCTGAGAATTGAGAAATGTTGTGAGTAAATGTACTTTGGCAGATAAGATGTTTCACAATACAAGCAAAACAACAGAGACTCTGGTACCTGATGCAGCCAATTGAGGATTAAACATCCGACGAGATATTTAGAGTGTTTATGCATCTTGTCGTGGCATTCAGCACAGGGTTATAGCACACACCATAATTGGTGGTCTTGTAGTCCTTGGCAGATGGTATCAATAACTTCAAACTACATCTTTAAAGAATTGTTGTGCCCAAGGTGAGAGCCCCAGAGAGACCACTGGAATCCAGTCAAGTACAGAATACAAAAGCAAGGTTTATTCTTTCCAGCTGGGAGTTCCCCATTACATGCAACACAGTGCAGTAGGGAAGGCTCCCATTTCTTATTTGGTGTTGACATTATATAGGCAAAAACCGCAAACCAGGTTAACTTAGGGTCATGGAGGTTGGTTTTGCTGAGTACAGGGTATGGACTTCATCTGCTTCTGCATATGGCCCCTACCCTCCCTCCAAGCAGTTATTTACTGCTACTGTCTAGACCACAAAGCTTAGTATTGACAGGGGGCTAGCTGCTAGGGACAGTTGGCCTGAACTTTTGCAAAGGTTCCTGTTTCTAGCTAACTCTTGATGCTGCAAAGAGCTCCAGGGATGTGTCTTAACCAGCTCCTGACCAAACAAACCTTTTTAAAGTTTTCCACGTCCTTACAGAATAATTTTTTAAAGTTCCTATTTTGAGAAACCGAAACACCGATTTCCAAAGTGGTTGCACCAGATTGCATTCCCACCAGCAATGGATGAGTGTTCCCCTTCCTCCACAGCCTCTCCAGCAAAGGCTATCATTGGAGTTTTTTATTTTAGCCATTCTGACGGTGTAAGATGATATCTCAAAGTTGTTTTGATTTGCATTTCCCTGATTGCTAAGGAGGTTGAGCATGACCTTAAGTGTCTTTTGGCCATTTGAACTTCCTCTGCTGAGAATTCTCTGTTCAGTTCAGTGCCCCATTTTTTAATTGGGTTAATTAGCATTTTAAAGTCTAGTTTCCTGAGTTCTCTATATATTTTAGAGATCAGACCTTTGTCTGTTGCGGGGTTGGTGAAGATCTTCTCCCAGTCAGTAGGTTGCCTATTTGTCTTGGTGACAGTGTCCTTTGCTTTACAGAAGCTTCTCAGTTTTAGTAGGTCCCATTTATTCAATGTTGCCCTTAAAGTCTGTGCTGTTGGGGTTACACATAGGAAGCGATCTCCTGTGCCCATCTCCTGTAGGGTACTTCCCACTTTCTCTTCTATCAGGAAATTCGGGATCAACTTACCCCTGGACCCAGCAATACCACTCCTGGGAATATACCCAAGAGATGCCCTATCACATGACAAGAGCATTTGTTCAACTATGTTCATAGCAGTATTATTTGTAATAGCTAGAACCTGGAAACAACCTAGATGCCCTTCAATGGAAGAATGGATGAAGAAAGTGTGGAATATCTACACATTAGAGTACTATGCTGCGTTAAAAAACAATGACTTCTCAAATTTTGCATGCAAATGGATGGAAATAGAAAACACTATCCTGAGTGAGGTATCCCAGAGCCAAAAAGATGAACATGGGATGTACTCACTCATAATTGGTTTCTAGCCATAAACAAGGGTCACGGAGTCTACACTTGGTGATCCCAAAGAAGCTAAGTAAGAAGGTGAACCAAAGGAAAAGCATATAGTTGTCCTCTTGGCTATGGGAAGTAGACAAAATTGCCGGGGAGAAAATTGAGATCTTGGGGGTGGGGTGGGATGGGGGTAAGGGGAGATGGGGAGAGAGGGGGGAGAGGGGGAGAATGGGGGGGAGCTTGGGAAAGGGGGAGGATTGGGAGGAAGGAAGGTTGGATGGGGGAGCACGGAAGCACGGTTCTTAGTTAAGGGAGCCACCTTAGGGTTGGCAAGAGACTTGAACCTAGAGTGGCTCCCAGATACCTAAGCCGAGGTCCCCAGTTAGTTCCTTGGGCAGCTGAGGATGGGGAACCTGAAATGACCCTATCCTAGAGCAATAAAAAAAAAAAGAAAAAAAAAAGAAAAAAAATAAAGTTCCTATTTTGTGTTAACCAATACTAACTGCACTACTTTTATTATTCTGTTAATGAGATTTCTAATATTTTGAAAGTATTTTGACTCACCAGCGACTCCAACCACAGGGTCAGCTCTAGTATGCTGTCAAGGAGAGAGGCATGCCTGTGGTGAGGGTGGGAACATCAGGCCTGAATGCTGATTTGGGGGAGCTCTCCCCTGTAGACTGGTCCAGCTCTCCTGATGCCATATCCAGTGAGGGGCAGGGCCAGCACAGCATGGTTACAATGACCTCCTGTGCTAACATGAGCTATGGGCATCATCACAGACTCTATCTTCAGCAAAGCTACAGACCCAGACATGGCCCTTGACAGAAGCTCAGTGTGGATATCACCATGGCCCTGGTGGCACCATGACCCTTGGATACCAACATGGTATCAGACTGCTGACCAGTCCCTGGACATCTGTGGGGCCCACAATGGTAGCAGGAGTAATGGACATCATCCCAGTCCCTGGCCACTACAGGGCCATGGACCCAGACATAGTCCTAGGCAGCGGCTAGGGACTGAACTACTCTATGACCTCAGGTGGTATTCTCTTTCAAAGAGTATAAGCAATATAATTTTATTAGATTAGACACAATTGCAATGTTGGATTAATCTCCCATGCCTATAAGCTTTTCTGTATTCACAATTTGAACAAACTTTATTTTATATAGTAAGATCAAGAAAACAAATTGTGAGAATATGTACTTTGCATTTTTGCCAGATATTTTATAAGCAGGATCTGGTACACGATCTTGAAAGAAGTTCTGTCCATTCATAGAAATGCTGTAATTACTTTTCTTTCTATACTCTACAAAGAAGTCTTTAATTCACACAGAAACTTACATTTGAAGAGTGAGACCATGCTATAGGTAGCTGAAGCACTTAACCCAGAGCTAAGGAGAAGAACGACCTTGATTTACCTGCTCTGGGGAGCTATGACACAAGGTAGGTTAAAGAAGTCAATACTGTGAGATACCATTAGAGGGGAGAAAAGAGCTTCTAATGGAATTCAGCACTCCAGTGTTGATCTAGTGCAGATTATCTCATATATCTGTAATCAAAATTGGTTTGGAAGGTTTATAAAACACTTACATTTGTACACTAATAGTCACAATTTATGTTATAGTTATGTATAATGTAGCATTCCTACTACTAAGAGCTATTATGTTAAAGTGGTTTCAGGTTGTATTATTCCAAGAAGGAATTTTCAGACTTAGAGTTATACTCTCTGATCTCCACAAGCACAATAGATTTTAGCTGTGCTGATGAGTGTTTCAATTATCTTACAGAATATTCATTTTTGTGCTTTATGATTCTAACATGAAATGAGTTTCTTTACATCAAGGGAGATTAGAGTTATTCAGCAATAACACAACTCTTTCTCAATAAAGGAGTTTGGACCATATGCAGACTGTGCTTGCTTAAACAGAAACAGACATTTAAAAGCTTATTAACAACTGGGATAAATGTTGCTGAGTTAAGAAATGCTCTTTGTGAAGTGAATAAAGGAAAAATCCTGCTACAAAAATTCTTTTAGCCGGGCGATGGTGGCGCACGCCTTTAATCCCAGCACTCGGGAGGCAGAGGCAGGCGGATCTCTGTGAGTTCGAGACCAGCCTGGTCTACAGAGCTAGTTCCAGGACAGGCTCCAAAGCCACAGAGAAACCCTGTCTCAAAAAAAAAAATTCTTTTAGATTTTGTTGATCTCTTTTATATCACAGTCGAGGTGACTCTGCAAATTGTGGCATTAGTTACTAAACCAAACAGAAAATGAGAATCTCTAATGGTGATCATTAAACCAAATAACTTGTCACAAACTATTTGATTGCTTAAATACACTCATCTTTTATTACATCTTAAATTAAACTAGGAAACCAGAAAAAGCCCTTTTCTAACAGGAATAATAAAGTAAAATGAGCATTAGTTTACCGACATAATAAAAATAATAACATACAGAATGAGTGCATTGTTCTTACCTTTCAGAGCCAGCAATGCTGACTTAAACTACCTAGTCAATGGAGTGATTAGGGAAATTGACTTTATTATTAGCAGAGATGGCCTCAGAGAAAATAACTATCATGAATTTCCTCTCCCAGAAAGGGTACTTTTCCTTCCATTTCCTCCTCAGAAGTCTTGATGTCATTCATATACTGATTATCATAAGCTTCTTTTTCCCTAATAGTAATTCCTGTTAAGAAAACACAAATCAACAGCACTATAATAATATGTACACCCAGAAAGTTAAATGAGAATCTTGTGGCTTTTATTTTTATGTATGAGTACCAATTGTTCCACCACATTTTAGAGCTAAACTGAAGGAGGGCAAATGTTGCTGGAAGATAAAGTTACCAGAGAGGTTGTGTATCTTGTTTTCTGTTTATTTCCAAGGAATGTTTTGTACTCTGTACTTCCAAAATCCTAATAGATACACATTGTCTTCCTCTCCAGGCTAGTACTCTTGGTCCTATTGATTAGCTGGCTAATAAAAGGTAATTCATGAAATCCAGAAATTTATGGGACAATACAGTGAATCTCCAGTTTTAACACAGATGACTAACACATCATCCACAGTAGATCTGAATTTCCTTTTATCAATGTCTTCTCATTTGAGTGAAAATTGTACACAAAATTTGACTATCTAGCCCCCCAAATTTTGTGTTTGACCTTTTCCTCAACAAGGAAAAATAGAATGAAGTTCAATTAACACATGCAAAATAATATAGAAGTCATTTTAGCATTGTGTTCCCCCAGTATATTATTCCTATGGTCCTCACACCTAGTTCAACAATATCTAATCATGTGTTTTCCTCGTTTTTCATAAAAATACCTCCCTCATTACTGTATCTTATCAGTAAATGAAACATACATTCAAAGTTCATCATCAGAATAAGTAAGCCGGCATAAATGCAATGGAGAAGAACTATGAAATCTCACAAGCCAAAAGGTGACTGGTGGGAGTCAGAGGCTCAAGTGCTTCCTTTCGCCTGTGCTTCAGCTACTATGATATACAACAAAGGGAAAAGAGTCACCATTAACTCTGAGAGTCAGCTTTTATAAATCAGCTGAGAGTACTTTTATCAAAAAAATTCAAAGATGACTGAATGAAATGACAGAACACTTCAGCACACTCCAGGCAAGCATCAGTGTGCTGTCTGTACCACAGAACCCACACTAAGCACATGTTTAATACTTGAAAATTATGGCAGTAACTGACTTTAATATGAAGGCTTCAACATTTTATTTGTTTGTGAAGTTTTATTGTAATGTCCTTCATGTTTGTATTTTTATCTCTAAAGGAATCTTTAATTGAGAGTGGGGTCTTCCATTTGTAATCTCCATAGGGTTCTATGGTTCCCTCGAAACAACTTTCAAAATCTTTCTTTGAATTTTTGAACATATTTCATATTATTGATTTCTATATTAATCCAGAGACACACCCTTTTTTGAAATGACTAAAATTGTAGAAATTTTACACTTAACTTCACAATAGACAATAAAGAGTGTTTACATTTTTTTTAGTTTACAACAGCACTGTGTGAGATACTAGTCAACCCTGATCTAACTTATCACTGCAGGTACCAGTCTACCCTCTCAGTAAGGGGCATCTGGATGTTGAATCTTTGGCATGCCAGCCAGTGCCTTTGCCCTCTTTCCCAAAAGCTGCTAGAAGTGACAGATTACCTGTGTACCTCTGTGAGACATAATTTGATCATGATCATTAAGTGTTTGAAATAAGAAAGAAGTGGAGAATTATTTGTTAGACTTGGGGTATGCCTGAAACAGAGAACCTGAGAGGCCTGGGGAAGGTGCAAAATCTATCTTCTTGATAGAAGGAATCTTGAGCCTTTATAAAGAGAGCTTTATAACTCAATCTCCCAGTACAATGGATGCTTTCTTCCTGTGGCTCTCCTGAGAGCCCTGCCTTGAATGGTGTGGTTGCATGAATACAGATGCTTGTTCACAAGGTATCAATACATCGATGCATTCTTCTCCACTGCAGACGTCACCTCCAATAAGCTCCATCAGTCATGTGAACCCAATCTTCCCCTCTTCAACAAGCCTTGCCCTGCTCAAAAGCTTGTCAGTCATCATTTAGTTCTCAGAACAAAGACAGCCATCTCCTAGGTTTCTTTCTTTTCCCAGAAAACTTCAAAATAATAAAACCTGGGCTTATTCAATGTAGAATTATAACTATTAGACAAAGTATATAAGGAAATATGTGTTTATATAATTGACCAATATGACTAGTCTAATTTTACTCTCAATAGAATTACTGTATGTGGCTGACTTATGAAATATGATCATGTTTTCATTTAAATTTTTAATTCAGTAACAAAATGATAATTCATATTTAGAATTTAATATGCACAAGACATTTACACATACTATCTTAGTTGTCCATTATAAAACCCCAAAATAAAGTTCAGAGTATTGGGAATTAATTTGCTCAAATTTCTGTAACTACTCATGACAAAAATTGTATGTGAACATAGGTGATCAAATTTCAAGCCTGACTCCATCCATTCGCCTGAATAATTCAAAATGTCGTTATTTTTATCTGCTGTGTAGTACTCCATTGTGTAAATGTACCACATTTTCCTTATCCATTCTTCAGTCAAAGGGCATTTAGGTTATTTATAGGCTCTGGCTATGACAAACAATGCTGCTATGAACATAGTTAAGCACAAAACATCATTTTGAGTGAGGTAACACAGACCCAGAAAGACAGTTATCACATGTACTCACTCTTAAGTTGTTTTTAAATATAAAGTAAAGAAAACCAGCCCATAAATCACAATCCCAGAGAACCTAAACAATGAGAACCCTAAGAGAGACATATATAGCTGTAATCTACATGGGTAGTAGAAAAAAGACAATATCTCCTGAGTAAATTGGAAGCATGAGGACCATGGGAGAGGTGTGAAGGGAGAGGAGAATCAGGGAGGGGAGCAGAGAAAAATGTAGAGCTCAATAAAAATCAATAAAAAATTCAAGTCTGAAATTAAACTACTGAAACATAGTCCTTCCTTTAATTAGCTTTGGGGTTGTTTTGGATTTTGTGAAACTCTGAGGTATCAAATAGTGGAACTTTGAAAATACAAGATTATCTTTGATGTTTTCAGAATTGGACTATTGTATGATTGACATAAAGTATTGGGTAGTAAATGAAAGATTTTATGGCCTCATCAAATGCTATAGGTGGGAGGACACATTGGGTGCTTGGCACTGTATGTAAAATAAAATCAGGCTAACAAAGGGAAGCTTCTAACTCTGGCACTCAGAGTAAAGGCAATCTAAAGTATTTGGTAAGGATAGTGGTGATTCCAATCACCAAAGAGTGAACAGGACAGTAGCTTGCAGTAATGAGATGGACTAAAAGACAGTGTCAGTACAATCTCTTTTAAAGCAACCTGGATTTCACAAGCGCATTCCTACTTAAGCAAATCCATGTCGAGAATGGTTTTCTTTCTCAGTTTGGTCTATAAACACATCTCCAGCATTCTCTTGATTGCTTTACTTCACAAATATACTTAGTTTGAGAGGCAAAACTCAGGTCACCGTGACATACTCATGATTTAAATTCAAAGTAGGGTTTTTCTTTTCCAAACCTAATTTGAAGTAACAAACATGATCTTACTTTTTGAATTAGCCTGTGACATAAATAAAAGCTTAAGTAAACATTTTGAGGCACCGGCATTGTGTATTTTATGGTAATCTTCCTTGAAAATAAGTAAATTTTGAGAAGCAGGGCTAATTCTTTCCCAGGGTCTTGTTTGTTAGAAGGTACCCAGTGGAAAACAAGGAGTGCCAGGGAGACAAAGAGCTTCTGGAAGCTGTAACTCGGGGCCTTCATAGAAATTCAGATGGCCACATGAGCTTTCCTAGAGCGTTGGTTAATACCCTGAGTTCCCTCTCTCTCATCCACAATGTTTGACAAAGAACCTAAAATTAACGACAAGATTTTCAAAAAGTTAATCATTTTTGTAAGCAACATGTGTATGGACCTTAGTGTAAATTTTGATTCAACTTTATGAAATTTTGTTTTTTAATTACCTTTCCAATTCACCTCAATCACCTCTCTTATTCCATTTATTAATTGTTACAGAGCTGGCCATTCCCTTCCTGTTTACCTAAACCTTGTATTTGATTAATGTAATAAAATATATTGCAAGATAGAGATTATCTAAAACAATTATGCTAATGCTATATATCATGTATTTAATAAGGCTGAATTGATGGTGTGTATGTCATGACTCAGCAATCAGAAGACACTTAATGAATATTCAGGGCATCTCCATTTCATGTTCTTCCAAGTTTGTATCAAAACAAATGTGCTTCAAGAATGAAGAGTGTGAATAAGTGGGGTATTAATTGAAACAGAAACTGCAGCAAATTAACTTTGAGCAGATGGCATTTGATTCAAATAGGATCAGCTAGGAAATTGCCCTGTCTTAAAGGTGCTATTCCAAGTGACATGCTCCCTAACTATGAGAACTAATCAGTAGATTTATGCATTGTCCTTTAAAGAAGTATGTATTAGAAAGAGCATTTGGAAATAAAAAAATTGAAATGATGCATGAAAAGACCCTTGGATATATTGTTAAAGCACATTTTCCAAAGGAAGGTACAGCTCATTTGAGCTTGCCATTATCTGAAATCTAAAATTATTCAATACACTATATTAGGATGCTTAGGGGAATTATGTGTGACAGGTAGAGGAAATGAATTCAATAGATGTCGAGACAGAGTAAGGGAGGACCAGTGTAGTTAAAGCTATTACCCACAAGAACCGACTAGGCAAAAATCCATATGATAATTTCTGTTGGTTGACCAATATTTAGGCGTAAACATGGTTTGACATAGTTACCTGAAGCACATGCTGAAGTGACATGGAAAGAAAAAAAAATAAGTTTCTCTTGATCACTTTGAACCAAATAAACTTCTCCATTCCCCCACAGGGTTCAGAGTGGAAGAGAGGTGAGGCAGCTTAGTGTTGTTTGTGCAGTAGCATAGAAGAACAATAATAATAAGCATGGGTAGAAAATTATTCAAAATCGTTTCCTTTTTAAAAATTTGCTTTCTTTACAACAGTCAAATTGTGTAACAGCTTCTTTTTCAATGTCCTTAACCACATTTTTCCTTGACTCCAAATGTAGCATTCCTGAGAATATTTGCTAGTTAAGATGAAGGGAATCTCAGATATGGATTAGTAGTAGTATGGCCGTTTAATTTCCACACAGGACCTTCTTTCATAACAAAAGACCATGAGAAGATTTTTCAGAGTCACAGCCCCCATTTTATGAAGGATAATAAGAGGACTATGTCTATATATTTATTTATGCAACTGTCTGCACATTCCTGTGGACATCTTTCTGGCATTTGCATGCACAACATCCAAATTCAGCATCTCGTTGGGAGGCTTGTCTCATTTAGAAGAAAAAGAAATGACAGGCACTGACAAATCGTTCTGCTGGCCCTTAATGTCAGTCTTTAATAGAGCAAGCCCTTTATAGGAGCTGCTGTCACAGTTGGAACCAAGCAATTCCAGAAAACAGGCAAGAGCTTCTTGGCTCTCTGTCATGCAGAGTTTGACCTGACCTGAGGTTAGTTATACAGAGGCAGGGTCCATATAAATGTAGACAGAATAAAGAAATAATTTAGTCTTTGGAAAGATCTCACCGTTGTTCTAGCTGAGCCGCCACACTATTCAGAGGTCCAATGAAAATCCGAGTAAACATTTCCCTCCTCTCTCTCTCTCTCTCTCTCTCTCTCTCTCTCTCTTCCTCTCTGCCTTTCCCCTGCCCTCTTTTCTTCCCTCTTGTTCTTATTTTAATGAAAGCAGATCCAACATCTTATGGGATAATTCAGTTTAAGAATTCATTTTATGGATCAAGAAACAGTTTAAAAAGGAAAAATGATTCATTAAACATCATGGCTCATCTCTCCAGGCTAGGGATAATAAATGTTGAAGAGAATAATTCGGTGGTTGTGAAATAGTTACCATAGAATATGCAATATTCAAGTGTAAGGATATGTGTTTAAGAGTATGGGAGTGTGTTTAATTATATGTATGCTAAAGCGCTTATATGTACATGTTTAATATTTTTATCTTGTTAAATTCTCTAGGTTTTTGTCATCAGGTTATTTTATCTTTTCAAATTTATAGGTAATAATTCTTGACTGTTTTCCTTCTGTTAGGTAAATATTCACATATCTCTTGTTTTACTATAGAAATGGATTTGATTAATAACCTGACCACACAATTATATAGTCTCTGTGATTATGTTATCCTTGTCCAGATCAGTTGTTCAACTGATTCATTACAACAAAGAGAGCCTATGCCTCTATAATTGGCAATTTATGTATTAACTTAGGACACCTATCGTATGCCTATATATTGACTATCACCTTTGGCAAATGCCCAATTGAAACACACATTTGAGTATAAATGTATGTATTCCAGGGGGAAATAGACAGGACATGTGTCTATTCTAAAAATCCTGGAAGAAAATTTTGCTGATTTTTTTTTTGTGTGGACAAGTGCTTATGCACTTTTGTGTGCACATGTGTGGCTATATGTTTGCCAATGTGCTTGCACACACATGTATAGGCTGGTTCTCATCAATTCAGCTGTATTGTCTGGGTAGTAGGCCCAAGAATTATCATGTCTCTATTTCTTCAACCCTGGGATCACAGTCTTTTACATGGGTAGTGAGCCTTGAGTTTCAGGTTTCCATGCTTGCATGGAAGCACTTTGACAAACAAACCATCTCCCCAGCCCTTTACCTTTTGTTTTCAAAAGTATCTTGGTTTAGTTAACACAAGTAAAAAAAAGAATGTGCATTGCTTAAAGTGAGCATCTATTATGACATTGATTGTGCGTGAGACACGAAAGAACTTAGCAGTCACAGGCTTCTAACTCCACAATAGAACTGGAAAACCAAAGCATATTAAGAACCTCATCATAGAAATGCATCTCCTAGCTTTGATTATGGTTTATAATATATACTAGTGGATCGAATTCATAAAATAAAAGCATCTTGTCTGTTGTGAGCCCAAAGAACAGTGGTGTGGACAACTTTGCTGTGGACAGTGAAAGACAAGTGAACACCGAGTGAAACTGTGCCTCTCACATGTTCAGATAACCACACAGAAGGCACAAAAAATATGTCTTCCAATAGCATGCTGGGAGGTAAGCGTGAATTATATGGAAAGACACAGAGAAGTTTCCCTGCTCTTGATAGACCTTCCATGAGCAGTCTGTACCATCGTATGTACCTAGTCTTACTCAAATAGATATCAGAAGACAATTGCCTTTGCTTGAGTCTCTATGTTACTAAAAGGAAGTCTTAGAAGACCAGAACAGTAAATCTCAAATTCATACTTTTCAAGTCTTAATACATCCGAAACTACAGAAGTCATCTAGAACAGCTTATTTTATATTGAAATTACATAGAATATAAACATGCCCATGAAACAGAGGATTTGAAATTTATATTTGTTTACTGAGAAGTTAAGTCTTAATATTAGTGGAAAATAACAGTTGATACAATGAATATATCACCGATTTTAAAAATGATAAAGTAGTTTTGTAAATGAAAATTACAAAACCTTGCTGAATGTATATATAAAGAATATAATTCTTTGAAAAATATTTTACCACCATGGGATTATCTTAGAATATTATGTATACTACAAAATAATACTAATTCCCATTACTTCAAAAAGAATGAATATATTTTTTTAAATGCAGCTTTCTTCTCTTCCATGTAAACAGTTCACAAAATAAGAATATATCTCACATTAATATTTTTTAAAAAAATTGTATAGAAAAGTTCTTTGGTTGTTTGACATAGTAAGATGAGTATTGTACTAACTCATAGTAGTTAGCTTTGCCCAGTTCAGCATTGTAGCCAATGAGCTTTAACTGAAGTGTGGTTATTGCTAACTGACAACAATTGTATAAGAACTACTCTACTGGTATTAGGATGGAAACAAAACAGACAAACAAACAACTCATTCATGTAGTGAAATGTATAAGTAGAAATAAGAATATGTTTAGATTTTATTTTTTCCAAGTTTTTGTGGTTCCTTTACATTTTCTACCTCCTATTTTCCTGTTCGTTCCAACACCACAGCCCTGTGTATTACAGGACAATTGGATTTGTTTTCATCTCAGGAATAAGTCCTGAATTTGAAATAAATAACTCTTGCACTTTCTCCAGTAGTAATATTTTCTTGATTAAAAAAAAAAATTACAGTTAAAGAACAATGTGCTTGTTCACCTGCATAAACCTGGATGATAAAACTATACAGTTGTTTTGCACTTATGAAATCTTTTGGGGGGGTATGGGAAACCAGTTTTCTTTCTACACACTTTGAAGAACAATAAAAACTCTTTGCAATATGATTTCTGAGGAAACAATCATCTCCGGGGCTTCTGTGGGCAAACCACTTCCGTAGTCCCTACCTTTCTAATTTAAATTTCTCTCAAGGTCTGAGAGAGCCTGTCAACCATGATGCTTGTCTCTGGTTATAATTTCAAAATTACCTGTAGCATTTTATTTGAAAACCACAAATATCTTAATACCTTTATTTGAAATTCAGAACCATGTCTCCCCTACCTACAGCACACTTCCTTATGGTCACAAATTAAATTTAGTCTTTTATGGTTGTAATCAATTCATTCAACTTCCAATTCCTTTTTTTTTGTTTCTGATAGTGAAAATAATTAACTGAAAAAGAATATTTACCCTGCCATACAAATTTCCATGGATCACCCTCTTTTCCTTAAAAACTTTAAGGCATGCAAGTAATAACAGCACATATATTGAGCTTGGTCAATTGTCTTAGCAAAACTGATAAAGGATCTTGGAACAAACATAAACAAAGTCAAACAAGTAAAAAAAAATATAAGTATGGTCTGTACAAATGACTTCAATCCTAGCAATTGCAATAATTAGTCATTGTAGAAATGAAAGTCTTTTACTTCAGTACAAATAATTCAGTTAAAGACAGCTGGGAGACTTGCTATAGACTTGAATTCATTCACTATGTCTTCCTGGGCCTTGGCCTGTTTGTATTGACAAAAGGCTGTTGAAGTGAGAGTTTCTTTTTTTTTTCTGTGCCTAAATAAGTGTCTGTAGGGAGACATGAATCTAAATAATTCATGATCTTCTCATATATCTTTCTTAACTCTCATATTTTGCAGAACATTCTATTATCTGACACTTTTTCTCTTCTAACATATTATGTTAGACTTGTAATGAGTCTGTTCCCCAAAAGACAATAATTATTGATACAAATGCTCAAGTGACCATTGTCCAGTAAATCATTGTTCTAGAGGTAAGAGGATTGGAAATTAAAAATTACATATTATATGCAAATTTTTCTAAGAAAAGACAAAATTATCAAGTGCATTTTACAAAAGTAAGATTTTGAAATACTACAATGAATGGTTTTGTTATGTTTAATTCCCAGTAATAAGTATCAATTTATAAACTATCATAAGCAAGGAATTCATTTCAATGAGATGGTTGATTAGCTCAATAGTTCCTATCAAGTAACCATAGAAATTATCTTTATTACACAAAATTGGCACCTGAAAACTATTCATATCTCATAAGCATGGGTTGACTACAGGAAATTGCCTGCTGAATTATTGTTTGCCTTCAAGTAAATCCTGAATTGCTCATCAGCTCCTCAGGTTACAAATACAGGGCATTTTAGAAATGTGTTGTCCAAGTACACTTGCATATTAAATTGTACCTTACTCATTAAAAAGGATACATATGCGATTGAAACTTTATTAGCAACTTTTTCCTATAAAGGCTTCCAAATCATAAAAATGAATCTCATTGTTGAAGTGAAAATGAATAATTATATTAGAATAGAAACTGATGTTGTTCTGTTTGGAATAGGACCAATATAGACATTTTCCCCAAAGCACAAAATTTAGAATCCATATACAAATGTAAAATAAATGAAGAATTATCAGCGTCTTTTAACAATTTATATGTAATTTTAAATAATATAATTATCTTTGACATCTATAGTCACATATTAAACCACAAATATGAACATAATAGCTTTAGATATTCAGTACTTTTTGATTAAAAGTTTAGTTTCTTGTCTCTTGGTTCTTAGAGCCTTCAGTGTTGGAGTACAGGTGATTCACTTTTGTACAGGTGTAACATGGGCTCCCTACAAAAATCTTTCTGTAAGAAGATAAGACCAGCTGGAGATAGGAAGGCTGTAGTGATACGCAGGCTCTGTGTCCCTATGAGAACTTCTTCAGATGAATCCTCATCTACTGAGATATTGTGTAACAGTTTTTTCGCTCACCCTTCATTTCCTCCTTTGTTGCCTGGCTACTATAATGGTCCTCATAAAAGTGTGTCCACTTCCTTTCTTCATACTTTTTTGCTTTAAGTTGCTAAAACACAAACCTTAGTGTATGTTTGTGTTTTCTTTTTTTACTTTTTAAAATTGAAATAGTATTTTTAATTATTTGAATGAAAATAGATTCTTCTCTCATACAACTCATTGCAAACACAGTTTTCCCCTATCTTGGCACCTCCTTCTCCTCCCTTCTTCCCCATATCTACCACCTTTCCTTCTCCTCTCAGAAAAGAGCAGGCTTCTAGGAGACTACAACCAAACACAACTAAACAAGATACAATGAAACAAACAAAAACAACAACAATAAGCAGGGTGGTGGTGGTGTATTTCAGTGCTTGGAAGGTAGAGACAGGCAGATCTTTGTGAGTTCGAGGCCAGCATGGTCTACAGAGCAAGTTTCAGGACAGGGTTCAAAGCTACAGAGAAACCCTGTCTCAAAAAACAAAAACAAAACACAGAAACAAACAAAAATCAAAAACTAGCTACAGTACAAGGCAAAAGCTCTCATGTCAAGGCTGGACTAGGCAATTCAACAGTCAGAAAAGAGTCCAAAGAGCAGGTAAAAGAGGCAGATACACACCCACTACCACTGTTATGATATCCCCAAGCCATAAAATGTATGCAGATACCTGGTGTAACCCATGCAGACCCTGTCCTTGCCGTTTCAGTCTTTGTGAGACTTTATGAGCCCTATGTGGTTGACTCAGTATGCCTTCTTCTTCTAGTGTCCTCCATTCTCTCTGACTCCTAAAATCTTTCCTTTCATTGGTATGGGATTACATACCAATCCCAGTGCCCACCTGTCCTCTCCTCCCACTCCCCAACCTCTACCCACCCACCCCCATCCACTCCTCAGAGAGGCTTTCCATGTGGAGTCAACAAAGTCTGGCACATCACATTGAGGCAGGACCACGACCCTCCCTGCTATGTCTAGGCTGAGCCAAGTGTGCCTCCAAAGACAATGGACTCTAAAAAATCAATTCAAGTATGAAAGGTAAATCCTGTTCTCACTGCCAGTGGCCCTACCAACTGTCCCAGCCACACAACTGTTACCCATATTCAGAGGGCCTCGTTTGGGCCTATAGAAGTTCTCCCACTAGACATTTCTTGAGAACTTTTCAACCATTTGAGATTTCTCCATTGAGAATTATCTGTTTAAAACTATATCCTGATTTTTAATTGGATTATTTCATTTATTGAGATATAGTTTCTTGGTTTCTTTATAAGTTTTGAACATTAGCTTCTATCAGATGTGGGGTCAGTAAAAATATTTTTTTGTTCGGTAGGTTGTCATTTTGTCCTATTGACAGCATCCATTGTTTTACAGAAGCTTTTCAGTTTTATGAAATGTTGAAACTAACATATTTTATAAATCAAATGAAACTAATAGATTACCTATAGAACATTATACCCAAACCCAAGAGAATCTACCTTATTCTCTGAATCTTGCAGAATGCTCTGCAAAACTCAACATATATCTGACACAAAGCAAGGATCAATAGATAGAAGAAAATTGAAATATCCCAGCATTCTTCAGGAAGCTGTTGATTAAAGCTGGACATCAACAGCAAGAGAAAGTTTATGAACCCATGGAAACTGAACAACTCTCTACTGAAAGAAAAATGGGCCAAGACATATACAGATAAAGAAATTAAGGACTTTCTAAACTTCAGTAAAAATGAATAAGCAACATTCCCAAACTTATGGCGCACAATAAAGGCAGTTCTAGGAATAAAGTTCATAGCACCAGATGCCTATATTAAAGAAAATTGGATAAATCTCATACTAGCGACCTAACAGTACACTTCAAAACTCTAGAACAAAAAGAAGCAATTGCACTGAAGAGAAGAAGATGGCAAAAATAATCAAATTGAGGTCCAAAAATCAATAAAATAGAAACAAAGGAAACAGTAAAGAAACAAGGAAATGAAGATTTGTTTTTTTTTTTTGTAAATCAACAAGACAGACAAACCTTTATCTAAACTAACTAAAAGACACACACAAAAAATCCAAATCAACAAAATCAGAAACAACAGTAACCAAGGAAATCCAAAGAATCATGCATTAAATCCTGTTCTCCACAAAAATGGAAAATCTAAAAGAAATTGATAATTTTCTCAGTAGATACTACTTAACAAAGTTAAATTAAGACTGGATAAGCAACTTAAATAGATCTATAATCCTGAAAGAAATAGAAGCAGTCATTAAAAGTCTCCCAACTAAAAAAAAGTCCAAGGCCAGATAGTCTTTGTGCAGAGTTCTGCCAGACTTTCAAAGAAGATTAATACCAATACTTTTCAAATATTTCACAAAAGAGAAGCAGGAGGAACATTGCCTAATTATTTTATGAGGCACAGTCAACCTGATACTCTAATCACCTAAAGATTCAACAAAGCAAGAGAGTTACACACCAATTTCCCCCATAAACATAGATGAAGAAAAAAAAAACGATTCTATTAAATACTTCAAAACTGAATCCAAAATCATATCAAAAACAGTGTTCATCATGATCAAGTTGGCCTCAGCCTAGAGGTGTAGGAATAGCTCAACATATAATAATCAATCAGTGTGATCCACCATATAAATAAACTGTAAGAAAAACAGCACATGATCCTCATTAGATGCGGAAATGTCTTTGACCAAATGCAAAACCCCTTCACAATGTATTACCTGTGTGTATGCCTGAAGGCCAGAAGAGGGCGCCAGACCTCTTTACAGAGGGTTGTGAGCCACCATGTGGTTGTTGGGAATTGAACTCAGGACCTTTGGAAGAGCAGGCAATGCTCTTAACCAATTAAGCCATCTCTCCAGCCCCAACAATGTATTACCTATACATAAAAATGAACATTCTCTTAACAACCTACAAGTTATTGCTTTCTCCCTTTGTGTAAAATAGACAGTTGATGTACATGCTAGATTTAACTTACTTTTGTTTAATTTAATCACGTAACACACCAGAAAACAGAAATCTGAACTTAATTTTATTTTAGAATTAAAGAAATACAAACATTTTGAATGAATAAATTATTCTTCAGTTGCTTAAAATTTTGATGTGCTTACACAGTAAGAGCTTTAAAACTGACATCTTATTTGAATATGCAAAATTAGTCATTAAAGATTGATGAATAGAAAATAGGCTTTAGAGTGTTCAATTTGCCATGAAAATATGAACTACTTGGACAACATAATTGGCAAACATAAATCCTTTGCAAAATATGCTTGATTGTATCTCTAACTTTTGAATTAATAAACATAAACAAGTCATATAGGCAAAGACAGCAATATTTTTTGGGGAATACTTCCCAGACACACAGAATACTTCATAACTCACATATGCATTCTGTCTCATTTCAAAACACAGGAGACAATTGGCAGGAGCCCAAAGTGCCCTTTTATGTAGCTATTTAAAAAGTGCCCCTTAGAATTTTGCAATTCTAGTAACATGTATAATATCCATGGCCATTTTGTGTTATTACTTTTATATTAATATTTATGAAATTATATCTGCAAAATAATATAAATATCTTGTAAAATTGGATTTCCTTTTAAATAAGCCAAATTAATCATATTATTTTATAAATAAAAATGCTGTAAGTTATTATATATTTGGTGGCAAAAAAGATAACATGACTTTGTGATTATTTGTTATGACATATAGGAATATTTTCATTGTAAGCACAATAAAAGTAAATATATGGCATGATGGAATGAGCAATTATAACTTCCTGCTCTTCAATCAGGTAGACTTCTACACAGAATCAACATAAAAATTCAAATAACTACATTTTATAAAGTCGTATTTCACAACAACAAAATATGTAATCTCCAGTTAGTAACAAAAAGTATTTAAAAGCTTGTCTGTGCTTAAACCAATGTCAGTGTCATACTGTATGAAATAGAAAAAGAAAATCAGGAAGTCAGCATTAGAAAGCATAGCTCTTTCCAGTAAAGAAAACATGTTTAATGCAAAGAGCATTATTTCTTCTAGGTAGCTTATGTAGAGTATGGAGACATGGGGAGCATGAAAGTAAGAGTCATACAACAGTAAAGGACACCAATACACTCACTCGACCTTGATGAAATGTACCTGACCCAGGATTCTGCTTGTTCCCCGCTGGAATTTTTTTCTTTTTATCTACAATACAGACTGTTCCTATGTTGGGGAACAGCATTGCTCAGTCTGATACACAGAACCTACATCACTTCCCTATGAGAAGAAAATTTTTTTATCATAACATACATCTCAATAACCTTATTTACAGATACTGTGTGGGTAAAAGTTACATTAATGATGCCCCTTATTATTGAGCAAATAGTCCCATACTTAAAACTGTCCTCAAGTCTCTGTTCCCATACTGGATACAACTGCTTTCTATGGTATGATTCTCTCTCTCTCTCTCTCTCTCTCTCTCTCTCTCTCTCTCTCTGTGTGTGTGTGTGTGTGTGTCTGTCTGTCTGTCTGTCTGTCTGTCTCTGTCTCTGTCTTTCTCTCTCTCTCCCTGTGTGTGTGTGTGTGTGTGAGAGAGAGAGAGAGAGAGAGAGAGAGAGAGAGAGAGAGATAATATATATCACATTCAGATCTATTAGATCTAATGCTCTGGTTTGTATTTGATATTAAACTCTGTAGAAACAAAACATAACTTAGATGTGTCAATAAAGTCATATGGGATGACAGAGTGAGGAATGATGAAAAGGGTAAAAGAGCATGTGTATGAAGATACTCATCACCTTATATAACACCTAAAATATTATCTAACTTGACAAAGTCTTCAATAGATAAGAACACTTGCTACTGAAGCATGAAGGTCTGCTTTGAATCCCTAGTATGACCTTACAAAACCAGGAATGGCTGTGTACCTGTAGCCCCAGCAATGGGGAGAGATAAGATGTGGAGATTGGCAGATCCCAGGAGATCTCTACCAGGCAGACTATTCCAAAGCAGTGAGCTTCAGGTTCAGTGAGAGGCTCTGTCTCAAGACAGTAAAGTAGAGGGCAACAGAGGAAAATACCAGACAGCCTTCTCTGTCATCCACCTCAATCAGACCTTAAGAAATAGTTGATAAATTTACTTCTAGCCTTTGAATTTCTCTCCTGACTCATAAAATATTTAGTGCAGATTGAAAATCCCCTCTTCAGATTACTACAAGATTCTTATATGCCTGAGCTTACCCCATGACAAGAGATTTGCACAGAGGGTCACTAGTAATTTCAGTCATAACCAGACAACATAAAGGTAAAGATTGACTCAATGCAATATTGAGTCCCAAGGATGTAAATATAATTGATCTTCCTGTACTATCATTACAGTAATAAATTTAAAATAAGAGAAATTTGTGAAAGAGATGTGTCCCAAACTGCTTTAAATATATTGCTTACTATGTGTAGTAGAATAAGATTACATATATAAGATTACATATGTATACATCATTATATGTATGATTACATATAAGTATCATAGGAAAGCCTTGGGTGTTGATCATTTGGTTCTTCCATCTTTTGAGACAGGGTCTTTTATTTGCTTTAAACTCATGAAGTAGTCTTCATAGACTGACTAGTGTGCCCTGGGGGTCAACTACCTACCCCTTTAATGTTATATGTATAAGCTACTCACTATTTTTTTGCTTTTACATGATGGATCTCGGTCACTGAAATTGGGTCTTCATGCTTTTTAGGGCAGGTATATCACTGATTGAGTCATCTTTCTAGTTCCACAAGCATGTTTTAACTAAATAAATTGTATCTAAGGCTGAAGGGTTTAGGTTTTTCACTTTCATTAGCCTAAATCTTTCCTTTGTGTGATTCGGTATTCCAGGTCCACAAACTTGAATTTTTCTTCCTTCCTGTTCTTCTCTTCTACCTATCTTAAAAGGCAATGAGGTCGCATCTCTTAAGTAGATGTCTGTGTTCTCTTGCTAGCCTCCTATCTTTCATTATCAGAGTTCTTACAATGCTTTCAGGGTAAAGTCTTTTGGTATTTGAGGAAACAGAACGTGAAGAGGGATTCTTTTACTACAGTTTTTGCTGCTAAATCCTGAGCGAGTTAATTCTTGTTTCAATATTTAATGACATGGTGTTGCTTGTCAATGAAGATTTTCTTCTTCTATGATAGAAGAGATTTTTCTACTTAATTGTGTTTAAATGTTCCCTGCAGTTAGTGCAGAATAGAATTCTGCTGACGAATGAGGCCACTAATAAGAATAAAGTTTTCACCCAGAGTTAAAATTGAACATTTAACCTAATAGCAGCCACAGTTGGGGTCTTCTGTGGCTTCGTGGGTAGAAATAAATAATTCTGTAGAAAAAATCTTTAAGGATAATTTGATTTTGCTCTGACTAATTCAATGTGAATTCAAACTTTTTTCAAAAGCCATGAGACAAATGTCCTAGAGAAATGTTCTGGAAAAATAGCTGCATGTGGTATACAAAGGAAAAACATGAAGAAAATTGAAATTATGACCTTACCTACTGGTCAGAAATAATGACTGTTTGCAATAGAGAAAAATGAAGAGTCAAAATCACTGGGCCTGCAATGTTTGCACAGCTTGTCCCTTGTTAGCACACAGCAGCTTCTGTAGCAATTTCATTACCACATGAAGATACACAGCTCTCGGGGCCTTCTTAAACCCCTGATTGAAGAGTGCATTAAGTGTCATAGAATAGTTTCAGCTAGAGGAGCCAAATCCTACACCCATAACAAAATCATACAATAAAGAGATTCATTATTTTAGTCTTGTATGGCTTACATCGTATTTGTTTATTGCTTCTTCCCTCTTTTGATTACACACAGCACACTAAAACCCACTAAATTTTATACTCTCCAGTGTGCTATCTTTCATAGTTTGAGACTTAGCATCATCCCTACACATTGTCAAAAGTCTCTTCAAAGTGTGGATTTTTTGTTATCTTATAAAGTAATCTGGTGAAGTTACTGTTTCAACCTTCACAAACAACCAAATCTCCACTCCACTAAACTCTTTCACAGAATAGTAAAAAGACAAATATGTTAATCTATCTTAGTGGTTAATTTTTTCACCTCAAATGTTGCTCCAGAATCAGGAAGGGGTGGGTGGTTTCCTTTCTTCTATAACCAGGTTTTAACACTGAGTTCAATGCTAGTGATGATGCTATGTAACCTGCAATGTACACTCTAGTGAAACCCTAAATGTACCTTTGCAAGTAAGAAGAATAAAAGAAAGAAAAAGAGCCTCTTAAGAATGTTCTTTTCTAAAAAAGGTTGTAAACAGAAATGTGCAATTCAGGAATAAGGAATGTAATTTTAAATATGTTGTTAAATTTATTTTGAATGTAGTTATTTGATTTGACAAAAGTTAGATAGTCTATTTCTTTCAATTTTGCATCTATGCAATTGATACATTTTAATTTTCAGGAGCACAGAAATTTGAAAACCTGGTTTTCCCCACCTAGCTCTGTTCTGCCCTGCTACATAGGCACAAGACATCTTCTTTATTAATTAACCAATAAAAGCAACATATATACTGAAGGACTTCCCTCACCAGTTTACAATATTTTATTGGTCTTTATGTATGTTTCTATATCTTAGTGAACTACTACTTTAAATATGTTTCTCTAGCTTTGACATGTTTTCTAAGCTGATGTTAGTATTTTAAGATCTGAGACCTACCGTGTCCTTATGGTACGCTTCGTTCACTTCCCCAAGTTTAAAAGCAAATTACCCACTATAATGTTAGTAGTTAGAAACTTGGAATATCAAATTGAAATAACAGTACAGTGTCTTTTGTGAGCAGAATCTCCTTTAAGACATTTCTTGCTGTGATCAGTCTATCCAGAAACAGCAAGCTTATTATCAGGCACCTCAGAATGTATTCATGACAGCAGTGTTTCGGTAGGCACTCACGAACATCTGACTCTTGTATCCTTAGAATTAAAGCCATTGCCGTCATACTATCCGACTATGTAACTGCAGGACTTTCCAAGCCTACTCTCTGCGTATGAGCAACACGGAAATAACTCTATTGCAATTAATATCACAGTACCTTAGAAGCAAAATGAATGGGAATTGCTTGATAATTACTGAATATTTATAAGGAAATAGATTTGTAGTCAGTTCCCAACCAAAAGTGAACCAGTGTCCAATTAAAAAATGGGGCACTGATCTGAACAGAGAATTCTCAACAGAAGAAGTTCAAATGGCCAAAAGACACTTAAGGTCATGCTCAACCTCCTTAGCGATCAGGGAAATGCAAATCAAAACAACTTTGAGATATCATCTTACACCTGTCAGATTGGCTAAAATCAAAAACACCAATGATAGCCTCTGCTGGAGAGGTTGTGAAGAAAGGGGTACACTCATCCATTGCTGGTGGGAATGCAAACTTGTGCAACCACTTTGGAAATCAGTGTTTCAGTTTCTCAGGAAATTCGGGATCAACCCAACCCTGGACCCAGCAATGCCACTCTTGGGAATATACCCAAGTGAGGTCCAATCATATGACAAGGGCATTTGTTCAACTATGTTCATAGCAGCATTATTTGTAATAACCAGAACCTGGAAACAACCTAGATGTCCTTCAATAGAAGAATGGATGAAGAAAGTGTGGAATATATGCACATTAGAGTACTACTCAGCGGTAAAAAACAATGACTCCTCAAATTTTGCATGCAAATGGACGGAAATAGAAAATACTATCTTGAGTGAGGTAACCCAGACCCAGGTCATTACTCTGAACGGGCATTTTCACCTTCTATAACTGTTGCAGTTTTTGAATTAAAAAATGGTTTGTAACTGATTTGTCCCTAGCAACTTTTTGAAAAGTAGTTACCTGACATTTTTCATTGATTTCTCTTATGTGAGAAAATGAAATGTCAGATACTATTAATTGCATTTTTACAGTAAGTAACTGTATCAGGAGTAACAGCTAAATGAAATTGTTTCCTGCCTGATGCACAATGAACATATTCCTTTAAATGTATTCAATTTAGATGAATGCAGTTATGCCTATATTCATTATAGTTCCACATATCTACGGGGTTTAATTATAGGGCAGTAATTACTACCTCTATAAATGCTACAGTGTTGCCATCAGTCTGAAGCAAAAAAATCCATTCCCTTATCATATTCTGTATAAACACACACAATACAAACTTTCCAAAATCAGTCTCAAATATAGAAATTTTCTCTTGAATTTCAAGTGGACTTAATGTTTCTAAAAATGGTCTGTCAATAGTTCTTGTTTTATTTAAAATTGCCAACAGTTATTCATGGAAAATGACAGAATGATCTCCCCATATAGGGAAGCTCATATTTTTTTCCTTCTGCTTTCCTATAGCTGTCCTGTAGAGTTTTCAAGACATGGGTCAGATTATTTACACATAGCAGTTGTTTTTCTTAAATTTAATCAAGACATGGGTCAGATTATTTACACATAGCAGTTGTTTTTCTTAAATTTAATGAAGAAAGAATTATTAATATGTAATTTATTTATACATTAATTTATTTATAACATATTTTTAACTACAAAAGTATATTTTCAGAGTACTTCTCAGAATTCCTATAAATCTCTCCAACTTTTTCCTATTGTGGACAGTTTTGTGGGTTGCGTAATGACAAATTCATATTGATGTGTTACTGTGTGGGTTGAAATGAGAACTGTGCCCAATAGACACATACATTTAAAGCAGTACCCCTGAGCACTGCTTGTGAAAATTTTGGAAACTTTAGGAGATAGAGCCTTGATTAAGAAAGTATATTACTAGGGAAGGATTTGTAGCCTCTCTGCCACTCCCCATTGAACCATAAGCCAAAGTAAACTCTTTCCTCCATGACTCACTTTTGGCCATGAAGTCTTTAATCACAGCAGCATAAAGTAACTAATAAAATTATTATTGGGATATACAATCTTTTATATTTCATTTCATACTTTATGTTCTAAAATTACATGGTTTTGGTCCCATCCTACATAATTCAAATTGTTCAAAAATCTTCCCTTTGCCCTAGTCTGTGACAAAACATATAGACAGAAATCAAATACATTCATTCATTATTCTTTCCACTTTTCATGTAAGCATTCTTGTCTTCCCTGCCCAGGGACATTGTGTCATTCCACAGATGTAAGCTTGGATGTTCTCTATTAGAAACTAATAGGACATGAATGTTGGCTAGCCAGTATTATATCACCAAATATAATTTGTTAACATGTGTTATTGATATTTTGTTGGTTGTTTATTCTATGTAAAAATCTATAACCTTAAAACCTTTTGCAGTGTTATATTTGTATAAGACCAATAAGAAAAATAGAAAGATGAATACTGAAGGAGTGTAAAATAACAGTAAGGATGTCTAAAAGAGTCATAAAGAATTACATGATGAACTAGCTAGAAAATAAACATTAAAGATGTAAATTTGTGTATATATCAACATATGAAGTTTTAATAAAAATTTTCTACATGGGCCGATACATATGCATACACATACACACATATATATAAATAACACACACATTTATGCATAAATACACACACATATATACAACATATATATAGAAATATACATATACACCTAAAGATAGAGTGTCCATGAACATGAATATGGGCAAGAATAGGTATGGGAAGGAATTAGAGTGGGGATTGGAGAGCAGAAAATGATGCAACTATATCATAATTTCTAAAAATAGATGTTATAATAAAAAAGAATCATGGAAATTATATTATCCTAATTGTCTTATAATTAGACAGACAATCATAATATAGTAATGAATCAATAACTGTTGTAATGATTATCTTACGGTATACCTGGCATTTCCTCATTTACTTAAAAATATTTTTCTGGTAGAACTATATATTATTTTCAGAAGTGATAAAGTTGGTGGTCTTGAATTCTCATAAATCTTAACTGAGTGAATGTTAAAAATCATGCCTTTTTACTTGTAGCCATTTAGAAAGCTTTTCCAAAAATTATCAGTTATTTATATAAGCAAGCTTGATATATTTAATTATTGCTTCATAAACAGAAACGCAGCAAGCAGGCTGGCATTTGACCAGTGACGCAGAAATTTGTCTTTCTTTCCAAATTAGAATTGAACTGATTTGCTGCCAATGTAGGTTTCCCAGAGACAATTTCACATGTTAATGTGATTGCATTCATTGTTTAGTGTGAACATCTTAAAAGAATCATTAAGAAGAAGAGACAACTCTCGCTTCTTAATCTAGAAACTGGCTGACATCCACCTTCCATGAACAAAAACAGAGAGTTCTTATTTTGATCATATCTGATTTCAAATATGAAAAAATCTGAACATTACTCACAATTCTGTGCAAAGGTGAGAGAGACATTGGAAGTCTGGAATCCAGATCTCTATGTTAGTCTTTGGTGCTTGTAACATTCTATTTCTTTATTATTATTATTATTATTTATTTATTTATTAAAGATTTCTGCCTCCTCCCCGCCACCGCCTCGCGTTTCCCTCCTCCTCCTCCAATCAACTCCTCCTCCCTCATCAGCCCAAAAACGCAGTCAGGGTTCCCTGTACTGTGGGAAGTCCAAGGACTTCCCACCTCCTTCCAGGTCTAGTAAGATGAGCATCCAAACAGCCTAGGCTCCCACAAAGCCAGTACGTGCAGTAGGATCAAAACCCAGTGCCATTGTTCTTGACTTCACAGCAGCCATAAATAAAGGACATTGAGCCTATAATTCGTGATCCTAGAGAAGCTAAATAAGAAGGTGAACCCAAAGAAAAACATATAGTCATCCTCCTGGATATTAACCTTCATCAGGCGATGAAAGGAGACAGAGACAGAGTCCCACATTGGAGCACCAGACTGATATCCCAAGGTCCAAATCAGGAGCAGAAGGAGAGAGAGCACAACAAGGAACTCAGGACCATGAGGGGTGCACCCATAAACTGAGACAATGGGGATGTTCTATCGGCAACTCAACAAGGCCAGCTGGCCAGGGTTTGAAAAAACATGGGATAAAACTGGACTTGCTGAACATAGTAACATTCTATTTCTGTGGGAATTTTAAATAGATTCCCTAATCCTTAGGATCTTCATGTTAAAACTATTGTATACATCCAACGAGAATAGAATCCCAAAAAGCCAGTACATGCAGTAGAAACAAATTCCAATGTCACCGTCTGTGGTCCTTCAGTCTGCCCCAGCCACATAACTGTCAACCACATTCAGAGGGACTAGTTTGGTCCTATGCTTGTTCCTTCCCAGCCAAGCTGGAGTTGGTGAGCTCCCATTAGCTCAGGTAAACTGTTTCAGTGGACAAACCCTTCATGGTCTTGGCCTCTTTGCTCATATTCTCATTCCTTTTACTCTTCAACTTTGGATGTATACCTTGCTCAGCCTAGATGTAGTTGGGAGGTCCTTGGACCTTCCACAAAGCAAAGTGCCTTACCTTCTTTTAGGATTAGAGGGGGTGGCGTGGGAGGGTATGTGGAGGGACATTGTAACTTAAATCTTTACTTGATAATTGTTCTTTTCATATCCAATTTTACTGGGTCGGATTTAAAACCTTTCATTTTTATTTAAACAGAAAAGGAGAAATGCTGTAGAATATTTGTTTACATCGTGTGAAGATGTGATGGCGTGATTTAATAAAAAGCTGAGCAGTCAGTAGCTAGGCAGGAGAGATTTGCAAGACTTCTGGGCAGAGAGAGGAACTCAGTGGGTTACAATCTAGGCACGTGGAAGAAATCAGTGAGACACGAAGTGAGTCAGACATAGAGAATGGAAGAGAGGTAAAACGTCATGTGTTGGAATGTAGATTAATAGGAGCCAGTCAGTTTAAGTTATAAGAGCTAGTTGGGAACAAGCCTAAACTAAAGGCCAACCTTTCATAATTAGTAATAAATTTCACTGTCATTATTGGGGAGCTGACTACACTTCCCTGAATTCTTAACTTTCATTTGCTATAACAAAAGACAGATTAATACGGGCAATAAACAAAGAGAATTTTGATGGCACATGCACTCTGTATTATAGAGAGAATCTAGACAGTAAGTTTCTAGAGTATATCTCCAGAAGCTTTTTTCCACTTTAAGTTTAAACACCACCATCTCTGAAGTTAAGAAAGAAGTGCTTGGCCAACCTCCTTTCTAAGAACCAAAAAGCGCCATGAATTTTGGAACAGAATTGATTCCTTCCCTTTAATTAAGTAACTTCAACTTGAGAGATGGTGGACTAGGGAGATGGCAAGCAGAAGATAAGGCAAAGTAGTTGACAAAGTACTTATAATACAAACATGAGGACCTGCATTTGGGTCACCAACCATAACACAATCCATGTCCAGTGTTGAGTGGGTCAGAGACAGGACAGTCTCTAACACTTAATGGCCAGCTTGGCCAACTTTAGTGGGAGAGGGGAGGCCAGTCAGTTCCAAATTCCGTGAGAGATCCTGTCTGAAGGGAGCAACCTGCCACTTATAGAGAACCAAAATTTTCCAAGGGTCTCTATGCATAATTTCACATGTTTGCACACACACACACACACACCACACACACACACACACACACACACACACACACAGAGAGAGAGAGAGAGAGAGATGCACTTCAACACACACAGAGTCTGTAGTGATTTAAAGCCATCCTTCTTCTTTTCTGAGTATAGCAATGTAGATACACTTACAAATGAACACTTCCTTTATGAATATAAATTTCTCTTGTGAAAGGATAACGTTTGTGAGGTCCTCCCCTGCCTGTGGTTTCTCAAATGACAGTCTGACAATCACGCTCACTCAAATGACAGTCTGACAATCACGCTCACTCTAAAGATGCATTTTGATACGGGTTGTCTAGGCTATGCTTTGTCATAGACTGGAGTAGTGCTTCTTGACCCCATTCTGCATTAGTGTAGCCCTTTACTAAGCACAAAAATTGTAACACTTTTCCTTACATCAATCTAGCTAACTACTTATTATTATCACCTTAATTTATTCTGAGAACACTGAACTCCTCAGCACTTGAACTATTTTAAGGCACAGGCTGACATTTAAAGTTCTCATTTTTCAAAAGCTAAATTACTTTTCTCATATGAATATAATGAAATAAATAATCATCAAAAGCATGTTTTCCATTATTCAGTTTGTAACAAGCTACAAGATGAAATGGAGGCCAAATAATTTATTAATTAGCAAGATCGACCTGTTTTTAACAGAGGTAGCATGGTTTGGGCAACCAATAGAGTATGTTACAGAATATTAGAATTCTTAAAGCAATGAATTGCATAATAATGAAAACTCAAATGCAAGTTCTTATTCACTATGGCTTGCATTCTCAAATCAATCAAGATATAAAATCAGCAATGAATTTGCTTTTTTAAAATTTTATAATCTGGGTTCATATTTTCAACAGTTGAATGGGGCTTTGGATATATGTGAGAACTGGCTAATGATCAGGTCATGGGAGCAGCTGTGAGCACAGACATCAATAGCACTTAAGTCAGGCTGACCTGAATCTAATTCCAAGCTCTACATGATGGTCTAGGTCAACATGCTCGCATTCTTCGCTCACATGCTTAATGAAACAATCATAGATCAGAGTTCACTGCTAAAATTATGCAAGATGAAATGTGTGCACTGTGTGCAGAATGCTAGTAGATAAGACATACTCCATAGTTTTAGTGTGCGGTAATCATTGTGATAATTGTGAAAATTGTGACAATTGCAGTAATTTTGTAGTAAATATTCACTCTTCTAATTAAATTCAGAACATTGTTAGAATACATGCCAGTTTACAGACACATCTACTATATGCATTTTACCATAAGTCTCTTGGCATGAAAATATATACTCTCTCCTCACATTAATTATACAAAGTAATTAATTATATAGGATAATTACCAAATTATAGAATTTCTATTGACATTACCTAGTATTTTTAAATATCTTATTAAGCAAGTGGTCATATTCACACTATAGATAATTATTCATATTCTAATGAATCATTGAGAATGATAAACAGGAAACTGTCTTTGGTATCATAATTGCTTTATGCTCTTCAGCACAAGAACCCTCTTCTACTATAACCCACTGAACAATCTGAATAACTATAAATCAAGAGTTGATTTCCAGCTTGTCTTCTTATTTCACTCATTTTTATATTTTAAATTTACTGATGCCGACAACAGGGTGTAATTTTGGCTACTTTTATATATATTCCGTATCTTCAAATATATGTAAAAATTTTATAGTTTTTTTTGAAACAAAATATTGCCTTAATTTACAATCAGGGGTATTAAATCAGCAAAATTACCTTATAATTAAATTTAAAAAATACTAACTAGTGCCTGCTTACTGAATAGTTAATGGAGGGAGAGAAAGAGGAACAGAGAGAGACAGAGAATCAATCATTTTCTCCTTTTATCATCAATTATTCTTAATTACATTATTAAGACCACATAAGCCTCTGGCAACAGCTAAGTATCAGGGTCCTAACATTTGTGTTTGTTATTTTTTTCATTTGTTTGTTTATTTGTATGTTTATTTTGCATAGAACAGGCTGTCCTGGAACTTGATCTGTACATCAGTCCGCCCTCAAACTCACAGAGATCTGCCTGCCTCTGTCTCCCACGTGCTGGAATTAAAGGTGTGTGCCACCACCAGCTTACTACAATGTGTGTTTTTGCCTCATTGCTTGATAACTCTGTCATACAAATTTACATCGAGTATAAATTTAAAAAAGCAATAAAATTTGTGAAAATCTGACACTTGGAAGTTTCCTAGAAGGGACTTTTAGATGTGTGAATACGTGGTGAGTAGCAGTGTGACAGTAAGGGTACATGGATGGGTGGATGGATGAGGATGGACCAGTAGAGAATATCTTCGGCTTTACTATTCTTAGTGTTGTGATTCATAAGAGTGCTGAAGGTCAGTGATCACACTACATGCCAGGTCTGATTTAAATGATGCTTCTAGCCTGTTACCCACCATCTTTCTGTAGGTTTTGCTAAACTCAGCACCATATAGTTCGACAGTCTAATTTCACCCTTTAGAATAGGCCTGAGGCACACTGGGTAGGTAAGCCGCTATACAACAACTTCCTTACAAAGCAGCTTTTATTGCCTGTCTAGCTGTACACTAAGTTTTCATGTTTGCAAATATTCTTAAGGTACTTTTTTTGGTTTCTATATTTTGCCATTTTGTTCTCTTTCTTCCTCTTTTTCTTTATCTGCCAATGATTTTTTACCCTCCTGCTTCAGCTTTCCTATTTCCAATCGCTGGTCTCCTGATTATAGGTTTATGATTTTACCTCTGGCTTGGCAGGATACACTTGAATATGAACTATGTTTGTGTGTTTTGTTTTTCTTTTCTCCCTCAATAAAAGAATTCAAATGTTGCCTTTAGGACTTTAGTGGTGAAGAAGGTAAGCATTTATTCACAGATTCTTGGTATCTAAATAAAACAAGGCATAGGATGTGTAACTTGGTCCTGTGATATTCCCAGATGAAAGCATGCCCAGTAAATACCATATGGTTTTAATTCTTAAAGACAGTCTTAAATTATTAAATCTGGAACCAAATCCATATAATATGATTATTAAAGGAGTTTTAGAAATAGGTTAAAAAGAAAATACAAGAATTAACTAGAGGAGTCTTGCTGCTGGCTAAGTTATCATCCTCTACACACTCTAGACAAAATACATATGCGCCATATGTCAACCATTAGTTTTGTTATTTACTTTTCTGCTTCATGAAACTGAAGTATTTTTAAGCAATGGACAAGTGTTAAACTCAAAGACTGTTATTCTAATGGCATAATAACTATGATTATCCTAAAGTAATTCTTAGAAAGAGAAAGTAGGAAAAAATGCCATTGTAATGACTGCATGAGAATAATTGTTTCCCTTGACGCTAAGCTTACTAATTCAGGAGGATTATCAGTACTTCAAAGCTCTCCTTCTGTGTCACTTATCACCAGTGGCCACACTGGCAGGCCATTATCCTGGTTCTTAGAATAACTGGTCTTTTTGTATGCAAGCCAGAGTCTATTATTTCCTTACTGGACACAGACTATTTAGTGAGCAGCTTCTATCACATGTTAACTCTAGTGTACTCTGATGCTTTTGTTCTCTGAGAAAGATCATCCAGGCATTTGGCTTATTCCTGTCTGTAAAGGGTGCTCATGCCCTTACTCTGTGTGATCATTTGATTTATCTCTTTATATTTAGAACTTAATAAAATATCTATGGCGCTTACTAACAAGGGAGATGGCTGTGGATTATTTAGTTAAAATCTCTTTGCCGCCTTCCTTTTGGTTTGTGACATCTGTCAACACTGGGTGATGTATTTATAAAATGATTATGATCCTTGTGTTCATCCACATTACCATGTATGAAATGAGAGAATTTGAGAACATTCTAAGTCAAGAATTGAGGCAGAGGGCATGAATATGTTGCCATTACCCATTAATTTAAGGAATCCATATTAAATGTGTTCTTGTTTTTAAGCCATACACTCTGTTGTTTAGCAATGTAGGCAAACACACCCTGAATTAATAAAATAGTTTATTGAATTTAGTGGAGCAATAAACATATTAAAATATGTTTGATGATGGTCAGAGACAAGTATAAATATGATGATAGCAAATTAGAAAGGAAGTATTACAACATAGTGGTGATGAATATAAAGGGGAATAGTAAATTGCTGTTGTTTCCTACCTAGGGAGTAAGGCCTAAGTTGATTTGTTCATATCTCTTTGCTGTTTACTTATTTGTGGATTTTATGTGATGTCTGTTATTATAGTCTTCATCATTATTACCATGTAAGCAGTGAGATAATTTGAGGAGATTTTAAGCAGACACAAAATATATCCAAGATTATTAGAGGTAAAATATAAAAAGTTATAAATTTAATGGTTTGGAACACATGAAGTAAGTATAGTAGTGGGATCTAAGAGGTGCTGAAGTTTAGAAGACACTGGGCTGGAGTTTCAGAATGCGAATGCCTCAGACATTGGCAATAGACTGAGTAGAGACATCCTTGAGAGAATTTTCAGTGTGAATTGATTGGTTGGGTGAAGGTAAGATTAGATGGGATACAAAAATGTAATGACTATATGAGTGGAAGGAAAATATGGTAGAGATAAAACAGAAATGAACAATTATGTGTTTGATCATAGGCGGGATTACAACCTGGAACGTAAGACTGAGTAATAGCCTGGCTGTAACTAACCAGAGCACTACATCTGAAGAGCCCCTATATTCACTGCTGTGTTAGCAGTGATGGTACGCTGAACGTTTCTTCCATAGGGACATGAATTTTCAGCAGATCTGAAACTTCAGCATTTCATTTTAGTCAAACTAAAATTAAATGGTAACTTGGCTAATATGAAATATGCCTCTTAACAGAGAAAAATATAACTGATTTATTTTTGCCCCTTTTAAAGGATTTTGCAGAAAAAGAGAAGTCCACAGCAAAAGCTCTGGAAGATGCAAAAGCGAACTTTTATTGTGAATTATGTGACAAGCAGTATCACAAACACCAGGAGTTTGACAATCATATCAATTCTTATGACCATGCGCATAAGCAGGTAAGCCAAAGTGGGAAAAAAATTCTTTCCTCCTCCTAGATTAATAACTTCAGAGCAGAACTGCAAGGCTTTAACCTTATTTATTTTCATCTAAGATATATAGGTGAGATGATTTTATGTTCATTTTCTGTGAAAGGTTTTCTGTTCAAATGTTTGGTGAAGTTATTTTTTTTCTTAGAAGTACTATAAAGTTAGAACTGAACTTAGAGATCCCCAAGTATAGTGAGTTACATAATATGTATAATGATGTTTACAAATAGTGAGCTATTTAATATACATTACATATATATATATAGATATAGATATAGATATAGATATCAGGAACAAGCATAAGTAGTATCACATTTAAAGTAACCTAAGTAGTTAATGGCAGAACTTAAATCTCTGATTAGTACATGGGCAGAATATATGTATATATTCTGCACTGATATAATCCCTCCTGATGTTTGTTTTATTTTTCTCCTTCAAGAATTACAAGGTATTTTTGTAAATATTGGATCTGAGAACACATCAGTTCAATAAATGAGCCATTTCAAAGAAAAATGTTTTAAAAGTCAAATATATAAATGCACTAGAGAAAGGCTAGTATCGGTTTTTCAGTTAATTTTCTTTATAGGTCACATATGTCATTATTGTTAGATTTTTACTGGCAAAGATATGGAGATATTGGTGACTTAGGAACTGTTATTGTTGTATTCCTGTGACCTAGAAAGAAAATTCCCATCAGCAAATGATTATTCCTAAGAATTGTAGTGGCAAATCGAGTGGGCACATTGTAATATTTGGGTAAATTTTGTGTACTCTGTATCTAAAGTATTTACTCAAATCAAATGAGATGACAACTTTTCTATGATTTGTGGGATAAATACTACATATGTGCACTTTACAAACAATACTGTTCATAATGTATCTTCTATCTTTATGCACAGAATACATGCATGCAATTATTATATTTACCTGGCATAGGCAAGATCGATGGCATGAATATTTCAGGGCTGTAAAGTTCAGCCCTTCAGTGTGTTATAAGCACCTTGGAATCTGTAGAGAATAATGATTAGTAGAATTCTCTTCAGTATTCTTATTTGATAACTCTAATATAGAGATCACTGGATCTTGTAGTTGAAAGAATAAAAACTTCAAACATGTATTACAGTAAATCATCTCATATTGAATTTCTGCAATATTCTTTCTTGTTTCATTATAACTCTGTGCTACCTTTGCTCCGTATTGCTACACATGTTTGAAGAAAACGTCAAATAGCATGTAATATCTCAAAATATTTCATCATTCAAATAATTTTTAAAGTGTATTATTATAATTATTAAAATACCATTGAATTATTTTATTTCACTAATTGTCTCATAAATTGTAAGTTCAAGTAGTTTGAAATCAGTATACAAAGTATCTTCTTTTCACATGCTATAATTATTTTTAAAATTTTAATACATGGATATTTTGTTGTTCATTTAACATTTACTCTTTATAATCAGTTTCCCCGATCTGAGGCTTTTTGAAAATTTTCCTAGCATTGTGTTTTTTTTTTCATTAATCTTATGTGTTATCATAAAAATCAGTTGTGATAGTTATCATAAATTGATCAAATTCAGATTTCTTCTATTTTTGAGGGGATATGTCAGGGGGAATACCAAGTCCTTCTATGATATCAGACATCGGTGATATCTGAGCACTTGTTTTCATAAAACATAACACTTATGAAAAGTGGGTCCAGGTACTATGAGTTTGATCCAGGAATGAGATCTATAGCCACCAATGACCATTTGTTCATATCAGTTATTCCATTTGAAGTTTTAAAGTGATGATACAGGCAATTCTCACCCTGTCTTCTTTAACGGAATGAAAGATCCTGATCAGGACAAACTTCTTATAAACACCACACTACTCTAAGGGATTTTAAACAAACAATCTTTAGGATACATGTTAACAATACTGTGGGCATTCATGCAAAGATAAGGAATAGTCTCTTAAAGAGTGGCATTTGTTCTTGAGCTGTGCTTTACCAAGGCTTGTGAATGTGTTTGCACACTTAAAATTGAACCTCCAGATGAGATCACACTGTTGACAGAAGAAATAGTTGCAATGAAGAAATAGAAGGTAATTAGTTTCCTCGTCTGAAGTGTGGCAACATGCATCATTCCCTGTAGCTTAGGATTCTCCCTAAGCAATTTCCTCTATTTCATTTTCTTCATACTCATTCATAGGTTTTCTAAGATGTTAATAGAACAGCCTGTTTTCAATCTTTTCATCACATCTATATATTCACTACCATATATTTTTAGACTTATGTGTAACTTCCCATGGCATTCACCGTTATCAAACAATTACACAGATTTCTAATAAGCACTACTACGATGGGCACATAAAAGGATTGATTTGTTTTTTGGCTTCGGGAACAAGCTGCCAATGTAGGAGACAAGCCAATGAACGTGATAGTGCATTAAATATTTTACTGATTATATACATAGGAAATTCAAAAGAGAAATTATAAAACTGATTCTATGAAGAAGAGAGGACAAAGCATCTATTAAAAAAAATGAATGGAAGTTAATTATGTAACCAAAACCAATGCATCCTGTATTACAGAAAATCTACAGCAGGGCATAGTGGCATGTATGAAACTGGGTGCAAAGAAGTACAAAGAACTTACAAGCTACAGAAGCCATTGCCATTCTCTTGAGGGTTTCTTTGGCTTTGAAACAATTTTATTTATATAGCATTTTCAATGTCTTTTACTCATTTCTCAATTTTGCATTCTCATTTTGTCAATTCTGTTTTTACTTATTTAAAAGATATTTTTAAAATTATCTTTTGTCATTTTACATATCAAACCCAGTTCCCACTCCCTCCCCTCCTCCCAGTTTTTCACCTCCCCCATACCCCATCAACTCCTCATGGGAAGCCAACAAAGTCTGGCACATCACTTTGAGGCAGAACCAAGGCCCTCCCTGCTGTATCTAGGCTGAGTAAATTCTCCCTCCATAGCAAATGGGCTCCAAAGACCACCAATACCACATTTGAGTGTGTACTCAAAAGATGCATACTCAACCACAATGACATTTGCTCAATTGTGTTCAAAGCATTACTCATAATAAACAGAACCTGGAAACAACCCAGATGCCCTCAACATAAGAATGGTTAAAGAAAATAGAGTACTACTCAGTGGTGAAAAAAACAATGACCTCTTGAAATTTGCAGGCAAATGGTTAGAACTAAAAAAAACCTTTATGAGTGAGGTAACCCAGACCTAGATAGATAAACATGGTATGTGGTATGTACTCCCTCCTACGTGGGATACCAGCTGTAAAGCAAAGGATAACCAGCCTATAGTCCATGATCCTAGAGTAACTAGGTAACAAGGAGAACTCTAAGAGAGTCATTTTTCCAATTTTTATTACAGGCCATTATTGAAACTTCTTACTGAACTCCCTATGTCCAATACTTTCCCTATTCAAAATCAGCTTATCCAATTATGATCAGATTAAATCTACCATATTCAAACAATTGTCCTTTTCCCAGACAGTCCCCAGCAGTCAGTGATTGACATTTAAAAGAGGATACACTATTCAAAACCTCGCAATCTGGCTTTTGCCTCTATTTCCAAACCTATCTCCTGAAAATCCAGCTTTTCCCTCCAGCTTCTAAAAGACACCATATGGTTTGCAACTGCCCTTCTTGGCTCTTCCCTCTGTCTATGATGTGTCTCCACTTAATGACTTTATTTCAACTCATATTTCTGCATAATTCATTGAGATTGACAGATTCTATCTGAACTCTAAAGGAGCTAAAACTTCATGGAAAGCTAATTAAACACAAAATTTTCCAAATTCTTTTTTGCTCAGAATCAATTAAGATTTTGTTCCTGCTGCCCATTTTTGGAAAGAGCAGATTAATTAAATCTGCTGTAGACCTTGTTAGTTGGCTTCCGGGATAGTGTGAAAATACTTCTTTTTAAAGATTTATTTTGCCCCAAAATATTTTGAAAATTACTTCAGTTTTAGATGAAACTGAGTTTGAAATTTTCTTTTAAATGAGAGGAAACTTTATGTTCCTAAAATGAAGCCTTCGTTAAAATAGAATATGCAAAAACAATCTCCAAATTTCAAAGCTAAATACAACCATTTGGTTCTTGCTTCATTAAGAACTCTTCTTGACAGGCCTACGTAGTGATTATGACGGTGGTGGAATCTGACTAAGAATAACTTTTGGCCTGAGGAACAGGAATGGTTGCCAACGTTTTGCTTCCATGAGGATTCAGAGGAAATTTCTTGCCTCAGCTATTGAACTTCCAGTAATATGGTTTTCTTTTTTGAGAAGTAAATCCAAAGTTAGAATCCGTTCATTACTCAGCAATAGAACAGATTAGAACTAGAAATAAAACCTTGAATTTTCCTTTTATCTTTCTTTCATTCATTATCCTTTGATTTAAGATATTTCTGAATCTTAAATACTTCCTGTATCTAAACAGCAATATTGTGTGCCTGATTACTTCATTATAACAATGTTATTCATGGGCACATTTTCTACTAGTGTGTGTGTGTGTGTGTGTGTGTGTGTGTGTGCAGGTGTGTGTGTGTGTGTGTTAAATTGTATGTACGTGTATATATGTACCATATGAGTGCCTGGTTCCACAGAAGGAAGTGTATAGCATCAGATGTCCTGGGACTGGATTTACAGATGTCTTTGAGCTACTGTGTAGATAATGGGGACTGAATTCAGTCCTCTGCAAAAACAGGAAGTGCTTTTAACTGTTGGGCCATATCTTTAGCTCCTCATGGGCCCATTTTTATTCTGCAGAAGTAGGTAAATATATAACTTTACCTCTAAAATGTAATGAAATTAATTATATATATATATATATTTAAATAATTTTAAAATATAAGTTGCTGTGGTCATGGTTTCTTTTCACAGCAGTAGGACATTGACTAAGACAGCAACCATGGAGAACCCAACTCAGTAACATATACCCTGAACCTGGCATGCGATTGATGACCCATGAATACTTATGAAACTTATGAATGACTTCAAGATCTAGCTTTGTGCATTTGAAGTACCCTCTATGAGGAGCTAACACAAGCAAGAAGTTAGCACTTGTAGTTGTGTTTTTCTAGGACTTTATTTCTTTTCTGTAAAGCCTACTTAGTCATTTTCTGTTCTTCCCCTTTCTCACCTGCTATGAATTTTACCTTTGTTATTGACAATATGGCAATACTGTTCATGCTGCTGACACACAGCATTTGTATCACACACATTCACGGCTCTGAGACTGTCATAGGACATTAGCCCATCTTCACATACTCCTAATATAAGAGATATGTCTGCATGCATTTTTTAAGGCAAAAGAAAATGCTAGAGTATCATCATGGCAGGAAGCATGATGGCACACAGCACAGGTAGACATGGTGCTGGAGAAGAAGCTGAGGCTTCTACATTTGGATCTGAAGGCAACAGGAAGAGAGAGAGAGAGAGGCTACAGAAGAGGGGGAGAAAGAAATATAGGAGCAAGAGTAGTCAAGTACACCCAAGAAAATCCACAGAATCAACTAACCTGGGCTCATAAGGGCTCCCAGAGATTGACACAACAATCTGGAAGCCTACATGGGACTGACATAGGCACTCTGCGGATTCGTTACAGTTGTGTAGCTTGGTCCTCTTGGGGAACTCCTAAAAGTGGAACACATGGGTTGTCTCCGACTCTTCTGCTGACTTTTGGGACTCTGTTCTTCATACTGGGTCTCCTTGTCCAGGCTTAATACATGGGAGGTGCTTAGTCTTACTGCAACATGTTATGGCATGGCATGTTTTGTTGATATCCATGGGAGACCTTCCCTTTCCTGAACAGAAACAGAGGAAGAGTAGATTTGGGGGAAGGTGGAGGGGCTGGAAGGAGAGGAAGGAGGGGAAACTGTGATTGGGACGTAAAGTAAATAAATATGTATTTTTTAAAAAGGAAATATATATATATATATATATATATATATATATATATATATATATAACTTTAAAGAATAAAATAAACCCTTTTGTTAAGCACTTACTAATACATTTTCTATAATTTGATCAAATATTTAAATATTCAGAGCATAAATATAGAGAACATTTACTTCACCATGAATACATCTATAATACATAATACATTAATGTCATTCATACAAAGAAATATTATGAGGCTCTAGGCTTGACAACCTCTATTTATAGCTCATGCTTTGAGGAAACAACAAGTTGTTTCATCTATAGCTGTAGATGTCTTCTAATTCCCTCCAAATGCTGAGCATCACTCAAAAAGCAATTTCCATGTGGATATAAATGACAGTCACTTGGCAAAAGCAACACCATGGTTATTAATACAGTAAACATGTCAATAGCAATTCATTCCTCATGAGACTGTCCTAGCTCATACTCTTATTTTGAAGACTATTAGCTGCAAGTGTTTTCTATCGAAACAGTATCGCACATCTTCACATTCAGAAGTCTTTTCTACCCCAGAGATTTATTGTTCTTCCAAATTAAAAATAAACACATACAAGCTAGATTACCCTCAAACCCCTCCAGTATTCACCAAGGACACCACTTTCAGACTCTCCACATGTGGATCTTAATCCCACTAGTCTCCCTTTGCTTTACACAGGAGTTATTTTCACTCAGGGGACTTGTTTAGTTGTTAGGTTTATATGCAAACTCAAAATAATTCACTTATAAAATGTTCTTTTTGATTCTTTCCTTCTCTACTGACTCCAGGCAGAATATCAAATAAGATCTATCACTATCACTCTGACCCCAAAGGGGAAGATTGATCACTAAAATTACATATTGAATTCTAATTATTATTTTTTTTACTTTCTTTTTACAGTTGTATTGAAATTACCTCTATATGGTACCTGAAAGGATCCAGTGAGGAAAGAAAATAGCAAAGTCAAGGTGGTTTTTGAAGCCAGAGTTATGTTTCTGATTTTTGTGATCTAGTATGCCTGACGAGAAACAGTGGATGGGCTTATTTTGACATGGCGTTTAAAAACAGATGCTATACCATGGCACCATGGGAGGCATCACTTGACATTGTGATCAGAGTCAAGAACACAGAGAATAGGAAATATGGCTGAGATATGAAAACTCAGAGCCAACACCGACTGGTACACTTGTTCCAAAGGCTCTGCTGTTTATAGCTTTCAGAATCTTCTAAAGCAGTTTCTATTCTGCTCAAGTATTTAAACACAGGGTCATGTGGATGACATTGTGTGTCCAAACCACAATGAAGAAATAAAGATGAGAGCCCCTATAATAACATTGTAATATAGTGTAATTTTCTTCTACATTTTACATTCTATAAACCCCTATTTCTAGTAGAACATGATAATACAGAGTGTGTGTGTGTGTCTGTGTGTATACAAGTATGTTTGTTTGTGTATGTGTATACATGTATGTTTCTGTACATGTATGTGTATGTGTGTCTTAGTACATATCTGTTCTCCTAATTACCTAGCAGTAATTGGAGTCTCTACTTGTGAAGAATTACAGCAAAATTGATCTTAATTATCTGCTCACATTCAAATTATTCCATTAATGATTTCATATTGGTTAAAAGAATTCTTGATCTCATAATTTTCTATTTACAGAAAAATCCATTTAAAATGTGCATGCTGGTCTTAAATGTGCCAGATGATTTTGTATTCTAGGAAAGCATCATTGTCAGTTCCCTCTCCTTACATTTCTTCTATCTGACCTATAGCTTTCTGCTTCACTTTCTTTAAGTCCCAACTCTTAAGTTACCTTTTAGCTGGACCTTTCATTTTCTTCGTCGTTCAAAGAGTGAATTATAATTTTTCTAATTCCTTAGATCTTTGGCACTAACTATGGTGATCAGAGTCCGCTTAATGACTCTCCAGAGCCAGCTATTCAATGCACTCAAATTTTTTTACCTCACTGTTAAACATTAGTACCTTTATGTCAGCCATAACAAGTCCAGGCTTCCTCTCTTTTATTGTGGTATATTAGAAAGTTAGTACACTGGTGCACAATTACCTAAACTCTTAGAGTTAAAAAAAGTAATGTTTTGCTTTTAATTTGTTGATTCTCCTAACATGTCCCTGTCATTAACCCTGCAAAGGCAAGTCAATTATTAGTTCTAATAGGCACTATGGCTCTAGAATTGAAAGGTGTTACTAATACCCATACCAATAAGTCTATACGTTTTTAGTGGAATTAATATTTTATTAGTTCTTAGAGTTTTATTACAGTGTGTTTTGATCACATTAATTATCCTTCCCCAAATCCTACCACATACATCCTCCACAAAAGATGATATTCTCGTTTTGTTTAGCTGATTGAACAAATTTGTGCTTCCCATGTAAGCATAGATATATAGATGTAAGATCTATCTATCAGGTGATACACTACTAAAAATCATAGTGTCTTTCACTTTGCAGCTAAACTTGCCAGTAACTCTACAGCTAGAGGTGTGATTTCATGCCCACGACCTCTCCATGCTGGGATTTTGTTCGACATGAACTTGCACAGGTCTTGTGCATATTTTACGACAAGTGTGAGTTCGCTTGTGGGAACTTGCACTTGCCCTGCTATGTCCAGAAGACTCAGTTTCCTTGTCTTCATCTTCCGCCTCTGCTCTTACACTATTTCCACACACATTCAGCCAATGTGGGACATGTGATAGAGGTATTCCATTTGGTGCTGAGAATTCTTCTGTATTTTGTTCTGTGCACATTGACCAGCTCTGGGTCTCTGGGCTAATTATCATCTACAACAAATAGAAGCTTTTCTGATGGGAATTGAAGACAAACCAATTTAAGGTTATAATGAGACAGTTTGAGGAACCATTTTAATAGAATGTCCATGTAATAGAATAGCTGTAGGAAGTTCTCCCTTAGGGACTGTTATTTGTCTTACCATGGATTCATAGACCCTGTTTCAGTAGCAGACATGATTTTCATCTTTTGGTTTGGGCCTTAAGTCTTATTAGAATGTAGTTGATTGCACCCATAATGTTGATGTTACTATTGCACCATATAATTGTCTATCTAGGCTGCCATTATTGCAGCTTCCACAGTTCACATCTGGGTAAGACTGTGATCACTTTTCTCCCTGAGCAGCATGGATAGCTTCATTTTTAACAAAAAGGGCAAGAATACCCACTGGAGGAAAAAGAAAACCAATATCTTCAGCAAATCGTGCCTATCAAACTAGGTAGGTACATGAAAATGGATCTTTATCTCTCTCACCCCAAATAAAACTCAACTCCAAATGGATAAAGGACTTATGCATAAGATCTATAATCTGAATGTGATAGAGAAGAAAGAAGAGAATAAGTTATCAGTGTCCTTTCCTGAAAGTCCCAGTGAGGATGCTGATAGCACAGGTATTAAGACCAATATTTACTAAAGGGGACCTAATGAGACTAAAAAGTTTTTGTAACAGCAAAGTATACCATAATTCAAGTGAAGGAGCAACCTACAACTAGGGAAAGTATCTGTTGTTCATCTAATATAGGATTAGTATCTATAGCATAAAAGGAATTCAGAAAACTAAATATCAAGAAAAAAAACCCAATCAAAATTGGGACATTGAAATAGATCAAAAGATGAAATGTAAGTAGTTAAAAATATTCCAATTTTTCAACATACTAAGACATTGGGAGAATGAAAATTAAAACTACTTTGAGACTTCAGTAATTCTAAAATATGAATGAGTAACTAAATAAATGAGTTTCCATGGTTGGCCATTCTGCTCTGCTGCATCCACATATCTATTCACCATTGATCAATCATTGCTTCAGATGTGTAAGGTGAACAACAAAGAACCCCAACCTGATTAAATATAATAATTGAATAAGAGCTGCATTAGCATTATTTTATACTCTGAGAAAATATTTGAGTATATATTAATGCTGATAATATATGTGTCTTCCTAAAATGTTTAGAGAATTCTCTGGAGAATTAGTAACCTGCAAGAAATTTTAAGCAATCAAATGATATCATACTTGAGATTTATAAAAAATAAGTCTAAAAGTTTTAAAGTCAAACTGAAAAAAGTCTGGGCCAGGCACTGGTAGCACACACCTTTAATCCCAGCACTTGGGAGGCAGAGACAGGTGGATCTCTGTGAGTTTGAGACCAACCTGGACTACAAGAGCTAGTTCCAAAGCTACAGAGAAACCCTGTCTCGAAAAACAAAACAAAACAAAAAAGTCTGAAAACAAAGGAGCTTGGCTTTGCAGTCAGATGTAAATTTTAGAGTCTTTGGGGTGTTAGCTTGTTCTAGAGACTGTCAGTAGCTTACTAAATAAGACGAGATGATTTACATCAAAATTAGTCACCTAAAAACAAGTGTGTAGGGATTTAAAACATAACCTATCAAGTATGAAAAATAACCATTGCTACTCAATAATCATGAAAAAAAATGCTTATGAGCAAAGTATTTCAAAATTTATACTAATTTTAGTTATTTATCAAATATTTTAAAACGTGAATTTACTTGTCAAGCATTCCCTTTGCCTTGTGCTTTAAGAAAACGATCAGATGAATCTCAAATACTGGTGTACACAATTGTTTTAAAAAGCGCACATAATGTAAGCAATAAAAAGAAAATGACTAACTTATGTTACATAGAACGTAGAACAATGTGTGAGAGATCAAGTAGTTTTAATGCCTATATTTATGTGAATGTTGCACAAAAGTAAAAGTGTTAGTTTAATAACATTTTCAGGGAAATTTCTAAATATTTTCTTTTACATGAAAAAAATAAATATAAAATGTAGTCATTCAATGTTTAATATTCAATCTTCATTGTGTTTTTCATTTGATAGTGTATCTTTCCAGTTCACAGAGAAATACAGCTTATTGTGTTCTTAAAGGAAAAATTAGAAATCATAATACTATGACATATATATGTGTGTATACATGTGTGTATATATATAAATAATATATATGTATTACTTAACTGAACTTTATATGAAACTATGGTTACTTTATAATTACATTTCTTTCTAAATACATTTTTGAAGCACCTTAATTTTCTTGTATGCCAAATATTATGTGGTTGCCTACTACTAATTTATTTCCGAATTGTCCTTCACGAATATGAAGAAAAATTCTTAAAGGTTATATAAAGAAGCTGATAAGTCAATTCTCTTTCTGTTGCCTTTAGAAACATCCCTGGTTTAATCCAGTGTGCTGTCTTTGAGTTTCAATCTGGACAGGTTGTCTTTCATGTTGTCTGCATAGCTGTTGCTGTGGGTGTTGTTTCAACTCTGCTTTGTGAATGTATTTACTCCTCTCAAATTGCATTCCTTATTATTCGGCCCCATGGATATGATGCCTCATTTTATCCCACTCTTTTGATGGACCCCATCTCTCAGAATCTAAGAGATAATACATACAGCCAGGAAGCTTGACTGCCAGAAAAAGTACATGTCCTCTTTAAGTTTTATACATTCACATCAATGCAAACTTTGATTTATTTTTCCAGGGTTTTGCAGCTTTTGGTATTAATGTTTAGAATGTTTTTAGCATTTTGAATTCTTAACTTTTCTTTCTAGAAACATGTAGATTTTCAATGATTTCTCCATAGCAAGCATTGATTTAGTGTCTGTTTTGTTTTTCCAAAAGGCTGAAATAAACTTCAAAGACGTTCCCATCCCTGTGAAATAATCCTAAAAATGGATTATTAACATACCCATAAAATTATAAGCTATTATAATTCTATAATAGGTTCTAGATGTTAAAAAGAAAAAGAAAGACATATTTAGGGAATGCTGTTTGATTAAAAAATTTAGCTGGTGGTTTTGGCGAAAAATTCAATTAAAAGTTAATGATGTTAAGCCAAAAATATTGAAATGAGGTGACTCAGCCTCACCAACCTCATTTATCTATAACTTTAACAACAATGAAAATGAGGCAGTTATATGAACTAGGTCAGCAGTAATATATATATATATATATATATATATATATATATATATATATATATATCACTTTGGACTAATGTAAGCAGTTGCATCTGAGTTTCTCTGCAGGCTTTTCTACCCCTGTGGGCTGACACTTGGCTGGAGGTGTTCACTACCACAACTCGAGCACAGGCTTGCCTGGAACTAGCCATGTAGAGCAGTTGATCTCAAAAACACATAGCAACCATCCTGCTTTAGCCTCTCAAACATTTTGATTATAGACACGTTAAATGATTTAGTGGTTTCTGATCACTCAATTAATGGTTATGTCTGTGATGTGCCTGGCTTTATTTATTACTCCTTGGAAGTATTCATTAAAGTCCATGTCATTCAAATTTCACACACCTAAAGATTCTAATACCAATAACCACTTACTCTAAAAAAAATATTTCATAAATAATTCACGACACTGAAGGTCAAATGCAAATTCTAAATACTACTGTTTTTGATATGAGTTGCTGTCAAAGTTGCTTTTTTCATTTGACCTATCAGAATTAATATTCTACAATTAGTTTTCTGCCTATTACTTTTAATGTCTCTGTCTTTCACAATAGCATTCAGAGATTTTTTAAAAAATATTAACATTCTAATTTTTCAGTGGAATATTTTCTGCTGTATTATGTGTGCATCTATATGGAGGGTTATGGTTTCATCTATGGCTTACACAGTACATATTTTCCTCAACTACTTGTAGTACTTGATTAGTCATTGTTACTTATATTTAAAGGAGCAATGACTGACCTACCTGTTTCATTGTGCATCAGTGAAATTTAGTCTCTATTATGCCTTAACACAATATGGTAGGTAGACATTCATACTGTTATTTGGATGACTTTCATTCTCTGATTTTTTTTTTGAAAATCACAAATAAATGGTGGTGTGTAGTCTTTCCAGTAGACAGAAATTTATTTGTTCTCATTTTTGTCCAAGACATAATTTAATACTTTGATCTAGTGTTATAGCTCATTTAGAGGGTCAATAAATTAGTGGGCAAAAGTACTTGCCACATAAGTGTGACAATATCAGTTCAATCTCAAAGAAAGAGTAAACCTCTGCCCTCTTCTGACTTCTACACCTGGATGCACACATGCACATGCACAAATACACACTCACAAATAGTATTAAATAAAATATAACTTAACCCTAGGTTATAGCATATATACACAAAACTGGATCTCTCCTGGTTCAATACGTCCATAGATATTCAACAACTTTTCTGTCAAAGTAGAGCAGAGGATTTACAAGTCGAACAGCTTCTATGCAGACATTAGTCAGTTTTCCCATTTTAAATGTCAGCTTCCACTATTTTAGATCTAAATCCCTAAAACAGGAGATTACAGGATCAACATCAGGTTTGCAGCTCAGTTGTCTGCTATCCATTTTCTGTTAAGCTTATAGTTCCCTCTAACTTTCCCTCTCACTCCTCTCTCCCTTCCTCTTTCCATTTTTGGACCAATACTTTCTTGTTCCTAAGCACATAGGGTCAATGCTAACTTTCTTAGAGAATTATAGCAATGATTAAACAAAAACATTGCATTAAGTCCTCTTAGGCAGTCTCTGGAATAATTTCTCAACAGAGCTGAGAGGGCATATTTCAGATGCTGCAATCTTCACTGAAGGATTGAGAGACATTACCAAAGAATATTGTGTGAGAATTCTTTCATTAATTGGGAAACTAAATTGAAGGCTGTGTTAGCTCTGAAGTGGTGTATGAATAAATTTTGAATATATGGAGGCTTTTCTCATTCACTTTAATTTTAGAACTAAATAAATAGCAAAAACACACAACTTTCTGTTGATTTTATATCCCTTGTGCCATAACCCCTGCTAAATACTTTCTTATTACCGCTAAACACATATTAAGACCATTGCCCAGAGTATGTCAGTAGATACAAAATGCCATGTAAAACTACCCAGAAGTATTTGGCTCTTTAACAAAATATGTTTTTTCTTTCTGTGGACTCAGGAGCTTCATTCCAACAGCCCACTTTGTGGTTTTTCTAATTTATACTCTAGTTTCTTGAGATAATATCACTGGTTTGAGCTGAATGAAAAAGAAATAATGTTTAATTACATTAAAATACACTGTTCATTGCTAGCTCTAGGAATTCCATTGGTCCAACTCAATGACAGTCCTATCATCTTTATATAAAAGTTGATGGAAAGGACACTGTCACAAAGACAAAAAGGCAACCCACTGAATGGGAGAAGATCTTCACCAACCCTGCAACTGACAAAGGTCTGATCTCCGAAATGTATAAAGAACTCAAGAAACTAGATGTTAAAATGCTAATCAACCCAATTATAAAATGTGGCACTGAGCTGAACAGAGAATTCTCAACAGAAGAAGTTCAAATGGCCAAAAGACACTTGAGGTCATGCTCAACTTCCCTAGCGATCAGGGAAATGCAAATAAAGACAACTTTAACACACCATCTAACATCTGTCAGAATGGCTAAAATCAAAAACACCAATGATAGCCTTTGCTGGAGAGGTTATGGAGTAAAGGGTACACTCATCCATTGCTGGTGGGAATGCAAACTTGTGCAACCACTTTGGAAAGCAGTATGGCAGTTTCTCAGGAAATTCGGGATCAAACTACCCCAGGACCCAGCAATGCCCCTCTTGGGAATATACCCAAGAGAGGCCCTATCATACAACAAAAGTATATGCTCAACTACGTTCATAGCAGCATTGTTTGTAATAGCCAGAACCTGGAAACAACCAAGATGCCCTTCAATGGAAGAATGGATGAAGAACGTATGGAATATATACATATTACAGTACTACTCAGCAGTAAAAAACAAGGACTTCTTGAATTTTGCATGCAAATGGACGAAATTAGAAAACACTATCCTGAGTGAGGTAAGCCAGACCCAAAAAGAGGAACGTGGGATGTACTCACTCATAATTGGTTTCTAGCCATAAATAAAGTACATTGAGCCTATAATTCGTGATTCTAGTGAAGCTAAATAAGAAGGTGAACTTAAAGAAAACATATAGTCATCCTCCTCGATATTAACCTTCATCAGGCAAGGAAAGGAGACAGAGACAGAGACCCACATTGGAGCACCGGACTGAAATCCCAAGGTCCAAATCAGGAGCAGAAGGAGAGAGAGCACGAGCAAGGAACTCAGGACAGCGAGGGGTGCACCGACACACTGAGACAGTGGGGATGTTCTATTGGGAACTCACCAAGGCCAGCTTGATTGGGTCTGAAAAAGCATGGGATAAAACTGGTCTTGCTGAACATAGCAGACAATGAGGATTGCTTAGAAGTCAAGAACAATGGCACTGGGTTTTTTTTTTTTGCCATTGGACAAAACAACTTTATTCATCAACCAATAAAAACAACACACATACAGAAGGGCATCCCACAATCCCACATCATCTCCTCTTTTCTGTCTCAATAAAAAAGAAGGTTTTAACTTTAACATAGCAAAAATACATATAACAAAACAGGTATCATGCAAGAATCACAGATACAATATTTTATCTATCTCATCTTTTATCATAACTAAGGGTGAATGTCCAGGCAGCAAGACGTCTCTTCAATTCAACAGTTTTGGAAGTTGCTTACAATGTACTACCTCTTAACTTTGGTAATATTATATCATTCTGGGGTCTTGGATGGAGTTGAAGAATAGATAGTTATAATTAATGTTTTCCTTAGTTATGGCACTGGGTTTTGATCCTACTGCACGCACTGGCTTTGTGGGTGCCTAGGCTGTTTGGATGCTCACCTTACTAGACCTGGAAGGAGGTGGGATGTCCTTGGACTTCCCACAATACAGGGAATCCTGACTGCTCTTTGGGCTGATGAGGGAGGGGGAGTTGATTGGGGGAGGGGAAGGGAAATGGGAGGCAGTAGAGGGGAGGAGGCAGAAATCTTTAAATAAATAAATAAGTTGATGGAAAGCAAAAGTATGTACAATGACCTAAAGAATGCCTGCATGCCTGGATCAAAATTAAAAACAAAGGAATAATACTTTTTATATCAACAGCATAAAGAAGAAAGCCCATGGGATCTTGATACACTCATGATAAAAAAAAATTGGATGCTGGTTCTGTAGCTCAATTGTAGAGCACTTAGTATGTCTGAGGTTTGATTGTCGTAAAAAAGGCATGGAATTTTGAAAATGAAGAAATAAAACTTTCAGTGCTAAATGAACCTCTAATGTCTAATTGAAAAACCAAAAGAATACAAAAAACCAACAATGATCTTTAAGTAATTACCTAGGTTTCATGATGCATGTTTACATGCAATGTCAATAGCTTTCTTATGTACTATTGATGAACAAATGAGAATTGAGAACACAATGCCATTTGCCTTAAATTTTCATAAAAATAATATTAATAAAATATAACATATTGTGTACAAAGGATATACAAGAAAAACATAAATATTGATGATACAAAAACACAACTTTTAATAAATAAGAGAAATAATTTAGCCAAACTTAGTGTGCAAATTTGGTGTCATCAAATAAAAAAACATCTTTTTTAAAGCTTTTTATTGATTCTTTGTAATTTTCACAGCATGTGCTATGATCCCATTCATCTACCTGTGCCTTCATATCTGCCCTCTGCCTTTGCATCCTTTCTCCAAATAAAATATATCTTAAAGGAAAAACAAAAAACAAAAGCCAACCAACCAACTAACAAACAGTCTTGCCATGGGAAACTGTAGTGTGACACGGTGAGTCACACAGTAAACCCTTTAGTCCATACACCTTTACTTATTCATTGCAATGAATCAGTGGTCTGTAAAAAATTCTTGTGGCAAGATGGCTCTATGATAAAGGTGATTGCCAATAAGCTGAAAAATCTGAGCCCATTCCCAAAGCCCACATGGTTGAGAGAACCTAATCTAACAAGTAATCCTTGACCAGCAAAGATATGCTGTGTTGTGTACACACATGTAAAACCACCCATATATGAACAGACAGACACATATACACAGTAAATAAATACATAAATAAATAAGTAAATAAACAAATGATTGATAGATGAATGAATGGATAGACAGTCAGATAGATAGATGATAGATAGATAGATAGATAGATAAGATAGATAGGTAGATGTAATAAAAACTTATACTGTTTTTCTCTACATACAGATAGGTGAATTCTAAAGTTTTTATGAGAAAGTAAACAATTCAGAATATCTAACTAAATTTTGCGTTTAATTTAATTTCTGAGCACCACCTTCTTGCTAAAATTACTGTACAATTGCATTATCAAGGCTAGCAGGATAGGAAAATGAATAGAAAGAGAAATTCATGGAGTACAGGAATGCATGAATATGTGGCATTTTAATAATAATAATTTAAAGAATGAGATCCAAGAAGATTCAATAGTGCAATCTACTGACTTTTGATAAAGACTGTTTAATAGAGACACGCTAGTCTGTACAAGTGCTGCTGGAATAGCTTGATGCATTGCCGAAGGGGAATGACTCCTACACCTTTCATACACAAACACACACATGGACACACAAGTATGTTGCTCATACACATACATAGGCACACACTCACAAACACACAACAGGTAATCTTAATACAATTTTAGAAAAGAGAAGTAACACAGGAAAAGTTTTCATTTCCTAGCACCAACAAAAAGTTTTGCAGTTTATCCCTAAAGCTTGTAGTTATTGTTGCATCTGTTCACAGATTTTTCCTTCCCCCTAAAATTTGACATCTCGTTATGGCTAGACCTGTGACCTACTCAGGTGCTTTTATTAATTTTGATGCACATCAGTTATTCAAGAAGCTGTAAGGTCTTTCCAATAGACATTATTTTATCATTAGACAGACTGTATAGAATCGTCATAGAATTTATTTTGATTTTTCTCTCAGTTATCAATGTGGAACACATAGCTTTTTTCTTGATTTATATTTTTTATTTTTAATTTTATAAGACTTTTTAAAAAATATTAATCCAAGTTCCCACTCCCTTCCCTCCTGCCATTCCTTCCACACACTCATCTACCCCACTCCCATCCAATTCTCAAAGAGGGTAAGGCACATTACTTAGTGGAGAGTCCAAGGCCCTCCCTACTATACCTAGGCTGAGCAAGGTATCCATCTAAAGAGAATAAGTTCCCAAAGAGTCACTACATGAAGTAGGGATTAATCCTGGTGCCTTTGCCAGTGGCCCCTCAGTCTGCCTGAGCAATTCAACTGTCAACCACATTTAGAGGGACTAGTTTGGACCTATGTTTGATCCTTCCCAGTCCGGCTGGAGTTGGTGAGCTCCTAGTAGTTCAGGTAGACTGTTTCAGTGGGTGAGCCCATGATGATCTTGATCTCTTTGCTCATATTCTTATTCCTTCCACTCTTCATCTGGACATTGGGAGCTCAGTCCAGTGCTCTGATGAGGGTCTCTATCTTTGTTTCCATCAGTTGCTGGATGAAGGTTCTGTGGTGATATTTAATACTTTCATCAGTCTGACTACAGGGCAAATCAAGATTGGGCCCCCTCTCTATTGCTTAAGGTCTTAACTAGAGTCAGCCTTGTACATTCCTGGGATTTCTCTAGAGCCAAGTTTCAAGTAACCCTATAATGGCTCCATCAATCAAGATATTTCTTTCCTTGCACTCATCTCTGTCTTTTTCCATCTCAACTATCCCATTCCCTCAAGTTCTCCTCACCCTTCCCCTATTCCTCCCCTCCTCTTCCTCTTCCCTTTTCCCCTGCCTTCCCACCCCTATCCCCATGCTCCCAGGAGATCTTGTCTGTTTCCAATTTCCAGGTGTATCTATAAATGTTTTTATTTGGGTTTACCTTATTTCCTACCTTCTCTAGGATCATTAACTGTATGTCCTTTGTTTGGAGCTAGTATCTACTTATGAGTGAGTACATACCATATTCATCTTTTTGTGTCTGGGTTATCTCACTCAGAATAGTATTTTATAATTTGCATGCAAAATTCAAGATGTCATTGATTTTTTTAACCAAGGAGTAATACTCTAATGTGTAAATGTGTCACATTTTATTTATTCATTCTTGGGTTGAGGGGCATCTAGGTTGTTTCCAGGTTCTGGCTATTAACAAATAATGCTGGTATGAACATAGTTGGACAAATGCCTTTGTAGTATGATTGAGCATCTTTTGGGTATATGCCCAAGAGTGGTGTTGCTGGATCCTGAGGTAGGCTGATTCCCAATTTTCTGAGAATCTACCATAGTGATTTACAATGTGGTTGTACATGTTTACATTCCGACCAGCAATGCAGCAGTGTTCTCTTTACTCCACACCCTCTCCAGCATAAGCTATCAGTGGTATTTTTTATCTTAGCCATTCTTATAGGTGTAAGATGCTATCTCGGAATTGTTTTGATTTTCATATCCCTGATTGCTAAGGATATTGAACATTTCCTTAAGTATCTTTTGGCCATTTGAGATTCTTCTGTTGAGAATTCTATGTTTAGTTAAGTATCCCATTTTTTAATTGGGTTAGTTAGAATTTAATGTCTAATTTTTGAGTTCTTCATGTATTTTGGATATCAGTCCTTTGTCTGATGTAGGGTTGGTAAAGATCTTTTCCCATTCAGTAGGCTGCCTATTTGTCTTATTGAGTGTGTTCTTTGCTTTACAGAAGCTTTTCAGTTTTAGAAGATTCCATTTATTTATTGTTGCTCTCAGTGTTTGTGCTACTGATGTTATATTTAGGAAGTGGTGTCTTGTGCCCATGCATTGAAGACTACTTCCCATTTTCTCTTCAATCAGGTTCAGTGTGGTTGGATTTATATTGAGGCCTTTAATCCATTTGGACTTGAGTTTTGTGCATGGCAATAGATAAAGATCTATTTTCATTCTTCTACATGTTGACATCCAGTTATGCCAGCACCATTTGATGAAGATAATTTCTTTTTTACATTGTATAATTTTAGTTTCTTTGTCAAAAATTAGGTGTTCATAGGTATGTGGATTAATATCCGGGTCTTCGATTCAATTCCATTGGTCAACTTTTCTGTTTTTATGCCAATACCAAACTGTTTTTATTACTGTAGCTCTGTTGTAGAGCTTGATGTCAGGGATGGCAAGGCCTCCAGAAGTTCCTTTATTGTACATGGAACACATAGTCTTACTTGACATTGTATTCTATTTCATTTTCAAGATTACAAGATATTTCCATAATTTTACTTCTCTTATCTCCCCCTAAAGTTTTATTCATAAATTTTAATTGTCTTACTCAAACTTGAAAGTTATTATATATTATGGATTTGAATCATTTATTATTTATGAGATTTGAAATGGTTCTTGCAAAACTATAAATTATTTTTCTTTATTGTTAGTGAAACATTTTGAAGACAAAATTGTTTTTAACTTCTAAAAAAATCTATTTTTTTGTGGGGTTATATTTATGTCATTATATGGGATATGTAAAGACTGCAAAGATTTCCTCTGTTTATCTGGATATTTTATTCAATTAGTTTTTCTTTAGGCTTATGATCTTAGTGTTAATTTTCAACTTTTCCATGACTGAGTTTTTCACTGTATGGTGTCTGTTCAGTTAATACCCTAATGTAATGACATAAAGTTCTATACAATATTTTATAATACTTTGATTTTTTATTTTCCTTTTTAATTGTGTGAGTTTTGATTAGTCTAGCTATCAGATTCAATATTATTCATCTGTATAAAGCCTAACATCTTTAGCTTATAATTTTACAGTATTTAAAGATGTCACGTTTGCTTTCTGATTGCTACATAGATGCTTCCATTGGTTTTTACTTTATGCTTTTCTTTCCTTTCTCAATCAGTTTTTTACTAATCCTGAATCATCAGAGTCACATAAAACTTTTCCTAAATCACAAAAAAAAAAAATAGAAGATACTAAAACACCAGCTGTCTAACTTGCCAAGAAATTTTGATGGAAAAATACATAGCTAATTTTTTTTAATGTTTGAAAATAAAATATAACTTCGTAGTTTCCCCCTACCCTTTCCTCTCTCCAACATTTCCCATGAACATTCCCTTGTTCTCTTGTTCTCTCTTTAATTAAAGACCTCATTTTTTTAATTGTTAATATACACAAGTATGTATATATTTATCAGAACATGAATACGTTATTCACTACATATAATGGTAACCATCTGAGGGCTCATCTTTGGGAAAGATTATTATTTTTTCACTCTTTCAAGATCTCAACATTCCTCATTTGTGGGCAGTCTATGGCTGAAGCCCCAGATTTTCCCCATTTTGGTAACATGTCTACAAGAGGTTTGGCTGTTGTTGTTTATGTCTTGTTTAGTCAGTCATACTGATAGGACTCTATGGGAGTCTTGGAAATACAATCTCACAGTACACTTCCTGTTTTCATCATGACAGAAATCATGAGTGGAAAAATGGCTTCTCTGTGTAGAGGGGCTGTTTCAGAGGTGAGCTAATCAATCATACCACAAGGACATGTGCTCAACTATGTTTATAGCAACATTGTTTGTCATAGCCAGAACCTGAAAACAGCCTAAATTCTCCTCGACCAAGAAATGGATAAAGAAAATATGTTATATTTACACAATGGAGTACTGCGCACCAGAAAAAAATTAATTAACAACATCCTGAATTTTGCAGGCAAATGGGTAAACCTAGAAAATATATATTGAGTGAGGTAACCCAGACCCAGAAATACAAATAACATATGTACTTACTCATAAGTGGCTTTTGGACATAGAGCAAAGAAAACCAGACTACAATTCAGAATCCCAGAGAACATAGATAACAAGAGGACCCTAAGAGAGACATACATAGATATAATCTACATGGAAAGTAGAAAAGATGTGATCTCCTGAGTAAATTGGGAGCATGGGGACTATATGATAGGGTTGAAGAGGAGGGTAGAGGAAGAAAGGGGAGCAGAGAAAGAAATGTAGAGCTCAATAAAATCAATTTTTAAAAAAGAGGTGAGTGAAGAAGACACTGAGAACCAGAATAAGGATCTCAGTTAAAAGAGTGGTTTATGGTTATAGTCTTAGCCATTAAAGAATAAGGATTACAACCAGATGACAAGAAGTATCTATTTTAGGATAAGGTAGATGACTCTGTATATTAAGTGCTCCTACAGTGACTGAAAGTTGAGAATGGGAATCCTGGAAGCTATGGGGCAGCTAACATTGATACAAAGCAGTAGACAATAACAAATTCTGTCTCCAAGTTTTACAAAAAATACAAAATGAGTTTAACCTCTGACCTCCACCATTGCTATGGCACCAGTGTCCCTGAACTTATACGTGCAACATGTACACAGACACACACACACACAGATATGTGTGCAATTACATGTTCACATACTTTATATAAGCATTTAAAGAGCAATGTTTATATTATTCAGTACCTATAATAAAGCCCTAAATATTTTACATAATGGAGTTGTAACTTATAACATTTAGAAATAAGGTCATATCTGTAAAAAGTGATCTGAATCTTTTATTGAGTCATAAAGCCATCTTAATAAATAATCATTAGAATTTAACTTAATATAACCTTACAATTTATACAGTAAGATAAACCATAAAATTCACATCTACGTAATGGAATTAGTTGACTTTCAAAGTGAAATACTTATGGATAATCCAAATCACTACTAAAATACATACAGACACACAGTGTGTACATAGACTTCTATTTTGAGAATTATTATATTTCTATTTAGATTTTTATATTTTGTCTTCTGTAATAATGAGAAAATGGAGGTAAGTCTTTCAAATTTAGTACTGATAAATTCTGAATATTTAGGTCATATCACCAGATCTAATCAACTGTCTAATTTTCTTGAGTAATGACTAGTATTGGTTCTAAATGGATTTCTATTAAATTAGATACTACAGTAACATTTCCTAATGAAAGACTTAATTCAATAGATAGTTTCAATAATAATTTTTATCCTGTGTATACAGGAAACCTTATCTTCCTATTTTCTAATAGCTTGGATTTTCTTGTTTTCTTATGTTTATCCCAATCACCAGATAACAGTCAACAAACAAACAAACAACAGAAGAAGAAGAAAAAGATAGCCAACCTTTTCTTTTCTCTACAGTTCTTTTTGGCTAGTCTGCCAAGAGATATACAGAAAGATCCAAATCCTAATGAATATCCAAGCATGCATGTTTTATAAACATTGGCAGATGCAGGAGTGTTTCTTTTACATTTTATGCTGCAACAAAATCTTTGTAGAGAATTTAAGGGAAATTTTAAAATTTTTTTTCTACAAAGTAATTTCATCAAATGTGAAGCAAATTAATATTGAATGTTTTTCCTGTGACCTTCATATTTATGGAAGTACATATTTCCATATCTAATGAAAAAACAGCAACACCATTGAGATTCAATGTAGAATTGCTAATATACAGAGAATGCTGACAGGATAAAGCCTGCTACTATCCAAACATTCCAGATTCAAACATAGAACTAAACAAATAATTTAATTACTATGACAAAAGCACTTATAACACATTCCCATGGGATTGTTTTTACTGAAAATAAAAAAAAATTATAAAGAATAAATACATCCTTGCACAGGCAAGTCTTGATGATCACTTTATTTTGTGCCAAAGCAGATTCATTTTTATCTTTTTGGAAAAATGAAACAATTGGCTAAATAGAAATGGAACAGACTTGTTTTAATGTTTCTCACAATATTTTTGTTCTAATAAAAAGTATTTGGAAAAAAAATACCAAACATTTCTTCAAAACAAAATGTCTTTAAAAAGAACGTTTTAAACTATTTTTAACTAAAATTACTCTTCAATGCCTCATCTTTGCCTGGTGATACATGAAGTTCCATAGTAGAGCACTTTCCCTGCTCGGCAAGGCCTTGGACTTAATTCCGCAAACTTCTAACAACAGTTACTTACCAGCAGCCTTTGGGAGACCCTGCCCCAAGGAAACCTTCAGGGTATGCAATAAAATTCATGAATGCAGTGAGGGTAAATAAGAAAGTGGGATTTCAGGTGGCAACTTAAGTAAAAAGGAATAAGCAGCATACACTTTCCTGATGGTAACCTTCTCTTTTTTTTTTTAATTTTTTTTATTGAGAAAAGAAAAAAAAAGAAAAAAAAACAAGTTTCTGCCTCCTCCCAGCCTCCCGTTTCCCTCCCCCTCCTCCCATCCTTCTCCCCCTCCCCCCACTCCTCTCCCCCTCCCTCTCCAGTCCAAAGGGCAGTCAGGGTTCCCTGCCCTGTGGTAAGTCCTAGGTCCTGCCCCCTCCGTCCATATCTAGGAAGGTGAACATCCAAACTAGCTAGGCTCCCACAAAGCCAGAACATGAAGTAGGATCAAAACGCAGTGCCATTGTCCTTGGCTTCTCATCAGCCCTCATTGTTCGCCATGTTCAGAGAGTCCGGTTTTATCCCATACTTTTTCAGTCACAGTCCAGCTGGCCTTGGTGAGCTCCCAGTAGATCAGCTCCACTGTCTCCGTGGGTGGGTGCACCCCTCGTGGTCCCGACTTCTTTGCTCATCTTCTCCCTCCTTCTGTTCCTCATTGGGACCTTGGGAGCTCAGTCTAGTGCTCCAGTGTGGGTCTCTGTCTCTATCTCCATCCATCACCAGATGAAGGTTCTATGGTGATATGCAAGATATTCGTCAGTATTGCTATAGGATAGGGTCATTTCAGGTTCCCTATCCTCAGCTGCCCAAGGAACTAACTGGGGACATCGCCTTGGGCTCCTGGGAGCCACTCTAGGTTCAAGTCTCTTGCCAACCCTAAAGTGTGGAATATATGCACATTAGAGTACTATGGTGCGGTAAAAAACAATGACTTCTCTAATTTTGCATGCAAATGGATGGAAATAAAAAACACTATACTGAGTGAGGTAACCCAGACCCAAAAAGATGAACATGGGATGTACTCACTCATAACTGGTTTCTAGCCATAAATAAGGGTCACGGAGTCTACAATAGGTGAACCTAAAGAAGCTAAGTAAGAAGGTGAACCCAAGGAAAAACATATAGTTATCCTCTTGGCTATGGGAAGTAAACAAAAGTGCCAGGGAGAAAATTGGGATCTTGGGGGTGGGGTGGGATGGGGGTAGGGGGAGATGGGGAGAGAAAAGGGAGAAGGAGAGGATGGGGGGAACTTGGGGAAAAAGGATGATTGGGATAAAGGAAGGTTGGATAGGGGAGCACGGAAGCACAATTCTTAGGTAACCTTCTCTTTTACTTCATCTTGAATAATCTCTCTTTCTTGACACTCTCTCTACAGTTACATATCTTTACATACAGTTGCATATCTGTCTTTACCTATATACATCTCACTCCTATGCAGCGTATATCTCTATTTTCACACATTACATTCTTCACATATTCTTCATATGCTCTCCACACAGTTACATTTTTTACATAACTTCTTCTTTACACATCTCTCCACATAATTACATTCTCTACACAGCCATGTACTCTTCCTTCACATACATTTCTCCTATTTACTCATCTTTCTTCTATAGAACTACATCTTCTATATCTCTCTGCCCACTCAGCTACATCACTTCACACTTCTCTCTCTGCATAGTCAACTACATCTCCCTTTCAGTGTGCATGTGCACACACACACACACACACACACACACACACACAAACACATCTCATTTCTCCTTTTCTACAAAAAAAGCCTTGGGACAAATATGAATCACCTTTTTAGGGTCACTCACCACTTCTTGAGTAAACAATAAGAAATAGAGCCATATGGATCACACAGTTTCTTTCAGGCTACGGATGTTGCACTGACTGGGCATGGTGAATAAAGTAAGCCCATCGCTCTGAGTAGTCAAGCATCCCAGACAGAAAGTGACATTGAAATTCAGAAGTTAAGCAGTAAAGAGTTAGCTTGCTAAACCTTGAGGTTAGAAGTGCAGGCAGTAAGTCCATTCCTGCAGGGGTTATCTCTACCAACGTTACTTAGAAAACGTAAGTAATTCTCAAAATTAAATGATATGGTAATTTATATGGCCTATTTGGTCCCCGGGACACACGTGGTGGAAGCAGAGAACATAGCACACAAGAAAACGTGTAGTACGCTCAGAAGTGAAATAGAAACAGCATCATCGTGGTTTAAATCTTTCTGAAAGGTCTTCGTTTTACCTGGGTACAGCGAAGAAGAATCTGGTACTCCAAAACAAGTTGTGTCCCTGTCATATTCCATATTCTTCCTCCTCCTTCAGTTTTCTCTCACAGTTTGCATCCCTCCTCAAGCCCTTCAACTGCACTTTTCAAAACCCTCCTCCATGCAGTGTTGCAAAGGTGCCTCTGGTTAGTTTAGCTGTGTTGCTAAAGATGTGTGAGACACTTAGGTGAACTAAAATGAAGCTCTTTAAAAATAATGTGTGGATTAGGATTCATATGGGAGGTAGGTCACGAGGAGAACATGGCCCACAGAATCAGCTACTTAGGGCTCAGCTCACACGGGCTCACAGAGACTGATGCAGTAAGTACCGAGTTAACAGGACAGGGGTCTGCATCAGCTCCACTGTGCATACATTATGACTGTTGGCTTGGTGTTTTTGTGGGACCCCTAACAGTAAGAGCAGGTGTGTCTCTGACTCTGTTCTTCCTATTGGGTGGCTTGTATAGCTTAGATTTGAGGGCTTTTCCTTTGTTTTACTGTATCTTGATTTGTCCTGTTTGGTTGCAATTTCTTGAAGGCCTGGCCCATTCTTAAGGGATATGTAGGAGGAGTGAATTTAGAAGAGAGGGGAGATTGGGAGAGGCAGAGAGAAGTCAAGGGAGGGGAAACTGTGATGGGGAAGTACTGTATGGAAGAATAATCTATTTTAATAAAAAATAATGAAAAGAGAAAATACCTAATGTGTATATTTATATGGATGGGGAAGTTGGGAGGATCTGGGAGGAGTTGAGGGGCTACTAATCAGGACACATTATATGAAAACAATGTTTTCAATAATAATAATTTATTATTATTATTATATGTGATGTATATGCTTTTGTAATGACTGATCTAGTGCTTGGTAATAGGGATAGGCTCATTGATATTCTCCAGATAAGTTTATTTATGATTATAAGTATTCTGCTACCAATAATAGAGTCTTTACTTACATTTCTAAAAGTAAATTATAAAGATTTCTTCATATATATGAAATTTAACAGATTGGCATCTAGTCCCAGCAGTTTAGAAATCTTATTTAAAATATTCAGGATTATTGACACAAATTCATTGCATAACTTGAATGCTTAATGACTTACAAGCATACTTTTACATTTGAAATAATATCTAAGTACCCAAAATAAATAAAGAGTGAAATAATAATTTACTGATTGTAATACTGTCACTAGATTTTTCCAGAAAGTATATTGAAAATTACCATAGTCAAACTATTAGTTTTGTATGCAGGAAACTAATGCCTACAGATGTACAGTATTGTTCTAAAACCATTTCTATAGTGGGTGGTGAAAGAAAGGGGTCCATATATCAAGTGGGGTTAAATATTTCAGTTCCATGAAGTTGAGAGTTAGTTCTGAAATCATTTTCAAGGTTCTGTATCTATCAGAGTCCTTCATGGCTATGTAGGCTTTTTCTGTGGTTGTTCATATAAATCCCACTGTGAGGTGAAAGATTTCCACTTCCCACTGCTTTTCCCCTGGATGGTATTTTGTTGCAGGCATATTTCTTATGGCTATTTTTTTAAGAGAAAATCATTATATAGTTGGCAAATGTTTCTTCCTAAAGAACTTCTATGTTTTATGATTTAGAAGGGAGTCCTTCTCTTACTCATCGGCTTGATTCGTATTCGACATATCACTTTATTTACGCTCCTCGTTTAGTGCTTGCTGGATCTCAGCTGAGTTGCCTCTGCTTTAGATTTCTTTGTATGTCCCTATTTATCCTCACTTGCATTCTGCCTACCTTGAGTATTAATAACAGATAGGATCCTAATACCTCGTGCCAGAGCGTAATTTATTGCTGAGCACTTGAGACTTTCCTATTTCATTGGATTCCATAATTGATTCACTTGTTTTCCAATAGAAGTCATGCCTCTATTGTAGAACATTGCTTGCTTTACTTTTTGAAGGACATTCTTGTCTCTCCTCATTTCAGTTCATCCCCAGTAATATTTTATTCTTCTTTTTTGCCTTTTTTTCGACAGCATTGACAGCAGATCATTTTCTCCAAAATGTCAGTATGAATAACTCTGATCTGAGTCATTTGTTTTTGTTTAGGATTTTGCATTTCTTCCTTAGCTAACAGAAAATTATTCCATATTAATGAACAAGATATTAGGTGTTGAAAGTGGATAACTCTATCTCACTAGTTTTCTTTACTGAGTATAAACACCCAAATCCCTTTGCTGTAACAATAGTTGAAGGCAGAGATCCCACCCTATTCCCCATTTGATGAATCTTCACATCTCAGGAAAACTGGTTTAATGATGTATGCCATGTTGACCTTCTTCAGTTCTCTGTGTCTGAATACCTACTCGCTGTGAGTGTTTTCTGCCTCTCTCAAACACAATATTAGCTCTTGACTTCTTCAATATAACACACACACGCACGCATACATGAAATGCACTTCAGTGTTATTCTAGAGTTATTCATATTTCACTTATCACAGAGTAAATCACATGAGTTTGTGAGATATAAGCAAAAGTACAAACTCCGTGTGACACGTCCTTGAACATTACAATAGCCAATGGAAGAAAATGCTATTTTTAACTATAATATACTCTTTCTTTGGTGTAACTTGGTTCCTTTTATGTCACAATGTGATTAGTTACTTCACAGTATGTGGGCAGGTGCATACCAGCAATCACAGAGTGTGACAAAGCCTGAGTTACATTTAAAATGTTCATAGACTTCTCTGTCCTTGACACCTGACATTTCATAGCAGCTAAGACTCTTTCACATAAAATGAAATATAGCATTTGCCCTGCTGTCCTGTAGACAGTACATGAAGGGATACAGTTGTGTGAAAGGCACTCCCACCCCTGGAGAAATGATATGCCATGATCATTCATCTTTGTACCAAGTTCTCTTTGGCTTAGTTTCTGCTCATCCTATAAAAGTCTATTATAAATCTCTTATGTAGTTTCTACTGGTCTTCCAACCCTTTCTATAAACTGCTATGACATCCAGTATTTATCCCATTAGACGACATAATTCATTGAAATAATTTTTTATCACATTAGAAAATTGAGAGTGCTGTTATCTATTATCACAAAGTCAGAACTAGAGAAACACAGCACATACAAATAGACTGGTATTAGGTGAATTCACTAAGTTTATAACTGTTGTGAGTGGTGAGATGTCTCAGTAGGTAAGACTGTTTGCTGCACCTGGCATCTCACATCATTCTCAACTTCAGTTCCAGGGCATCCATTATCCTTCTCTGGCCTCTGTGAATGAGTACCAAGAATGCATACAGTATATATAAACACATACAGGCAAAATATTCATATACATAAAATAAAAATAAACAAACCCTTAAAACACTATGAATTTTGTTGGAAAGATTAGAGTGCTGTTAGATTTCCAAATTGTTTTAATTAAGTATGTATGATTCTGTAATATCTACTACCATGTTCCCTCAAATGAATACAGTTGACTCTGGACTGTCATATTTCTTCTCATTATTGCTTTTACATTATTATGTCTTTGGCACATTTTTCTGATTCTGTTAAGTAGTAAATGTTGAACTTACTAATGATCAAACTGATAATTTTTGATTCATGATAAAAATAAGAGTCCTTTGGCCATTTTATGACATTAAATTTTAAAATTTCAGTCTCACAAAACATAAAACTTTCAAATAATAAAATGTGTGAGTATGACTTCATTTCTGCCTATGTAAAAGCAAATAAAATGTGAAAATGCTGTTGTCAAAATACACAATACTTCCTAAACAAAATGCAGCATAAAAATTGTGCCATACCATTTCATATTATGATGCTTGTAGCAATTTATCCCTGAACTAATAAAATATCGATATTCCAAATATTAAGAATCAGAACTACTTGTAAAACAAAGAGCTAAATAATGTTCTTTGCTTCCTCATTAAATAACTACACTTGGAATGTAATACAAAAGCAAAACTGAAACAATCAAATGTTGCTGGTGGCTTTTATCTTAACAGCAAGAAAGTTTGGTACACGTGTCAAGTGATACACGTTTTATTTCAAGCAAACACATTTATGTAGACTGCTGGGATTTAATAATAATTTGGTACCTTTCAGATAGGAACATTAGTTATGATAAGAAAAGAAAATAATCAGTTTCAATATTTAAAAACTGCTTGGCCCAATAAGTTTACTTGAATCATTACTGCCCCAAAATATCTACCAAACAGAGCAGCAATTCCTTTAAATTTTATTACTAGATAAACTGTCTGTCATTAATTACTCTATACAGAGGAATCAAATTGGGCAATTTTAAAAATGAATACAAGTCAATATGTAAATGAGCAATTTCCCTCTTTTAAATTGAAAAGAGAAATCCTCAGGACGGTTAATTTCATAGTTGTTAGCCGTGTCCAAATCATTATATGGTGAGTCTTCATATATTATCATATAAGAAATTACAAAAGATCCTTATTTTACTTTTGTATTTAGTAGAAAATGAGCAACAACAGTATCTGTCAGAGAACAGCTTATAATTTTGTTTGTGTTGTGATGTTTAAGTTTTTTTCAGAATGTACAAAAACAAATTTGGAGTAATGGGATGTGATATTTAGGTGTGGGTGAGTGTCACCAGAGGAAAATATGCTATAATGACATTTTTCAGTCATGATGATGGATACTTTTATGTGGGTTATAATAAGCACTAAGGTTTACATTCAAGTGCTATTCTACTGTATGATGAAAAATCAGCTGTCCCTGTTATTTGGCTTCTTAATTGTTTTGAAACATAACTCTCACTGACAAGCCCACTTATAATTCCTATGTTGACCATTTTCATGTTTGTAGACAGTAAAGAATTAGAATACTGATATAAGAGTAAATTTGCTTGTCTGTTTCTTGGGACCTACTTACATGGTTACACGGTTTGTCTGGAACCAATATCTGGTAGTTAGTTTACATGGTAAATTTTTCTTTCAATATATACATGTTATACACTTATTGCTGATATTTGGTCCAACCCCATTTGTAAGCAACAATGAGGAAAGGTAACTTAAATTGATTGCTAGAATAAATGCACTTACTGAGCTACTACAATCTGTAGAGATGAGAGCTTTTATCCTGAGTAGTGCTCATGTGCAAAGGATAGCTAGAATTCAAGAGCATAATTGATGGAGAATGGGCTTTGCTCTTGGCAAATATATTCAGCAACTCTAATGAAGTCATAACTTTAATATATCTTATTTGTTAAATTTCCATTGCTTCGATGAAGTATTTAGAAAAAAAAATCACTTTAGAAGAGAAAGCAGTTTATTTTGGTGGACAAGCCTCAAAGGTCCATGAGAAGTTGAGTTCAATGTTTCCGACATTTGGAGAAGCAAAATATCATAGCCAGGAGCACATGGTTGTTCATAAATGATTGCCGTAAGCTGAAGACAAAGAGTAAGTATCTGAGGTTCCAATTTCTTCATAGGGAAGCCCAGATATCATAGTTTCTGTCCACTCAACACCCATTCTAAAGATACCATTCACCACCCAATGACACCATAAGCTGGCGTCCAAATATATAGTCTTTCAGGGAGGGAGGTAGGGAAAGAGAGAGAGAGAGAGAGAGAGAGAGAGAGAGAGAGAGAGAGAGATAGTGGTGTAGATGCACATGCAGATGTTGAGAGATATAGATACACACACAGAGACATAGGCAAATACACAAATACACACAGTCACACTCAAACAAGTGTCTAATTTAAGTTGATAGAATGGCAGCAATCCCCTGGAAGAAAATGATGAGAAGAAAGATTATAACCCAGTCTCGAAGAACTCAGATATTTTAGTTTTAGTTAAAGGAGAAAGGACTGCAAGGATCTTCAAATGGCGGCACCAGACTGGATGGAGGAAACACCAACAGTTTGATAATGTAATTATCCCATGCATGCAGTGGAAGACGAGCAAGGACTGTCAGTCAATAAATAAATTTACCTGAGTTGGAATTGGGATTCAGATCCACTTCTGTTCACATCAAAGTTCTGTGATGGGAGGAGGTGGCGGGGAGGAGGCAGAAATCTTTAATAAATAAATAAATTAAAAAAAAGAATGACATTATCCCTTACTGCACATAAACAACATTTTGTATCTTTGTATACTGTACTAAAAGGTGCCATGTGACTAACTAACACATGCCTGAAGCTTTCTAGGCAGTTTCTGACAAGTCATGGTAACTCTTAATAACCTGATTAAACTTTCCTTGTCTCAAATGAAAGCAGTCAACACAATCGGAAGCCAAAGGACATAGTCTTTTACATAAACGAATGTGTCTAAAAGGCATTGCCATCTTCTCTGCCACAAATTTCTATGTTTAAAAGAATTGCGAAAAAGCCTCATGTCAACTACAATGATTTTATATGTAGGGGTTTCTAATTGTCACTTAACAGTAAAACTCTTAGGTGGAGTAGTCCTGAGATCAATCGCAGTATTTTTGTGTTGTATGACATATGTGTGTGTGTGTGTGTGTATATATATATATATGTTCATAATACGTACTTTTGTGAATAGCATGCATAAATATACATAATAATGAAGAATATAAACATAAAATTGTGAACCAACAAAACACAATCAAGCTGTATTTTACTAATGCTATGCTAAAAATATAAGCGGGCTAATTATATTTATGCTAACACATATTTATCAGTAAGATGTTTGTCAGATTTTTTTCAATGATACTATGGATATTGGTTTGACCTTTAAACTTTGTCCAAATGTCATTAAAATACCTAAAATGTGAAAATCAAATTATCCAAATTTGTCTATGGTACTTTTGCTGTAGTACTATATGCCTTAAATAACAATAGAACTTTCCTTTGTTCTTAAAAAGCATTATTCATGTAGCTTTTATAATTTTCATAAGTGCCAGTTACAAGCACACATTGGTATTAACAACATGACAAACATCTTTCTAGAGACAAAATTCCATGCATGTCTTTTGGCTAGGCATTGTAATATGAAAGACAAGTGTTTGTTTTACCTTCAGTGGCTGCTAAGAAAAATGATTTGATCCAGTAGGGTTTTTTTTCTATTCAGAATGAATCGTGCAATGAAAGCACCTAACCTCATGTAAAATTTCTTGATAATTCTTTTAAAAACACTTTTCATTAAAGTTGATAAGCTTGAAGTTGGCCTCTGAGAATAAACTTAAATGTGTGACAAAAGCATTAATCAGGCTAGGCTGTCATAAATGAGAAATTAATAATTAAAACTGAGTAAATTTTTAAAGAAGCATCTGCACATTTGGCACTTTGGAGATCAGAGTCACTTTCAGATGTGCTTATTCCAGAAGTGTGGGATGTGGTCCTATGAGTAGAATTTCAGATTTAAGCAACCCCTAAATCGGGGCACTTTATTAAATTAAAAGTAGAGGTTAAAAATCACTGCTACACAAACAACATCCAAAATCCTGTGTAATAATATTAAACTCAAGAAACAATCACTGATAGTTTAACTTTATACATAGCTTGTCGTCCTTTACCCGGCAACACTTCCCACTTAGTGTTTGTATGAGATTTTTATAATTGCATCAGTAACTATGTTATGCTTCAATTAAGGGAACATAAGAAAAAGAATATTGCTGGAATATTTTCCAGGGAGCCTCATATTAAGCTCAAAAAGAGAAAAAAATAATCTTTTTTTTTGTTTTTTTTTCTAACTTCAGTTTTGTATGGCCATTAACTATGCATATATTTATTCAGGGGTCAAATAAAAAATGATAATAGAAGAATCAATGCTTCAAAAGGAAATTCATCCAGAGTGAAATATCAGGTTTGCTCCACACACAGAAATCCAGAAGTGAAATGAGCTCAACGTTTAGGTACAACACCGCTATGATGTGCTAACTTTGAAATGAGCTGAACGTTAAAGTGCAACCGCTATGATATTATAACTTTGGAGGAAAAGAAACCATGACTTCTGTTTTAGTACTCTTAAAATGCATGTCTTTTTGTCCTGTAATGTGCTAGAGCAGAAAACACAGAGTAACAATAGAAACACTAGAGTAACAATAGAACCACTGAAGCTGTTGTAGGAGTCCAGTGTACAGAACCAAATGCGACTCCGCATCAGTTGCGTTCCTCTCAACCAGTTAAACATGAGGAACTTGGCAGCTGTGAAATCGAAAAAGATGTTTTTGTTCTCTCACCATTCTCTCGATGACTCGTGAGTACAGGATTCGATATTGTCACAGTTTGGTTATGACAATTACATTCAGACAAAATGTTCCAAAACTTAGGAAGTGTGAGGAACTCTGATAAGTGCTTTGCAAAGGTTTATTTTTTCTATTTTTAAAATAATACTATATATAATTTTGTAAAGACAATATAAATTTATGAAAGTGGTCGCATGTGTTTTGCTGTTGTTTAATCTTCACTGAATTATAACTTAATTTTATAGAAATTCTTCTACAGTTTCATGCATGTGTATCGTGCATCTTCCATCTTCCTCCCACCCATCTCAACTCCCTCTTCCATGTAAGGACTTTACTCAGATTGTTTAATTTGTCTTGTGACTTATTGAATTTAACAAGAGCCATCTATGTGACCAAGGGTTTGGAAGTGTCCACTGGGGTCTGGGGGCTTAGCCTATGGGTACACCATGGGACACAGTGATTGACCCTCATGGCAAATCCTCCAGGAGTCAATAGTTTTGTAGGGAAATGTAGGGCCACGTGTGCCAACCCTACCTATATTGACTGATAGCCCTAGCTTTGCTCAGGCTCAGTAGAAACGATTTTGGCCACTGGGATCATGACTGCAATGGCCGTGTCATGCAGAGAAGGTAATATTTCCCAGTACATCAGTCCTTATTTTTGTGGCTCTTACATTCTTTCATTTCCTCATCAGCAGCACTCCTGAGCCTTGGGCAGAGAGTTATAAATGTCAGATTTAGCAACAACTGTCATGTATTCTCAGGATCAAGAACAGTCAAGAATCTCTGCATTCAGAATTACACAATGCAAAGAGACCTTTCTCTGATTATGTCTGAGAATAGAATTTGTCTGTGGTGTAAACAAAATATTCAGATCGTAATATGAGGCTCTGTCAATGTAGCTACATTACAATGATCAGTTCCTTTCTGGGGATTTAGACTTACCCAACAACCTTTAAGAAAAAAAAAAACTGAGTCTACAGTACCAGGTATTCCCTCCTATGGAGCAGGCCTCAAGTCCAATCACAGACTGTTTGCTTACCCCATAACAGTTGAATCACTATTTGGAAAAGTATAAAATTTAAAACTTGGAAAATAGACCCCTTGTGTTTGAAAATTGAAAGCCCACTCCTGGTCAGGTGATCAAGTCAGACAAGTTACTGCTTCTCTTTCTTATTTAAATCTGGATAAAATGGCTCATTAAAGAGCAATGTCTGTGCTTAGTTTAATTAAAAGCAAACATAATATATGGCCCAAGAGGGGTCTTTTCCATAGCTGGAGAAAGTCCCTTCAGTTAAAGCATTCTGTTCAACAGTGAAATTGTTTGCTAGAGAAAACCATTGACAAACTTTGTGTGGTTTTTAAAATTGACTTAGAATCTATATTTTATATCATTTTTTGCATGATTGCTCTTAAATTTATGTATTTCACCATATTGTGAAAAGAATCCTAGGAAGAGAAATTATTATCATCATATTGGACAAACCTTCATTTCATATGGAGTTTTGCTGGTATAATGCAAAGGAGTTGCTTCTCTCAGGCTGAGGTGGTTCACATACTGTCAGGTGCATTTCGCAGACACTGACATATAAAATCAACAATCCAAATCTTCCAACTTTTAGTAGTATACTATCAAAGAATGTTATTCTCTGCTTTCACTGTTAGAAATCCTGTCTGTCTGCACAAACGCAAAATGAAAATTTAGCTGCACAATAAGAGCATGGTAGCTTAGCCTTAGCTTTCCAGTTAAATTTTAGCAAAATAACTTAAGAGAAAAATCTCAGTGGTCTTTATAAATTACTGTTGCATAGGCAATTAAGACTCTTTAATAGAAGAATCAAATGTAAATAGTATAATTGGCTTAAATATACAAACCACTGCAGTGATTTGGGGTAATCTATAGATTGTTTATGTGAATTCTCCTTTATTCTGAATCATGTTCATTTCCTTGGCTAATTATGTCATACATAATGCTGGTTTCATGTGTTTGTGCTGATTAACTGGAGGTATTGTTGGAGAGAATAGCACTGGGGTGTAAGTAGCATTTTCTAATTAGCTTTAATAGTAAGGAGAAGAGTTTTATTGAGTCTTGAAAAAATGAAAACACATTGTTCATTGTTGACTTACTAGGAAATCTCAGGAAAAATCCAGTCCAATCAAGCAAGCAAGCAAGCAAACAAACATGAATATAGCCTATTGGGTGAGTGGGGTCACTTGCCATGTTGGTTTACTTTATAAAATATATAGTTTGCTGTAATAGAAGGATAATATCCTTATTCAATATTGAGAATTTTGTTTCTGATCACTGATTGATTCATATTTCCACCCCTGCTCATTATTTTCAAGCTCTGGCAGTTTGTGAAGGATAAGAGTGTGCCCTCCTGGCACAGGTCCAAGTCCAGGTTTCTCTGTTTGTCATGTGACTTTGAATGACATAATTGCTTTCTCCTTCTAATACACTTAGGGGGATGATTAAAGATATTCTGTATGAAAGATTATTATAACAGTAATTAGTAAGCATTTAAGTTGCTTTCTCCCTTTAAAAGTATTTTTATGAAGTGCCAACTTTTCTTCCATTGTCCATGTCCTTTTCATACCACATATTTTGGGGTGGATATTGTATTCTAGACCAATTCCTTAGTTTGGTGGTGCAAGACATATGGGTACCCCAAAGCTGTTTCCTTTTTTGTCTTATTTTATACAGTTGAATTTAAGTTTTGTACTAAATAAAGGGTAATAGTCTCATAAGGTTTTAATGTAGCAAAAAAAACCTTCCTGTCACCCAGTAATGTGGATTTGGGAAGGCTGTAGTTTAATGGATTGATTATGCATGGGATTATTGTGATACTGGTGTAAAACAAAACAATAAAAACAAAATATCTTTGCGTTGTCCAATATAAAAATTATATAACATATATTTGCATATAATATTGTATGCAATATCAAAAAATAATGAGACATTTATTTCTTGACTTATATACTTATTATACTGCGCTTTGTGTTATTGTTTCAGAGTGTATTCCTTCTACTTACTGAATATTTACTCTTAGAGATTCTGTCATGCTAGGCTGACAACAGGCTTGCCTGTCTCATATGTGCTGTGTCTCTTGAATATGTAGAAATTTGTATTCCATGAGATACCTGCATCATCTAGGTTTGTGTACATTCTATGGTCCCCCAAACAATCAAATTACTTTACCAAGCATTTCTTGAAAGGTATTCTATGCAACACAGCTTTTACATTTAAAAAAAATCTGATTATCAATGAATGGTATGGGAATCCTTCTGTATGTGTGTTGCTTTTATTGGTTAATAAATAAAGAAAGTCTTTGGCCATGATAGAGCAGAGTAGAGCTAGGCAGAACACTAAACTGAAGGTTGAGAGAAAGAAAGCAGAGTCAGGAGATGTCATGGAGCCGCCAGAGGAGAAAGATGCGAGCCATCAGCCGGAACATTGCTGGTAGACCACAAGCCTCATGCTAAAATATAAAATAAATAGAAAGGGGTTAATTTAAGATGTAAGAGCTAGCCAATAAGAAGTTAGTAGGCCAGCAATGGTTTAATTAAAATAGTTTCTGTGTGATTATTTTGAGTCAGGGTGGTCAGGAAACGAACTAGCAGCCACCACCAACAATTGGCATGTGTAAAGAAGGTGCTTTCAGCCAATGGCTTGGCAGAGTAGAGTTAGGAGAAAAAACTGAACTGAATGCTGGGAGAATGAAGGCAGAGTCATGGGGAAGCCATCTAGCTGCCATAGGGAACAGACTCCTCCGCTAGAGTCTGCCAACTTTGCCAGGAGGCCACAACCTTGTGTTGATGCCCAGATTAATGGAGACTTGTTAGTTTAAGATAACCCAGAAATACACATAAGCTATTCACCAAATAATATGGTTTCTGTGTAATTATTTCTTGGTCTGGGCAGCCGAGAACAAACAAGCAGCCTCTTACTACAAATCTAAAAGTTAATTATTTTATATTAATAGTATCTAATCTCTCTGCGGATAATACTATTGATATACACAACACATATCTAAAGGTATTCTGTTTGCTAACTTCTTGACCCATGCAACTTTTCCACTTACTTGTTTTCCTTTTATTGGCTTCTTGTGATGTTTCTTGCTTAGTTATGTGTCTGTCTTTGAAGCTTAGATGTCTGGATGTTTGTATCCTCTTTTTACTTCTCTCTTTCTTCCTTCTCTCTCTGTCTGTCTCTGTCTCTCTGTGTCTCTTTCTTTATCTGTAACTAAAAGGTTGGTGTCCCTTACATCTCTTTTTCTAAGGAAGAATATGAGAGCTAAATGCTATCAACAATTCCAGATACACTTTGGCTTCTCTTCTAAACTCTTTCACGTACTGTTTCTCCCTGGACGTATATCTGCCACTGCATGCCTAATGTAACTACCCTAACCACCCCAGCTTACCCAATATCCATGCTTCTGCTAGAAACCCTTGCTAAATGGCTCCAGATCTTCTCTGCACTGACACTGATGCTCCTGTGCCTTCCTGGTTAAAATTCTTTTAAAGCTTTACTGATTTTCTTATTACTTTATGTTTCCCAGGAATTTTCCCTGAACTTTTCATTCATGTAAAATGATTCTTTAGAACTTTCAGTTTCCCAAATTAGTAAAATATTCAAATTATGGATTAAAAATGTCATTTGCATTTTGTTTGGATTGATATATATTAATTATTCCTATTTATGGCATGCATGCAGAATGTTGTTTTGATATGCAAACTTTGTGTAATAATTGTATTATGATATTTGACTTACTCAGCACCTCATACATACTTGGTTCACCTCTGAGAACCAAGTGCAGGGGTATAATGTACTCATATATAATATATTCAATTCTGTCATCTTGAAACGTGACCTACTAGGTTTTGTTATTTTTTTAATTGAAGTTTCAACAAAGACATGCATCCCTGCCCTAACCCTGGGACCTGTATATGTGACTTTATTGCTACAAGACTTTTGTTAATGTCATTGGGTTAAGGACCTAGGTATTGGGCAATCTGAATTGCTTGAGTGTGGTTTAATTCCATTGATAAATGTCTTTAAAAGAGACATGCAAGAAGAGAGAGAGAAATCTAGGAGAAGGAGGAGGCAGAGATGAGTTATGTGTCCAGTGAGAGCTAGGAGAGGCATAGAAAAAGAAACTTTACCTCCAAAACCTTGATTGGCAGTGCAGAACATTTTACAACTTGTTTTATGATTCCAAATTGCTTTTAAAATTTTTCGTTTATTTATTTGTTTATTATTTTAATTTCATTTTACATTCCAATGACAATTCTCTCCAACCCCTTCTCCTGAACTCCCTTGTTTATTCCCCAGTCCACTCCCCCATCTACTCTTCTCAATAGGTAAGGGCTCCCATGGGGAGTAAAAAAATCTAGCATATTAAGTTGGGTCAGGACCAAGTCCCTGCCCTGTACATTAAGACTGAACATGGCACTACACCATAGAAAATGGACTCCAACAAGCTAGCTCATTCACAAGGAATAGATCCTGGTACTACTTACAGGCACCCCTCAGATAGTCCAAGCTTCACCACTGTAAATGGAGGGTATAGTTCAATCCCTTGGAGACTCCACAACTGTCTTTCTAGAGAGTTTATGAGTTTCCACAAGCTTGGTTCAGTTGTCTCTGTAGATTTCTCCATCATGATCTTAATCTCCCTTGCTCATGTATTTCCTCCTTCTTCTCCTCAGTTGGATTCCTGGAATTCAGCCTGGTGCTTGGTTGTAGATCTCTGCAGCTGGTTCCATCTGTTACTGGATGAAGGCTCTAATGATAATAGTTGGGTATTCATCAATCTGATTATAGGAGGATGGCCAAATCAGGCATTCTCTCCACTGTTGCTAGGGCTTTTAGCTGGGGTTATCCTTGTGGATTTCTGGGAATGTCCATATAGCATCAGGTTTCTCCCTAACCCTATAGTGGCTCCCTCTATCATGATCTCTCTTTTATTATTTTCCCACTCGATTTCTCTCCCCCTTCAACCATCTGGTTTCTTCATGTTCTCACCTCCTCTTCTCTACCACCCTTTCTTGTTCCCAGTTTACACTAGAGATCTAATTCCCCTTCCAAGGGCAATCCTTGTGTTCCTCTTAGAGTCTTCCTTATTATGTAGCTTCTCCGGAGCTGTGTATTGTAGTCTGGTTATCCTTTGTTTTATGACTAATATCCATTTATGAGTGAATACATACCATGTTTGTATTTCTGAGTCTGGGTTACCTCACTCAGGATGGTATTTTTTAGTTACATCTATTTGACTGCAAATTTCAGGATGTCATTGTTCATTGTTTTTTACAGCTGAATAATACTCTATTGTGTAAATGTACCACATTTTCTTTATCTATTCCTCAGGGGTATCTAGGTTGTTTCCAGATTCAGACTATTATGAAAATGTTGCTATGAACACTTTGAGTATGTGTCTTTGTGGTATGATTGATTATCCTTTGGGTATATGCCAAAGAATGGTATTGCTGTGTCTTGAGGTAGATTGATTCTCAATTTTCTAAGAAGCTGCCATTCTGATTTCCAAAGTGACTGTACAGGTTTGCACTCCCACCAGCAGTGGAGAAGTGTTCTCCTGAATCCACATTCTCTCCAACATATTAAGCTATCCTCAGTATTTTTGACCTTAGCAGGCATAAGATAGTATCTCAGAGTCATTTTGACTTGCATTTCCCTGATGATTAATAATGTCAAGCAATTACTTAAATGTCTTTAGGCTATTTGAAATTTTTCTGCTGAGAGTTATCTATTTAGCACTGTACCCCTTGTAAATTAGATTGTTTTGTATTTTGATGTATACTTTCTTAATTCTCTGGATATTTTGGAGATTAGCCCTTTGTCAGGTGTGGGATTGATGAAGTTATTTTTCCATTCTGTAGTCTTTTTTTGTCTTATTTACCATGTCTTCTGCATTACAGAAGCTTTTTTTTAAAATTGTTTTATTGAGAAAAATAAATTTCCGCATCCTCCCAGCCTCCTACTCCTCTCCCCCTCCCCCTACTCCTCTCCCCCTCCCCCTACTCCTCTCCCCCTCCCCCCACTCTTCTCCCCCTCCCCCAACTCCTCTCCCCCTCCCTCTCAAGTCTGAAGAGCAGTCAGGGTTCCCTGCCCTGTGGAAAGTCCAAAGTCCTCCCCCCTCCGTCCTGGTCGAGGAAGGTGAACATCCAAACTGGCTAGGCTCCCACAACGCCAGAACATGGAGTAGGATCAAAACCCAGTGCCATTGTCCTTGGCTTCTCAGCAGGCCTCATTGTCCGCCCTATTCAGAGAGTCCGGTTTTATCCCCTGCTTTTTCAGTCACAGTCCAGCTGGCCTTGGTGAGCTCTCAATAGATCAGCCCCACTGTCTCCGTGGGTGGGTGCACCCCTCTTGGTCCTGACTTCCTTGCTCATGTTCTCCCTCCTACTGTTCCTCATTGGGACTTTGGGAGCTCAGTCCAGTGCTCCAGTGTGGGTCTCTGTCTCTATCTCCATCCATCGCCAGATGAAGGTTCTATGGTGATATGCAAAATATTCATCAGTATGGCTATAGGATAGGATCATTTCAGGTTCCCTCTCCTCAGCTGCCCCAGGAACTAACTGGGGACCTCGCCTTGGGCACCTGGAAGCCCCTCTAGGTCCAAGTCTATTCCCAACCCTAAGATGGCTCCCTTACTTAAGATATGTGCTTCCCTGCTCCCCTATCCAACCTTCCTTTATCCCAATCATCCCGTTGCCCCAAGTTCTCCCCATCCTACCCTTCTCACTTTTCTCTCCCCATCTCCCCTTACCCCCCTCCCACCCCACCCTTAAGATCCCGATTTTTTGCCTGGCAATCTTGTCTACTTCCCCTACCCAGGAGGATAGCTATATGCTACAGAAGCTTTTCAGTTTTGGGAGGTCCCATTTATTAATTGTTACTGTCAGTATCTGTGCTACTGATGTTATGTTTATATTTAGGATATGGCTTCCTGTATTTATGCGTTCAAGGTTACATTCTACTTTCTTTTCTGGCAGGTTCAGTGTAACTGGATTATGTTGAGGTCCTTGATCCACTGGACTTGAGTTTCGTGCATGGAAATATATGTGGATTTATTTGCAATCTTCATCATGTTGATATCCAGTTATGCCAGCACCATTTGTTGAAGATGCTATCCTGTTTCCGTTGTACTATTTTGGCTTCTTTGTAGAAAATCAGGTGTTCAGAAGTTTGTGGATTAATGTCAGGGTCTGCAATTTGATCCCAGTGGTCCATATGTCTTGTTTTATACCAATACCAACATGATTTTATTACTATAGCTCTACAATAGAGTATGAAGTCAGGGATAGTCATGCCTATGGAAGTTCCTTTATTGTTCAGGATTGTTTTAACTTTTTCCAGTTGTTTTGTCTTTCCCTATAGAGTTGAGTATTGTTCTTTCAAGGTCTATGAGGAATTGTGTTGGAATTTTGATGGGGCTTGCATTGAATCTGTATATTTCTTTTGAAAATTGCCATTTTTATTATGCTGATCCTGCCTATCTAAGAGCATGGGAAATCTTTCCATTTTCTTATATCTTCTACATTTTTTTTTCTTTAGAGACTTAAAGTTCTTGTCCTATATGTCTTTCACTCATGTAGATAGAGTTACCCCAAGATATTTTATACTTGTGGTTACTATAATGATGGTGTTTCTCTGATTTCTTTCTTGGCCCACTTATCATTTGTACATAGTAGAGTTACTGAATGTTTTTTGAGTTAATCTTTTATCTCTCCATATTATCAAAGCTGTTGTTTATCAGCTGCAGGAGCTTCTCGGTAGAGTTTTGGGGGTCACTTATGTATGGTATCTTATCATTTGCAAATAACAATAGTTTAACTTCTTTCTTTCCAATTTATATGCCCTTGATCTCCTTGTGTCATCAATAGCTAGAACTTTGAGTTCTATATTGAATAGATATAAAGAAAGAATTTGTCTTGTTCGAAATTTTATTGGAATCACTTTGAACTTATTTCCATTTAATTTGTTGTTGACTGTCGCCTTGCTGTAAATTGCTTTTATTATGTTTAGATAGGTTTCTTGTATTTCTGATCACTCCAAGAGGAGTGTACTGAGAGAAACTCAAGAATTGAATAACAATTTGTGCCAAGGGAAGTTTGTAGGATCCCATTTTTTCTTAAATTATTTAAATGGAATAAAATTTGTTCCATTTAAATTTATTTTGATAATATTACAGCATAACTTAAAAGAATAAAATGAAAATGGTAATCAATAATATTTTGCTAAGAAAATGAAAATGCTGTTGAAAAATACTGGTTATTTTAAAGATTTCCTCAGGAAATGGGTGTTTCAGGATTAATCTGTCCTCTCTCTGAGGTGTCACCCACAATTTGCTTTGTTACCTCTGGTGACTGACACCAACTTTGTAGCAGAGGAAGCCACATTCATTTTCCCTGATGTCTCATAGCCAGTTTCCACACTGTGGGCCTTTCAGGGAAAGGCCTCTGGTCACTCAAACTCACAGTAGGTGTCTAAGGTAATGAAAGGAGCACAGCTCCGTGCATTCTCTGTAGCCACAAGGACAAGTAGCTGACATACACATTCTAGTGTCTTTTTTTCTCTTCTCCATTTGTGGGAAAATTTGAGGTTTGAAAATAGATTCTTGAAGATGCCGTTAGGGATTTTAGCTGCCCCCTAGAATGAGGAGATTGCTTTTTTCTTCTGAGCAACTAGCCTATTTGTCTTTAATCAATCAACAGACTAGCTGGCCTAATATTGCTGCCTATCACCGGATCTCAAATTGTCAGTCTACCAGCAAGGTGAACTGACTTTACTCAGTTTTAGACAGCTTCATTTAAAAAATCTTGATCAACATCTTAACTACATTTCAAAACTTTAACATTTCTCTAAAACTGGATATTAAGAACTCCCAAATAATGAGGAAGTAATTCTTTGTGAAAATACATATGTATAAGAAGAATTTTAGGAGCACTATACATCCTAACTCTTTAGTTCCAAAGGTACTGATTTATTAAATACTAACAATTTTCAACTAAAATATAGTTCCACATGTAAATTCAGTACTCTCTCTGTGTGTCTGTCTCTGTCTCTCTTTCTCTCCCTCCCTCATTCCCTCTCTCTCTTCTACCTGGAGTTGAATCTAAGATATCTCAGATGTACACATGTTAAATATGATGTATCACAGAGCTACATATAGTCCCCAGTTCTTCACAAAAAGCTAACATTAAGGAAATGCACACTTCCTCTGCTGTTCACATGTCTTACACTGATCTTTCATTTAATTTCAACATGAACTCTACTTCACTTTATGGATTCAGATATCAGACTCAGACTAGTGCCTGATCTGCATTTCCTTACCATTATCTGTATTTGGGTTCAATAATTTTTTGTTCTAAAAGTAGAGTTACCATCAGGAGTGTTATTTTTAAAATGTTAATTTATCAATTTATTAAATCAATGACAGAAAATAGATCCAGATTCCCAGTTCTCTCTCTCTCTCTCTCTCTCTCTCTCTCTCTCTCTGCATGTGGTGTGTGTGAGAGAGAGTATGTGTGTGTGTGTGTGAGAGAGAGAGAGAGACAGAGACAGAGACAGAGAGAGAGACAGAGAGAGAGAGAGAGAGAGAGTGTTATGGAGATGTATACAGTACAAAGGATTTGATCAAAGTTACCTGGATTTATTTAACTTGAACTTGACTGTAAATATATACTGAGATTCAAAATAGATTTATGCTATAAAATTAGGCAAATTACTTCAAAGTGACACTTTTTCTGGAACTAAGGAGATGGCTACCCAGAGGAAGTGACTTGGGCTACACCCTCTTTTTCATCATAATTTCCATTCTTTTCAGCTGATGGGCAATGATAAACCATTTCACCCTTTGAATCCTCTCTGGCTAGGAAGTACCCCTACCTCTTCTCCAGGCTTCACACCACACGGTGATAACTAGAATCTGTCTTCCATTTCCATAAAATTGCCCTACCCACTGAAACTTCCCTTTATTTTGTATTCTTTTTTTCCAATTTTGTTTTATCTAGGCGTTCAGCTTCCTAGAGTTAGTCAGTGAGTGCTGAGTCAGAACAATTATTAGAATCACATAGAACAAATTGCAGGAAAGAATTTGTTTTCCAATATAAGAAGGATTTATTCATTAGAAAAATATGAATGTTGAATATATTTCGTCCTTAATTTTCTGATATATCTCTATGTAATTATGCTTTGTTTTGCAAATGACTAACTTGTCTTTGGGTGACTACCCTCATTTCACCCTATATTTCCAATATACATTATAATGACTGTTTGATCCAAGTCAAGGAAACTTTATGCTTTACGTACTAAGGACATTATCTATCTAAGATTTATGGCTAGTTTTCCCTCTTCATTGTATTTAATTTTATGTCTTTTGCTCCACAGAACACTGCTTATCAAAAGCTATCACCTTCCTTACATTATCTACTACATGTCTGCCCACACTCCTTGCTAACTTGTATCTTTCAAGTTCCTCTATGGCTCTTCTTCTGCCTACCCATTAAATAAATGATTCTCAGAACGTTTTTAATTAATGTACACAGTCTCTACAAATATATGATTTCCCTTGTTGGCTCTGATCTTATGTGCTTTTTTTTTCCTTCCCAGGGATTTATCCTGACTGACAACATCTATTTCTACTTACCTGTCATCAGATACTCACAAAACCACAAAAACACTACATTGGCTTCTTAAAAACTGTTTCAAACTCAGTGTAGTGTCAATAATGTGATCCCAGCAGTCTAAAGCTGAAGAATCATAATTTCCATGGGAAACTGTTCATATGGGTTACATAGTGAGTCTCTGTGAAAGACGGAAAAAGAGACGGGCAGGGAGAAGAATGAAGAGGAGAAGGGTTAAGGGGCATATCATGGAAGGAAGGAGAAAAGAGGGAAATGAAAGAGAAAGCACTCTGATTTAAGTCTCCTTTGTTTTCCCCTGCCCAGTTGCTTTGCCATATTCTTCACTAATTCACGTTGGGAGGTCAGAGCTGATGTGGGCGTGGCTCTTCTCCACCTGCACCTGTCAGCACAACACAATTCTGTTACACTTCTCTGCTTTATCACTGCTCTCCACCAACTTTGCAAATTTTTTTACTGTATGACCTTAAAAATATATCTAGCTTTCTGTGCCTATGGCTTCCAGTATCACCTCTTCCAGGTAAAGTACAATGTTAGCTGCCTTATTTTTCTACCAGACAATTTATTTTTTTCTTTTAGGGAACAAGATCTTTAGAGATGTTACTTTGTCCTTTTTGGTTCATAAGATTTAAATGTCTTAGCACTGAATGTTTCAACTAGTAGAGTTTTCATAACCCAAAGTTCCATGTTTCAGGTACCTTGGGGTATTTGTGACTAGTCTCACAGGCCAGTCATCTTGATGTTTTTGTACCATGTCTCACACTGCTCTTCCCAGTGGGGACACCATTCCCTGCTCAGCTCACAGCCAGCTTTGTAAGTCATGGGAACTAGAAAACACCTGACATGTAGAGGTGTTCACAAAAGGCGTATAAGAATATAAATTTCTTTATCCTCAGCTTCATATTTTGTAAAATTGACAAAGCTTTTGCTTTGTAAATTTCATGAGTAAAATGGAGGTTTCATAAAACTAACTAGTTTAAATTAAACTAAAATCAACTAGTTATAACTTACATCTTCCTTAAACCAAAATGAACTTATCCCACAAACACAAGGTGAAGAATATCTAAGGCATTCTATGATGTTTAATAATTACAAAGGTCATCAAGACTGAAGGTCTGTGCAAAATACCAGATGACAGCTCAGAAAAATCGATACCTTCAATGAATTCCTCAAAGTAATTTCTGAGTTTGTAACTATCTCTTTATGTGCCTGTCACGTCTCTTAAATGATTGGAGTATTGTTTGTAGCACAGCAGCTCTCTGAGAACTGGAAAAGATTTAAAATGCTATCTTTTCTCTCCAGTAGTTTTTAGACAATACACAACACAACACACACACACACACACACACACACATATGTACATAATATGACATAGTACATGCCCACCTCTCATCAAGAAAATAAAACAAGCGTTTAGAATGCTGGAAAGGCCAACTTCAGTTCTGTTTCTGTGCTCCAGGCTTAGGTATAAATGCGTTCATTCTGCTTGGTGCTGTCTGACACTCTTATAAGTCACACATGATTGGGTAGCTGGCTGCCTGCTTTAAAAAAGTTAATTCACATGATTCTAAAAGTGTTTTACTGTTAAAAATTACTCTTCTCATGCAATTGTAAAAGAGATATTTATACTAATATATTATTATATATTATATTTATACTAACCGAAGTATCACCATAAAAGCTGAACAAACTGAGAAGTACTTCTTTTTTTTGAGAACAGAGGCTTAAGGAAAAGTTCAACTTCAAAAGACAGACAAAAGCAGTGATCTCATGCCACTCACTCTAAAGAGGGGACATAGACAGCATGCTCATCCAAACTGATGTCATGTGAAGATGAATGACAGGAGCTGGGTTGTGTTCTTCTGGTCACGGGACGCTTGGCCATGATTCCTGTGGAGATAGACAGGCTTAAAGATGAAAGACAAAAGCAAATGGTGGCATCAAGTTGTTTATTCAATGTTTCTTCTCAAAAATAATTTTTAACAAAAATGTAAGGTGCACAAATTCAAATTATTTGAATTTTATTCACTTTTGAGCTCATAAATATTTACTGCCAGACACTATTGAACAATATGTTAATTGGTATTTTTCCATTGCAAAATATAAGATGATTAGAAATCTAAAAGTTAAGAAAAAAGAGACTTTATTATTTTTGTAATACTTTTTCATATTCATGAGTTTTTCTTTGTTAATATTGTCTTTCCATCTAGCATATATTAGGGGCTCAATACTTAATGTTTTATTAATTTGTAGCTGTATTGTTAGTCTTTAGGGTAGTAGATTTAAATTTTCCCCTAAAATTCAATTTAGTTCTTATTTCTTAACTCATCACTATTCCAATACATAAAACTTTAAAAAAAAATAACACAAATGAAATTTTGACATTTCACTAAATAATAATAAAAATCACTTTGCACAGTGGGAGCAGCTATTTTCTGCATCAATAAAATTACATGATTTCAATAAAATATTTCTCATTATCTCAGGCAAAGAACATTTCTGTAGACTGTATTCCAAACTAGGTCATTAATATGGTCGTGATATAAGGCCACGTTTCCCATTCTTCCACTGTAAGAGGTAACAGTCTTGCATGCACTTCTCTCTGATAAAATCTCAATACTTCACTTTTTTCTCTGACCTGATGACTCTTTTTCTACTTTGTGAGACAATAAACATGCTTAGAATTTCCATAAACTCAAGACACCATATAACAGAACTGCTTGCCTTTCACCTCTTTTGCCTTTCCCCCAGTAATCACGAAATCCTGGGGAGCTAGTCAGACTTTTATAGGACTCCGCACTTGCAGGTCTTCCCTTCACACCCACTCACCTGCTCCAGACCCCCTTCCACAACTCTTGAGTGCTCAGTTTCTTTCTGTCTGTTTAGGATTTCTCCTCCCATCCTGACAATGGGAATTAATAGATAGGCAACTGGATATGATGTCTAATAGGCATCTGAAATTATAACATACAACCCTGCTTCCTGATCTGACTCATAAGCTAGCCTTTGATCTAGTTTTCCTATCTCCATTAAATATCAAGTTGAAATTTTTAGTTCATAAACTTTATACTTTACTTTCTTTTTCAATACATATCCAATAAAAATCCATGTTGTCATACTTAAAAGAAATAGGAATTGGAGGGAGGGCTCAGCCACTGAAATGCTAGAGCATGGAAACACAGGAGCCAGATTGAAGCTTGGCTCCCAATTAAAGCCAAGTGCATAGGTGCGTATCTGAAACCTAGTTGTTGTGGTGTTGAATGCAGGCAAATCCCTGTAGCTTGCTGGCCGGCCGACTGAGCTGACTCCAGAAACATCATGCTTAGTAGGAGATCCTGCCTCAAAAAATAAGGTTCAGAACAACTAAGGACAACACCTAATTCTTCCTTTGGCCCTACTCTTCTGCATGTGTGCATGTGCGCGCGCACACATACACACACACACACACACACACACACACACACTCTTTCTATTCAATCTATTCTCAGAACAGTAGCAAATGACCCTCCAGCTCTTCTGTACCATATTAAAGCAGACACCAATGCATACTATGAGCTACCCCTCCCAATTTTTCAAATTATTTCTTTTTTAAGATTATTGTATAAAATTACATCATTCTTTCCTTCGTTTTGCTCTTCCAACCACTCCCATATGCCTGCTTCTTGCTACCATTCAAATTTCATAGTTTCTCTTTTTCATTAATTGTTGTTGCAAGAACATACTTATACTTTTTTGAAACAGTCTCTCTCTACAGAGGCCTGGCTATCCTTGAACTCACTACATGGACCAGGCTGACCTTGAACTCACAGAACTCTGCCACCTCTGCTTCCCAAGTGCTGAGATTAAAGAGGTACATCACCATACCTGGTGTATGTAAACTTACATAGTAAATATTACCTGTTCAGTCTGTATAATGCTTCAGTCACAGACTATATATTCCCCTCCGCAGCATTCTTAGTTTGCCTATAGTTCTTCATGTAGGGTTGAGGTCTTATGCCTCACTCAGCTCTATAGTTACATAAATCATCCAAATACTCTGGAATTAAGATTTCTAAAATGTTCTTGCTATATACGTTTATTGACATTATTGCTGTTCATTTCCAGTTTCTGATCCAGTTTCATTTTCTGCATGAGACCTTTCCTGGTTTTTCTATTAAATTTTCTACCAAAACCATTAATACTTCACATCTCTAATTTCTTTTTTTATTTTTTAAAAATACAATTTAATTAAACTATTAAATCCAACATTTTGGCAAAGTCTTAGTACTGAACCAAAACCAAAACAAAATCCTATTTTTAACAATCAGAAATGTTATAAAGTAACATTTTCATCAGGACAAAGGCTATCTAACAATTATTTACTGAAAAGCTAATATTCTATTATAAAATGTAAGTAATTGCATTCTATATGATAGGAATGTACCTAACAAATACACTTCAAGTGAACTTAAATATCACAAAGAAAATCTAAAGGAAAAATAAGATGTATTAGATATGTCAAAGGCCTCCATTTTCTCAGTAGAGATATTGCTTTTATCAAACAATCAAAAGAAGGTACACAAAATTACTAAATAAATTAATAAATTTGTTCGATATCAAATCAACAAAAGACATATCTACATACTGATAGCAATGAACAACATAAATTTGGGATCTTCTAATTATTCTAACAATATAGTCTTATAATTAATTTTTGTAACATTAGAATTATGACCTCCAGAACAGGAGAACTATATTTAAAATATGCAAAATGATATCAAAAGACTTATTTCTTGTTGAAAGAAAAAGTAAAGCCAAATAAAAAATCCAAAATAAACCCACAAAACAAGCAATAGACACAACAACATTAACTACTTATTAAAAAATAATAATAACATGAGCTGCGTGGTGGTGGCACCCACCTTTAATCCCAGTACTCAGAGACAGGCAGATCAAAACAACAACAACAAAAACAAAAAAGAACATGATCATTACTTCCTTTGCTAAGTTTGTTTCATAAAGAACAGCATATGAGGCACAACCATTTGCTAGATTCTCCCAAATGAGGAAGGAGCTCGGTAAGGAAAGGGCCCATGGCAAAAAAGCTGGCAGAGTAGGAGGAGCAGTGCTAAAGTCAAACAATTTTCACTACTAATGACTAACTAACTCAAAAAGTTAAGTTGGCGAAAGGTGAATGATAGGGTGAAGTTTTGAGGGCACGTGGGCAAGTTGAGGGCAAAAACCAAGATTGCAATGACGAGACTTCCCGAGAGCGACTTCTGTAAAGAAAACAGTCAACTCAAAGAGCAAATGCAGGTGAGATTCAACCAGCGATGATCTTTCTTCCAGATTTTCTAGCCAACCGACAATCCCGTATTCTGCATTCTGCCCAATTCAAGCACAAGAGTGCCCTTCTAACCTTGTACACTGTGCAAAGGCACACATGATGGCGTGGGGAAGTCAATCTCTCACTTGAGAGGCATTAGGATTTGTGCAGGGCAGTTCATTGACAGAAGAGTAGCCTCCTGGCCTTGCATGGGGCCAGCGGAGAGGATGGAGGGCGCTGCTCTTGGAGACTTGGAGGAGAAGATGAAGGCAGAGGCTGCGGGAGTGAACTGGGGAAAGGTCCCAGCAGGTAGCTGTCCACGTCCCAGATAGACCTTGGCGAATATGGCTCTGTATTAGGAGAAGGCACTGAAGGATATGGTTCTGCTATGTGGCCCTGAGGCCAAGGACTGGGCATCCTGACAATGGAGGAAAAGGGCTCACTTGCCTGACCAGCTGGAGGATTCATCTAGAGTGACAGGAAACCAGAGTCCACATCCTCATCACAGGCATCCTCTTATTAGGAACTTTCTACAATGTACTCACAGAAGGATCCCTGCTGGAGGACTAGGAGGTGGTCCTCTGACATTTCCAGGACAGCGGCCCCTTGCCGGCTGGCAGAAAAGAACCCAGGCTGTCCAAGATGGTAGGAAGCCTGGAGGCTCTCGGGGACCAGGATGATGGAGTGTTTAGTGAACCACACTTCCAGAACCGAGGTGGGATCTGGCTCCAGCAGCAGATCCACGCCATCCAGTTGCAGTTTCATGGCGCAGCCTGCAGTCAGAAACACCATGGAGGTGGGTGCATTGCTGGCAGACTCAGCGGGCTCTTCCAGTTCGGGTGGCGTCTGGGGCTCCTTGGAGACAGCATCGCTTGGCAGGGTTGGGTCCTTGTGCCTGCAGTGCCCAGCAGGGTTCAGGGTCTGCGCCTGGCTGCAGGGTCGTACTCCCAGCATGTTGGTGATGATGTCTGGCTTACAGAGGCATGGATTGCCACACAAACAGGTACAACTGGGCGGCTGCTCTTCTGTCTGTGGAGCCTTGTGCTTTCCTCACACCTGGCCCGATATACCCTGAGCATCAATTCTATTTCAAGAGAGGCACAGGAAAACAGGTCCAATAGGGAAATGTTATGATAGGCTCCGCCCCTTCCTAGCTCCGCCCAGCAGTGACGATCTGACCAATGACAATGGCCGTAGTTTGTAGGTCAGTGTGTGGTATTCCATTCTTAGCATTCCAAAAGCAGCCATTTGGTTTGTAGGCCTTGGCCCCTGCTTTGGATTGTGTGCCTTGTATACTATAGTCAGATTACAGCAGTAAGCTATCACTGCTCAAGTCTCGCGACTAGAATCTTATGTAAGGACTCTTTGGGATGAAGCCTACTTGATCGTAATGAATGATTTTTTTTGATGTGTTCTTGGATTAGGTTTGACAGTATTTTAATGAGAATTTTTGCATTGATTTTCATGAGTGAGATTGGTCTGTAATTCTCTTTCTTGGTTGAGTCTTTGTGTGGTTTTGGTATCAGGGTAACTGTAGCTTCATAAAAAGAGTTTGGCAGTGAGCCTTCTGTTTCTATTATGTGGAACACATTAAAGAGTGTAGGTATTAGCTTTTCTTGGAAGTTCTGGTAGAATTCTGCACTAAAACCATCTGGCCTTGGGCTTTTTATGGTTGGGAGGTTTTTGATGACAGCTTCTATTTCCTCATGACTTAAATTGTTCACCTGGTCTTGATTTAATTTTGGTATATGGTATTTATCTAAAAAAATGTTCATTCTTTTACATTTTCCAATTTTGTGGCATCCAGGCTTTTGTAGTAAGACTTAATTATTCTCTGAATTTCCTAACTATCTGTTGTTATGTCCTCCTTTTCATTTCTGATCTTGTTTATATGAGTGTTCTCTCTCTGCCTTTTGATTAGTTTGGATAGGGGTTTGTCAATCTTGTTGATTTTCTCAAAGAACCACTCTTTGTTTCATTGATTCTTTGGATTGTTTTCTGTGTTTCTATTTTGTTGATTTTAGCCCTCAGTTTGGTTATTTCCAGTCTTCTACTCCTCCTGGGTGAGTCTGCTTTTTTATTTCTAGAGCATTCAGGTGTGCTGTCAAGTCTCCAATGTGAGCTTTCTCCGTTTTCTTTATGTGAACACTTAGTGCTATGAACTTTCCTCTTAGCACTGCTTTCATAGTATCCCATCGGTTTGGGTATGTTGTGTCCTCATTTTTGTTGAATTCAAGGAAGATTTTTTTGTTGTTTTTTTGAGACTAGGTTTCTCTGTTGCTTTGGAGCCTGTCCTGGAAATAGCTCTTGTAACCCAGGCTGGCCTCAAACTCACAGAGATCCACCTGCTTCTACCTCCTGACTGCTGGGATTAAAGGTGTGTGCTACCACTGCCGGACTCAAGGAAGACTTTAATTTCTTTCTTTCTCTCTTTCTTTCTTTCTTTCTTTCTTTATTTCTTTCTTTCTTTCTTCCTTGACACAGAGGTGGTTCAGTAGTTGACTATTCAGTTTCCGTTAGTTTGTAGGCTTTCTGGGGGTGGAATTGTTATTAAATTCTAACTTTACTCCATGATGATCCTATAAGACACAGGGGGTTACTCCAATTTTTTTTTGTATCTGTAAAGGTTTGCTTTGTTGCTGAGTATGCTATCAATTTTTGAGAAGGTTCCATGAGATGCTGAGAAGAAGGTATATTCTTTCCTGCTTGGGCAGAATGTTCTATAGATTTCTGTTTAGTCCATTTGATTAATTACATCTGCTACTTCTCTTATTTCTCTGTAAAGTTTCTGTCTGGTTGACCTGTCCATTGGTGAGAGATGAGTGTTGAAATATCCTGCTATTAGTGTGTGGAGTTTGATGTGTTTCCCTTCTTTGAGTTGTGTTGGTGGAGGATTGTCATATGTCTGTGCTATTGTGGGTGTTGTTGGCTTCCTTGGGTTGCAGTTTTCCTTCTAGTACTTTCTGTAAGGGTAGGTTTGTGGATATGTATTGTTTAAATCTGTTTTTGTCATGGAATATCTTGTTTTCTCCATTGATGGTGAAAGAAACCTTTGGTGGGTATAGTAGTCTGGGCTTGCATCCATGGTCTCTTAGTGTCTGCAGCACATCTATCCAAGACCTTCTGGCTTTCATGGTTTCCATTGAGAAGTCAGGTGTAATACTGATAGGTTTCTCTTTATATGTTACTTGATATTTTGACCTTTTTCCTTTGTAGCTCTTAATATTCTTTCTTTATTCTGTATGTTTTGTGTTTTGATTATTATATGGCGAGGGGATTTTTTTTTTGATCAAGTTTATTTGGTGTTCTGTAAGCTCCTTGTACCTTCATAGGAATATCCTTCTTTAGGTTGGGAAAGTTTTCTTAAATAATTTTGTTGAATATATTTTCTGGACCTTTGAGTTGGAATTCTTCTCTTTTTTCTACCCCTATTATTCTTAGGTTTGGTTTTTCCATGGTGTCTCAGATTTTCTGTATGTTTTGTGTTAAGAATTTGTTGGATTTGCTGTTTTCTTTGATCAATGGGTCTATGTCCCCTATAATATGTTCAGCACCTAAGGTTCTTTCTTATATCTCTTGTATTCTGTTGGTTATACTTGTCTCTGTAGTTCCTGTTCGTTTACCCAGATTTTCCATATCCAGCCATCCCTCAGTCTGTGTTTTCTTTATTACAATCTTTTTTATTTCAGTCTTCAAGTCTTGAACTGTTTCCTTTACCTGTTTGATTGCTTTTTCTTGGTTTTCTTGGGTATCTTTCAGGGATTCGGGGATTTATTAATTTCTTCTTCTTCTTCCTTTTCTTTTCTCTTCTCTTTTCTCTTCTTCTTCTTCTTCTTCTTCTTCTTCTTCTTCTTCTTCTTCTTTTTGGTTTTTCAAAACAGGGTTTCTCTGTAGCTTTGGTGCCTGTCCCGGAACTAGCTCTTGTAGACCAGGCTGGCCTCGAACTCCCAGAGATCTGCCTGCCTCTGCCTTCCTAGTGCTGGGATTAAAGGCATGCGCCACCACAGCCTGGCTCTTTTAACTTTTTGTTTGTCTTCTCTTCCATTTCTTTAAGGGAGTTTTTCACTTCCTGTTTCAGGCTCTCCATCATTTTCATAAGGTTACGTTTAAAGTCAATTTCTTCTACTTCTTCTGAGTTAGGATGTTCAAGTCTTCCTGTTGCTTGTTCACTGAATTCTGGTGTTACCATGTTGCTTTTTAGGATGTTGGAGGAATTCTTGCATTGGTGTCTGCCCATCTCTTCCCTCAAATGAGGCCAGCAGAGTCTTGGAGTCTTGGCCCAATCTTTGCTGTGGCTTACTGTGTACTTTGGAGTTTTTCTTGGCCTGCCCTATATTAGGTGCCCTCAGCACTGGAGCAGGCTCTCAGATCCCCTCTACCCCAAAGTTGGCAGTGTTGAGGGATCCAAGTACCTTGGAGATGAAAAGGCGGGCTTGGGGGACTGGGTGGAATGGAGTAAAGAAAGCCAGCAGCAGAGAACTCACACGGCTGGATGGCCAGAAAAGCTTGGGGAATTGGAGGGGGCCTGGATACAGTACCCCCTGGACTGTCCAGCCTTGTGGCCACTTACTCATCTTTCCGGATCCCTAAGCATGGGAGCAGGGTTTCTTACTGAGTTCTAAGAACCTCACAGACAAGAAGGCAAGCTCGCGGGACAGGGTAGGATGGCACAAAGAAATCACAGAGGCAGGAACACTCCCTGCTGGTTTTCATGACCCCTCAGCTCTGAAGCAGGCTGTGTTGGTCTAATTTCTTTTTTTATTTTATAGTTAATCGTTTGTTATATAATAGATTTTTTTCTTATTATATATACTGTTGCTTTACTTCTTTTTGTAAGAAAGTAACTAACCTGAAGATAGCAATTAAAACGTGTAAAAAATTTAAAAAACCCAGCAACCAGAAAATTTGCCATATATTTTATAGAGTCCTTTTTTATTGGTAAGCACTACTTAATACTGTTATCTGAACAACATTTTAACCTAACACATGCTTTAAAGCTATACACATATAATAATTGTTGGTTGAGTGTTGTATTAATCTAGAATGCAAGTTATCCAAAGATATATGGTGTTTTCTAGAAAGATTTAGTGAAAATAAATGCAAATTCTATTTTCAACCTTTAAAACAAAAATTTAGATCTTGGGAAAGTCAAAATTCAGAGTTTAAAAATAGTGAATAATTTAGGAGCATTTAAAATTAATTAAGTATGCTTAAGAAGATCAAAACAAAGTTATAAATACTTAATTCAATAATTATAATTGAGTTCAAATTTCTTTCAGGGAAGTTTTGATAATGATTATAGAATCTCTTTAACTAGATTTTCACCATTATAGCATATTAGAAAATGCATAATTTTTAAACTTTAGCTTGCATTTGTATTCAATGTGACCTTAAGCATTACAAACCATGAGCCTTTAGCACTTCAATCCGTTGATCAATTTTAATAGCATATTCTAAATTAATAAAGTATTTCTCTTCTTGAGATGTTTTAGTGTAAGGTTTATATCTTTTGGATTATATGTGAAAATGCTAAATTTGTTTGGATAGGCCCTCAGAAATATAGAAACAAATTGTTTTAAACATTTATCACTATCAAATTTAATTTACATTTTACTTTAATGCTGTGTATCTGAATATGAACTGACAAGAAGACATTCCCAAAGGTACAACTAATGTACTAACAAAGAATTCCAGTGTGTGAGAGTGTTAGCTTGACCTGAAGTGAAGACCCACCACTAAGACAAGCAACACTATTTACAGGCTATTCTGATAATAAGCTATCAACAATGAAGTAGATAATCAACAATTTTCTCCCCTTAATCTCTCCTACATTTATATAACAGTTTTAATAGAAAGTGAACATTTTGGGTAGAATGGAAATTATCAATTACATGAAAATTATGTTCCTCATACAAGTAATGATAAGACTCCTGAGTGTCTCATTTGTCAAGAGCAGAGAGAGACAAGGAGCCTTACTACGGGATATCTATTGGAGAATGAGTTACTACTTATAGAACAAGGATTGCAAATGATTTTATCTACCTTGGAGGAAGTCATTACTTACACCATCTCCTCAGACACATGTGTTGGAAGTTCTATCCTCTGCTAGTAATCCTATTTGGGAAAAAGTAGGAAATTTAAGAAAAGAGAGAGCTAATTTTCCTTAATGGCATGACCTCTGGAGGCTAAAGAAGCTCTATTAGATTGCCCCATACTTTAAGTACAGCAGAAATTGAAGTTGGTATTTATTTTTTGAAAAAAAAGGATATAAAGTTTGAAAGAGTTAGAAGAAACATGGAAAGTGAAGAGATGCTCACCATTGCATGGAATTCTCCAAGAGTTAATGGAGTACTATATTAAAAATAAGCCAAGCATTTTATACCGATGTAGTAAGACAGCTGTTTTAAGAGCATCTGAAGAATACCAAGAACTTACCTCAAACATGGAAAGGTCTAACTTATTTTTAAAACAACTGATTTGAGAAGAGAACTTGAGTACCTGATAACTTATTGTCACTAGTGGCTGTTTTCCCCTAGATTCAGTCACTTACATTCTCAGAGACCACCATAGCCATGGTTTGAGCATGTCCAGTTACCTCTCAAACTATGGTGACCTTGTGATCATCCACATGCACTTGGTTACCAATATGAGACATAGCACTGCAGCATCGTGAAAACCTCTATGCAGATTTCAAAGGAAGGTTGGGAATCCAGACAATTTGTGTCAGTCAGAGTTCCTACATGCAGCCAGTGGAAATCAAGAAGGAAATCTGTGAGAGTGAAATCTAAGCTGCAGTGAAGACTCAAGGAAGTTATAGATCTAAACAGTGGAAAACACTGACCCAGAGAAGCCATAAGAAAGGGGTAAACTGATGAGAGGAGCTATAGAGGCTGAAGCTAGAAAGGCTACAGGGATTAGATTGTTAATCTTTGGGAGTACATGTATGCCATTGCATGCCTCAGGTGCTATATATAGTGAGAAAGATATTCAAAATATGTTTCCTGTTGCATTTTATTCTTTCTTTTGTATGATCTGTCCTTAACATACAAAAGCTAGGCGTCTCATCAGCCCTCATTGTTCGCCATGTTCAGAGAGTCCGGTTTTATCCCATGCTTTTTCGGTCACAGTCCAGCTGGCCTTGGTGAGCTCCCAGTAGATCAGCTCCACTGTCTCAGTGGGTGGGTGCACGCCTCGTGGTCCCGACTTCTTTGCTCATGTTCTCCCTCCTTCTGCTCCTCATTGGGACCTTGGGAGTTCAGTCCAGTGCTCATGTGTGGGTCTCTGTCTCTATCTCTATCCATCACCAGATGAAGGTTCTATGATGATATGCAAGATATTCGTCAGTATTGCTCTAGGATAGGGTCATTTCAGGTTCCCAATCCTCAGCTGCCCAAGGAACTAACTGGGAACCTCATCTTGGGCACTTGGGAGCCCCTCTAGGGTCAAATCTCTTGCTCACCCTAAAGTGGTTCCCTTAACTAAGAATTGTGGTTCCGTGCTCCCCTATCGACCTTTCCTTTATCCCAATTCTCCTGATTCCCCAAGTCCCCCCTCCTTCCCTTCTACCTTTTCTCTCCCCATCTCCCCTTACCCCCATCCCACCCCACCCCCAAGATCCTAATTTACTCCCCGGCAATTTGGTCTACTTCCTTTAGCCAAGAGAATAACTATATGTTTTTCCTTGGGTTCACCTTCTTACTTAGCTTCTTTAGGTTCACCTATTTTAGACTCTGTGGCCCTTATTTATGGCTAGAAACCAATAAGAGAGAATGTATTTTTTGTTCTCTATTGATCTTAGAATGCATATGTGTTTGTATATGAGAGATACCAAATCAAGAATAAAATTCACATACATGCATATGATATACATATACATACATACACACACATGCATGCATACATACATACATTTTTGAGACAAAGACTGCCTACATAGATCAGACTATCCTGAAATTCATTGAGTACACCAGGCTAACCTACAATTCATAGAGAACCACCTACATCTGTCTCCTTAGTGCCAGAATAATAGTTGTGTGCCATCACGCCCAACTTCTCCTTGTTATATTTTTTTCACAATCGTCAGGAATGGAAATATTTAGTCTCTGCATTTGACATTGCAAGTGTGCAAATGCATATTTAATTTTAAAGGAACTTTTGTTAAGAGTTTGGCTAATGCATAAGAGGAAATCTGCATTTGAATATTTGAACAATATTAAAAATATTTAGACTCCAAAGACACTAGATAGACTAAATTCCCCTTCTATAATGAGTGGACAATGAGTCTTTGAGGTCCAGAGGTAAATACTATGTTTCTAATTTGGAAAATATCTATTGACTTGTGTATTGGAAGGTTTTATTCCATTTTGACACCGTTAGTCAGGATGTTGGAAATGTAAGAAGCCATCTTAAGTAGAAGAACTACATCTGCAGACCTGTGCAACCTTCCTGTCAGGAGTTGAGCCATTTTTCCATCACCATGCTCATAGCCATGATGCTCTGTCTCAGCATGCCCAGGACCACTCATCAGTCAAATATCTATGAAACCAAATCCCAAATCAGCCAAGCTATAAAACAATTAGCTAGCATCAATATCATGTAAATTTCCCCCTCTTTCTCCTTGATAGTTGAAGGCCTACATCCTCAAGCTCAGTGATTTAAATTAAAATAATATGAATTTCTTTGTGTACTATTGAATTATTAAGTCTTCGTTAGCAACTCAGTCAAGTCAAATATGACTATATCTTTGATTGTTCTATATTAAGGAGCAAGTATGCACAAAGGCTCAGGCTATGAAGCAAGCAATATAATTTTAAGATAGTTCTTTACTTGTTAATATTTTCATGAAATTTTAATTGTATAATGCTATCTTAATTAGTATATGCATGTGTTCTACCTACCAGGTCATATTATCAAATAGAATATGTTACAGGTATGTTTTTCTTTTCCTCTCTAACTCATTTATAATGGTCTTCTACCAAGTTCATTTAATCAGACACCTGCTGTCCTGGAGCAGAAACTAGGAAATGCATATCTTTTTCATGTTAATAAAATAATTTTCTCTTTAGGCACTGAAAGTTATTACCAGAGGCAAGTATTCCTGTTGTTTTAACATATGAGAATTGCTTATAATCAGTTTTGCCCAGTGAAATTTTTAGACAGCAATTATATTATCGTAATTCCAAGATTTAAATTTCAGATATTATAATAGCATTTCCTTCTATACCCTGTTCTTGGGATTTAGAATCCAAAACAAAATCATGTGTCATGTGCATGTCCATATCTTCTGATCTAAAATGTTGCTATCCAATGTTTCACTTGTTGATAGGTTTTCTTGTTAGGTAAAGTTAGCATGAACTATAATATTAGCAAATTGGCCGATAAATGTCTGTCTTTGACATCACTCTCAAGGAACCAGCTATCTCACTCCACATGACATGTGGAACACTATGGTGTGTACTATTTTGTGATTTTTTTTCCTTTTACTTACTATAAATTTTTGATGTACCCAAGGTTTTGTATGTATCAGTGTCCATAATTGATCATTTCTATATAGCAAAATGCATACATTTATCCTTCCATTGTAGCTGCTTAAGTTATATGTCAAAGTTGTTTTGACATGTGTTATGTTTTATAACGTTTTGCATAAGTATTTTTATAGCCTTTAAATTTTAATGCTTTTCCCTTCCACCAACTCCTCCCAGATTCCTCACCTCTTTAACCTCCCAGCACTACACACTCTCTCCTTTTCCCCTCCTTCTTATTAAAGAACAAGTAACCACTCCCCACACACAAATACACACACATACAGACACACGCACACACACACACACACACACACAATGAGAATGTGATTTAACTCTTTCATACATTAAATATGCAGAAATTTTTCAGAAAATTGGCAAATGGTTTCCAAAGTAATTGATCTCTGTGCCCTTTTCTTCAGTCTTGTGTTAGAATTGTCATGTCTAGAACAAGAAAATTGAATAGGTTTGGAAATATTACTTGTGAATGGTGAAGATGTCAAGACTACTATTACTTAAGGAAATATGGATGTCACTTACATACTTTTTGAATGCTATTTTCACAGATAAAAATTCCTTCTCTTAAGAATTCTAATTGGACTCATCAAATACCAAATAAATACCAGGCCATCTTCTTCCCATTCCGCTGTGGAAGCAGACAGTCTACCATAGTTTGTTACATAGTTTATTAGAATTTAAAAATAACTCCAAGATTTTAGTAGTAACATTTTTTAATTATAGTTTTTAATCATAGGCTCATCCAAATGAATATTCAGAGAAAAGGCATGATTTGACCAACAAATTCTATTGTCTTCTATTTCCAGGTGTGACAGTCCAAAACCAATTATCTAGAACATGTTGTTTTGGCAAAATACATGATCATTTAGTGAGGTCACAATTTAAAAATAAATCTTCATTTTTATAAAACATTTACTTGGTTTTCTCTTGAAATTAGTATTCCTATGGTGGAAAAAACTCTCATTATTCTAAGAATCTTATTTCTTAATTTTATTTAAGTTGTATTTGTGTTGCCAACTGAGAGCAATTTTAGAAGTGAGATATCACATTCTTAAACCTTCAAAGTCAGCAGCAAAGGAAGTGCTCCAGAAGGACAACAAATCCAAACCTGGCTGCTCCGTTCAGAACGCTTCCTGGAAACAGGCTAATTTGGGGAATATGCTATTTTCACTGTGTATTCAACACCTCTGATTTGACTCCAAATCCCCAGCTCTGAAGTAATCATTTATTTTATTTTTCACAAGTGGAGATTAAACACTTTGTCCCCTTTGCATCTTGAAAAATAAAATGTGTTTATCTATTTTAATATTTCACATGTATGTTTGTACCTTATTATTAAAAGGGTTCAAACAAAAAAATCTTACCAGAAATTATGATTTATCTTAGTACTAAAAGTTCCATGACTAAGACAGACCGTAAGAGAACATTTATCCCCAAATAATTCCTTTAAATGGCCTTACTAGTCCACACTGCTTTCCCCTCTGTGCTCCATCAGCTCCTACTGGCTGAGCTCCAGTCTTCTAGGCTTGGCTTCTTGATTCAGATCAATATACTTCACCGTTTTTTAAGGGCAATGATGGTCATGTCCTTCCTCTTATTAAAATGTTCTCTTGTCTCCTTCTCAAGCACTGCATAGTTCATCATACACTTGTTAACTTAACACTAACTTTCCCATGTTCCCAGTCCTTTTTATTAATGGCTAAAATATACATTATAATCCAGTTTGCATCCTCTAATTCATCTCTCCCTTCACCATTCTTTCTCCCTTCTCTACTTGCAACTACATTACTACACTCCAGCTTTATATTTTCGCTGCTCTCAACCTGCATGTCTTCATGCATGTTCTTTCCTTGATCTGAAATGTTCGGCAACCACTTCCATACCACTGTTACAACTGGAGAGTATTTACTAGAGAGAGCAGAGTAAGGATAATGACAGTCAATGAAGCTGTAGGGTCAGAGTATTTTCTTCTGCAATCACTTTTAAATCATAGCAAAGGTGTAATTGCTAAAATGACTTAAACTAAATGTTTTAAATGAATTTTGCTATGACCCTGGGAAGGTCTGGAAGAGTAAAATAACAGCTAGAAGAGACATCAGTAACTCGGGTAGGTGAGTAGGAATGAAACAGTGAAATTTTGAGATAGAGTAAGAATGCTGAAGGAGAAAATATAGCACACATACAGATTATGTTTTATGATAAGAACCAATTTGAGTTTGATGTATATAAGGCATTGGGACCTATTTCCTTACATTCATTTAGAGAATTTCAGAAACATATTTTTCTATAAGTCCTACTTTTTGCAATTCTGATGTTTATCTTTTAGAAATGGTGATAAAAGATTGACCAAAGCAAAGATCAATAAGTAGGGAAAAGAAATACTTTAAAGTTATTATTCACTTATTTTAACGATTTTTCATCTTACTTAGAGTTCAGCCATCCCATGGATACACGATTTCACTCACTGATAGGTGAAACATTCTAACTATTTTATAACAAAGAAGAGTGGGAGAGTGACAACAGATGAATCTGGAATGCAGGGAATGTGTAGCTCAAGGTCTTTAACCTGCAGTTACATATAAGTCATGAGAGATTTTCATTGTGAAAAATGAAAAACATTTTTGCTAAAAGATACTTAAAGGATTTTGTCTGTCTGCTTGATGAGCACTGGGAAGTGTAGCGAAGAGGCGAGCAGGCCTGCTTTTGTCCTGCCCAGCTCCTGCATGGCTAGCTTAGCCCCAGAAATAATAACATGGAAACTGTATTCTTTTAAACACTTCCTGGCCCATTAGTTTCAGCCTCTTATTGGCTAATTCTCACATCTTGCTTAACCCATTTCTAATAATCTGTGTAGAACCATGAAGTGGTGGCTTACTGGGAAATATTCAGCATGTCTGACCTGGTGGCTGGCTCCATGGCATCTGACCAACTATGCTTTCTTTCTCCCAGAATTCTGTTCTGTGTACTCCACCTATCTAAATCCTGCCCTATCAAAAAGCCAAGGCATTTTCTTTATTAACCAATGACAGTAACACATAGACAGATGACCCTCCTCCATCATTTCCCCTTTTTCTGTTTAAACAAAAAAGAAAGGCATTCAGTTTAATATAGTAAAATTACATATAACAAAACAGCTATCAAGCAAGAATTACAGTTGTAATATTTATATCTACTTTATCTTTTATCATAACTCAGGAAAACAATACCTATCTATATATTCTTCAACTCCATCGAAGACTCCAGAAGGATATATTACCTAAGCAAACAAGAAATAAGCAACTTCCAAACTCTAGAAATGACAGAGACATCTTGCTGTCTGGACAGTCACCCAAAGTTCTTTTTGTACCATTGGGACATGTATTTTCAGCCTTCAGGCCCATAGTATCCAGCATACATTTCCATGAAGCAGGAAATTTCAAAGATAGTTCAGTCACTTTCTGCTGTGTCCTGCAAAATGTCTTGCAGACTCTTTCATTAATCAGGAACTCTGAAAGATCATCTCACCTTTAGACAAGTTCAGCAGTCCTCTCTCTGCAGGTTCTTTGTGTCCAGTTTATGCAAAAGTCCAGGAAAGAGCAGTTTCTTGCCCAAATGGCTAACCAACTCCATAAGGAGCCTCTTCGATGCTCATCTTCCTTTTGAAGACCCTGGTACTGCCAGGAGCAGATGTGTCTCATTGTCATGAACAGCCCTAAGTTATTAAAACATTTAAAATGCCATATTCTGTAGTCTTAGAAAGATATGAAGAATGCCTATCTAGCTGAAATATATCTCTATATATCTAGAAAATCTAACTAACATGACAAGCTTGACTATTATTGATGATTAACCATTAACAACCTATATTTCCTAATTATACATTACATTTTTAAAATGAACTACACAATCACAATACCTTAATCAATATCAGAAATACATATAACAAAATTGACCTTAAAATCCATACCAATGCAAATTATTCATATCTATATCAGGGCAGGAGTTGGAGAGAGCAGAACTACCTCAGAAAGATAAGCAAGAAGCCATAGAAGGTTTTGACAGAACAATGCAGGCATTTTTTTTTGTCAGATTTGTTGACTCTCTTCCTGACTCCTCCATGAGAACCTTCCCTCACAAGCTCCCCTAAGAACCTCTCCGTGTCTTCTCCCAGTGGAGTTTCTATGCCTCACCAGACTCAGAATTCAATCTACTTGTCAGATTTGGATGTGTTGTCTCTATCAAAACATGGCTAAGCAAAAATAAAAAATTAAAAAATAGTTAATTTGTTTTCATCAAGTACTCCTTAACTGAAGTTAATCATCTTTTCAGTCTCCCAAAGCACACACTAATACCTATCTTATACAACAACATTCTTTTATTCAGACAGAAAATAATGTGTGCTGTTTAATATAACTTTTCAGGGAAAAAAAGGGACCCTACATGTGGCCTTTTGCTAGATATATGACTCTGGAAACTCCTTATGCTCTCTATTTGTCATTTTTTTTTGTATGGAGGATGGAGAAATCAATGGTATATATCTTACAGTGTTGTTGTAAAAAATATCTCATAAACTATATCTAGCATAAATTAAGCACTGGATAAAAAAATTGGTATTGACATCATTTTTGACATATCACAATGAATACCATGTTATACAACCACATTATTATTATGGGAATAAGACTTTTATTATGTTTTAATGTGTATATATACCAAGGTATATATATTATCATATATGATAATAGACTTATCTGTTTGTCTACATTTTCGCAGTCATTAACATTATTTTTTGCAAAAAGATTATTCATATCTTATACTGTCTCGAGGGAGCCTATTCCCCAGCCCAGGGTTCAGTTACTATAGAATCAGCTATGACAGACAACTTTTCACATTGCTCTACATGTGATGCCTGCTAAATGAGAGTTGAACCAGTGTTCTCACCGAATCTCATATAATAATTGTCTTGGATGGACTTACTGGAGTAATGAGGTACATTCTTTCCTTTCATGACTTGGAAGCAGAGTAAAAGGATCTTATTCTTTGGGAAATAAGAAACCAGAACTTGGAAAAGCCATGTTAAAGTCTGATATGTTTCAAAGGCGAGGAAAGAATGGTGCAGTGAGATAGGGAGTGTTAATTCTACATAGAGAGGAAAATAGGAGATCATGCTGCCTCTTATTGAAGATAATATAATATCAGTTCATAGCCTTTTTGTTCTTGACATTAATACATTTGGTTTCTGGTTATATTTCCTGCTGGGTTTTTCGCTGAGGTATATTGTAGCCTTCTGGGAAATCACCCCATGATTCAGTAGATTTTTGTTACTAACAAATAAACTGTCATTTCTGGAAATGGTGTGGCTCTTTTCTTCCCTGCAACACTCTTAGCTCTGTGAGCATCTTTTCCTCTCTCATCCCTAACTCTTGGCTCAGTGCCTCGCACAAAGTAACATTAACCAAAGAAATTACTGGAGTCTATACGCTTGCAGATAATAGGTTTAACTTTAACAATACTATCCCAGTCCTGAATCAGAGTGATTCAAACCTGATTTGAAATGATGAAAATGGTGGCAGACCCTTTAACCCATCACTTGGGAGGTAGAGGTAGGTAGACATGCTTGAGTTTAAAGACAGTCTAGTCTACATAGGAAGTTCCAGGCAAATACGAAGACCTTGTCTCAAAAAGGCACATATCTTATTGAAATTATTTTTTTAAAAAAAACTTAATAATATTTCAAAAGAAGAGTCCTGGGAATTTTTATAAGATCCTGGCTTGTGACAAATCTGAAAAAAAAGAAAATTACTAAATAAGACTGAAGTAAATATAGAATAATGGGCTTTTCTTATGGTGTGCCTGGTGCACTTAGGGAAAACTGAAACACTTCTGGATCAGGGTCATCTCTAGGGGAAAAAAATCTTCTTTGCAGTTGGATGTGTCTCTGATGTTTCCCTTGTTAATGAAGTGAAGGCAGGTATTTTTTTATGTTCTACCATAGAGACGCACTAAATTTCCAATCCTGAATCCCAAATGCTTCAAAGCTTTCATGTTTTTAAAAACTACAGTGAAAATGGTTTGCAAAATAACTATATTAAATATAATTGAAAAGTTCTGGTCCTGTGAGGATAACAATGCAATAGTTCCAAAGAGGGAAAAAAATCAGGTGTGCTAAAGTCCTCAAAGAATAGAACAAAGAGGAGAGTATAGGAGTTATCAGCCTGGATTTGAGAGTCTGAAGGCAAGGATTTCAAAAAATTATATAAATCCAGAAACTAGATGCGTAATTCTGAACAAGTTACTCAACATCTCTTAGTTTCAATTTCTTTATCTAAAGAAATGGAATGTGGATACAAGTTGTTCTTTATGAGGCTTGGGGAAATTTTAATTCATTTTACTTAAGCAAATGCACCAGGATAAAGAATAAATAAGAGGGAAAAGAATTATAAATTGAAGAAAATATAAAATATTTTTACATAAGAAAGATTTTCTCTATATCAATATGCAAGACAGAGGAAAGGTGGTCCACTATTTCTGGTTAGAGCCACACTCCAAACTGAACTAGATACTGAGGCAAGATATCTTTCACTGTGCAATAAAAATAATGAAAACAAAATTTATTTTATAATTAAGTGTAAAATTAAAGAAAGTAGTATGGATGAAGCACACATGCATTTTGTTTGTATAGCTGTTGATTGAAACCAGTCTTGGGGATGCTAGATACTCGACCACTCAGCTACACACTAGTTCACACTCGTAATTTTAAATATGACTCGCATGTAGTGCTTTGATGAGGTGAAATTTGGTCTTTATGCCTTTGCTTTTGTATTATAGACCTCCCTTAGGATCAGTGAGATCCAAATTCCAATGATGCTTAAGTCCCTCATAAAAATAAAATAGTATTTGAATGTAATCGGCATAAATCTTCCTATATACTTTAGATCAACTCTGAATTACTTAAAATAATTACCTAATATAATGTATAAATATTCTGTAAATTTTTGTAACTATATTTCTTATTGGCTAATGAGCAAAGCTTTCTGTTCATGTCCAATATAGATACAAGTTTTTTTCATAGTAATTTTTTATCTTCTATTTGCTTGAATCCATAGATGTTGGATCTCTGAAATTAGAAATCCAATTTAGTATTATTGGGACCCTTTGAAAATAGCAGAAAGTCACCCAAGTGATTTGACTGGAATATGAAAACAGTCTGTGAAGATTTTCTGTTGACAGAGCAAAATTAAGGTCACATATGCATCTGAGACAAAGAACTTTTATTCAATACCTGAAAATAATGATGTTAAAAAGGAAGGAGGAAGGAGGTTGGCATACAGTTTTAAGTAAATGTTACATCAATACCAACGTTATTTCCAAGATAATTCCTCAGCAAAGTTATTTTTAGAAGCATGCACCTTAGTATTAGCATGTATTAATGGTTTGCTTATCCACTGTCCTGTAGTGTGATGGCTTTTAACTATTTATTACAATAAATACAGTAAATATGAATAATAAGAACCTGAAGTAAATAAAATCTACTTATGAAGCTTCAGCTATTATTATGTAATTTTGTTCAACTACTTTCATTCTTATATATCTGATATGTCTATTTTTTAAAGGGTGATATTTTGATTCCCATATATTAATGTGAAGCTTTGAATGGCATTTATTTATTTTTCACTTGTGTTTTTACATATATATAAACCTAAGTAAAATTTATTTTATAACATTCATTTTCATTCTAATATGAATGAAGTAAAGGTTAGTAAAGGTAAGATGGCTTTGTTGAGAACAATTGAAGTCTATGACCTTCAAAATGACCACATCTAATAGACTTAATAATTACTTGTCTTGCTTTTGAATGAGCACAGTTAATAGCCCATAGGAATTATGCTCAAATATAGGCTAAAAAAATATGAGATAAATAATGAGCACAATTAAACAGCAACTGAAAGCTGGCTTATCCAAATAGATCCATCTCCAGGTTTAATTTGTCTCCAATCAGCAAACAATTCAGATGTCAAAGAAGATGATTTTTACTTGAATTATAAATTTCATTTCACCACATAATCACATTAACTAAGCATCTCATCTCATCCAGTTTTTTCTTTGTGATATTGTTTGAGACTTGAATATGAAAGCACATCCAATACTCCATAAAAATAAAAGGAATAGAAGTCAGGGAAATATCCTGCCAGGGCCAGAAAGTGCAACCCTGACTTCACCAATAACTCTTTCAATTCCATCCAAGTCTTGCCATCCTTATTTTTGTTTTATTATGAATCATAGTTTACTTTAAATTTTTATTGGTTAAAACAGTTATTATATAAATGGAATATACTTATTTTTTCAAAAGTTATTTGAATTTGGATTTGGTCAGTCACTGTAAAAATCAGGTTTGAATTCCTTTGTATATCTCTATCTTCTTTAAAGCAACAAAACCGAAAAAATAATGAGGAGACTTCAATTTTTTTTAAAAAAAAAAAGATGTGTTATCGAAATAGTGGCACATAGCAAATCTGATTGGATTTATAAGCCACTTTGTTGTAAGGGAACAGGCTGCTTGTTTGTCCTGGCTGCCCAGATAGCTTACACCCAAAAAAACCACACAGAAACTGTATTGATTAAAACACTGCTTGGCCATTAGATTTAACTTCTTATTGGCTAACATTTATATACAAGTTTAATGTATTTCTATCAATCTGTGTATCACCATGAGGTTGTGACCTACCAGAAAAGTTTCAGTATATCTACCTGCAACCACGGATCCACGACATATCTGATTCTGCCCTTCTTCCTCTGAGCATTCAGTTCTGTTTTCACTGCCTACCCAAGTTCTGCCCTATCAGCTAAGCCAAGGCAGTTTCTTTATTCATTAACCAATGAATAGAAGGAACACAAATAGAAGGAACTCCTACACAACCACTTCATGAGCTAGAACCTATCCCCAACACTGTTCAGTGGTCACGAACCTGATACAGAGTAAGACATGGACCTATGGGTGGTGTGGGAGAATTGTCTGTATTCTGTCAATCATGTTTTAAATAAACGCTGATTGGCCAGGCAGGAAGTATAGGTGGGTCAATCAGACAGGAAGTAGAGGCAGGGCAATGAGAACAGGAAAATGCTGAGAAGGAGAAAGTCCATTCCTTCACACCCCTGCCCAGACCACCAAAGAAGAGGGATGTGACCTGCCCCACTAAAAAAAAAAGGTATCAAGCCATGTGGCTAACATAGATAAAAATAAGGGGATATATAAATTATAAAAGCTAATACAAAGCTTGAGCTAATGGGCCAATCAGTTTATAATCTTCTGGAGTCCTCTGTGTGATTTTCTTTGGGGCTTACCAGCTGTGGGGTACTGGGTGGGACAAAAACCCAACAAAACAGCCCCTCATGTTACATGTGGGAAAACCAAACACTATGGTTGTGCTAACTGAACCTAACAACAAAAATGACACCTAATGCCACTCTGTTATACTCATAGGTCAGTGTCTTGCTAAGCCACCATCAGAGAGGCTTCCTCCAGTAGTAGGTGGGAATAAATACAGAGGCCCATAGCTAGACAGCATGTAGTGAGTGACCTTGAAACTTCCAGTCTTAAAATGGGCATCTCCATCAATTCACTCCACTCATAGCACAGAGAACCGTGTAGAAGAGGAGGCTTAAAGAATCTCAGACCAGGTGGGATGAAAGACACCAAGAGAAAATGTCTTCTATACACAGTAGGACAGATGTACAGAGACTGAGCCATCATGCACAGGGCCTATGCAGGTCTAGACCTGATGGGGTCCCAGAACTGAGAGGGGAAGCAGACACAAGACCACAGCCCTAACCCAGGAGCTACCTCCAATAGGTAATCACTCACAAATGAAAAGTTGTTTTCTCCAACTGAATCTCACTGGTATACAAACTACTCTTAAGACCAGGCTCTGTGTCCATCAGGAGATGACCAGTACAAAACAAACTCAATGGAATTTTTGGAGGTTTATTTTTGGTTTTCTTTTTGTTTTTGTTTATGCTTTTGTTATTCTGTTTTGTTCTGTTCTGTTCTGTTTTGCTTTGCCTTGCCTTTTATTTATGTGTGTGTGTGTGTGTGTGTGTGTGTGTGTGTGTGTATGTGTGTGTGTTTGTGTGTGCTATTTCATTGTCTCAATGCTCTGTCTGGTCTATATCTGGTATCTGGGCTATGTTTTATTTTTTCCCCTTAGGATTTCTGTGTTTGTCACTGTGAGTTTATTATATATTTCTTATGCGTTTTCCTTGATTACTTGTTTTTATGTTCATTTGTTTATTTTAATGTATTCAGATTTGTTTTTTACTTTATTTTATTTTTTTAGGTGCTTATCTGTTTTCTAATGAGAGAGACAAAGAGCAAGGAAGAGTGTGGACTTGTGCAAGTAGAGAGGTGGGGAATATGTAAGGGGACCTGGGGGAGGGGAAACTAAAATCAGAAAATATGATATGAAATAAATATATTTTCAATAAAAATACAATTCAACTAATTTCACATATAGGACTAATAAAGAATGTAGAAAGTACAGCTTATAAAAATAGTTATAACATGTATCATTCCCCACCAAAGCAATTTTGACAAATTGAGTAGTAGTTTAAGAAGACTAGGAGTAGGAGTGATTTCTTTTACCCCAAGCTTAGTTCCACCAACATTACAAGAAGCAGCCTTCACTCTTGATGTGTAATTAAATCTGAGCACGCATTTCTAGAAGTGGAGTTGCTGAGTCAGGGGAATGATGCCCATAGAAAAGTAATTGCTTTTGTCAAATTACCCTCTAAAGTGACTGCATCAGTTTACTCACACACCAAAGTGAACGGATGCTTGTTTCCAAACACACTTAATGACACTAGACATCATAAAACATTATGACTCTGTTGGTTTGTTGCAGTAAAATTGAATTTCCTTTGATGTTTATGTTGTATTTGAATGAGTAAACTTTGTTTATTTTAAAAACCAAAATGAATCTAGATATTTTCTGTAGTTCTGCATGTCTCCTTAAAAATGGTGCATAATATAAAAAGATTAAAAATATAAAACAAGTCATTCATAATATATTAGAAAAAGTGTAGCCATAACTATACTTTTGTTTTTAAAATTCAGAATTACATCATCATTATTTTAAGTTAACCTTGACAAAATTTTATTCAAATAGAGATTTTCATAAAGGTAATTTTATATTTTTGCATTGTTTAAATGTCATTCTTTCCAGAAATATCTGAATATAATCAAAGAGAAACAATGCAATTTCATTTTAAAATTCAGTATGAAGCAAGTTGCCACTAAACATATGCAAATTAAAGTATAAATGTGATCTTAGTGGCATTACTATTCATTTAGAATCTGTTTATGAAACTTTAGTGTCACTAAAGAAAAAGACATGCAGGTGAAATAATATTTTGAATAATAATACCTATGAATGTTGATGAAATTTTGTTCAAAAATTTTAATGTTACAAATAATGCATTTGCAATTTGTTTTTATTAAGGAGACACTAGTTATTGAGAAAATTGCACAGCAAATTTTGTTTTTATAGTCGAGAAAATGAGAATTTGAAAAATAAATTATCTAAAATATGTTTTGGTGAGTTAAGAAAATAGACAAAACAAAAGCAAATTCAAGCAGTTACTTGTGCAATCTGGTATAATAACCTCATTTCTCAAATGTAAATTCAACTAAAATCTTGATTTCAGAGTTTCTTACATTTAGAAAATCGCATTAGTTTCCTATAATCAAATAAACAAAAATAAAAATATATTTATTTTTTTAATCAAAAGACAGCTTTAAAATTTATTATGGACAAAAGCAAATTTGCTTATGGATTTTCCTTTGTTTACATAAATAATTAAATCTTGGGAATTAGGTAATTGATCAGTCCTTAATATGCTTGACATGCTGATGTGAAGGTCTGAGTTTGAGTTACCAGTACCCATGTAGAAAGTTAGTATACTGCTGCATACCTCTAAATATTTAACATAATCTTTGCATGTGTGGAGGCACACACATGTGCATACTATACATGCACATACAAATGTGTATGAACACATACAGAGAGAATATAAATATTGGCATAATATTTGATACCACAGGATATATTTATGAAATTTTCAGCACTGACTATCGTAAAATCAAAATACTTATTACAAAGTTGTTCCATACCCTGCAGTATCAAAAACATTTTTTAAAGTTTTATCATGAACTTCACATATAAGGGAAAAAAATCTTTAGTCTTATTCAGGCAAATTGTTCTTTAGTCTTCAATACATAGATATTGATTTAATTACACTCTCTCTGTTTTCCTTCTGTGATGACTGGTTAATTTGCTTGTCAACTCGAGGAGACTTAGAATTCCCATGAAAGCAATCCTCTGAGCATAGCACAGCGTGTCATCTAGGTGAATTTAGCCTGTGGTCATGCTCATTTCCATTGATGAAGATTAGATTGAGGTAGGAGACTAAACAAAACTAAGGGTTCTGACCCGACCAAGAAGGGGAAATCGCTTGAGCCCAAACACTCATCTGCCCCTCCAGGAGGGAGTTCTCCTGTCTTTAGAAGCACTGTGGCTCATTCCCCACATCTTGTTCATATTTCCACGCCTTGCCGTCCCTACCACGATGTGCTGTACTTTCGAACTGTGAGCCAGAACATAACCTTCTTCCTTAAGTTACTTTTGTCTGGAATTTTGTCCAATGTCATAGAAATACTCTTCCTTAGTGTTGCCTTTCTGCAAAGATACAAGGACAGACAAGGGTTTTAGGAACAACTGTGCACACCCCACTCTCGTGAGTATGCATGCATTTATGTGCAATGCTAGTGAATTGCTTTAAATAGACTTGAATGGCTCTATCTATGTCTGAAAATTACTTGTTCATTTAGCAGCTCTGTGGGATTCTATTCAACAGAAGATGCAAAGCTTATTTTGCTAACAAAGTCAAGTTTGATTCCGTTAGACTCTCACAGGAAGTTAAGAATATTAACTCTAAGTCAACTTTTTAATAGGAACTCTCTTCCTTATAGTAATGGTAGTTATGCTTGGGGGAAGTCTCAAATTTATTACTATTAATTAAGTAAAAGTGTTAGTTTCTTCCCGATGCCATCGTCTTTTTCTTTCATCAACATTTTTTTTCTGTGTTCATTTCCTGGGCTCTTTCTTTCGGGGAAAACATTCTGAGATGTTAAAGTGTGGAGCTAGTTAAGTTCTTCATCCTAACAGGAACAGAGCATCTTCTATAACAGGATGGCAAAGTGTGTGGAGAGAGCTGGAGTGAAAACATTTGAGATTTTATAGAACAGACTATCTAAGAACCCATGTATACCATTATAGCTGGGAAAAAATATAAGCATTTGGAATAACTGTTTCAATTACACTTTTACAAAAACAATCTAAAAGCCAGCTTTCACCCATGGACCTTAGATTGTTGACTCCTAGTTGTAACACATTATGCCCGATAAGAAAAAAACAATTCCAAAACATTTTTGAAAGAATAAACATTTTAATTTTATTATACTTTATTTATGGGTGTAAGTGTTCTGCCTGTTTGAATGTTAACCATATTTGTGACTGGACCTATGGAGACTTGTATGGAACATCAGATCTCTTGGAACAAGAATTACAGACAATTGTTAGCTGCTATCTGCATACTGGGATTCAAACTTGGGTCACCTGGAAAAGAAGCAGAATCAGGCTTTTTCTTTGGTGTCTCCAACCAGATCTCAAATTATGACATGAGGACATTTTATTAGTTATGACTGTTAGACCTAGCTTAAACTTGTTTCTGGTTAGCTCTTATAACTTACATTAACCTGTTTTTCTTGATCTACCTTTTGCCTTAGGGCTTTTTTATTATTATTATTTTTTACTTCTGTATATCTTACTTTTATAGTTTCTCTTGTCAGTTGCTTTGTATGGTTGGTGGATATCTGGCCTTTTTCTGGGGGCAGGTTTTCATCGTTCTTTTTGTTCTCTTCTTTCACTTGTTTCTTCTCTCTCCTTTTGAACCTAGATTTTTCTCCTCTTTATTCTTTCTGACTGATTGCCTTGCCTTTCTCTGATCACCTATTGGACATTCAGCTCTAGGTGCCTTACACTGGCAAGGTGAAACAAATGTAATACATATTTACAAAATTAAATAAATGCAGCATAAACAAAAGTTGCACATCTTTACATCATTAACAAAGGCAGTAGAAACAAGTGTAACATACCTTGACACACCTAAAGCATTATTCCACAGCATAAACAAATGCAACACATCTTTACATAGTTAAAATAATATTTCACAACAAGCAACCCATGTTCTTAATTGCTTGATCTTACTCTCCAACCCCAATTTTCTATTTTAAATTGATGTTGTAGAACAAATTGGTCTGAAAATTTGCCTATTCCCTGATTTGAAGCTGAATTACTTAGAGTTAGGAAGAAGAATTGCACAAAGACGAATTGCCACTGACTGAAGGCTAAATGCAGGCATTACTGTGGGGAAGGCACTATTCCACCCTTCCTCAGTTTTCCTTTCACCCTCTCTCCTTACTGGGATTTATTCTGAGAGATGTCAATAATCCTCAATAGAACCCCAAATTTGTCACATTCCTACCAGCTGTCACTATTTGAGACTAACAAACAATATGAGTAGAAGTTTATTCAGTTTCCAAAATGCTCTTGCTTAGAAGATGAAAAATTAATTTAGAAAGGATAAAGTCTACTTTTGCCTTTAGCCCTTTATCTGTTTTTCACTCGGAAATGCAGTTTACTGCCTGATATTGTAGGAGGATGGGATCACTTATTGATTCCCGGCAGCTTAGCCCTGAAATAATCACATAGAAACTATATTAATTAAATCACTGCTTAGCCCATTAGCTCTAGCTTCTTACTGGCTAACTCTTACATATTAATTTACACCATTTCTATTAATCTGTGTATTGCCATGTGGCAGTGTCTTACTGTCTAAAGTTCTAATGTCTGTCTCTGGCAGGGCCACATGGCTTCTCCCTGACTCTGCCTCCTTTTTCCCAGCATTCAGTTTAGTTTTCCCTACTTACCTGTATTCCCTACACAGGTCAAAGACAGTTTCTTTATTAACCAATGATATTCACAGCATACAGAGGGGAATCCCACATCACCTCTCCTAAAAAAGAAGGCTTTATCTTTAACATAGTAAAATTACATATAACAAAACAAGTATCAGGCAAGAATTACAGTTACAAAACTTATATCTATTTTATTTTTTATCATAATTAAAGGAAACTGTCGCTATCATTTCTTCAAGTCATCAAAGACTACAGAAGGATATAATATTACCTAAGTAAACAGGTAGTGCATTGTAAGCAACTTCCAAAACTCTAGAATTGACAAAAACATTTCTCTGACTGAACAGTCACCCAAAGTTCTTCTGTACCATTGGTGTATCATCTTCAGCCTACAGGCCCATAGTATCCAGCAGACTTTTCCATGAAGGAAGAAATTTCAAAGACAATTCTTCCTATATTAGCAGTTTGCCGGTCACTTTTTTCTGGCTCCTATAAAATGTTTAGCAGACTCATTCATGAAGCAGGAACCCCAAAGATTTTCTTTACCTTTAGTCAAGTTCAGCAGTAATTTCTCAGTGGGTCTTGCATGTCCAGTTCATCAAGCAGTCCAGCAAGAGCACTTTCTTGTCCAAATAGCTAGCAAACTCCATAAGGAGCCTCTTCGATGCCCATCTTTCTCTTGAAGTATATTGGTGCTCCCAGGAGCAGATGTGTCTCATTGTCATGATAAGTCTTAAGCTCTTAAAACATTATAAATGACATATTTTGTAGATTTGAAATGTTTGAAGAATGTCTATCCACCTGAAATATATCTCTGTACATCTAGAAAATCTAACTAAAGTAACTACAATCTTGATTATTATAGATGATTATCTATTAACCTGTATTTATTCATTATACATTACATTTGTAAATGAGCTGCACAAACACAATACCTTAATCAAGAGCAAAAATATGTATACATAGAATAATAAAATTGACCTTAAATTTGTCTCAATAAACCAAGAACCATACCAGTGAAAATCTCTATAACATATTCCCCTTTAAATGTAAATAAACTTTTATAGACAATATTTGGGGATATGGGCATAGTTCTCCTTCAAACTTCTTCCTGCTGTTTATTGGATGATATATTTTTGGAAGTATATTCACAACAACCTTTAAAGGGCTCTTGGTACATAAAACCACATCAGTCTGGAATGATTCCACAAGTTCTCATCCTCTGTGGAAAGAAAAGAAGAACTTCTTTTCCAAAGCAACCTATCCTTAGACTCAAATTTTAAAGTCAAGATACCTTTATGAAATATATGGTTTAGCTTAGAATCCCATACAATGAAATGTCTCTCTGTACTTAGCTCCTTCACAGCCAAAAAATTCAAAGAAAACACAATAATCTACATATTTCAAACTCTCTGTGAATTTTCCATCTTTATGTGGCTTATTCTTTGTTTACTTCTTTTAATCTTTGACTGTCTATACTGCGTATCTTTAAAGACTTTCCTCCTTTTTTATAACTGCCTATATTCTTTTTCTTATCTCTCCCAGCCTACATACATTTACCCAACATTGTGATCCATTTAGAGGCTTTGTCTTATCTGAATATGTCTTTATTGTATATCTGTAATTATTTACTGTCCAGGAGCACTTCTTAAATACTTAAGCTGGGGCATTACTAGGGTATATATGATACTTCCTTCTTGCTCCACACAGTCCAACATGGTGGAAGTACATTCACTGACTCTGTAAGCTGTGCACATTGCCCTAGTTCCAAGTTTGCAGTGGGTCTATGTTAAGCCATTAAACAGTTTGTAACATGCTGCCTACAAACTCCACTTAAATGCTCAGCCTCCTGAAAAAGGTTGTGCTGGCAGTAGGGCCCAGAAAGCCAGCATTTCAAAAGGTGAGGCTGTTTTTCTGCTACTGCTATTATCAGGAAAACCTCTTTTAAAGAAACCAGGCCTCTGCTTGCTTCTAGCAAACAGCCTAGCCAAGAAAATGCCACTACCAAACCATGATTAACTCTGTTCTTTTGTGTCTAGGATTCGTTTTTAAACTTTCTCAGGTTTTACATGGATTTTAGCTAGTCACGTTGATGCCAGTTTGTAGGAGGAAAGGGCTGCTTATTGATTCTAGGTTGCTTAGTCCCAAAATAATCACACAGAAACTGTATTAATTAAATCACTGTTTGGCCCATTAGCTCTAGCTTCTTATTGGCTAACTCTTACATATTAATTTAACCCATTTCTAATAATCTATATATTGTCACAGGGCAGTGGCTTACTGGCAAAGTTCTGGTGTTTGTCCCTGTGGGGCTACATAGCTTCTCCCTTTCTCCCAGCATTCAATTTAGTTTTCCCTATCTACCTCTATTCCCTGTGCAGGCCCCAGACACTTTTTTTTATTAACTAATGGTATTTACAGCATACAGAGGGAAATCCTTCATCATGGTGCTTCTCAGGTGTACTATGACCTTGAGGATGAAACCAGAGTTCAAATCAGAGGAAATTGAAAACTGGAAGATGGAGTTATTAACTCTTTTAAGAAGGTATAGTTTCCACTTTATGCTTGAGGATGGCTTTTCACTGAAAATGAAATCACTTTCTTAATTAAGCTACTGAAGCCACATGACTGATCACATGGCTCACTTCTATACTTTCTGTAACTTTAAAATAGCCTTACTATTTATTGATTAGCAGTGAAACAATCCAATGCTCTTTAAATATAACTGGAACACTCCAGTTTTTACTATTAATTATATTAGTTTCTTTATTCTGCTTCTGATTCTGATCTAATGGCTTCTCCTAAAAAGCAGTTGTATTTTAGAACAGCATTTAGGTAATAGTTAAAGACATTTGAAAAACACATTCCCTGGACTAAGAAGTCTTAGGTGGCAGATATGCCCAGATTAACTATTTATGCCAGTGATATTCTCAGCAGGCATTTTCTGACCTTAAACTGGAGTTGAAAAGAGTACGAGTATAAAGTAGAAATTGAAAGAGCTCATAAAATCAATATAGTAATAGGTTGAACAAGATACTGAAATACAAGAAATTGCTCTTAAAGAAACAGGTGAATTTCTGGGTCAGGGTGCAATGGTTCTTATTTTCTTTTTCAACTGAACAGGGAAAATGGCATCAGGGAGTAAGAGGACTGGGACTGTTGCTGTGGAGTGGTTATACCCGCCAGATATAGATGACCACACAGGCTTCCTGGAGGGCACAGCATTTTCTTAAGCTTCCCCTTTTAAATTCTCAAAGACCAGTACAAAATCATTTCTTATCTAAAATTTCTCACAAAGAATGAAATGAATTCTTCTCATGTCCCTAAGTAAAAGAATAAATAAGTTAATACCCTAGGACTTTGGTCTTTGTAACATATAAGAAAGAGTATTAATTAGAGAAATGAACTCCAGACAGAAAAATATTCTTCATGAGTCTCTGAAAACTGTATACCACAATTAGAAATACTGATTAATAATCAGAGACTAAGATTTCATAAGGATGATGACAAAAAATTATAATTAGATTATATATATTGACCATTGAAAAATACAGAGAATAATTTTTCTGACTCCTATGACAAAATGCCTGACCAAAAGCAAGTTAAGGAAGAACAGATGAAGTTTAGATCAGCCTGTTATATCAGAGAATGAACAGTGGCAGAGCGTGGCACAGTCATTGTGTCTGTGACATAAGTGGAGTGGGAGAAGTACTTGTGTTCCACTCAATTCTCCTTTCTCTTCATTCCTGGACCCCAGTCCATGCAATAGAACCACACATAGTCACAGTGAGTCTTTTGTCAGGTGAGGTTCTCTGGAAATGCCCCCCAAAACACACAGACAGGTCTAGAGGGTTGGCTTTTGCTTTTAGGCATTTGTAAGTCTTGTTGAGTAAACCATGAAGATTGCAACAACCAACAGCGGCATCAATATGTACTCCAGTTCTTCTTTAGGCAAATGCAGATAATGTATACATTTCATCTCATGAGGAAAGTAGGTTTGAATTTTCCTCTCAGAGTCATTTCTGTGTTTTCTATTTTGAACTTACTGTCTATGATTCTAACTATGGTGGAATGCCAGATTATTCTTCCCCTGAGGATATATTGCTACATGGTAATCAAGGGTTTATTTTTTTAACACAATCTGTACCCATTGAGCTTCTGTTTTTTACTCCAGAAATAACAAATATTGTCAAGCTTTGGCACACTCTCTGTAGATACCTCATGAGGAATTACTTCATGTTCTCATTCTACTAAGAACAAAAGCTATCATTTGAAAGTTCATTTTCTGATACAACCCAGTCTAACATAAAATTACTCATTTACATTATCATTAGAACTATTGATACATTTGTTATAATTTACCTGATATAATATGAGTTAATAAGTCACTATGAGGTTTAGTTTCAGATACAGTGTGGTTTATAAAATAAAGAAACTTTGTTAAAACCATGAAGGCTCATGTTTAGCATCACAAATGAGTTGGATGAGTTCCCTTCATAGCTGGATGATGGGAAGACTGGAGTAACACTCCAGAAACAAAGCGACACAGGAGTCTTCACTCCACTGGCCGGTGAGAACCTCTCAGAAGATCCTGGGTTTCAGAAAGGGATTGCGTGTTGTGCCTCTGGCACAGATATTGCATGGATGTATTCCAATCTCTACGCCAGGGAAATGATTCCAATCAGACTTGCATTGTAAAGAAAATTTTCATTTATATGAATTATATTATTTTTTAATCTGAACTCTTTCCCCAAACCATCACTTAGGTGAACACAGTGCCTCCAGGCCTGGTTATATGTCTTCTGCACATTGGACTGAGTTGCAGGATTCAGAAATGAGCCTGACAAGGAATCTATGCTCTGAAAAGCTGGCTGAACATCAGCAATTACATTTAGAGTCCAGTAGTTTTTATTCAAGCACATGCAGGAGACTCTTCCAGGTGCCAGTGTAACGCATTCAATTTAACCCTTCTAAGGAGGAGGATTGGGACAAAGCATGCAGCCTCAGAGTCTTTACTTCTTTCATGTTTCATTCAGTTATGGCTTAACTCATCCTGAAAAGGGCGGTGCATCACAGGAAATGCCCAGCCATACCCATTACAGTTAAGAAAAGGAAGTCATACTTGTCTGTAGGCTGAACTCACCAGGCTTTTTTTTTTAATACTTCTGCTTGTCTCATTATCTGTGTTTGCATTTCTACTAGATCATCAAAGAGAATGACATTTAAAAATGATATCAATGAAGAAAAGACTTCATTTTAATGTGGGAAATTCTTTTGGGAGATAGTGAAATCCTTTTATAATTTTGATCTCACAAAAATTAAACTAGGAAATACATAGGCCTTTATGAAGGTTGAATGTTCCCTTGTTTTGATCTCGCCTAACCTGGATGATATTCTCTCTCTCTCTCTCTCTCTCTCTCTCTCTCTCTCTCTCTCAATAATTTTGACTTTAAAATTTAATCCTGGATTAAAGGAAAACACCAATGCCAACCCCTACTCTGGGCTCTATGGATGCAAAGTGCAGAGACAGAAAAAGTTATTGTATTTCAGGAAGGAACAGTAGACACACTTGAGCTGATTCACTTCCCACGTATGCTCTGCTTCATTGGAATTGAACAGAAAGTGGTTACTGGAGTGGGCAGATGTGCACACACAGATTCAGATGGTAAACAGCAGTATTGCAAATATTCCTATTCCAGACACACAGAGACTTACTGACTGGATCAATTTGTTTCTTCATTCATTTATTCACAGCCGAATTCCACTTGCAATGCATGTGCCCAACATTTCTCCTGGCAGGTAGGGACAAACATTGCTTTGTTCGTGCTTCTAAAAGCCCCAAAGAAAATTAAATCCCAAACATTTCATGAATAAATTTTATCAAGTTTATCTCTAAAAGTTTTACTTCACTTACTACTGAGAGGTAATCAAATATGGTTAAAGCTGAAGAAACTACATGAAGACATTTTTTGTCTTTATCTTGACCTTTGTGCCTGGTCTTTATTGTACTGCTTTGTTCTGAGAAAGACCAGGGCAGCCATTAATCCTCAGGCCTGTGATGACCACTCTGCTTGCAGTTTCTCTTTGTGTTCCTTTGTAAAAATGACAGGGGCATAAGCTGATGTCAAGGGAATTCTTCTACTTCACCCCTGTATTTCTCCCTACGAAATCCTAGGTATCTGGTCTTTTATGTTCCTTTCTTTCCATTTTTTAATTAAGGAATAGACTGACCAATTTCATTAAATTTGATAAAAATCTTATCCGAAAGCTATGAAAGAAAATTGAAGTAAATTGGGCAGATGATGTTGTTTTGCCGTGCTATTCATTCTTTTCACTTGTTCTTTGTAATTCAGTCCACCTAGATGGAGTAATGTAAATGAGCAATGAAATCAGCATGGCAGGTGCTCACGCTGAACTCCATCAGTCTCAGATATGCAGCCCTTTGAAGTGGTTTTTCTCTATGACATCCTCCACTGATTTCCCTTGATGGGAAAACAGTTGAAATTTCCAAATGGATATTTTGTGAAACCTGTTACAAAATGAAAATATATTCTGTCTGGACGGTGTTAATACCCAGTGGCAAATTAGTAAGATTTATCAAAGAAAAGTCTGAGAACACATCATATTCCGGCCTAAAATTCATAATGTTATTCAGTAATGATGTGGTTTTGGAGTTGAAGAAATTATAAAAGTTTCTAATAAATATAAATTATTCAAGAAGAGAAACACCCATTCGTATATGGCATTACCAATAGATCACCTTAAATTCTTGGCTTGAATCTAAAATGTGGCAGGAAAATGAACAGCAACTCGGGTGTACTTCTTTGCCCTTCAGGTGTCCCTCTTATAAACTAGTCTGGATTAAAGCCACTCATGGAGACTGCTTCAACATATCTGAATCAAATACACTTAACAGAACCCTTTATGCACTAACAAAGAGTTCCTCACACTTCCTGCTTCCAAGAATCCCATCAAATGTGATTATTCCTCATTTAACAGTGAAAATTCAAACTCACTGAGAATTTGCCATACGTCAGGTGCTTAGCTAAGTGATTTATCTTTTCCAGGTGAAATGATATCAGGTAGATACTGATGGATTACTAAGCGTCAAATGTGTAAATTAAGTTTAGCAATAACTAAGCAGCTTTCCAAAAATCTCAGCTCCCAAGTGACAAAGACAAGATAGAAACTAAGGTCATCCTGAGCTGGGAATGCTTTTTTAAACCCTCATGCTGTCTGGCGTTCTGTGGGGTTTAGAGCACATTGTTAATGTTGATAAATACTGATGTGGCAAGCTTCTTGTTGGACTCTCTTTGGATTACCAGCCTGCAAATCATGATCTGGGGACATATTATTAATTACAAAAGCTTGACCTTAGCTTAGAATTTTTTCCCAACTACCTTTTATAACTTAATTAACCCATATATTTCTTTTTAAATCTACATTCTGCCACATGACTTGGTTTCCTCTTCTTAGTACTACATACCTTACTTGCTCTGAGTCCACTGGTAACATCAGGCACCTAGATTCTTTCTTCCAGTTTCTCTTTCACTCTCTGCCCAGAAGTCCTGCCTATTCTCCCTTCCCCAGCTATTGACTATCTAGTTCTTTTTTAAAATTTCATTTTACATTCAACCACAGTTCCTCCCTCCCCTGCCATCTACACAGCTGCCTTTCACCTCCCCTGCAAACCCCTCCCTGCATCTACTTTCAACTTGTGAGGGCTAAGTTTGTCCCACCTAACTGGAGCAGGGCTAATCCCCTCCGCTCTGAACCAAGGCATCCCACCACAGGGAATGGGCTCCAGCAATGCACCAGGGATAGATCCTGCTTTAACTACCAGGGGCCTCTCAGATTGTTAAAGCTTTACCACCGTCTCCCACACACCAATGGCCTAATTCGGTCCCATGGAAGCTCCACAGCCCTTGGTCTAGAGTTCATGAGTTTCCACGAGCTTGGTTAAACTGTCTCTGTAGATTCCTCCATCATGATCTTGACCTTGACTGCTCATATATTTCCTCCTCTCTTTGACTGGATTCCCGGAGCTCAGCCTGGTGCTTGGCTGTGGATCTCTGCATCTGGTTCTGTCAGTCACTGGATAAAGGCTCTCTGATGATAGTTGAGGTACTCCCCAATCTGATTATAGGGGAATGCCAGGTCGGGCACCCTCTCCACTATTGCTAGGAGTCTTAGCTGAGTGCCTGGGAATTATTTAATAGTAAATATTGAAAACATCTTGATTAAATTTTGTGTGTATCATTAACACAATTTATAATTATGTCTAAATAATACTAAGAATAAGGTATGAGATTATTAACTACTATGAAAGAGGCAGTAACTCTGGACTTTCAGAAATTACATAGAGCACAAGGTGAGTACCATCTTCTGCCTGAACTTGGGATTACATATATTGTGTGAAAGGGCTCATCTGCAACTAAAGGAGGATCAAAGCAGGATCTCTTTAATGAGTAGGAATTTGTGTCTGGTTTGGGGAAAAGTTTTGGAGAACAGAGAGTGAGTGCTTCCTAGAAACAGGTATATAAGAGACTCCCTATAACTGAGTGCAAAGCAACATAATCTATCAAGAGTGGGCTGCTGTTAATGAATAAAGGAAGCAGGGATAAAGACTCCAGTGTGTGGCAGCATTCTACCTCCTCCGGGCTGATTTGCAGGTTGGGATCCACCAGTATCTCCTGTAAAGCTCTGTCTAGATCTCAGCTCTAGTCTCCAATCAAGAAGGGCTTATCCAATATCAATTCTCCCCAGCATGGGAAGGGGAAGAGAGAAATTCAAGTCTTGGAGCAGGTAAAACTCCTTCAACACTCATTTCTGAGGTGGAGCATTGGCTTTCATAATAAGAAAAGAATCCCTTTAAAGAGAAGACAAAAGCCCAGGATCTCAGATTCACAGGATCCTATCACTTCTATTCAGCAAGACATTGCAACACCAAAGTCTAGATTAGATATCTACTGACACTATTTTGTATTGATATGATCCAGGGGTCTTGATATTGATTCATTTGCCCTGCCAGTTAAATGGTTAAAAGGCAGGAAATATCTGAAGTGCAATACATAGTAGCAACACAGAGATACCCTGTACCACAGAGAGCATTGACAGTTGAGAAAAGGTGTTTATTGAGGGTGAAGAAACACACACATGCAATAGTCACATGAAAGACTCAGGAAGTTGAACATCCAGTCTCTTGTTGATGGTTGAGGGCTTTAAAGCCTCTTAACAGTTTTCCTTCTCTCTTTTAGGGTTTGTCAGTTTGATGACAATTTCAAAGGAAGGTTATTGGCCAGCAGCTGTGCTATGCCCTCCCATGATCCTGCCCTGTCTGGAAATCCTTGAGATGGTTCAACAGCAGTGGTCCTACCAGTTGGAGACAAAAGCTGTCAGGCTTTGGTATGAAGTCAGGACACTGAGAAAAAAAAACAAAACAAACAAAAACAAACAAACAAAAAAAAAACTTGCCATCTTGGAGATTCAACACCTTTACTACCTAGCCACGGTTCCTCTCTCTATCTGCATACAAGAAGATCTAATTCTTGGTCTCTGAGCATCATTAACTCCATTTATGAGAGTTCAGAAAAAGACCAGACTTTCTCCTATTTCCTTTCTTCATCCTTCTTCTGGGGCTGATAAAATCTTCCTCCATTGTTTTCTTGGTGACATTATGATGACATGAAGAATTTGGTGCTAAACTAATTGGATGGGAGGTAGGATAGTGCTGAACAACAAAGATGGCAGGACAACAATGGTAGGCAGAATTTTCTAGACTCATGTTATTTTCTGTTGTTTTTTGTACTGAAAGTAGTGAAAAGTAAACAAAGAAGTTTTACTCAATGTATCCCTTAGGAAAGGAGAAAAAAATCTTAGTGACTCCCGAATCCTTCTTCATTGTTCTGACAGGAGGTTAAGCTTTAAGTAGAATATCAAGATGTGGGTAGCAAAAGAATCAGATCAAGGTGTGTTCCTGCCCTCATCATCTGGCTTTGTTTTCATCCTGAAAATTGATGGAATTGTGGGAAATCTCTTTTAAGGAAACAGTTTCTCTCTGACTGGCACCAGATTTCAGTGTTTTCCTTCTCCCATCGTACAGTCTTGGGGAAATTCCAATTCTCTGGGGTGACTGGTTTCACAGTTTTACATATAAATGAGAGACAAAATGTGTGAAGTTGCTCCTCTTACAGTATGATTATATGTGAAATAGTTTATCAGTATAGAGATGATCTTATACTATCCATCCTCTTCTCTATCGTGCAAGTGAGCATCTTCATTCACTATGAACAGTCAACATGTTTTGTGATGATGGGCAACACTGTAACACAGAGACATAAAAGTATTCTCGCATTTCAGAACACAATAGATCCCTCATACATGGGAGCTGTGTAGAATTTCAAGAGGTATCAGCTTCCAATTATGGATGAACTTGGGCCTTGAGAAAGATATTTCTCTCCTGCTTAAGTTGTAATTGCAAAGCACTACAGAAGTCTGAAAACAAATGGAAATGGAATCCCCTCTACCTTCTTCTTGTATATATACCAAATACAATCTACATCATGGTCGGGAAAAATGAAGTTCTGAGAGACAACAATTTTTTCCTTAAAGCATATTTTTCTTTCTTACTGCTATGTGTGCCTTTGCAAAGTATATTTTTCTCTATTGCTGTTAGGTGTACATTAATGGTTTGTATCTGAGTATGTTTATGAGTGCATCAGAGTATGCATGTAAAGTAAGAGAACAGCTCTCAGGTTCCAGGGATCAAGCTCAGGCCATCTAGGTTTGTACAGCAAGTATTTTACCTACTGAACCATACATTTGCCTAAGAAAGTACTTTATAGGCATTGAGTGCTAGGAAAAGTATTAGAATGCAAAGGTAATGGCAGGTTAAAGTCCACACATTAATGCATTGTTTGGAAGCTATAGAGCACAGAACTTGGATCAACAAAGAACAAATATATATCTAAGCATCTTACATTTAAAGCCCCCCAAAAGACATTGAGTTAGTATTTCTATATGTACATGTGTGTTGTTGTAGTCTCTGGTGTTCTTTGTGTAATATTCTATCATTTAGAAAGAAGAGACAGGACACAAGCTAACTAGTCAAGCTAACAAAACTCAAGCTTCAGGTTCAATTATGAATCACTAACTCAATATATAAGGTGGAGAGTGATTGATAAAGACACACCAAACCAACATCTGGCCTTTATACCCATATAAACATAGACAGGCACATATCTGCACACTTATGTGAGCAAACATACACACAAATACCCCTATGCTATGGGCACTCAAGAAACAAAAGTAGAAAGAAAAAGAAAAGGTTAACAATAACAAAAAAGAGCATGCCTGTCAGTTAAGGATAAGGATGATAAATACTGGAAGAAAGAGTATATTACAATACAAATCTAGTGTGTGAAGCTGTAGCCTACATTCTCAAACAAAATCATGACCAGGCTTATCACAACAATACTCCCCTCTCTGAGGCCAACTCCTGTCTTAGGGTTTCTATTGCTGTGAGGAGAGGCCATGGCCATGGCAACTTTTATAAAGTTTCCTTTTAATTGGAGTGGCTTCCAGTTCAGAGGTTTAGTCCATTATCATTATGGCAGGACATGGTAGTGTGCAGGCACACATAGTGCTGGAAAAAGAACTGGGAGTCCTACATCTTGATCTGAAAGCAACAGAAATTGAACTAAACTTGGTGTAGCTCAAGCAAAAGAGACCTCAAAACCTGCCTGCATAGTGGTATACTTTCTCCAACAAGGCTATACTTAGTTCAACAAGGCCACACCTCCTAATAGTGTCACTCCTAGGGTCAATTATATTCAAACTACTACATTGACTAAGACAGAAGTTGGTATCAGGAAGCAAGGTTTTGCTGTGATAGACCTGATCATGGATTTTGTGGGAACTTGGGTAAGGAAAGCAATGGAATGCTTTAAGTACTGCTTAATGGGTCATATTAGTAGGAGCATGAAATATCATGGTTCTGAGTGTTCCTTGATTAACTATGGAGGCCCAACTCAAGATATTTTGGAGGAGGTGAGTTTTAGTATGTAACCTAGAGATCATTCATGTGATAGAGTGTGAAGAAAGTGGCTACTTTTTACCCTCGTCCAAAATATGCCTAAGTCTGAATTGAAGAGTTTTGGATTAATTCCATTGGCAGAGGAATCTCAAACCAGCCTAGTATAAACTCTGCTGTATGGTTATTAGTGCTACATCTAATAAATAATTATAGTGAAAAGGAAAAAAAACTGAGCAAGGAAAAATTCAGTATGTACAATTTGAGAAGAAAAGGAGCATCAGAAAGTAAAAAGAAGTCCCGTATTCAAGAAGATAAACAGCTTAAGAAATGGAATAAGGGGGGTGTTGACCTCAGGGCTTACCCCACTCAGCTAAGTTTCCAAGTTGTGAAGAGAATTAAAGAAAAGCTTAAAGTCAGGTGTGGTGCATGCATTTAATCACAGAAAGCAGAATCTAGTGGGTTTCTGAGTTTGAGGCCAGTCTTGTCTCACACAGCAAGTTCCAGGAGGGCCAACCTAAGGCACTGAAGGTAACTATCAAAAACAGGAAGCTGGTGGAGATGCAGTTAAACAAGGAGACTGTAGTGATCAGGCCAGCAGGCCTGCTTTTCATCTGCCTGGATCCCACATGGCTAGCTTTACACCCGAAGTAACAACACACAAATGGCATTCATTTAAACCCTGCCTGGCCCATTAGCTCTATCCTCTTACTGGCTAACTCTTACATCTTTATTAACCCATATCTAATAATCTGTATGCCACCACGAGGTTGTGGCTTACCAGCATGAGTCTAACCAGCGTCATCTCCTGAAGGAGAATCTTGGTGTCTGCCTGACTCTGCTTTCTTTCTCCCAGAATTCTGTTCAGTTTACTCCACCAACCTAAGGGCTGGCCTATAAAAAGGCCACGGCAGTTTCTTTACTAACCCATGACAGTAACACATAGACAGAAGATCCTCATTCATCAGGAGACCATGTTCTAATACAAAAGGTAGCTTCGGCCACATGATTCTGGATTTAGAATCAAGGAGAAACCAGGGAAAACTGCTGAGGCCAGGGATAAATCAGAGGTGTCCCTGAATGTGGGCCTAGTAGAGAAGCCATTTTGTGAAGCTGTGAAGTTGAAGCCTGGGTTGCTTTAGAGGCCCCAAGATGTTGGATGTGCCAGAGGCATGGAATACCTGTCAAGGAGAACTACTAACTCAGAGTGCAAACAGCTCAAGAGAAAACTTGTTTTACAATCAGCAAAATTGGAAGGAGTTAGCGATCTGAAAAGCATTTTGACATCAGACATAGAGATACAGAGTTTAAAATTTGTCCAGCTGGTTTTCAGTCTAGCTTTGGTCTAGTATTTCCTCACTGTGCTCCCATCTCTACATTCTGGAATGGCAATGTCTATCCTTTGCCATTATATGTTGGAAGTATATTTTTTGATTTTTATATATATTTTGATTTCATAGGGGATTACAGTTAAGAAATGGCATGGATCTCAGAAGAGAGGTTGAACTTTGGACTTTAAAACATTGTTGAGACTGTGATAGACTATGGGAATTTTTGAAGTTGTACTAAACGCTTTTCGAATTATGCTATAGTCACAAGCTTATGGAGGACAGGGAGAGAAATGTGATAGTTCGAATGTAATTGGCCCTATGTTTATAGAGAGTGGCCATTTAGATATGGCCTTCTTGACCTAAGTGTGGCTTTGTTGAAGGGAATGTGTCAATTTAGGGTGGACTTTGAGGTCTCCTATGCTCAAGCTATGCCTAGTCCAATTAACTTCCTGGTTTTTTTCTCTCTCTCCCTTTAGAAGCTGGATTTGCTTTTTTTTAACCCCCACCCCTTGAAAGCTGGAGTAATTCTTTTTTTAATTTTTCTTTTTATTTAATCTTTATGTCTTTCACTTCGTGTCTCCACATCATGTCTCCAGATCTCACCCATCACTACCACTCTGACAAAAATAAAACAAAATAACATTTAAGAGAAGAAAAGGACAAAAAAGGAAGAAAGGGGGAATCTTGTCATGGAAGCTGCAGTGTGATGCAGTGAGTCACAAACCCCTTTATCTATAGATTTTACATGAAGGTGTTCATCACAAAGACTCATTCATTAGGTTTGAGGCCCCTGGCCTCTGCTGTACCATTGATGCTGAGCCTTCACTAGGACATTCCCTGGAGAGCCTGTTGCTGCCCTGTACTTCCTGTTTCTTACAGCCTAAGATGTATGACTGTCAGCTCATTCTCTAGCACCATGACTGCCTGCATGCTCTCTGGACTGTCATGATGATAATGGACTAAACCTCTGAACCATAAGCAATTAAATGTTTTCCTTTATGAGTTGCTATGGTCATGGTTTTTCTTCATAGCAATAGAAAACTTAAGACATCAGTGTTTTATTGCTGTGAAGAGACACCCATGAGCACAGCAACTATTACAACAAAAAGCATTTAATTGGGGCTTGCTTACACTTTCAGAGGTTTACTCCATTTTAATCATGTCTAGAGCGTGATGGCATATAGGCAGACATGTCATTGAAGAAGTAGCAGATAGTTCTATATGTGGATCTACAAGCAGCCATAAATGAGAGTCACTGGACCTGGTTTAATCTTCTGAAATCTCAAAGCCTGCCCCCAGTAACAAAGTTCCTCTATCAAGGGCCACACATACCCCAGTAAGTACACACCTAGGAATCCTACCAAGTAGTACCACTCCTTAAGGAATCCTACCAAGTAGTACCACTCCTTAATAACTAAGAATTCAAATATATGAGCATATGGAGGGCATTTTGATTCAAACCACCACATCAACTCTCCTCAGACTCTGCTAAACATCATTCTTTGCTCAACTTCTAGGACCCTATTTTATATTCTACGTATGAGTGACATTGAAGAGACTTTGCCTTTGTTTGCCAGGCTTATTTTCCATTGCACATTGTTCTCCATCTATGTAGATGAAATGCCATTCTCTTTGCAAAGAATAATGTTCTGTTGTTTATACGATCTTGCTCTTTTATTGATACTCTATGCCTGTTCATTTTGTTGTTTATACTGCTTAATTAACTGTTGATACATTTGAATTCCAGTTATTTTGTGATTTTCTTTGCAATTATTTTATTTGTTTTTTCTTATTTTTCTTTCATTTCTTGGATTAAATAAATTTAGTCATTCTTTTATAGATCCATTTTGGTCAATTGCATAAAAACAATTTAGCAGTTTAATAGTTGTTATATAATTTATCATGCATTTCTTTAAATTACCAGTCTGATTTTGATTGGTAATACACAGCTTCATACATAAGGAAGCAACATTTCAGCAGTACATTGACATTTCACCTTGTCAGACTGAATGCCATTGCTACTCATTCTTATTTATATATTTTCTGTAAACCTCAAAGATTATTGGTGTAAATAATAGAAACCATCACAAGAATAGTATATATCACCACAGTTACTTTCCTGTAGTTTTTTTTTTTTTGGAGTAAATGTTTCTGACATATTCATCCTTACTTCATGATACCTGTTACTACTTGTTATTAATGTCTCAATGTAATGGATTCTTTCAGTTTTGCACGTTTGAATATCTCTATATTTTACCTATCTATAAAGAGGTATTTTCTTTGGATATAGAGTTCTATATTAACTATTTGTTAGCCTGTTGTGTCTAGTGAGAGCCCTGTGCACAGGCCCCATTCCTTTGTAACTCCATTTAAACTCTTAAAATATGTATGTATACTTATTTTAGGAAATTTGTAGAGTAATGGGTTTTCTTAGGACATTTTTCCAAAGGTCTTTAGTTCAGTTATCTCTCTTCTTTGTTGTTTGTTTGTTTTATAATTACCTATCATTCGGGTAATGAACTTGTAATCAGTTATTCTTTTATTCCTTGCTTTTACCATGTATTGGATAAGTCCAATAGAGTACTCAACAGAGATAATTACTCCGCTGAGAAAGAGTTTCCTGAGTTCTTTACTCAGTTCATCATAAATTTTCGCAGTTGTCTTGGAACATGAATAATTTGAGGTCTTAGGTGGGAGGTAAGACCTAGTTCTTAGTTCCTTACATGGTTACTTCCTTCCCACTCTTTCTGTTTGTTCATCCATCCGTCCTTCCCTCCCTCCCTTTCTCTGGGTAAGCTTGAGCACTCACAACTGGCTGAGCTAAATTTACCTAGATGTTATACAAAATTCATCTTTTCAGGTTCTTTGTTCCTACAAAATTTTTCACTTTTATAGCAGGAACTATCTGAATTATTCTTGTGGACTTCAAAAGAGTGTTTGTGTGCTATTTAAAACTAAGAAACTGAGCATTTTCTTATAAGTCATATGGGTGTAATTATCTTTCTTTGTGAAAAAGAAAATAATTGTACTTCATAAGAGAAACTTAAAGCATTTATTTATTGTAAGATGAGACTTAATGAAAACATGATAATTTCTCTAATTAAAAATGAAGTATCTTAGAATTGTGGGACTAATGGAAGAAACAAATATACACCAAAGTTTCAAATACTGTTCTAATCTTGAAGGACCAATATCAATAAATGAATCAACTTTCCCAAGTATACAAGTTTTATGTGCTGGTAACATCGAATATTAAATAAATATGGAATATTTTTATTAGAAAACAATAAAAACAAATATTAAGAAATATTTTGCTTGCTAAAATATTGAAACTTACTTTTACTTTCAGCTATTTTATTTTTCTCATAAACAACACATATGTATATTTTATGTAATTGTGTATATGCATTAATTTAGTTTGACATTTCTCTTTTTTTTCATAAGGTAAGTATTCACTATAATCCTAGAATATAAAGTATGTGGAGTCTGAGGAAGTATAACATCAGATATAGAGATCTTATTAACTTGATTTTCTACTTATAACCAACCAAGGCTATCATCTCATTCATTGGTCACATCCTAATGTACTTGGAAACTATAGATCTGTTTTGTTGATTTTTGTTTTGTTTTCTGAAAACAAAAATGTTTAATTTAATTCTTGGGGCTTTTATTTTCCTTGCTCTATTTCTTTTTTCTGTTTTTTAGAACTATCCAAAGTATTAACAAAAATTGAATTTAGATTGAATCTACTGTCTTCCCTGTGACTGTTGCCAATTCTATGCCCCTTTTATTCTTTGTACTTTGAGTATTCTCCTTTAGAAAGGCTGGTCAATGTCCTTTAGGATTGAGTTTAGCTATGGTTACCTAGCCACCATCTTCCATGACAACATTCCTTTCGTGAATGAAGCTAATGATCATTAGAGATTTTGGACTTTGCTTTATGTGTAGGAAATACTCTGCAACCAGATTAATGACAGTATATAGATTTTTTTTCTTACCTTAGGAGGATCTTGATACCTTACATGAACAATTAAAATCAGACACAGATTTTAGACTATTTAACATCTTGTGTGGGTTCAGAGAGGCTAATCTTCTGGTAATTCTGCATTATACCCCAAGTTTCAAGATGTTCATTTGATGGTGTCTGTTTCTCAATTCATTCAACATTAGTAGGTATGCTGTCTGGCAGTTTCTGAAAAAAAGATCAAAACAGGTAATAGGAAGCATCTAATCTGGGTATAAACCAGTTGTTTCAGAGACTAATCGTTTCAGGATTGTTTAAATGAGGAAAGGCCAAAGCGCTACTCTGAGTTTTAATTCCTGACCACTTCTTCACATCCTTCTCTGCATTTAGTTTGTATCTCCAACTAGAGCTGACTTTTAAATCCCACCTGGAACTAGCATTTCGTAATCAAAGCAGTTTACCGAGAGAAGTTCATTCCACAGTCTGTTTAATCATCATCATCTTCATAGGGAGGAACTAAGTAAGAAAACTTAAACTCTGGCCTCCCCCCCCCCTTTGCATATGGCACATGAATTTGGTTTTCCCTCTCACCGACACAAATGACTCAGCTGTGTGGACAGGGTGATTCCACCCAGGACTGGGTCCCAGCTTTGCATCACACTCTGAGGTTTATTTTGACAAGCTTTGAGGAACAACCTAGCTGACAACTGCAGTTATCTACTAAATTTATCTCGGAGAAAATGCTTTTACTCTCCATATCCCAAAAGACACCTTTACATTCAGGATCATGTTTAATAAAGACTTGCAGACAGAAAAGCTTGTTTTACTTAACCATCGTATCCTTTCTGTTTTATTTTTTATATAGCGATTGAAAGAATTAAAGCAACGAGAATTCGCTCGAAATGTAGCTTCCAAGTCATGGAAGAATGAGAAGAAGCAAGAAAAAGCACTTAAGCGACTCCATCAGCTGGCTGAGCTGAGGCAGCAATCTGAATGGTAAGAGGCAGAGGAGTCTGATGGTCCATGATGCTTCTCCCAGCTCCTGGAAAGTCTCAGGAGTTACTCTATTTGGTTCCCTGTAACAATATAAAATTAACATTTATCAACAAACATGCTTGAAGGCAAATTCTTAATAGGTAATGTTTTGTAAATTATTCATTTTGTCATTTGATTTTTTTCTTGCCAGTGCTGTTAACTTTTTTAAACTGTTTATAGAAGTGATGCAAGAACCAATTGTATAAATGGTCATCTGTTCCAGCTTGACTTATTCTTACATAATTCCTCAGTAATTTAAGTTTTATAATAATAACTTTTAAAATATTTTATTTAATATTCATACATGCATATGTGTTTATAGTATAAATGTTGAATCAAATGTAACCTCCATTCCCTCCTCTCCAAGTCCTCTGACCCCTCCCACCTTTCCTTACCAACTTTGTGTGTTTCCTCTATACACACATATACATTTATGTTTAAATACTTACTATATGGGACTGCCTGTGAACATGTTTGGGGACCATTTTTTAATCTATTGGAACAAGGATGGATGTTTTCATAGGACCCAGATCTCTGAAGAAAACCCACTCTTCCTACCCCAGTAACCAGCAACTATCAATAACTCCTCATGGGCTCCTCTCCAATCCAAGTTGGGAAGATGACTGGCTTGATCTTGTGCAAGGATTCTGCTTGCAGTTCCAGCTGCTGTGTATTCATGTATTTAACTTTGACACCTGGTCTGGCAAACACTGTTCTGCTTCAGGCAGCCACAATGACAGTTTTTTAAGCTATAAATAGCAATGCACCTTTGGGGTGGAAAATACATGTCCTGTATATTCCCTTGTTCACACTTGATTGTGGCATAAAAGATGCTAACATTGTCTGGCAGACAAACAAAATATAATTAATGTAGTTAAATTTACTGCACAGTGCCATTTTAATTGATAATTATACCATAACAAGCATTACACTAATACATACTTGTAACTGAAAATTGACAGTCTTAAAAGAGCTTGCAGCCACTGAATGATTCAAAGTTGTTACTGGAATGCAATTAACTTTGCAGATTGTGAATTGTGCTAATATGAACCATAATGTATAACAATAATATAATTAATTAATACGGTTTACAGCAACCTGGTGAATTACGAATTTATAGCTCTGTAAGAATTTAAATGGAATACAATATAAAATAACAAGAGTAAATAGTTTATTTATATTACCATAAAATATTAGACTTCAAATCTGGTCATTGGAAAATATAATGACAAATAACCAATATTTACTTATATACAGTGTAGTTTTTGTTTTGCTTTGTTTTTAGTCCCACTTTGGAACACCAAAATATTTTTGGTTGTTTTCACTCTCTTTTGAGGAACCTACCACCCAGCTACTAAATAAATACACACACACACACACACACACACACACACACACACACACAAACACACACAAACACACACAGGCTTTTTACTACTTTCAAATGCTTAGCCTTAGCTTTTTTTTATTTCTTGCCACCTTTTCTTTAACTTTTGCCTCTGGGATTTTATCTTTTTCTATTTTCATATATCTTTTCTCTCCTTTTCATTCTGTGTCTGGTTGGGTGGCTGGACCCTGGAGTCCTCTTCTCCCTTTCTCATTCTCTCTTCTTTCATTCCTTCTATTTATTCTCTCTGCCTGCCAGCCCCACCTATTCTTTCTCTTGACTCATTTGGCCATTCAGCTCTTTATTAGCCCAATCAGACCTGTTGGCATAACCTTAGAAGAGTGTGTCCTGTGTTCATTAGTGTAGCATACAGGAAAACATCCAAATCCCATTTCAGTTCCTGCATGATTAGTATAGGAAACAGTAGATCAAATCACAATACTTGGGAAAGAAAGAAATCCTCAAAACCGATCTTCACAGACCATTTTTGCCTTGTTCAGCAGCACATCTGAGTTACCGTCCAAGCATCACTGTGGTTGTCTTTACTGTGACAGTAACTATACATCTACATCCCTGCCCCCAGTGAAAGAATCAGAGAAGATCAGAGGAATCTTGATGCCAGTGGCAGTGGTACAGTCACAAATGGAGTACTACTCAGCGGTAAAACACAATGACATCTTGAAATTTTCAGAGAGTGAGGCAATCCAGACTACAGAAAGTCAAACACAGTATGTACTCACTTATAAGTAGATATTAGACAAAAAACAACTATTGGATAACCAGCCAATAGTCCACAATCCCAAGACGGGAAACAAGAAGAGCCCTAGGAGAGACATACATGGATACCACCAGGGTAGAGAAAGTAAACAAGAACTCCTTAATAATGGGCAGCATTGTGGAAGGGGTAAGAGTTGTAGAGGAGTGGGAAGGGGACAAAGGGAGTGGGGAGGAGAATATGAGGGATCAAGAAGGTCGAGTTGGCTGAAGAACAGAGGGAGAGCAAGGAAAGAGATACCTTGATAGAAGGAGCCATTATGGGATTAGCAAGAAACCAGGCACCAGGGAAATCCCCAGGAATCTACAAGGATGACCCCAATTAAGAATCTAAGCAACAGTTAAAAGGGTACCTTAACTGCCCTTCCCCTGTAATCTGATTGATGTAATCTGATCTTAATTGTCATCATAGAACCTTCATCCAGTAACTGATGGAAGCAGATATAGAGATCCATAGCTAAGCACTGGGCAAAACTCCTGAAGTCCAGTTATAGAGAGGGAGGAGCATTTATTATGAGCAAAAGGGCCAAGATCATGATGGGGAAATCTACAGAAACAACTGTCTCAAACAAGTGAGAGCTCACTGACTATAAATTTACAGATAAAAAGCCTGCATAAGACAGAATTAGGCCCTCTGTATGTGGGCGACAGTTGTGTGGCTTGAGAAGTTTGTGGGGCCACTGTCAGTGGAACCAGTATTTATCCCTAGTGCCTGAATTGGCTCTTTGAGGTATCCCTATGGAGGGATACCTTGCTCAGCCTAGATACTTGGGGAAGGCCTTAGTCCTGCCTCTAGTGATTTGACAGATAGTTACTGACTCCCCATGGGAGGCATCATCCTCTCTGAAGAGCGGATGTGGGTGTGGGGTTAGGAAGAAAGTGGTAGGTGTGGAGGGACAAGAGGTAAAGGAGATTGGTATGTAAAATAAGATTGTTTTTAACATAAAAATGTTAGGGTATCTGTCAGGCAACCTTATGTACCAAACACATTCAACTATAACCACTCTATAGGCCATAATGTATCCTATTGGAAAAGAAAAGTGTTCAGTTTTTGGACAAAGAATTTCAAATCATGAAGATTATTTCTTCCTTTCTATTACTACCCAACTGCTCTATTTGCTTAAGCAGCCTTGTGGCTCCAGAGAAGTAACTTAAAGTTATAAAATATTTTCTTTGTTGCAGCAGGAGTGATGCATGATACAAAAATAACAATTAAACATACCGTGGCCCCTTTCCTGAATAATGTGCCTTTTGTCCACTAGTCTTACTCACATTTGCTGAAAAGCCAAGCAATTCTGGCCCTGTCGTGAAGGCCTTTCGTGAGTATTTAGTGCTTCTTTCTGTGCCCGTTTTACCATATTTACTAGCATCCGGCTCCCAGCATCTTACAATTAACCCTGTAGGAACTGATGCTATCTGTGTAGAACAATCCAAATAACATGATTCTTCATGCAGAAAATAAAGATGAGTTATCACTATTGAGAACACTTGAATCCAACATATAAACAAATATTGACTGGAAACTGGCTATGAGTTTCATACAGGGCAGACAGCTTTGATTTTCTCTTGGATACCTTCATTCAGCCTGAGTCTCCAGTAAAACCATCTATTGCATTGGGAGGCACTCACTTCTGAGTATAAACTTATATGCAAAAAAAAATAATGTAAGTACAGTACAATATTAAGGGTGTTTTTGAAGCATTTGAAAAAAAAATGTTAGTGATATTGATTCTGAAAACAGAAGTTCCCCATATAAGAAACATAATATAACACAAAAAATATCATTCTGTTTGGTACGTACCTTTTTATGTTGCAATATATATTTTTCCCATAGAAGCAAGTCCTATATTTATAATGTTACTTTTGAAACTGGGGACAGTATTGAGATGAACAATACAATAGTAAGAGTTAAACAATTAGGTATTACAAATACTAGGTTTTGCAAATAAAAGTCATTATTTTACAATCATTGACACTAAAGATAGCTTCAAAGATGAAATCAGAAAGTTTTAACAAATGTTTAAACTATGAAAAATTATAGAAATAGGAGCATTCCTTGCTAGGGATGAAAAGATAGGGAAGTGAGAGGCCAACACACAATCATAGAAATTTTGAGATCTAATATAGAGACTAAAGATTATACGTAGCAATATTGTAGTCTTTACTTGAAATTTGCTAAGATGGATAACCTTAAGTTGTTTTTCACACACACATACATATACACACAGGTAATTAGGTGTGGTAAATGTGTCAATGGGTTTTGTTATAGCAACTATTTCACATCATTTGCACATGTCTATTTGACATCCTCATGTGCACCATGGTCTACCTACCCACATTCTTCTACGCACATATTCAAACAACTAACTGAATTTCTATTTTAAAATTAAATGAAATTTAAATTAAATTTTAAAATACTAAAATATGTACATTTTATTGAAATCCGGAAGAAGAAATGCTAATATTCCCTCCTTAGCATTTGAATACTTTCTCTAGAGCATAATACCAGTGACAGAAAATTGATTGACTTTCCAGAAGAAGCAAACTTATCAATTAGATAACATGGATACTGCTTAATAAAAAAAAAATAGAACAAATATAGAGAGCTATCTGTCACCAAGAAAAATATTCAGTCACAATGTTGTTCCTTGTCTTTCTTTGTCCAGGTTGCAATAAAACTTCAACAAACCCTTTGGGACTTTTCTTTGTGTTGGAATAAAATTCCATAGCCCAAATGTTGTGTTTCATACTTCTCCCTACTAAAAACATTACATACACCATTTGGAAAAGTGTGATGATGTTATCAAAACAAGAGGATTATTGTGTCAGGGATGGAAAGTTGTTCCATAAAAAAAAATTCAAGAAAAGTCACTGTTTCATAAAATTCCTAAATTTCATTTCCAGACAATAATGGAATATACTTTATCCACCCATTCATGAGAATGACAATCTCACAAAATTGTGAAATAAATAATGGCTAAAATTATTGTTTGTAACTGAAAATCCACAAGAGTGGAGAAAATAAAAGGTTCTAATACTATAAAAACAAAATAATGTCAGTAAAGGAAACTTTGAATACCAAAAATTATCTTTCTTTTTTTTTTTTTTTTTTTTTTTTTTTTTTTTTTTATTAAATTTATTTATTTATTAAGGATTTCTGCCTCGTCCCCACAACCACTTCCCATTTCCCTCCCCCTCCCCCGATCAATTCCCCCTCCCTCATCTGCTCGAAGAGCAATCAGGGTTCCCTGACCTGTGGGAAGCCCAAGGACTGCCCACCTCTATCCAGGTCTCGTAAGGTGAGCATTCAAACTGCCTAGGCTCCCACAAAGCCAGTACGTGCAGTAGGATCAAAAACCCACTGCAATTGTTCTTGAATTCTCAGTATTCCTCATTGTCCGCTATGTTCAGCTAGTCCGGATTTATCCCATGCTTTTTCAGACCTAGGCCAGCTGGCCTTGGTGAGATCCCAATAGAACATCCCCATTGTCTTAGTGTGTGGGTGCACCCCTCGTGGTCCTGAGTTCCTTGCTCGTGCTCCGTCTCCTTCTGCTCCTGATTTGGACCTTGAGATTTCTGTCCGGTGCTCCCGTGTGGGTCTCTGTCTCTGTCTCCTTTCATCGCCTGATGAAGGTTAATATTCCTGAGGATGCCTATGTGTTTGTCTTTGGATTCACCTTCTTATTTAGCTTCTCTAGGAACAGAGAGGCCCTATCATACAACAAAAGTATATGCTCAACTATGTTCATGGCAGCATTGTTTGTAATAGCCAGAACCTGGAAACAACCTAGATGCCCTTCAATGGAAGAATGGATGAAGAAAGTATGGAATATATACATATTAGAGTATTACTCAGCAGTAAAAAACAAGGACTTCTTGAATTTTGCATACAAATGGATGGAAATAGAAAACACTATCCTGAGTGAGGTAAGCCAGACCCAAAAAGAGGAACATGGGATGTACTCACTCATATTTGGTTTCTAGCCATAAATAAAGGACATTGAGCTTATAATTCATGTTCCTAGAGAAGCTAAATAAGAAGGTGAATCCAAAAATTATCTTTCAACTAAAGCAAAAGATGACAGGCAGTAGAGTACCAGTATGTATGCTGAGTACATTAAGACTCCTTATGTTTAAGACTGATGACTCGGCATGGATAACATGCCAGGGGAGTTTTCCTTTCAGAAAACAGATTCTCTCTTTGCAGAAGTCACTGATGGCCTGTACTGTTTTATCTAAGGTAGAGTCTTGTCCAATTTCCCCATTCATATTGACATGTCAACTGCTGTCATTATATAAGGGTTATTTGTGCAGCCATATTGTTGAGATTTGTTGGAAACAGTTTCTCTGTCATTTCTAGAGCACAGTATCCTGTTGTAGAAGGCCAACATTTTGTACAACATTTATACAACAAATAGGCACCAACATGGCCAAGTAAAATTCACTTAAAACCTGAGAGAGTTTGGAAAGAAATTCTAGGCACAAAAAAAAAAAAAAAAAAAAAAAAAAAAAAAAAAAAAAAACCCAACAAAAAAAACAACAAAACAATACAAAACAAAACAGAGTAAGCAGGACTTAAAGCTGCAGTTCTTTTAAGAGAGGTTTTTCTGATTCTGCAGTACCAGAAAAACAACCAGGGTTTTAAAAAGGTGGCTTCCTGGACCGTGCTGCCAGCATGAACTCTGGCTCTTTCGGGAGATCCAGCTATGTAGCATTTAAATGGGTTCTGTGAGCAGAGTGATAAAACTTGCTTAATGGCAGCATAGACCTGCCCTGTGTCTAAAAATGGAGCAATGTACATGGCTCTCAGAGGCAGTAAACAGCTGTGTCATGCTAGACTGGGCAGAGCAAGCAAGCAGGGCCTTATTTGCCCTAGCAATGCTGCCGCTTAGGTTTTTAAGAAGGACTTAGCATTTTAAGAAGCCATCCTGGTCAGAAACGGATTACAGATACACAATGAAGACAGATTCAGACATAAAAGACCTCTAAATGAGACACAGTGTGTTTTAAAAATGTACATAGGCTTGGGAGATAGAAGAAAAAGAGTATAGAGACAGTAAGTGTAATATAATACAGAAAGTCATAGATTAAATGAGTAAAGATAATAAATATTAAACTTGTAGAAAAAGTAATAGAGTAAGAAAAATAACCCGCATAAAGATGGAATATACACAGAGAGTCTGGATTATGTATATTAATGTGTTTTCTTTGAACTTTTTGACTGTGAAGGAGCTAAGTAACCAACATACATACCTTAAAGGTATTTGTCTTCAAAATTTGGGTGTAAGGATATGTTGCTTTTGAAAAGAGGTTCTTCTTTTGTTTCCACAGAGGATGAGAACCTATGGATTTATTCTAGGCTATAGTAGTTTGATGGACCCAAACCCTGAAAGATCATTGTGAACACTTCTACAAAAATTATTTCACTCAGCAAAAAGCAAGAAGCAGTTTGGAGAGAACAACAAATTCCCTAAATGATTGTTTATAAAAAGGGATGTGCTATAGAGATTTGCATTGGTATGGATCTTGGTTTGTTGATACAAATTTAAGCTCAATTTTGTTCATATATATATATATATATATGTGTATGTGTGTGTGCGTGTGTGTGTGTGTGTGTGTTTCTGATCTTGATTAAGATATTGTGTTTGTGTAGCTCATTTAAAAATTAAGAAATATAGGTTAATAAATAGTCATCTATAATAATCAAGTTTATAGACAGTTAGGTTTTCTGGAAATACAGAGCTATATTTCAGTTAGATAGGTATTCTTCAAATCTTTCAGAGACTTTAAATCTTTCAGAGACCTTCAGAATATGGTTTTTAAAATGTTTTAATAACAAGACACATCTGCTCCTGGAAACACCAATAACTTCAAGAGGAAGATGGGCATTGAAGAGACTTCTTATGGAGTTTACTAGCCATTTGAACAAGAAACTGCTCTTGCCTGGACTACTTGATGTTATGCTATGTGAGCTGGACATGCAGGACCCATGGAGAGATGACTGCTGAAGTTGCCTAAAGAAGGTGAGACAGTCGTTCGGGGTTTCTGCTTCATGAAAGAGTCTGTGAGACATTCTGCAGGACACAGCAGAAAGTGACTGGCACTGCCAATATAGGCAGAACTGTCTTTAAAAATCCCTGCTTCATGGAAAAGTCTGCCAGACACTATGGGCCTATAGGCTGAAGATGGATGCCACTACCGTACAGAAGAACTTTGGGTGATTTTCCAAGCAGCAAGATGTCTCTGTCAATTCTAGAGTTTTGGAACTTGCTTGCAATGCACTTCCTATTTACTTAGGTAATATTATATACTCCTGGAGTCTTTGATGGAGTTAAGTATAGATAGTTATAATTACAATTTTCCTTAGTTATAATTAAAGATAAAGTAGATATAAATATTGTAACTATAACTCTTGCCTGATACCTATCTTGTTATATGTAATTTTACTATGTTAAAGTTAAAACCTTTCTTTTTACTTAAATAGAAAGGGGAGGTGAAGTGGAATTCCCCTCTGTGTGCTGTGAAAATGATTGGTTAGTGATTCAAGAATCTGCCTTGGTCTGTCATAGGATAGAGTAGAGTTAGGCAGAGAAAATTAAATTGAATGCTGGGAGAAAGAAGGCAGAGTCAGGCGAAGCCACGTAGCCACCACTGGAGACAGACACTGGATGGAAATTTATCCCACATGGAGATAAATGGAGATGGGTTAGTTTAGGATATGAGTTAGCCAGAAATATACTTAAGCTATTGGCTGAACAGTATTGCAATTAATACAGTTTCTGTGTGGTTATTTTGGGGCTGAGCAGCCGGGAACAAACAAGTGACCTTCTACAACAGTATCCCACAGCAGGCTCTCTGATCCTCTGGCTCCTGCAATCTATACTCCTGCTTCTGTGATTTTTCTTGAGTGTAGGTTGTACTATAGGTGTACCAAGGTGAGTTTGATAACCCACAGTCACTTGTTCTCTAAATTTAGACCAGGTGTGGATTTCTGCGATAGTCTCTGCGGCGAAAGGAAGATTCTGCGAAAGGAAGATTCTGCGAAAGGAAGATTCTGTGAGGACGTCTGCAAGCTGCATTTTTGTGTGGGTGGGTGATGCTAAGCATTGAAAACTGAAGGACAGTTAATACTTCAAAATTTAAGTGATGTGTTTTAAGGACATCCATTTTAATATTTTATAGTCAAGAAACAAATGCGTCACAATGAAAGTCTAAGATAGAAAGCAGGATAGACATTGGTCCAGGCACATGGACAAAGAACTAGCAACTGAATGCCATTTCAAATAAGATATTGAAGAAGTGATGAACTAGCATTGCTTTTCCTCAGTCAGCATCAGCATCACTGCTGGAAAGAGGTAACTGAGAAAGTGTGAAGACACTAATTTTATCTTAAAAGTTCCTAGCCTCTGTATGTTTATTTTCTGCTTTCTTTTTGAATCACTAACGAACTTTAGCTAAATCAACAATCGTGGAAAACCTCAAAAGACAAAGTATACACAATTGGCATAAAGTTGTTGTGGTGAGGAAGAAGCAAGAGACACAACGGTAAAATCCTGGGGAATGCCCTGGGAATGCTGAGCCTGCCTGAACACACCACTGCCTGCTGCTGGGCTCTCTAGCTGCTGACAAAAGTAAGGACAAAAGCTCCTTACTTCAGCAGAAGTGAACCGGAAAGACCTTTGATATTGAAGGGTTAAACAGTGAATGCTAACGATGCTGAAAAATCAAATTAAACTCTTTTTCCACTCCGCAGATTTCAATTTCTTACCGAATGTGAAGGTGCTGTTTAGAAGAGCATGAAACATGTTAAAGCTCTATTTGCAAAGATCATAGGTTCTACAGACTATATTGTGATATAAATGCTCTTATTTCCGTTTGTTTTGAAGCTTTCATATAAGATAGTTACATATTATTGCTTTTTACATTTCTAAATAACAGAATTAAACAGAGCACTTCAGTGTAACTATATAGCAGTAATACTGTCTTGTATGTAATGATAAAACGGTGGTTTTATAGAAAATTATGTTCACCAATAAATATTAAAGCAACCCACTATAGAAATACTATGGAATGTTGTTTGCATGTAGATTTGATTCCAACGCTAATGTCCTACTCATTTAAATATTTACTTTATTTACAGTGTTTCTGGAAATGGACCAGCATACAAAGCCCCCAGGATAGCCATGGAAAAGCAGCTCCAGCAGGGAATTTTTCCTGTTAAGAATGGCAGAAAGGTCTCCTGCATGAAGAGCACCCTTCTTCTCAAGGGAAAGACCCTCCCCAGAAGCACCATGGACAAGCAGCGATTTGCTACGCATAACCGACAACAACTGCAAGCAGACAGGCGGTGGATAACACAAACGTCTTCAGATCTCGGCAGTGCAAATCACAGGACAGGAGTTTCGTTTTCATTTTCAAAAAAAGCTTATCTAAAATTAGAATCCTCAGCCTCAGTTTTCAGTGAGAACACAGAAGACACGCATGAGTGTAACAAGTCACCCGCCTATAAAGTCAAACAAACAGTAGAGGAATGCATGTGTTGCAGGTTTGCAAATGACGATTCACACCTTACTAAGGAAGAAGGTGTCATCTCACCAAGCCATCTGGAGGGCATGCTAAACAACACCTTCTCAATGAATTCTAAAATGTCACAAAACAAAAATGAATCTCTTAATGAGATGCTGAAAGATTCTTCAGGCATTCATGCTTCTTTCTCTAGGTCTAACCTCCATCTTTCAGAAAGAAATTTTACTCTTTCCAGCAGAGAGAAAGAAATTAGGAATACATTAAAGGAAACTTCAGAAAACGGCATTAATCACCCACAACAAGCAAATGAATCCTCCAGTCAACTTCATGTTTGCAAACACAGTGATAACCATTGGTGCGAAAGTATGAATGAGTTTTCACCTTCAGGGTCAAGGGAACAAAAGAGCAGAACACATCTGAATCCTATCTCCAGAAAGGAAGCCAGAGCAAAGGCTTCACAAGAAGCAGACAAAGTTAGCAACGGTGTTCAGAGACTTTACAGAGAAGGGTGTCCAGGTGACGTGAAGTCCAAACCATTGCCTTTCCTCCACGTACAGAGCAAGGATGGACTCACCACTCTACAGTGGCCTACAGAGCTCCTGTTCTTTACCAGAACGGAGCCTTGTATATCTTACGGCTGTAATCCACTATATTTTGACTTCAAACTTTCTCGCAACACGAAGGATGAGCATAATTCAGAGAATGTAAAAAAAGAATTGGAGAAGGAGCCTTTGGAAATGAAGCGAAAAACAGAGAGTCAAGTCTCAGGTTTAATGAAAGAACAGCAAAAATTAACCCAAGATAATCAATCTCAGAAGCCAAAGATGATTGTAGCTAACCCAGATTGGGAAAAGTTCCCGAAAAAATACAATTTGTACCATGATTCTGATTCTTGTATGAGTGAATGTGGTTGTCTGAGAGACTTGGGTATGAAAAGTCCTGAAGCGTCCGCCTACCTTAATCTGTCTCTAAAAGATGGCATGAGAAAGGACAATGCTGATGATACTGAATTCAAAGAACCTTCAAATGTCCACGGGCAGAGCTACAAACGGACAGTTCTAAACAATGCTCAGGACAGGCCTTCACGCTCGCCTCTCCTCTCTAGGACTAAAACACACAAGCGGAATCCCTGCACACCACATTCAGAGGTTGAAGGACAAAGCCAGTGCACCTGGAATTTTAGTCCTTGTTCATCAGAGAACCACAGTGAGCCTGAGAAGGACATCAGTGAGAGTCTAAATACCTGCAGCATCAGCCTGGGCAACAAGGCTTCTACAAGTGGAAAACAAAGCTATGACAGATTTTCCCCAAAGCCACCTCTGAGCAACCATCCCAGACCTCGGGATGTATCTCCCAGAAACGTGGCCAGCTGGAGAAACACGTGCTCAAGTCACCGGTCCAACGGCACCGGCCGCAGTCATTTGCTCTACGTTTGCAGAGCAGAATGTGACTCAACTGAAAGACACACGTGGAAACACCGAAAGCACAGTTGCTTCTGCTTGTCTAATGTCCCAATAAGCAGTAGCTGTCCTCAGTTAGAAGCGCAGAGAGGCAGGAGTGGTAAACTATGGGACTCACTTAAAACTAAAAAACAGTCGAAGCACAGCAACTGTCACTGCAGAGAGAGATGTAAGCTGGGTAAAAGTCAACAATTTGAAGGGTTGAAACCCACAAGAGTTTTTAATAGTGATTCCATTTCACAGGTTTCGCTTGATAGAAATAGTGAAAAACCCTTTAATGGCCCAGGACCTCAGCACAGCAAATCAGGCTCGCATTTGAGACAGAGAGCTTACTGCTTAAACAAAAACAAGAGAAGTCAAAAGTCTTTGACCAGCCTTCACATTAATGATGTGGGAAAAGTCAAGTGCAGACCATGCAACCGGAGGACTCTCAACTACCTTCTTAGGAGCTGTGGAGGTGGCCCTTCAGAAACCACACAGTCAAACATTTTGGATGGAGAAGGGCCTTCCCTGACAGCAAAGTGTCTTTTAGAAAGAATAAAAGCCAAGAAGTGTCAGGAGCAAGCAACTAAGTTTGAGGTTTCTTCAAACAGTTGTTTAAAAGAATCAGAGATTCATTCACAGACACAACCCACAGTTCAACCTAGACCACCGAGCTGTAACAGAACAGCCTTACCTTTTTCAGAGAGGAGACAACTGAGGAAAAGGAGAAATGATAAAGACAGTATAATATATAAGACTTCTGACAAAGACACAATCAGAAGCTCACAAAAAAATAATTTTACTGTATTCACAGATGCTGAATGTGATAACAATCTCCCCAAAGGCATAAATCACGCAGTAACAGACTCTCAATCTCCAAGCAGAGAAAAGAACCAGACAATGAAAGAGCAATCTAAATCTTCAATTCGTGAAGTCCAGCCTTTCCTTCAAAGCTGTGACCCAGTACCAAATCATTTCCTTGGTGCTTTTCCATCTAATAGATATACTGGTGTGTCTGATTCAACAGAGACCAAAGAGGACCGGATAAATCTAGACTTACAAGATGTAAGCGTGTCTATGAATCATGTAGAGGGGAATATAAACTCTTGCTATGACAGAACTACGCAGAACCATGACAAAGTGGAAGATGAATTGGAAGGGTGTCCCAAGTCTCTCTCCCCACCATTAGTTCATCAGCCCATAACATTTTCTCCGGATGAAATAGACAAGTACAAGCTCCTCCAGCTACAGGCCCAGCAGCATATGCAGAAACAGCTCCTGTCTAAGCATCTCCGGGTTGTGCCTGCTGCAGGGCCCACTGCCTTCTCTCCACCTTCAGCTTTGCAGACACTTCCAGTCCACCAGCACACAGCCATCACCACCATCCACCACACCTTCCTACAGCACTTTGCTGTTTCTGCTTCCATCAGCTCACACGGCAGCCCCCTCCCAGTGGCTCATATCCACCCGTTCCCACAGACACATTTCAGCCCTCTTCCATTTCCAACCATGGCTCCAACCATCATCCCTGCACACCCTACTTTTCTAGGACATCCCCTGCATTTAGTTCCTGCTGCCCCCTTTCACCCATCACATATAGCATTTCAGACTCTGCCTCCTGCAGCGTTTATCCCCACATTGTTTGGTCCTCATTTAAATCCAGCCACAACTTCTCTCTTCCATTTGAACCCTTTAATCCAACCAGTGCTGCAAGGGCAAGATCTTTACCATCATGCTTGTTCCAACCAGATGCAGCAGTTAAATAGTATGAAAGAGGCCTTAAATATGTCAGTCCATTTGAACTAATAGTTATTACAGCTCATCTTTGAATAAATAATGCCAATCGTGACTACCTGCAAAACAATGTATTAATATCACATCTCCTAGTCCAAATGTAATTCACACATAAACATAAACTAAGTTTTCATACTAGAAACGGGAACATTCTAAGAACTTGTGCTGGCAAAAACAATAGAGCAAATTAAAAATAATTTTATGGAAGGAAATCCTAGAAAGCATTAAAGAGTGGTTTGAAATAAGTTGTTAATTAATACTAAAATTGGTAAAAGAAAACATCTGGCACATCACAATGAAGGAAAAATAGAAGGCTATGTTTGCCATCTGTGATGAGTGAATGATGGATGAATACGGATTTTATTTGTCAGATAATATTAAAATGTCAATAAAATGAACCAACGATTAAGAATAATTTCTTTTGACATATTTTTCATGGAAGTTAAGAAATATTCTAATTAATGCAAGCTGAAAACAAGTACACAAACTCACTTTACAATTAATGGAATTCTGTGAGAGACCATTTTCATACCACCTTGTATGAATCAATAGCATCAGAAATTAAGAATGTTTGAATTTCATATTAGAAAGCATAAAAGAGATGTTATTAGTATTTGATAATGCAAAATAAAATCTCCTTACAGTAACATATTACACATATTGGTAATTATTTCAAATATAATAAGAGCTAAAAAACTCAACTTTTTTTTTTTTACTACTCAGAATTTTTTTGTGGTCAGGAATAAGAAGGACAAGGCTTAGAAATGATGAGTTTTATGAGGATAAGCCAAGTTATCAAACATGGAATTTCAAATATTCATTCAAAAGCCCTCCTGGCTCATAGAATTTTGACTTCCTGTATTGTTTGTGAACTGTCATCTATTTGGTATATGACTTAATATTCTTATAATTATAAAAGTATTACTCATATTTCCTATAACAATGGGTTTCCAGAAAGTAAAACTCACAGAACAGGAGGTGGCCTCTCTCTAATAATGAAGTGAAGATGGAACCTTTGGCACACTGGTATAAAATGTGACTCTTACTCAGCCTTGGGGGAGGGCATCTGCCTTCACTGAATACATGCATTTGACTTCCTGGAGGTGAATCACATAGATCACTTTTTATTATTCCTCACATCTGCACAGATCAACATTATCATTCTTCAAGTCATCAATGCAGTTGAAAATCAAAGGATTGGTTTTGTCTGAAGAGAAAAGCAGAAGGGGAGAAAAAATAAATGTGAATGTTGACATAAAGAACAAACATACTTACCAAAATTATGCCAAACATTTGTTTATGGGGGCTTCTATTGGAATAGAGAAGGCACAGAGTCTGGCCTATTTAAATGGAATAGAAAAAGAAAAAGATATTTATCAAATAGCAAGAAGTCCCATACTTCTAATAATTTCACAAAAGTAATTATTAAGGGTAGTGCATTTGGGTAAATCATATTAAAAATAAAAAGAGTGAAGATATTAATATGAAGATAGATAATAAATATTGTGGATAATCAGTTCCTCAATCAGGTTATAAAGATGGCATAAGGCTAAGAGAGAATAATCCCCAACAGTCACTAAAGTCTTATTACAGAAAAGACAGAGCATTTGATTAACGTTTAAATTGCCTTAGAGACAATCTAGAAGCTCAGAAGGTTAAACCAGGGGAGTTTTCTGCTGAACCCTTAGATAAATCAATGTAAGTGGATAGTTAGGAAATGACTGCTCCATCTTGCACTAGAAACAGTTAAAGTGCTCAGTGAATAATCCACCGCATACAACAGAAAGGTGTTGCTCTTAAACAAAAATAATTTGGACTCCAAGGCGACAAGCCATCATACCAGGAGAATGGACAATGAGATCAGCAGTCTCTCTGGATTTGTTTCCATTTTCCTTTAGAGGAAGGCATCCTTGAAAATCTAAAGCAGAAAGAATTCCAAGCTTATTCTGAATTCTAAATTTGAACCATTAAAAACACAGTTTTATGGATTATACTTTTAGTATTAATTCCATAAATTATTTGATAATTGATTTGAACAATTTTCTATTAAATGACAAATTTATTGGATAAGTTTTGCTGTGAGTTCACCCTTGACAATAAGTCATTGAGCCTTGTCCAAGAACCAAGATTAAACAAAACACAAATATGGTAGAGATAGGCTGTAAAATATTTATCCATGGGCCCACATGTGAGCACATGAACACACGAATGTGTCTGTATGTTTTATCCCCCAAGACTCAAAGTCTTTCCACCATCATATGCTCAGTGAATTCAGGCATGATTCAAGAGGGGAAGCGGTTTGTGCGAAGCCATGACAAGTGGGTAAAGTTTATTCTCTTAATTATTGCCAAATTTTTCCAAAAAATTGCACTGTGGCTATAAAATCTGTTCTCTAACATGATTTTTGAGATCACCTTCATACATGTTATATATATAATGAAATATCAGAGGTGATTACACAGTAGGGAGTGATTTACAAAGTTTCTAATTCTGAGGCTTTGATCCCTCATTACCTGGAGGGAGACATTTGTCAGAATGATCAGAAAGTTCTTTCTCATAGAAAATGGATTTGACAGTGCCTACATTGTTCAGTCTCTGTCAGGTCTTCATGGAATCTCTGTTATCACTGGGTAGAAGCACATTTCAAAAGAACGAATCCACAAAAGTTCCTCATTAAACAGAATTTCTAACCATCAGACAACTCAGGATCATATTGCAAGGCCTTGCTGAACATGACCCTGAAGTTTTTCTGTAGAAACAAACACAGCAACAATGCAGTTTTTTGAAATTGTAATAACACTTTGAAGTTTTATCTAAATACATCCTGCTCTCCAAGCATTCAAAACAGTAACTGGAGATACAAAGATTGTCTGTAAATGGGAATAACACAATTATTCCAAGATTCTAGATGAAGATATAAGAAACGCCCTCCCAGGCTGCTATTAGAGGTAACCATCTGTGACACTTGCTGAGATGGTAATGACAACAGTAACCAACTACACTACAGCACAGTAACCAACTACACTACAGCACAGTAACCAACTACACTACAGCACAGTACTCTACACCTTTTCTCAAAAATATTCCCTACGATTTTTAAAGGCTATTGTTAAATATTCTGAAGAAAAACTTGGACATATCAGATCCAGCTTTCTAAAACTAAAATTTAAAGACTGATATCACACGTGTCTGTTGTCTGGTATGCAGCTAGTCTTTTTAAATCTAATCGTTCCCTGCCTCAGCAAGGTTAAGAGAGAGTTTTAAGTGAGATTCCTTGTATTGGACAAACTCCTAGAGCAGATTGTGCTCTCATCGATGAACAGGCACATTGGTGAAAAGCAGTTGGTGACTAGTTCCAGACACAGGATCAGGGGAATGCATAACTGCCCTTTCTGTCTCACTCAGAAACCACGTCAGTAGGATGGAAGTTTCGAAGTGGAAGTTCTTCCTGCCAAGAAGCATGGATTAGAGGATTTTCAAAAGCTATCATTTCATTCCAGTAAAAAAATATTATCCACTTCCTCTATTAGGTAGATAGTTGATTGTGAGTATTGTACTTTGGGGGCTTAAGCTGTATTGAAAATGGGAACAATGGACAAATGGGTTAGGTTTAGAATAAGCCAATGTAAGAAATAGGCTAAAAGGTCTTTTTCATTTTCTGTAGTTATACACAAGAGGAAACACTTCCAATCCAATTCTTTAATTCCTTTCTCAAAGTCACTTCTTATTTTCGCAACTTACCACCTCTCTTAAGTAACAAGATCAAGAACACCTAGCTAGAAACAAACAAACAAACAAAAGGCAGGAAATCAGGAAAAAATGCAAAATGTATGAATGCATATGTACATTTGTTTTTGTGTGTGTTCTAAATCTACTTTTTATTCTTAAGTTGTAAAGCTTAGTCTTTGTTGAAAATAGAAAGTTTATTACAGTGTATTCTTTTTTAAAAAAATCACATATTGAGACAATCAAATTCAAGAAAAGATTTCAAATCTTGTGCAAAAGAATCATTTACTTTGATGTGTGAGAGATTTAAAAATAGTTGAAATGTAGACTGATTCCGTCTCTGTCTATAGTAAGTTCCCACTTATTGAATCCTATGGTACTTAATTTAAATGAAACGGAATGATGATCTAAAATATGGTCTAAGCCAGTCATTTTATTGTGTGTTCTCTGTTCCAGGAAATTTGATTATACTGTGGCTAAGTAAATTGCACTACTGTACATGCAAAGCAGCTTTTTTCTTTTAGGTTATTCAATAAATTACTTGGACTGTTGTTCGATGCAATAATATTTTTTTCAATAAAATGCTTAATGATATAGGTATATTAGTCATGTATTTAGAAGAAAAATTGAACCAAAATATAAGGATTAAATCAAATATGAAATGGTGTGAAAGTATTCTGCATTTTACACTGTTGGATCATAACGCATTTAACATTTTATTTATTACTGTATATTTATAGTATAGATTTAAATGCTTGGATTTCTTAGACTATTTCTTACCATTTGAGTGTTATCAAATAAAGTTGTTTCCTCAAACTTAAAATGAATATCACTTAAAAATTCTAGAGATGTATCTCTTGCCGAAACCTAATACAAATACTAAATAATGTCCTATATTTTCTTTAAAAATGTAACCCAAAAGTTTGTAATGATTTAACAAAACAAAATGTATTCTCTAACAATAGAATACAGTGAATTTTAGTACATGTATAATTGTTGTAATGTGAATTCAGAAATATTTTAATTAAAAACTTTAATTTTATCTCCAAATAATAATTCTGAGAAGAACGTTGACTTTCTAAGTAATATTTTAATCAAATATGATGAATACTGTGAGAATTAATTTGAGATTCCACTTAACTATCACTAATTATTTACAAATTTAAAATTTTTTGTCTATATATCTTTTAGGACATCTATAAGGACCTTCACGTCCTAATTCATGGTATGTTATTTCTTCCCTCTCGAACCAAGTGTGCTTAGAATTGGCTATTCATAGATTATTTTTATTCTTCTTTGTCTTCTCCTCCTCTTCCTTTTTCTTCTTCTTCCTCCTTCTTTTTCATCTTCTTCTTCCTCCTTCACCTCTATCTCCTCTTTCTCATCCTTCCCCAGATCCTTATTCCAATTATATTTGAGCTGCCCATCTCCCTGCTTTTACCTCCCAAATTCGGGGACTGTGGATGGGTGTAACCATTCCTAGTTGCTCTTGTTCTTGAGCAACATCAACACCACCCTTTCCATTACTGTTCAACAAGCTTTAATCTAATATGAAAACCCCCTGCTTCTGAATTTTTTCATTTCTTTTTCTGTTCTTATAGATATTAATAGAAATAGAAATAGAAATCTGCATTGTACTCTGCCTTAGTCCAACTTTTAAGTAAAGAAATATTTCAGATGTCAATTGTTTGCTAGACTTCAAGTCTAGGTTCTCTACTTTTATGATAAACTATTCAGTCAAGCCATTGAAGTAATCAAAAGTTACTTTTCCCAGAAATACAACACAAATAACTACATGGGAGTTACAAAGAGTGGGGCATCTTGTTTGTCCCGGCCACCCAGCTAGCTTACACTCAAAGTTACCACACAGAATCTGCGTTAATTTAAACACTGCTTGGCCCATTAGCTCTAACTTCTTATTGGCTAACTCTTACATCTTGATTTAGCCCGTTTCTATTAATCTATGTATCGCCATGTGTCAGTGGCTTACTGAAGATTCTAACCAGCGTCTGTCTGAGGCAGAGGATCCATGGCTTCTCTCTCTGCCCTTCTTCCTCCCAGCATTCAATTCTGTTTTCTCCACCTACCTAAGTTCCACCTTATCAACTAGGCCAAGGCAGTTTCTTTATACATTAACCAATGAAAGCAACCACAAAATAGGGAACTCCTACACCACATGGGAGCATTTATTTGTTATTGGTAGAGTCATCAAAGAATCACTGGCCAGTTCTGGGATTCTCATCTCCTGTACTATTGGAGTGTGTCTGAGCGGGAAAGTGAGATTTTTAAAAATGGATTGCAATTGTATTAATACTTAGATTGAGTTGAAAGACTACCTGATGTGTGTGGTGTCATGTTTACACATCCTCCATTCCTGTAAGATTTCTGCCATGTTTGAGCTCTGTTCATGTTCCATATAATTTTTATATCACGGAAATTTTGGGCACCAATATAAAGTGGCTGCCACACACTCCTGAGTTAGTGTTCTTTTACTGAACCTGGTAAATGTGAGTCAATTGCAAATGACATTTTAACAATACTTGGAAGTCTAAAGAAAAACCTTAAAATGTTGTAATGTGGCTCAGAATTGAATAAATAAAAGTCATTCAGGAATAGGAACACTCATGAAAAAGCTACGTTTTGTGGAAAGTTGGCAGGTGGAAAACTCATCAATTGAGCAGTTTTATTTTTAAGTGTCATTGCAACACACTCCACAGAGACATAGCAGCTCAAGACTTGATGCTTCAGTTATTTAGTCTGGATATAGCATACCTTGAAAAGAGACAGTAAACTGCAGTGACTCTTCATGGGATGCTTCATTTATTATGCATACTTTTATCCTATAGTGCTCATGGTTTTGCAAAAGTGATTCTATCATATTCCCATATGTTTAAGAAAGTAAAAACAATATGCTATAGAAGTAACTTACTAGGAAGTAGCAGCCAATGATGATTAAAGGACAAATGAAATGAGTGAAAAAATAAGAGGTGAGTCTAGTTAGTGAGGGTTTTTTATTCTGTACATTTGTTCTTATCTCTATTTCCTAATATTGATTACCAAGAGGAATTTAGGGCAATGCAGTTATAATATCAAAACTAATTTTTTAGTTTGCCCAATTGTCACTTGTGCAAATAATTTTTAAGATTATACACATTCTAAACTGCTTACCAATTCCAATTATTTCAACCAAAAAATAACTATTTTGTTTTACTTTGTTTTCTTGTTTTAGAATTGAGCTCTCAAAACATGAAACACATTCAGGAAAGGGGTGTGGAAAGTTTGGGATAGGATAATTGAATTGACAAAGCTCAGTTCAAGTCTGGATATTTAAATATGAGATGGACGTATATATAGCACATCATCACCAGTGTGGACTTTCCACAGAATCATAGAACTAAAGTCAACCCCTTGTGGACCTGTTGGCTTTCAACAGTGTATGTTATTTCTCTTATTTAAAACTACTCACCTTTTACTCTGGCTTGCTCTGTATTTGAGATCTTTTCGAGGCTAAGTGATTTCTCCTCTGCAGCCTTTCTACCAAAGAGTTTTCTTGCAGCCAGTCTTTATGCAATGTAGTAAGCCAGGAATCAGACCTTATGCTTGCTTTTATCACTGGTGTCTACAATATGGGATCACATGCATTTGAAGCCTATAAAAGCCATTTTTATTCTGATAGTACGTAACTTCATATTTTCAGATATACCCCTGCCCCTGGCTTCTGCATTTGTTAAATCAAGAGCTCACTCAAAATCTCTTCTGAGTGTCAACTAGTCAGAAATTTAATGTCCAAATTTAAATTTAAATCACACTCATTCTCAGATTTAGGCTTATATTTGTACATTTTAGATTCTATCTTCTTAGAAATCAACTTTTTGAGGAAGACATTGCTTGATTTTTTTTCAGATTTCTTTAATGCATTTTTAAATTTCCTAGAATAATGTTGAGAACATAAAACAGTTTTTGTTTTGTTTTGTTTTGCTTTATACTTTGTTTTTGCTTTTTGTAAACAATAATTGCCCAAGTTAAAGATTCTCAGGTCAATGTTTTTTGATGCAATATTATTTTCCTAATCACGAATAAGGAAAGTTTAGTAATTTGTTGCATAGATTATATTTTTGGAATAAAAATCTATGTTTTCTTCCCAAAGGATTGATATAAAAAGTACTTTTTGATTTATTGATAAAAGTATTTCTTGAATTATTGCAGTAATTTCAAATTTCAAATATACATAGACTCTGACATATTTAATTGATTCAAAATTTGACATCATTAACATGTTAATATACACTTTAAACTTTATATTGATCTGTATATGTGTGTATCCTTTAACCTCTATAATTCTGGTGATTGTGCTATGCATTGCACAATGAAAGCAATATAGCTATTTGCATTGATAGCTTATACTTATCTGTGCATGGTATAACACTACTTCTCATACTTGGTATGGCAAGTTGGTGTGGAACATGAAGGGGCCTGCTTATTGGGGTTTATGTCCTGCCCTGTTTCCCACAGCTGGCAAACCCCAAAGAAAATCATACAGAGTTCTCCATAAGTTATAAAATCGATTGTCCCATTAGCTCAGGCTGCTTATTAGCGCTTGTAGCTTATATTAACCCATTATTCTTATCTATGTTAACCACATGGCTTAGTATCTTTCTCAGCAGGCAGCTCACATCTTGCTTCTTCGGTGGTCAGGGCAGAACTGCAAAGGGAGCTTCCTGCTTCCCAAAACACTCCTGTTCTCATTGCTCCACCTCTACTCTTGTCTGGTTGACCCACCTATACTTCCTGCCTGGACAATCAGCGTTTATTTAAAACATGATTGACAGAATACAGACAATTTTCCTGCGCCACTGGTGTGTGACTCCTAGCATCAAGTAATACATGTTAATTAGGTACTAGCAAATCATGGTTGTAGCAGTATAGAAACTCCCACAGAACTAAAATAAGTTAAGATAAACAACAGTAAGTGCTAAAGTAGTTAGTTCATGGTAATCATCTCATAAAGGAAGAATCTATATGTGGACGTGGGTCCTCTGTTTTATTGTAAAATCTGTGCTTATTCAACCTCAGGAAATGGTGTGAGTAATATGTTGTTGACTGTAATGTTTCCAGTTACTTTCTTCAAAGAGTATGAATTGAAAACAAAATTTCAACAAAAAGCAACACCTTCTTAGAACGGGAAACTCAACAATATCCACTCTTTTTACGTTTCTCTTGTTTTAAGAATAGGCTATTATTACAGATTTAGAGTTTGTTGAAATGCATAATTTAAATTATAAGGGATATTCACTGAACTGATAATAATAATAATGGCATACAGATTAAGGAAATATCTAGTTAAACATAAATGTTTCAGGTTAAATTCTCTTTTCTGCCTTAAGCAATTAATGTGTGTTTGTAAATTAACAACATCTGATTTCAGAAAATGATAGATGAAGATATATTCCGAGATCTCTGTTTGGAGATGTAGTTAAAGAAACAGATCTATAACTTGCTTTAAATTTTCTGTGGAAATAGTATATCATATAAGGATAGATACACCAAGGTTCACTACCATTTAGTTTAACTAATTTACTGAGTGATATGTTTGTAGGACTTTTTGGTCAGTCTTTTTAATAGTTCTTTCATTGTCAGCAGCTGTTTATTGACTTTGTTTTTCTATAAAGAAAGAAAAAAATGAAAGACTTGAGAAAATAGATAAGAAAAATTAGTTCTTTCATCCTCTACCCTGAATTGAAGAGTAGAATGTAATTTCTAAAATTACCTCAAGTGAAAATCTAAGCTGTCTGAGAAAGGTCACCCTTGATTTCTAATGGGCTGCCTGTCAGTGCTAGAAAATTATCAATTAAGTCTGGTTGGTAAGTCTTTTTGGCAAAGCTATGGCATAGCTCAAGGTTTCTTTCAGAATGATTCTAGTGTTTCTCCTAGGAGGACCAGACTGGATTCTGGCATTGGCCTTGATTGCTTGGTTTCAAAATTGAGTTGTCTCACTCTTGATGGCAGCTTGGGGCTGATCTGCCACTGCTTGTAAAGATGTTTCAATGCTTCCAGCAGATTTCTGGCATGTCCTTGAAGCTGCCCATCCTGAGCATGCCTTTTCCCCTTCTGTTCCTCGGATGTTCTGCCCTCATCAATTTTCTTCACATGCCAATTCTGTCAGAGCTGAGTTTTCACAACTGTTGTGTCAATTGCAAAGAGGCAAATGCAGCCTGAACCCTGACCAGTGGCCGTTTTATTCTGCCTGCTGGGGATGTGTGGGTGGCAGCTGCATTAGGATTTAGTAACCAGCTGTGATAGGGAGAAAAAAGTCCCATAAATTGAAAGGATTTGGAACCACGCAATTACTTTGTTTGAATCAATGCAGGATTTGTTGCCAAATAAAGTGTTTTATTTAAAGAGAAAGCAAGTTCAGCATCCTGTTCAAGGAGCATGCCATTAATGGAGATTTCAGAAAGAAGTGACACTGTTTGAAAATTTTATTTTTTTCAAAATCTGCCCCTATTCTTCATGTTTCCTCTAAGTATTTAAACAGTATTTGCAACAAGATGAACTACAGCAAAACTACAGAATCAAGTTAAGAAATATTAGTCTATTAGTCTCATCCTGTAACCCAGAAATGACAGAAAATATTATTTGTCTTGATCAGAATTGTCATACACTGAATCAATTGAACACTTTTGGTTTTGCATTCTAGTTTTTAAATTTACTATGATAACTTCTGTTTTGCTTACTTTATTGTTTACATTTTGAAAACATAAGCTGGTGAATATGCCACAATTTATGAATGATTCCCCATACTACTGTTTTAGACTTTTCTCAAGTTTTTACTAATATAAATGATGTCTTACTGGACATTATTTATAAAGAACACTTTCATCATTACTTACCTAAGGTTAAATCTTATAAGTAAGAATAAAAATACACACATATTCATGATTTCTTGTATGTTACCAAAATGCTTTCTAATGTATATAAGCAGGGCAATAATTGCAGTAAAAGTTTCAAAATAACGTCCTTAATTTGTATGACTCACCCTTCCTCTGCCATTATAATCTTTACCATGATCATCAGCATTCTGTCCTTACTGCTGTGTCACAATAATCTGTTAGCATATAATAATAACACTTCAGTGAGTTTTCCTTATAAAAATATTTCTTAGTTATAATGCATATTTTTAAGTAACTGGTAACATTGTTTTGAATTATGAAAGAAATGGTAAAAACTTGAAGCCAGTCTGTTTGAATAGACTACAGATGTACCATGCCTTCATTACTACTGTTGTGTTACTTTTCCAGAGGAAACACTTATTTGTTGTGTTGTAGTTTCCAGAGAAATTCTAAGATACATCTGTGTCTGCTACATCGATTTTCCTGGAACGACATGAAGAAATATCTATTCAATCAGGATAAACCACCAGGAGACAAAAGAAATGATTAAATTTTAGGTCAGCATAGGGAATCCACAATTGTATTGTGGGGACTATTAGAAGCATAGGTGAAGGATTACATGCAGTTACATACAGGAATATTGGTGAGTCAAAAGCAATTGTATCACCAAGACATCTCTCTTCAGCATGGGCAACAAATTAAGAAAACATTGTAACTCAAGTTCCAGGTCACCGTCAAGATTGTACCCCTTGCGTACTCTAGAACCCCCAAGGTGAAGCTGAATGACAGGAAGGACTGGTGACTCAAGTGGGAGGTGTTGAAAATAAATCTTAACAGTCTCATTATATTACCATATACTACAATGACGACAAGTCCAAGACATTTTGTGATAACCACAGGGATCACTTCTCTAAGATTACTGATGGCCATGTCTTGCCCAGAGGAAATAGCATCACTACAATGATCCCGGTATATTTTCACTTCCTGCACTCACTTCTTTGTCCAAAAATCAAAAACACTTCTTGGCATCTTGTCTCTCTCACTGTGTCACCTATATTTTCTATATACTAAAAATAAATCATGTCAAAGGCATTCATAAGGGGAAAATGAAATTCTTATGTAACAGAAAAAGCATAGTATCTTACTGTTAAGAAACATGTATAAAGCATTAGTGGGTGTCTCAGAGATGCTCCTGATAGCAATTATTTTGTGTGGTTCTTATTTAATTTAATTTTAAATTTTATCTTTATTTCATAGGTATGGTTGTTTTACCTGCATATATGCTTAGGCACTATGCATGAGCCTCGTGTGTGAGAGGGCATCAGATGCCACCAGAACTGGAGCTACAGATAGCTGTAAGCTGTCATGTGGAATTATAGCTACAAATGTCTGTGAACTACCCTTTGTTGAGGGAATTTAATTTATATCCCTGAAAGAGTAGATTTACTCCTAACTATTCAGATGTCTCTCGTCTCTCTAGCCCAACTTGTTGGTTTTGATGTACATTATAGTTTGAGTGTTACATGTCCCTAAAAGCCCATGTGTTAAAGGTTGGGTCTCCAGAGTGGTGCTGTTGAAGTAGGGAGAAGGAATCCTTAAGAGATCAGAGACATTGAGGGGTTGGGCTTACAGCAGCTTTTGTGAGAGCCCAGCTGCCTCCTGTTTTTCTTTCTTCCTGATCCCAAGGCAACCATTTTGTTGGCTTGTTTGTTCCTGGCCACTATTGTCTAGCAACTCTAGGAGATACTTAAAAGGAGTAAGTTCGTCAAGTCATAGACTGGATCCTTATCTTAGGGTTGGTATTGCTGTGACCAAGGCAACTTATATTAAGGAAAACATTTAACTGGGTGGCTTGCAGTTTCAGAGGTTTAGTCCATTATTATCTTGGTGGGGCATAGCAACATGGCAGCAGGCAAGCAAATGTGGTACTGGAACTGAGAAACCTAAATCTTGATTGGCAGGCAAGAGGAAGTGAACTAAGACTTTAGGGGGTATCTTGAGCATGTTTTAGATCTCAAAGTCTGCCTCCATAGCGACACACTTCCACCAACAAGGCCATACCTACTCGAAAAAAGTCACACCTCCTAATAGTGTCACTCCCTTTGGGAGCTGTTTTCTTTCAAACTAATTTTTTTCTCCTTAATAAATTGGTTATTTCGGGACATTTTGTTACAGTGACATAAAGTTGATCAACATGAAATGCTAAAATGTCATCCAAAGTATGGTTTTTCTGTGAGTTGTTCTAGAAAGTTAATCACATGAATGAAGAACCTTGAATTTAGAAAATGTCTTAGTTTCTTCCCCCATTATTGTGATAAACAACATAAAAACCTCATTTAAGTAGTTAAATATTTCTTTCATCTCACAGGTCAAGGAAAAGTCCATCATGATGGAAAATCAAGGAAGCAGGGGCTTGAGGTAGTTACTCACATTGTATGTAAATTCAGAAGACTATAGTGAATGCTTCCATGTTAGTAATCAGTGGCTTTTTCCACTCTTGCAGAGCATCCCCTGCCTAGGGAAAGGTCCTGTCCACAACTAAGATTGGTCTTCCCATCTCAATTACTATAATCTCGGTAATCCCCTACATAAATACTGATAAATCCACAATCCAAGAAATTCTTATTTCAGAGAGTGGGAGCAGGAGTGAAGACATATGTAGAAAGTTATAGAAGGCTGTGTATCACTGATCTGTGCCTAGTGATTAAAGCAAAGATAGTGTTATAGAAGAGTGTTCTCTTAGCCTCAGAAACTTGTCACAATTTTAAGTAGCTTGTGTGAGAAATATTTGTATTATGTCAGAGAGTTATGAGAAAGAAATATTTTTATATACATGTGTGCTATATCCAAAGTTTGGTAGAGTAAGTTATCACATATGTAACAAATGTGTATGTCAGCTACCCTTAAAATTTATTATTATGAAAAGTTCATGTGCTTTGTGACATGTGAACATAAAGTGACAATTATTTTCTGCCATGGTTTAATAAATTATCTTCATTTTGATCAGTCTCTATGCTCTATTATGTCTGAACAGGACTATTTTGCAATGTGTATTTTTTTTTAAATACATCCAGACATTGGTAGATCCAAGACCTAAAAAGTAAGGAGTATTTATAAAACCTATTACAATATCAGAGAGCTTTCTTATTATACTCTAACCCTAGCATTCTCTTTTCCTTAAAGAGACTATCACTTACCCAATTATTTTGAAAATTGGCTAGTCTTGTGATACCAAAAGAATTGCAACACAGCAATCAAACGAGAGGCCAATGCAACACTGAATGTCTAGTATTTGTCTATTACTGCTGTTTCATGGCACTGAGTTCCTTTCAGAAAGCAGCCAATGGCCAATGAATACCAACTGATTATTTTCATTAAAGGGCCCCCATCTTACCAAAACCTTCCTCCCTACAACAATTTAAATAACACCCCTTTTGTCTGATTGACCTCTGTTACCTGAAATTTTGCTGAGAGTTTCAATCTTCAAACATTTTCATTTACTATGTAAATTATAAGAAGTAAATTTTATTAGGGATAAATTATATAAGCCACTTAGACCATAGAAAACCAGAGTTTTTCAGTCATTTTCTTCCTGACTCATGACCATTGGAAGAGCACTTTCCCTATCAGAATAGACAGAAAGCTGGACATAGGAAATAAAGAGCATTCACTGAAGGCAACAGGCCTTTGGCAACCTCTTTTCAGCAAAGTCTGGATGAAGTCTGATAACTATTACCAATTTAGTTATTCATGGTATCTTCTGTATTATCTTCCAAGTGAATGCAAATCCAAATGTGGAAGTTTCTGCCCCTATTTTCCTTAAGCCTCTGTTTCTTCTCAGGAAATGCTAATATTTGATTTTCTTCTTCCTTATCTTGACATCCTGGAGCAGGAAGAGAGTGATGTTTGTTAGTCTCACAAATAGGTAAATATATGATTATAGAACCTTGGCAATACACAGGTATACTGTGTTACCCTGAGGACACAATCATGACCCACAACATTTTTTCTAGTGTTTGTTCTATTTTCCATTCCAAAATGTTATTAAAAATTTGGAAACTGGACATTGCTCTGTTTATGAGCAGAATTTCTTAAATAAAATATTTTGATTTCTACTTCAAACCTTTAATAAGCCTTGCTGTAAGTGATTGAGAATGTTCATTTGACCTATAAAATAAAATATATATATAAGTCACAGATTCTTGGCTACAACACTTCTTTGCATTTTACATCCTTGAAGAGTGGTCATATACAATCAGGCATTAAAGGAGGGAAAAAAAGTCCTATTAGTTTCTTTCAATGAGGTATTGTAATCTTATGAAGAGGTATAGAAAACATTACTACTTACTTGAAGTGATCTGTCAACAATAGCTTTGAGTTTTTCATCAAGAAAAACTTAATTCACAGACCAGTACTAAATATAATCAGATGCTAAAGTTAAAGCAATAAACTTTCATGCTGGTACTTTCCCACAAAGAATGATCATAGATTTTTATGCTCTTAGTCATTTTTAGCTAAACATAAAATGATTCTCTTATGTCTTACACACGTAGGCTGCTGTCTTATTTTATAATCTATACATAGGCACACACATGGAATAAATTCTATTTTTTCATATAGAATTATCTTCCAATGAAAACCAAGATGAAGGGAAACTTGGAAACCTGAGGAATAAAACTTGAGATTATTGTATTTTCCAAATAATTTGAAATGAACAATTTTAGTTCTTCTGGAGGAAAATGATGATATTATATCTAGTTTATGATCTGGGATCTTAGCATAACAATTAGTTCATTTTTCTACATTCTGGTTCATTAATGTATTATTTAAAATACAAATAATAACCATATATATGTTTGTATATATATATATATACATATATATGACAGTTTTAGTATTTCATGTTGGTCAACTTTATGTCACTGTAACAAAATGTCCCGAAATAACCAAATTATTAAGGAGAAAAAAAATAATTTGAAAGAAAATAGCTCCTAAAGGGAGTGACACTATTAGGAGGTGTTACTTTTTTCGAGTAGGAATGACCTTGTTGGTGGAAGTGTGTCACTGTGGAAGCAGACTTTGAGATCTAAAAGATGCTAAAAGATTACCTTTCTCAAATACACTGAGACAGAGGATGCCACAAGGAGAACCTTCCCCTTCAATATGAATACCATCACCAGGTCAGTGTGGGAAAAGACTGACACTTTAAACAGTAAAGGTAAAGAGAGCAATGTTCCTTAACTTACATTTTATAATTAATTACTGTTCAAATACCATATATATATATATATATATATATATATATATATATATGTGTGTGTGTGTGTGTGTGTGTGTGTGTGTGTGTGTGTGTATACACACACACACACACACACACACACACTATCCGTAGCTATTAAATATGTCAAGACCCATAATGTATGGTAGGGAATGACTATATGAAATGTTATAGATGAAGCAAGTATCTCTTCGAATTAAAACTCCATATGAGCAGCTCTATTAGTGCTGTGATTTATTTGTTGATGCTGCTTCTAATCAACAGTAAAAGATAAATTAACGTTCAAATATTGCAAAGATTTTCAAAATTTAAAGGCTACACTTCAGCTTCGTTTTTTACCTTTCCCAGTGTTTACTAATTTAAACAATGATGATAGATGATGATCAATGGCCGTAATTAAGTCAGCTTCAAAACTGACTTCACAGAAAAAGGGATTAAGCCTGAAATCAGGGATGGTAATAAATTCATCAAATTTCCATGTGTATAGAAGCCAGACTTTTCTCATTAACATTTAAAACCTTCAGACGTGGTATAATCTTGTACCAAAACATACTGATTGATGAAAAAAGACAATATGACATCAGTTGCTGACTAGAAAAACAAAGAAATCCGTAGATATTATTAGAGGACTTTATGATTAGTTTTATCTTTTTTCTGACCTTTATATCTATTTTTATTGTTATTCTTCTCTCATATATTACATCATGACCACAGTGTTTCCTCCCTTCACTCCTCCCAGGTCCCCTTTTCTCCCCACTCACCCAGATCCACTCCCCCTCCATTTCCCTTCAGAAAAGAGGAAGCTTCTCACCAATATCAAGTGAACATGGCGTTAAAATTTTACAACTAGGCACATACCCTTATATCAAGACTGGGTAAGGCAACCCAGTAGGAGGAAAAGAGATCCAAGGTCGGTCAAAGAGAGTCAACCCCCACTCCCACTGTTAGGATTTCCACAAGAACATATAGCTAAAAAAACCATAATATTTCTGCAGAGGTGTTAGCTCAAACCCCTAAAAAGTCCCTGATTGTCACTTCAGTCTCTGTAAGCCCCTATAAGCCCTGCATAGTTGATTCTGTGGGCCGTATTCTAGTGGTGTCCTCAACTCTTCTGTCTTCTATAGCCCTTTCTCCTCTTCTGTAGGGTTGTCAGAGCTCCACCTGATATTTGGCTTTGCTATTCTCTCATCAGTTGCCGGATGAGGCATTTCTAGCTAGTTTTTCTCACTCCAATTTTCTAAAAATTTACAATTATATTTTCCAGAAAATTGTTTGTATTTGGTCCCTTAAACAACAGAAATTCATTTCTTAGCTTCTGGGACATCTAAGATCCATGAGCTATATACAGAGGATTTATACTGAGATCGCTTTTCTTGTGCTATAGGCACCTGTTCTCATTTTACTGTGTCTCAAGTGGTACTGACTCTGTACGTTGCCCTGAAGAAATATAATGGGAGAGGGGAGTAAGATATCTGGTGTCTTTGGAAGTTATTGATCCCATTACAGAGTTTCATATTCATGGTTTCATTTAATTACGTCACAGAGGACCTTTCTTTAAATTGGCAGGTAGGATTCCAATTTATTAATCAGGTTGTCAACACCCCACTTATGATTAGATTGCCAATAAACCTCAGATTTTAGCATGAGCATAGATTCACACTGCAAATTGACAATGTAAGACAGAAATAGCTGTGTGCGCCTTCAATCCTAGTATTCAGGGTTCTGAGGAAGGAGGAGGACTGATGAGTTTGAAGCAGCTCAGCCTGGGCCTGGGCTACAGAGCAAGTTACAGACAAGTTTAAGCCACAGGTAAATTCATGTCTTAAGCAAGCAAACAAACAAACACAAAGTTATGAACAAATGGAAATAATCCAGCTCTCTCTCTTTCTCTCTCTCTCTCCCTCTCTCATCTTCTTGCAAAATATCTTGTAAATCTTCTATGTTCTTTACAAAAATAGGCACTACATTCTTCCTTTATACTGAAAGTTTGGAATTTCATGGTTGATCCTCTAAAATAGTTGCCTCAACTGTAATTTTTTCTCCTACTAGTTTTGATTCTTTCCAGGGTCTCTGCCCAATTGTGGACCTGAGCTATTGATTAAAACTTTATAACATGAAACATTATCCTTTTTAGGGTCTGTATTATTTTAGTACCAATGTGCAGTTTCCTTGATTCTTATATGAATCTGTGTTAATTCTTTTTCCAGTCTTGGTATGAGTCACATATGAAGTTCAGCCAGGGACATCCTACGGCCAGAGGACCACGGGTATTTATCATGTCAATGTTCATAAGGCATACATGTGCATGGGGTCACAAAGTCATGTAGACATTGAGAAAAAGTGTTTCAATCAAGGTGTCTTTGATGAAACCTGTATTTCTTGAGCCAGTCTATCATGAAACTACTTGCCTGATACAAAGTATCAAACTTAAGCCCAGATGTTTCCTCCTTCTATTTAAGTTAGTGTAGGAAGCTTTATTTTGTATCTGTACATCTTACTCAGATTCTTCTGTTCAATTCTACAGGTTTCAATATACTTAAATTTTCATGCAGACCTATGATTGTTTATTGACACATGGACTAATGGCATCTTCTGCCAGAAAATTGCATTATATTTTTATTCACAATGAAATGAATGTATCTTTTATTCCAATGTAGATGTAACATATCTCATTAGTTAGATAGGTAAGTAAGTGTATGATAGATCAATAGGCAGTACATAGATGATGGTAGATGGTAGATACATAGGTAGATAGATGATAGATAGATAGAATGATAGATAGATAGATAGATAGATAGATAGATAGATAGATAGATAGATCCCTCCAGCCTAAAAGATTAATATGCACAGGAAAATACTGCCATATGAAATGCAAAATAACAGTTATAATTTGATATTATAGGCATTAGTGCCCAGTAAACAGCCTTGATAATCTGTACTAAGCTATAAAGCTGAGAAATAAAAAAAGAGAAATCATGACACATCTATTTCGATACATGGTTTCTTTCACTTTCTGTTGAGTTCCTCATTCTTTAAGGAAAGTGCCTCAACTCTGTAAGTCTAACAGTCAATAGGTCTGACTTTCAAATAAAGCTTACCAAGTGAAAGGTGTCTAGAGGGAAGCATCTTAGCGCCAGAAGAATACACTGTCACAGTTCAAATCTTTGCTTGAAGTGCTTTCCCCTCTCATCTAAGAGAAGCCATATAACAGGATCAGTGCCCTGAAGTCCTTTTACATTGTGAAGTTCAACAAGGACACAGGAGGTGTGGGGTCCTGAGGAAAGCAAGACACAATAATTAGGATGGGGAAGCAGTGTGCTGCTGCTGCAGGGAGCCATGGCACTTTCCCTTTCATCCCATGGAGCACAATACTCTATGGAGGAAGGGGAAATTGACCTCTATGGCTTGTTGTAGAGAATAGAAGGTGTTGAGTACCACCAGGCTTTATTAGAAAACATAGCACTGGGATTCTGCTTTTACTTTCTTATGAACCTCATGAACCTGTAGCATTTCTCTGACAGTCTGGAGGTTGCTGGAAACTCTCCCTCCTGAACTCAATCACAGTTGAAGTTATTTGACAGTTAGTCTAATTACATCATAAAAATATTCAGTTATAAAATAACAGTTGATTTATATCTGTCTCTTGGGTCTGAAATATATACTATATTGGCTTCCTCGGGTTTTCATTTCCTATTAAAGGAGAAAGTGGAGAACTCCCATTTACAGGCTCTGAGAATCCAGCATTATCTAGCAGCAGTAGCAACACTAACATCAGAGTGCACTGTAGAAACAATGCTGTGGAAGTTTCTCAGTCTTAGGATGCTTTACTCTGTCCCTCCTGCTATCTTTCTGCTTCTGGGAGTCTTTCTGTCCCTTTTAAAGCCAGGGAAATGAGGAATAAATCTTATAATTGACATGTAGGTCTCACTTCCTAAACTATAGTCTGTTCTAGGGCACAGCGCACTCCCACTTATGTGTAAGTCAGTTCCATCTAGCACAGTAAACAACAACATGAAGAGCAATAAGCAAAACTGCAATTTTAAAAAATTAAATTAAACATAGTTTCCATAGTCTGCTTTGAAACTGCTTCACAGAGACAATTTAAAATAGACTTGACATTCATAGTACCAGCTTTGAACCAGCTTTTATGAGATGGATAGTGTTCTGCTGGGAGTGGAAATACCCACCAGAATTCTTCGCTCACTGCAAGGGCTGTCTCAGGATACTTGAGGGATGCAGGTATAGTATGCTTTCACTTGTTTTAAACTGGGAAAATAATGTTGGCTTCTAGGTCAATTCCAGTTTTATTCCTCCAAGTCATGTGTCCAAAATACGTGGACCTAGCGACAGGGTCATACCTACAGGTATTGGAAGGATCCCTGGAACAAACAGACTGGACTGTAGTTAAGAGGAATTTCTCTTGGACTCCCATGACCAACACTTCAAGGCAGGTTTCACATGTCTGATAGTTGGTCTTTTAGAAGATAGTCTATGGCTCTTTAGAGTTGCCTTTTCAAGTGAAATAGCTGTAACCTCATTTAAAATATGTGTACATATACATGATATATATGAATATATAATATGTGTATTTAAAAAGAAACCCAAAATAACATGAAAACTACCTAGGTAAAAAGTAATCAGTGAATTTATCTAGCTGTGAAGCCTATGAACCACAATTAGTACCAGAACAGAAATTTTCAATTATGAGATAATGAGACTTAAATCTGGAAAGTAACCAATAGCAGTCTAATTTAATTAAAGGACTACTCAATAGGAAGGACTCTAACTACTTCTAGCTGCTAAGGTCATGAACTTCAGAGGAGCACTTACTGCTGTCACTTTACTAAACCAATATAAGTACCAACTCCATTCCAAAAAACTTCTCCTTATCCCTACAGATTAATGTAACTCTTATATCTGATGAAAAAACCTTCCTTTTGCAGCACATGAATGCTCTTACAGAAATCCACACTGAAGAGACTAACTAGTGGAGTGCCCAAACTAAATGTAGACATACAGTGAACTCCTAATCCTAAGGCTCGGGAACCATCACAGAAGACATGAGGAAAGATCGTAGGAGCTTTAGATGATAGATGATAGTTTAAGAGATGATAGTTATTGCTGGCTTTTCTATATTACAGTGAAACTCCATTCATAAAATCTCAAAAATATGCTTGCCTAAACAGGACACACATAATGACAGCCCCAGGTGATATATCACTGAGAATAAGGAAAATCTCACAGATCTCCATTTAACAGTTTCTGGGAGAGGACGGCTCACTCTCCTCCAGGTACAGGCCCCCAGTGGGTCCTCTAATCCCCAGACATCAAGCCTTAAACACATTTACATATGAGCAAGACTCCACAGATGCAGAAGGTTTGATGCACATACATGTAAAAATTATAATTTGTAGCACGAATTCTAATTGTTCTTTTTTTATTTTTTATTTTTTTAATTAATTTATTTATTTCTGCCTCCTCCCCGCCACCGCCTCCCATTTCCCTCCCCTTCACCCAATCAAGTCCCCGTCCCTCATCAGCTCAAAGAGCAATCAGGGTTTCCTGCCCTGTGGGAAGTCCAAGGACCACCCACCTTCATCCAGGTCTAGTAAGGTGAGCATCCAAACTGCCTAGGCTCCCACAAAGCCAGTACGTGCAGTAGGATCAAAAACCCATTGCCATTGTTCTTGAGTTCTCAGTAGTCCTCATTGTCTGCTATGTTCAGCAAGTCTGGTTTTATCCCATGCTTTTTCAGACCCAGGCCAGCTGGCCTTAGTGGCTTCCCAATAGAACATCCCCATTGTCTCAGTGTGTGGGTGCACCCCTCGCGGTCCTGAGTTCCTTGCTCGTGCTCTCTCTCCTTCTGCTCCTGATTTGGAGCTTGAGATTTTAGTCCGGTGCTCCAATTTGGGTCTCTGTCTCTGTCTCCTTTCATCACCTGATGAAGGTTAATATTCAGGAGGATGCGTATATGTTTAATTGTTCTTAATAAAATTCCAGAGTCAGATTTTAGGGGTGAAAGCTGACAGATCAGAGAAGCAGAGCAGTAAGCCGCTGAACTTAAGTAACAAGTAAACACTCTATCAATGTTCAGATCAAAGGGGCAATCCTGTTCTCAGACTGCAATGAACTCCATCTCTTCTGGCCTTATATTCCTCTTTTGCCCAGCCATATCCCTTCCTGTCTCCACCTCCTTAGATCTGGGATTAATGGCATAGGACTCCCAAGTACTGGGATTAAAGGCATGTGCCACCACTGCCTGGCCTCTAGTATTTTAGCTCTGCACTCTGATCTTCAGACAAGTTTTACTTGTTAAAATACAAACTAAATATCACTACAATAACTAAACAAGAAGATGCCATGAACTTCAGAAGTATTAATTTTTTAAAAAAAATATCGGTTTATTAAAGTAAAGCTTATCATTCAAAGTCTTTGTAAAGTCATGACAGTATACAAAGATAGGTCTGATGCCCTCCATAATTGATGTACAAACGTTTCCTGAATTTTCATCCTTACCAGTGTGTTCTGCTGCTGCAGCTCTGTCAAGCAGGCTATGCACATCCTTGTCATTGGAAAACACAGAAATGTCTGCCCCTATGTTAATCTTCCACTGACACACCATTCCAGAGTGCAAGTAAAAGACTCTTTCAAACTCATGGATACACATGTTTTCTTAGAACGCATGTAAAGAATTAAGTTCAAACCACCTCTACAGGCACATGAGAGGTTTCATGTTATGTTGGATTCTGAAGAAAGGAAGGGCTTCCTAATATAGAGACAAAGGTCACAGCATAGGAACCATAGGAAGACACTCATGAATAAACCATGCACAGCACACTTAGAAGTAAAGGATACATTATAATTTGGGGTTGGTCTCTTCTGTGGGAAAAGAACTGAGGTTTGGAAGTATAGTTTCATGCAAGACTAGCCCTCTTTCACTTCCTTGGGTTTACAGAGGTTAATCATGTCAAGGTCTTTGTGGTTCCTTCCTTCTGCTTGGTCTTTGCTTTATTTTCTGAGTACATTTTTGACAGCTTCCAGACACAAATTACTTGCCCTCCTCAGAGATCCTTTCATGCCTAGCACTGAAGCTTCCCTATGCCTGTCTTTGTATAACATTGTTTTAATTGATGCCATCAGCATTTGATGTTGGCGAATGGCTGTCATCCATGTACTCTTTCCGGCCACTGCTATTCATCACTGTATTCACACATGAGGTAATTCCTGACAGGCAGCTGCCATGTAGCCACATGACTGAGATAATCTACTATCCTCTAGTGGCTGAATGGGACTATTTAGAATTTCATGACCTATTGGAGGACACAGGTATACAATAGTACCTCAAAGAAATTACACTTGTGGCAAAATGCATAGTGTAACATGTAGCCTAAATCAGAAGAGTGATCTTGAGGTGAAAAGGTTAAAAAGAATGGTATCTTCTCATTTTCCTGCATGGTGTGGACATGAAGTTGTTGAAATATTTGATTCTTATGCAATACAACAGTGATATAAATCAGAACAAGGTTTTGAGCTACAGTATCTACTGTTTTGTAACAGTTTCAATGTCACACACACTCACATTTCCAAAGCAGTGTTAGGTGTTTTTGTAAATTTTAACAAATCTTTTCCCTTTTGTCATGGTGGTTTAAGGCTATCAACTCATCCCCATGAAATGAGCCAACTATTAAGCAAAGCACCTGAGCACTTTTAACCTACACAACGCACAGACCCTTGGGACTCAGTATTTGCTATATTTATTGTAGCAAAACCTAAAAATAAAAAGTGGTGCAGGCTATTTTAAAACTTCCGGCCTTTAGGTGGTTTGCCCATGTACTCCAGAAACCTAATGAAGGATAATAATAATGATTAGGATAATGATAATCACATCAAAATCATGGAAGTATGTTTAAAAGGCTTAAAATGAGGTTCCTGCTGAGATGATAAAAAGGGTTTTCTGAGGCCAAGTAGAGAGCTGAAATTCTACATGGTCCAATTAACTTCACACAGAGATAAGAAAGAAAGAAGAAAAAAGACTCATGCAAGTCCCTATGCTTTATTCTTAACTGTGTACCAACCACAACAAATCAATGATGTAATTATTGAGCAACTAATGTGTTAGTTGTTGATGGCTCTAAACTATTTGCAAACACACACCATGGCCAACAGTAACCAGATAATGGAGCGTGCATAAGTCAGTGAAACTGCCAGGAGGTGTGGGCAGACATCAGAATAAGCCATGGAGACAATCACCCCTTTCCTTTCAGTATACAAGAGCTGAGTCCTTGTTACAAATATTCACTTGTTTATTTTTAATTTACATGTGTGTGTGTAAGCCCACGTGAGTCTGTATACACCATACTTATGCAGGGACCTGAGAAAGCAGTGAAGGTATTGAATACCCTGGAACGGGGTTGCATGGAGTTATGGGCAGCCATATTAATGCTGGGAACCAAACCAGGGACCTCTGCAAGTGCTCTTAACCTCTGAGCCCCCACTCCAGGTGTTGCAATCTGCTGTCCTGGTCTGTCACCTGGGTACCCTGTCTCTTAAAGAGACAAGCTCTACTCACTCCCAACCTCCTCCTCCTCTTCCACCTAAGCAAGCCATCTCCCACCTTCCCACCTCCTGTGTGACCTTCTTCTGGAGAGGCAGCTTCGCGCCCCCCCCCCCCATTCTCCCCACATTTCCCTTACCCCTCCATAACCCACTAAATAAACTCTATAGCCAAACTCTCTTTGCATGGCTTATATATCTGTCTGTCTCTGTCTGAGGCCTCTGGCCACCCACCAGGGTGAGGTCTTGGGTTACCTCGTGGGCCCTGCCTCAGGTCACCTCTGTTATATTTATACATGATAACACCAGGAACCCAGAGACTTTTTTTTATCTTTGTCTTCCCCAACCTATTTTATCTTGTAATAAGTGTTAATGGAAAAAGATCACATATTTCCTTCATACTGTTTTTGCCCATCATCTTCAGACCTCCCCTTTAGTCTTACATTATGATAGGTAGATATGACTGTGCCTGTTCTCCACTTGCAACCTGTTGGTAGCTCTCAAGAAACAACAGGAAAGATTAACCCTAGAAACTTGCTGAAGTCCTGCAAGTTTTAGTACTTTTCCCACCCTGTCTGCTTTATGAATCATGGTGCATTAAAATCAAACTGCCTTGTGCCTGTAATCCTCCTGACAACTGCTTGTCTCTGTTCGTGTTGACATCACTTCTCGAGTATTCACTTACCTAATGACCTAATTAAAATCATATTAATTCCTGTGACCTCCAATAGGTCAGTGTTACCAAATCCACCCTTGATATAAAATAAAAACCATCACTGAATTCCTCCCAGTCTATGATAAGTTATTAAACAGAAAAGGTAATGATATTAATTAGATTTCTATTACAATGATAAAATATAACTGAGGTAACCCCTTAAAAAATGAGGTATTACTTGGTTTCACAGTTTTAGTGGTTATAACACAAGAATGTTTTGTCTTATTTCTTTGCAACTATACTGAGAACATGTTGCACAAAAGTCATCAATCGGCTGGTGAAAGAGTACAAAAAAGAAAGAGAAAGGGTTTAGATTCTTACTGTCTTCTTCAAGGGTGTGCCACCAAATGTCTAGAATAACTCCCACAAAGACCCAACTCTGTGGAACTACCTCCTCCCAATAATGCCACAAACTGGATACATGGACCTTTAGGGCACATTTCATATCCCCAAAACAACAACAACATGGACAACAATGTGTATAATACTATTTTCTGCTAACTAACGAGTAGATCATGAAGTTATTTGCTTTTTTAAGCAGTAAAGACTTTAGAAAATGCATAAAAATTAATTTACAACATAAGAAATTACTTAAGTGATGTGGGATTCCCCTCTGTATGCTGTGAATATCATTGGTTAATAAGGAACTGCTTTGGGCCTTTAGCAGAGCTACGGGAGAACAGAGTTAGGCTAGGAAAACTAAGTGGAATGCTGGGAGGAAGGAGGCAGAGTAAGAGAGAAGCCTTGTAGCCCTGCCAGAGACAGATAGTGGACCTTGCTGGTAGGCCATGAACCTTGCGGTAAAATATAAAATATAGAGATAGGTTAATTCTAGATATAAGAGCTATCTAGCAATATACTTAAATAATTGGCCAAGTGGTATTTTAAATAATATAGTTTCTGTGTGATTATTTCAGGGCTAAGTGGCCAGGAACAAACAGGTGGCCTCCTCCTACAATTAAGAGAGGCAAAGTTGTATAGTTTTCACCTCAAAAGTGATGTGAATTTAAATATTAAAAGCAAAAGACTATAAATGAAGAAATAGCTAATATTTAAAAGTAGGAGTGATAGGATTAGATGTATGTGTGAGTTTAGTGATATAATAGAGATCCAAAGAAGGCATTTTTACATTAAATATCTTACATCCTTTCAAATATGTGCATTGGGTATCTCATATTTATTAATATTTTCTATGGATAACAGATAATACTTTTGAAGTTTGGTAGTAAAACACAAGTAATAATATATTGTTGAAGCAAATTTGAAACAAAAAGACATTTTAGTGGTGTAGGAAGTCCTGTCTATGTGTTACTTTCATTGGTTGAATAAAGAAACTGCCTTGGCCTTTTAATAGGGCAGCACTAAGATAGGCAGAGTAGACAGAATTCTGGGAAGTAAGGGGAGACAGAGAGCCACCATGGAGCTCCCAGGTCAGACATGCTGAATCTTTCCTGGTAAGCCATCACCTTGTGGTAAACACAGATTATTAGAAATGGGTTAAATCAAGATGTAAAAGTTAGCCAATAAGAGGCTAGAACTAATGGACCAGGCTGTGTTTAAATGAATACAGTTTTGTATGATTATTTTGGGTGTAAGCTAGTGGGGCAGCTGGAACGACAAGCAACCCACTCATTCCTGTTACATTTTAGTACTAACTTCAAGAGGGCTAAATACAATTATCTAAAAGTTTCATGTTGCTTTATTTCTCTATTCTGTCAGAATTGTACAGCATAGGCCATCTCATGGTCCAGACTCAGAGAATAAGTCTAGCAACACCTCCCATTATTATTGCCAACTCCATCGTAAGTGGGGACAAGTGAGATAGGTTTCTTCTGGTGCAGTTGCTTATCACAGGGCAGAACATCCATGGACACAGGCCATTGGAGCACAGGACAACGTATCACTGGTATGTTAGTGGTTGCTCAGAGAATGGACAGTCATTCATGCTTGAAGAAGGGGACACATGGATGGGATGAGCACTAAAAGCTTTACAATCACTGAAAGGATTGCAAGGATTCTAAAAAACAAGTAATATTTGTAACATGGGGAGAGGGGCTGCTTTTGGTCCCGGCCATCCTGCTAGCTTACACCCAAAATAATACACAGAAATTGTTTTAATTAAATCACTGCCTGTCCCATTATGTCTAGCCTCATATTGGCTAACTCTCGCATCTTGATTCAACCCATTTCTGATATCTGTATAACACCATGAGGTTGTGGCTTACTGGGAAAGATTCAGTATGACTGACCCGGCAGCTCCATGGCTGCTCTCCGTATCCCCTTCTTCCCAGCATTCAGTTCTGTCTACTCTGCCTATCTAAGTGCTGCCTTATCAAAAGGCCAAGGCAGTTTCTTTATTCAACCAATGAAAGCAACATATGGGGATGTTCTATCGGGAACTCACCAAGGCCAGCTGGCCTGGGTCTGAAAAAGCATGGGATAAAACCAGACTAGCTGAACATAGTGGACAATGAGGACTACTGAGAACTCAAGAACAATGGCAGTGGATTTTTGATCCTACTGCAGGTACTGGCTTTGGGGGAGCCTAGGCAGTTTGGATGCTACCTTACTAGACCTGGATAGATGTGGGCGGTCCTTGGGCTTCAGGTCAGGGAACCCTGATTGCTCTTCAAGCTGATGAGGGACAGGGACTTGATCAGGGGAGGGGGAGGGAAATGGGAGGCGGTGGAGGGGAGGAGGCAGAAATCTTTAATAAATAAATAAATTAAAAAAAAACAACATTTAGACAGAAGGACCTCCTACACCAGATATTGAAGCTTATTTGGGGGGTTAATCCTTATCAAATCTCTCAGGGTCAAGCTAAGATTCACTATAGCATTCAAAAATCTGACTCCTAAGATCTGAGAGTGAATAAATTAACTTGTGCACATTACTTCTACATGTTCTTCATTCTTTTGGATGAAGAAGCAGAAAGAAAAAAGAGGTGATCTCCATAAGGTTTTTAGATTTTACAAATGTGGTTTAAAAATTTCCATAGGCAATTACAATTATATCAACATGCATTTCAGAATCACAAACAAACAACAAACAAATAAAACAAATAACAACAAAAAAAATGAGGTAGAACAACCTGACAAAGCAGCATTCAGGAATAGGTGACACCACCCAGGAAGGGTCAGCATCCAAAAGGATGCTGACATTCCAAACCATGAGATAAAGTTACTAAAGGTTTCTGAAACCTGGACTCATCCACACCCTGACCTGTTTATCTGGTAAGAGCACTATCTTCTTATCTTTTTGAAATTCCTACATGGTTCATTAGCAAGGGTAATTGTGGGAAATTGACTTTAATTAAATTTAGCTCTTAATACAAAAAGTGAATGTTATTGCTCTAAGGCCCCATGGCCTGGGGGAATATGGTAACATCATTCCATTACCTATGAAGGAAGAGGAAGTTACACTGCTGAGGTATTTTGGGAGTTAATTCCATTTTGAAGGGAGAAACACCATGATTTCACAAGATTATTACAGAATCAACAGTGACTTATCCAAAAAACAATTGTACCCAAAGCTCTATATTTGGGTTCCCCATAAGTTCTAAGCCATAAGTTGTACAATTTGGGTCTGTCTAAGAATTTGTCAGCTGTACATTGACTGTACACTGCCTGTGACTTCAACAAAGAGAGCTGATATTCTGCATAAGGTAGAATTGCTCTTTACAGGTAGCCTAGCACAGTTCACTAAATTCCAAAACGTTATTTGCAAGACTGTCATTTACTTTGAACATGCCAGTGGTACCCACTCTTCGAACTACAACAGAGAGTTTGCTGAGCAAGTTTTTGCTTGTACCAGAACATTTCATGGTATTAAATCTTGTCATGGGTCAGGGGTAGAGGCTCATAGTTCTGGACAAGCTGACCCTGTTGAAAGTGATGTTTCTCGGCACACTCCAGTACTGCTGCAATTGTCAGCAACACTCGGCTGCTCTTTCCACCACCTCAGCCTTCACAGCATCATAAACTGCATTCATTTTCTGAGCAAATTTCTTTGATGACACACATTTCCTAAGGCTTCTTAGAGCACTTTTTCTTATCCTGTCTCTTGGTATCCTTTTTTCTCTAAGCAACATATCAAAAATAACCACAAGGAAAATAAGACTGCCACTTGCTCTACCCTCCTAAATTGCCTGCTCTGCTCTTTTGTCATCTAATTTCTGTTGTTGTTTATATGTTTTCATCAGAATGAATTTTGCAGGTTTTACATCTGTGTTTAAATTTCCTTCCTTATATCAACTCTTACTAGTGTGGTACTTCAAAGGCAGTTTTTAATAATCCGTTTACAAATTTCTCCAGCTTCTTTATGAAACTTTAAAATTTTCTTGGGTATCATTGGCTTGACACCTAAACAGGACAGTGATTTCTTTCACAGTATTCTACAGTAGCATAGTGCAATGAGGCCACTGTAGGATGTTACACAAAACACAGCTGAGTAGAAGTCTGACAGCTGCTATCCTATTATTGAAAGAATTCCTATTTATTCCTGTGGAAATTTTAAATGTTATGGATCCAAGTGATCTCTGCTTTCATGAATTAAAACCTTCAATGTCAAAGACATTTAATCTATTTTCCCTCAATCTTCCTCAATTTGTTTAGAAGACATTTATTAAACTGGTATTTTAGTTCTTTGACCTTTTCTTCAGTGACTATAAGTTATGATCTACTTTCATCATTTATTAATAAATTTATACCCAAACATTTAACTCTTACCTGTATTTAAACTATAAAATACCTATTCTTATTTATAAAACTGAAAATACACCTATAATTAGGTAGGGAAGTTTAGAAGGAATATTTTGTAAATATTTCTCCTCTGCCACTTACTCAACCCAACTAAATTGCTTATTCTGCTATTTTGCCATATAATTTCTGTTAAAGAAGATGGTCATGTATATTTACTTTCTGTAGATACTAAAATGATTCTCTATACATTCCCAGATAATCATTATGAGAAGATTGTTTACTTTTATATTATTTAGTACTAGTATAATATCATAAAATATAATTTGAAGATTCAAAATCAGAATATTAATTCTTTTCCCAGAACTCTGGTACCTCACAACCATTTTTAAGTACAGTAATATCTTCTACTATCAATTTATTGCATTGTATTTGCCACATATATGTTTGATGGCAGTAGAGATTAAAAGAAGAATGTTGACAGAGGATTCTGTCCTGCCAGCCCCACAGCCTTTTGATTCCAAAGAAACACACAGAGGTCTATATTAATCATAAACTGCTTGGTCTATTAGCTCAGGCTTCGTATTAACTCTTATGACTTAAATTAACCCATAATTCCTGTCTGTGTTAGCCATGTGGCTTGGTACCTTTGATCAGTGAGGCATTCTCATCTACATCCTTTATGTCTTGGTGATGACTGCAGACTGTGTCTTTCCTCTTCCTTGAATTCTCCTGTTCTTGTTGCTCCACCCATATTTCCTGCCTGGCTACTGGACAACCAGCATTTTACTAAAATACAAGTGACAGGGTATAGACCATTGTCTTTTTTGTTTTTTATTTATTTATTTATTTGTTTTTGTTTTTTCGAGTCAGGGTTTCTCTGTGGTTTTGGAGCCTGTCCTGGAACTAGCTCTGTAGACCAGGCTAGACCATTGTCTTTCAGCACTTCCCCCTCCCTTTTCTTTTCAAAACAAGAACTTTGAATTAAATTTTCTTTGTTTAGATTTTCTCTTGATCATTATCCATAATAATTTGTAACCAACATTCTAAACAAAGACAAATGTTCATAATCCATTATTTAGGAATGAGGGTATAGTTTTCCAGGCTACTTCCTGATGATTGGGAATGCTGATAATCTTACAAGAACCTAAAGAAAATTTAGAATTATGATCAAGTCCCAACTGGAGTACCCTGCAAGGTTTGATCATCTCAGGCAGCAGTCTTGAATCTGTTCTGGATATAGAATTCAGACATCTGGGCCATTTGCTTCTATCAGAAATTTCTCAGGGGTCTTCCTTGATCAAATATGGTTTTTCTTAGCTGAGAATGTATCTGAAAGCTCTAATTTTCTGTGGAAACAAAAACAAAAACCTCTTCTCTAAAGTAACATATCTGTTGACTTAAATTTTGAAGTCAAAGTGTTTTCAAAATAGGTATATTGTATTAATCCAGCAGCACTTGTAATCAAATATCTTTTAGCAGTTATTGTCCCTTCCTTGGCCATCAAACCATTTAAAGACAACACAACAACATAGAATATCCAGATTCTCTGTATAGTTTTCATCTTTATGTGGCTTTATTTTAAACTCTATTTCTTTTATTTTTATTTTTAACTTTTGGTTTTCTGAAACTAGATTTCTCAGTGTATCTTTGGCTGTCTGGTCACCAGATTGTGCTTGAACTCAGAGATCTGACTGCCTCTGCCTCTCAAGTATTGGGATTAAAGGCATGTGCCTCACACCCAACTACTCTTTTTCTTTCTTTGTTATTTTAAGGACTTTATCCTTTTTCTTTTCTCTCCCAATCCTACATATATTTATCCAACACTGTGACCCATTTAGAGGTCTTTTCCATCTGAATTGGTCTTTATTGAGTATCTGCAATCCTTTTCTGACTAGAAGCACTTCTTAAAATGCTAAGTGCTTCTTAAAAACTTAAGAGGCAGCATTGTTAGGGCAAATATGGCCCTGGCTGCTTGCTCTGCCCAGTCCAACATGGCAGAAGTCCATTAACTGCCTCTGAGACTCCTGGGTGGTAGCCATTCTCACCACTTCAACCCTGATAACCATCAGGTAACTTGCAGCACACTGCCCACAAACACCATTTACATGCTCAGTCTCCCGAAAGAGCCAGCATTCCTGCTAGCAGCATGTTCAGAAAACTATTTCAAAACCATGCGGCAGCTTTTTATGCTACAGCTGAATCAGGAAAACCTCTCTTAATGGAGCTGCTGCACAGTACCTGACAAAGAGAAATGTTATTAAACTTTGTTATTCCATGTCTAGAATTCCTTTTCAAGCTTTCTCAGGTTCTATGTGAATGTAGTCCACCCCATGTTGGTGCACCAATTGTTGACAGACATTTCCGTCCTGCCTAATCTCACAGCCATTCAGTCCCAAAGAAATGCACAAATGTATATATTAATCATAAACTGGTTGGCCTATTAGCTGAGGCTTCTTATTAACTCATAACTTATATTAGCCCATAATTCTTGTCTGTGTTAGTCATGTGGCTTGATGAAAGGTACTTTCATCAGTGAGGCATTCTCATCTGTGTCCTCTATGTCTGGATGACAACTGCAGACTATGGCTTTCCTCTTCCCAGAATTCTACTGTTTTTGTTGCCCAGCCTCTACATCCTGCCTGGTCACCCTGCTTATACTATCTGTCTAGCTACTAGCCAATAAGCATTTTATTAAAATACAAGTGACAGGGTACAGACCATTGTCTCACAGCACTGATGGTGATGGAAGTTGCAAAATTTATCCAACACCATTTCAGATTTATGTATAATAAAGGATTATTTATTTAAGGGAGACTTACATTTCACTGTGCTAGATCACAGTCCACTGCATGAATTGGAAACAGGAACTGAGTCTAGCAGCTGGAAGCAAGAGCTAGAAGTAAGAGAGTGAGTGCATGCTTTACAGCTGCATTCATAGTATAAGAGACCACACCCAAGTAGGCTGGTATCTTAAAGGCTATTGGCCAAATAGCTCCCTCAGAACCTCCCCCTTGTGTTTAATTAAGAGAGTTCCAAACCCAATACTAGGAACAGATATCAAGTATAAAGTTAAAATTATAACAAGCATAAACAATATTAAACAGGAAACATATCCTAATGTTTTAACAAAGAGTCTATCCTAAGGAGTCTAAGTTTTATATTAGAAATGGCTTTGCTAGGTCATAAAAGGATAGTAACTACAACTGACTAATCTTCAACACCATCAAAGGCCTGAGAAGGGAGATAATATTACTTGAGGCAGGAAGTGCAATCAAGCAGCTTCCAAAATGTGCAGTAGATGACAGAGACAACTGGCTACCTGAGAAATCATCTGAAATCTCATTTGCAATGATGAAGCAACCAATTTGGCTAAGGCCTAGAGTAACTGACAGACCATTTTCAGAGGCAGGAAATTTTCCAAAACCATCTTACCCCATCTTGGTAAGATTTGACAGTCTTTTTTCTTGTATCCTGCTTGTCCATTATGAACATCATGCACTTTGTCAGTGGTTCAGGCATAGGCAGTTCCTTGCCCAAAGGCCAGTTGTGCCAGGAAGAAAACAAACTCCAAGTGGAGTGTCTTAAGTGCTCAACATTCTCTCAGGAATAGATTGGTGCTGCCAGAAGCAATCGTGTCTCATGTCAACAGAACCCCAAGTTATGTAAATGCAATGTTCTACAGATTATTGAGGTGTTTAAAGATTAACTGTTTATGAAGAATATAATTTCCAAGAATCTAAAGAATCTAGTCTGACTAAAAGTATAACAAACATAAGTAACTATTGACTTATAATACTTAATACCTATATATCTTAAGAATTAAGACTTCATATCAGAATATTAAGCAATCTTTAAACAACTGTGCAGCAAAGGAGAACAGTGACCTAAAAATGTAAACAATGTTTAAATATCTTGATCAGAGATAGAAATGTATAATGCAGTATGATAAATATATCCTAAAATTATAGAAATATACAAAATGTCTTAAACAGAGGTAGAAACATGCATGTATATAATATGAGAAAATATTTTGCATAGTTATAAAAATATTGTACATAGAAATAAGAGCATATTCAATATAGCAAATATATCAATATAATACAATAATATAATACAAATATATCAATATACAAAAATCTATACCAATATAAAATGTCCACAAAATAGATCACAAGTATTCATTCTATTACTCACTATTATTATTAGTGTAAGTTCACATAAATTACCTATTATCACATTCAGTTTTCCCCCTCTCTTTATTTTGAGATATCTGGGTCTACATTATTTCCACCCCAGCCCCCAACGCTATACTAATAATAATCAATCCCCAAATGGTGTCCCTAACCCTGAGAACAAACTTTGTTGGTAGAGGGGACATCATCTTTTAGAGTTGCTTCCAGCTTTCATGGGGGTGATGTTTTGTCTATGGTATCCTATAAAAGTGATATGATGGTTAAGTTTTTAGATTGCTGTTTCATATAATTGCAAAGGATTTCTGAGTAGTCGTTTCATTTTTTAAGTTCTTATTTGGAGTTCGGGCCAGAGTGTTGTAAGAAGGTGAACCATTTCAACAGCTGGTACCCAAAAACCAGTCTCACAGTAGCATTATTAGCATCATGGCATCATATCAACTAGGCAGAGACATTGCTGTGGGGCCCAATCTTCTTTTTGGAACTCTGCAGAAAAATCTACTGTTCATTGTTGAAAATTTAAACATTATTCATATAAACTTATTTTCAATGAAAGATACAATATAGACAAAATGAGCAGGGAGAAAAGTAAAGTATTTCCTTAAGATATATATGCTTTCAAACCAGATGGCTCCTGACATGAGGCAGAACTTCTGAATTTTTTTAACAACATGTTTGGATTTAGAGGAGGACACAGCCATTGTCTAACTCCAAAGCCATCTCTTCACTTTAATTAGGAATGTTTACATGTCCAGATAATCAAATTTTACCCTACAGATGATATAGCATCATAAGTCAATTTCTCTTGGCTTGTTGATTCTCTCTGGATAGCTATCTTTTCATCTTTAGGCATCTAGATCTCCAAGGACTCTCAACTCTTTGAAAATGAATATTTTCCTGCAATGACAAGAACATAACCCTGCACCAACCCTTCTGAGATCTTCTTGCCACCCGTATGGTTGTCACCTCTGTGGATGAGCTGTCATTTCTATTTCTCAATTGGTTTCTCTTTTTTTTCAAATTTATTTATTTATTAAGGATTTCTGCCTCCTCCCCGCAACCGCTTCCCATTTCCCTCCCTCTCCCCCGATCAAGTCCCCCTCCCTCATCTGCTCTAAGAGCAATCAGGGTTCCCTGACCTGTGGGAAGCCCAAGGACTGCCCACCTCTATCCAGGTCTCCTAAGGTGAGCATTCAAACTGCCTAGGCTCCCACAAAGCCAGTACGTGCAGTAGGATCAAAAACCCACTGCAATTGTTCTTGAATTCTCAGTATTCCTCATTGTCCGCTATGTTCAGCGAGTCCGGATTTATCCCATGCTTTTTCAGACCTAGGCCAGCTGGCCTTGGTGAGTTCCCAATAGAACATCCCCATTGTCTCAGTGTGTGGGTATACCCCTCGCGGTCCTGAGTTCCTTGCTCATGCTCCCTCTCCTTCTGCTCCTGATTTGGACATTGAGATTTCTGTCCGGTGCTCCCATGTGGGTCTCTGTCTCCTTTCATTGCCTGATGAATGTTAATATTCATGAGGATGCCTATGTGTTTGTCTTTGGATTCACCTTCTTATTTAGCTTCTCTAGGAACATGAATTATAAGCTCAATGTCCTTTATTTATGGCTAGAAACCAAATATGAGTGAGTACAACCCATGTTCCTCTTTTTGGGTCTGGCTTACCTCACTCAGGATAGTGTTTTCTATTTCCATCCATTTGTATGCAAAATTCAAGAAGTCCTTGTTTTTTACTGCTGAGTAGTACTCTAATACTCTAATATATATATATGTATATTCCATACTTTCTTCATCCATTCTTCCGTTGAAGGGCATCTAGGTTGTTTCCAGGTTCTGGCTATTACAAACAATGCTGCCATGAACATAGTTGAGCATATACTTTTGTTGTATGATAGGGCCTCTCTTGGGTATATTCCCAAGAGTGGTTACTGGATCCAGGGGTAGGTTGATCCCGAATTTCCTGAGAAACCGAAACACTGCTTTCCAGAGTGGTTGCACAAGTTTGCATTCCCACCAGCAATGGGTGAGTGTACCTCTTTCTCCACAACCTCTCCAGCAAAGGCTATCATTGGTGTTTTTTATTTTAGCCATTCTGACAGGTGTAAGATGGTATCTTAAAGTTGTCTTGATTTGCATTTCCCTGATGGCTAAGGAAGTTGAGCATGACCTTAAGTGTCTTTTGGCCATTTGAAGTTCTTCTGATGAGAATTCTCTGTTCAGCTCAGTCCCCCATTTTATAATTGGGTTGATTAGCCTTTTGCGGTCTAGTTTCTTGAGTTTTTTTATATATTTTGGAGATCAGACCTTTGTCAGTTGCGGGGTTGGTGAAGATCTTCTCCCAGTCAGTGGGTTGCCTTTTTGTCTTAGTGACAGTGTCCTTTTCTTTACAGAAGCTTCTCAGCCTCAGGAGGTCCCATTTATTTAATGATGCCCTTAATGTCTGTGCTGCAGGGGTTATACATAGGAAGCGATCTCCTGTGCCCATCTGTTGTAGGGTACTTCCCACTTTCTCTTCTATCAGGTTCAGTGTGTTTGGACTGATATTGAGGTCTTTAATCCATTTGGACTTGAGTTTTGTGCATGATGATAGATATGGATCTATTTTCATTCTTCTACAGATTGACATCCAGTTTTGCCAGCACAATTTGTTGAAGATGCTCTCTTTTTTCCATTGTATACTTTTAGCTCCTCTATCGAAAATCAGGTGTTCATAGGTTTGTGGGTTAAAGTCAGGGTCTTCTATTCGATTCCATTGGTCGACTTCTCTGTTTTTATGCCAATACCAAGCTGTTTTCAATACTGTAGCTCTGTAATAGAGTTTGAAGTCAGGGATGGTAATGCCTCCAGACGCTCCTTTGTTGAATAAGATTGTTTTGGCTATCCTGGGTTTTTTGTTTTTCCATATAAAGTTGATTATTGTCTTCTCCAGATCTGTGAAGAATTTTGATGGGATTTTGATGGGGATTGCATTGAATCTATAGATTGCTTTTGGTAGAATTGCCATTCTCTTTTTTAAAACAGAATCTTTATTAATTTTGATGGTTTTCCTTCTCCCTTGGAAACAAGAACAAAAACTCCTTCCCCAAAATAGCACATGTCCTAGTTTCCACTGTGAGGTCAGCACATCCTTGAAATACACCAGCTGATTTAATTCAGAAGTTTTTCTATTATTCAGTGTCTCTCTCTGCTGTTGTCATTCCTTTCTCATTAGCATTAAGACAATTTATGGTTAATAAAGCTTATGCAATCTATTAATGTGGGTATTTTCCATCCTTTTTGGTTTGCTTAGCATATCTTTTATAGTTCTATTTGATCTTTCTACAACTGCCTAACCACTAGGATTGTTTGGTATACCTGTAATTTGACTTATATTGTAATAAGCAAAAATCTGTTTTATTTTCTTAGACACATATACTGGACCATTGTCTGTCTATATTTGTGCAGGTATACCCATGATGGCCATAATTTCTAATAAATGCATGATTACTGAATCAGCCTTTTCTGAGCAGTTGCCCATTGAAAACCTGAATAAGTGTCAATGGTGTGGTGTACATATTTTAATTTTCCAAATACTGTAAAGTGGAACACATCCATCTGCCAGAACTCATTCCTTTGAGTATGCTTTGTGGTACTCCCTCCAGGTAAAGGTGTTTGGTTAAAGAAAGAGCAAATAGGATATCATTTTATAGTCTCCATAGCTTGTTGCTATGTAATAGAAAACTCTTCCTTTAAATCTTTGCTATTGACATGAAGTTTCTTAAGAAATTCTGAGGCCAACAGCACATTTCCAATCAACAATTGTTCAATTTCTTCATTACCTGGTGCTAGAGGATCTGGCAGACATGTATGGGATTGGATGTGTGTTATAAATATGGGACAAAGCCTATTCCTGAATATATCTTGAACTTGTATGAATAATGAAGTGAATTCTGTATCATGTGGTATAAATTCAGCAGTTTCAATATGCAAGACATCTCTTTCTACATATTGTGATATCAGTAACTATATTGAGACGCTCTTTAAAATCACTTAGTACCATCAGAATGACATATAATTCTGCTTTTAGGAGAGAATTATATTCCACCATACTTAATTCTTCTAATTTGTAACCTGACTTTGTTGATTTATTTGCATCAGTATAAAATGTACCGGGCTCCAGTTATTGTCACATCATGTACAATTTGGGGAAGAATCCAAGTAGTTTTCTTTATAAGGTTAGTTCTATCACTTTTTATAATTGCTATTAATTTCTCCCAAGAAATTAGCATAAGCACTTTTCCATGGTTAATTGTCTTCCCATAATTTCTTAATTTCTTCAACAGTAAAAGTCACTATAATCTCTGCTGGGTCTACACCTGCTGATCAAAGAAGTCTCAATTTTCCTTTTATAATTAAGTCAGAGACTTTTTCCACATAAATGTTTAATTTTTTACTTGATTTATGTGGTATAAAGATAAATTCTAAGATAATATCTTTATTCTGCCTTAAAATTCCTGTAGGGGAAATTCTGGAAGGCAACATGGCTAGAATACAATTAAGATTTGGATTCACTTTATCTATCTACATGTGACTCCTGTAATTTCTCTTAAACAACAATCATTTCTTTTTCCATTTCAGGTGTTAATTTTCTGGGACTATTTAAGTCTTTGTCACCATCTAATATTTTGTTTAAATTAACTAACTGTTAGACCAGGTGTTATTCCAACAGATGGTCGTAGACTGGAAATATCTCCTAACAGTATTTGAAAGTCATAAAAGTCTGCAATTGGTCTCTCCTAATTTGTGCCTTTTGTGCTCTAATTTTCTGTAAACTATTTTTTTAACCTAGGCAATTGACAGAATCTCCTCTTTGTATTTTTTTCAGGGGCGATTTTTATCCCCATTTAGGAAAACTTTCTTTACTTCTTCAAACATTGTTTCTAATTTTTTTGCATTTGAGTCAGATAACAAAATGTCACCCATGTAATGGTAAATTATAGATGTAGGTAATTGCTTGCATATTATTTCCAATGGTTGACATACAAAGTATAGGCACGGGGTGGCACTATTGAGCATTTCCTGGGGGAGGATAGTCCACTAGTATCTCCTAATAGGCTGAGAATTATTTTAAGTAGGCACTGTGAAGGCAATTTTTCTCTATCCTTATAAAGGTATAGTGAAGAAGCAGTCCTTAAATTATTTGCTATAAGAGGTCATCCTTTTGGTAATAGAGAAGGCAGAGGAATTCCAGATTGTAGAGGGCCAATAGGTTGAATAACCTTTTTGACAGCTCTTAGATCTGTCACCATTCTCTGTTTTCCAGATTTCTTTTTAACAACAAATACAGGAGAATTCCAAGGGCTGATTGATTCTTCAATAAGGTGAGCATCTAGTTGTTCCTGTACCAGCTGTTCTAAAGCCTGCAGTTTGTCTTCCATTAAAGGCCATTACTTAAGCCATATGGGTTTCTCAGTTAACTATTTTAATGTCAAGGCTGCTACTACTGCTGAAGGCTTGCTAGTTGCTCTGTGTTCTTGTACAGCCTGAATTGCTGGTGACCTTTGTTTCTAATATCTTATAATATCATTCCCAGAAACATGAGTTTTTGGAACTGCAGGAATGTTAACCTAGGTATTCCTTTGCTGCAATAAATCATGACCCCATAAATTCATGGAAATATTAGTTACATATGGCCTCAGCCTTCCTTTCTGGATTTATGCATTCAACCCACCTTGTGCTTTGTTTTACTTGAGATAGGGTTTCAATTCCTAGGAACTGAATATTTGCCCCTTGAAGAGGTCAATCTGGATGCAAAGATCCTGGAGTAATGATACCCACGCCCACACGTGTGTCTAGTAATTCTGCAGTTACAACGTCATTTATATGCACTCTTAGCTTTGGTCTTTGATCATTTATAGAAGTCTGCCAAAATATAATTTTCCTATTTCCTACTGGAGTTTTTAATTCATCCTGCATATCTATTTCATCATCCAGAACAGTATGGTTTTTAACAGTAATTAAAAAAACTGGATTATTTTATCTTCCTGGTAAGACATGTTCTTCACAGTGACTGGAAATGACTGGACCTTGTTTGACATCAAGGCCTGTGAGAGGCCCCCAACAAGGAGTTTCCCAGTGATACTGGGTTGCCTTGTCTATCTCTTGTCGACCTATATTCATTAGTCCAATGAATTAGCCTTTGCCACACCTCTTACATATACCAGAAGGCTTAGTCTTCCTATTCTTGCCAATCTGAGAGGAGACATTATTTCTAGGAATTCCTTGTCTACCATCCATTCTTAGAAGTCCTATTCTTCCACAATTAAAACATTTGGCATTTTGGTGTTTCCTCATACCATTAAAAATCGCATCTTCTACCCAAGCTTCAGTACTATAGTCAAATGTTTCAACATTCATTGTGTGGAAGATCCAATCATCTATGGGTGCTGATCTAACCTTTAAACGCCCAAGGATTTTCTTAAATTCTCAGTTGGTATTTTCAAAAATTAAGGATTCAATTAGTACATTCTAGCCTTAGGGTCTGACACTACTACTTGTACAACCTTAGTTAATCTTTGTAAGAAGTCACTAAAGGGTTCTCTCTGGCCCTGTTTACCCCTAATATATGACTCAATACTCTTTTCTCATCCCCGAATCCTGTCCCAAGCATTTAAAGCTGCGGTGCTACATAGAGACAAGATGCATTCATCATAGTGACCCTGTTTCTGAGGATCAGAGTAATGACTTACACCAAGATTTTGATCTTGGAAATTCTGAAATCCTTTTGCTTTCCCTTGTTGCTCTAAAATTGTTTCCTCTTCTCTCCAATAACACTTCCAAAGAGGCTGAAGTCCATTTTCTACGAGCACTGAGATTAATTGAAGCCAATTGTGTGGGGTGGGGTTGCCTTAGTGCTTAGAGCCCATGTTTTCACCATTTATCCAACAAATGGTGAATATAGCCCATAAAAAATTATAGCTTGTTTTATTACTTTTAGATCAATCATACGTATTGGTTCCTACACATATTCTCCTACACATTGACTACCTTAGGGTACTTTGTGCCAGATGGTCTTTCTGAGGAAATTACTGAATATGCAGTTGAAACTCTGTGTAAATTATTATGGGGTCTGGCACATACTGATGAGGCTAAATCCTGTCCTGTACCTTTTGTCCCTGCTCATCAATATTAATAAATTCCTTAATTTTTTGATTCTTTTTACTAATGCCTTTTTAAAAGTCTATATCTCCTGCCCAGTGTTCTGTTCTAATGTCCTCACTGAGGATTCCAAGGTATGAAACTTGTCTAGTAAAGATAATGCTTCTTCCTTTGACATAATTTTGACTATGTGTATATTACCTTCCTGGAGAGATATCTTAATAATTAATCTATCATAACTTCTCAACAGATTCTGATAGCTAAATTCAACAGCACAAATTCCTTCAGATAAATTTGTAAAAATGTTGCTATCCCTGCTATCCCCCTTCATAGTATTGAACCATTTTTAATGAGATAATATTGAAAAAAAAACTAATTCCTAGAATCAAATAAGTGGAAGTAGAAGAAAAATCACATAAGTCTTTCACAATAACTTCCATAGTATAAGCAAAATAATTATTGAATTCCTCGATGTTATCAGTTATTTTTTGTAGTTTATGAGAGCTTATCTGTCTTAAGGAAATTGCAATGAATTGGAGTAGGTGTAATAATTTTTATCGGCCTGTAGGTGTTGCAGTTGGAGGCATGTGGCCAAAAGATGCTAGCAGCAATGAACAGCATGTGTTGCTTACTTAGGTACTGAAAATATGTTTTGTTTAACAGATTAAGTACAGTTATTAAGGCAATCAAATGATTCTGAGAGTTGGGGCCCAGGATAAAGAGAAAACCCAAAGTTTTCCATCAATGCAAGTTGTAGACTATGTAAACCGTGGGAATCACAGGCAACAGAGTATGGGCCCAGAAATGCAGTGTGTGAGTTGTGAGCCAGGGAGTGCTAAGAAGTAGCCTTCTGTCTGAGTGCTGGCTAGCGCCGCAGGCGGGAGAGTCAGTGCCCAATGCACCACATGGTAGGTGGTCTCAAAAAGTGTGGACTGGTTCCCATGTCCGGGCACCAGATGATGACAGAAGTTACAAAGTAATCCCACACTATTTCATATTTACATATAACAAAGGGCTATTTATTTAGGGAAGCCTCAGAGATCACCGTGCTACATCACAGTCCTCTACAATAATGGAAAACAGGAACCGAGTCTAGCAGCCAGAAACAAGAGCAGGAAGTAAGATAGCAAGTGCATGCTTTACAGCTGCATTTATAGTATAAGAGACCACACCCAAGAGGGCTGGTATTTTAAAGGCTATTGGCGAAAGGAGCTCCCACAGCAAAAGAAGGGGATTCTGTAGAAGTGATTGTATGAACAGACTAGGTGGGAGTGGTGGTCAGGTGATGAATAGAGAAAGCAGTATTGGATTTATTTGTGTTGTTTACTTGTGTTAGAAAGCATAGGTATTAATCTTCAGCTTGTTTTATATCTATGTAACCATAACTCAAATGCAGTTACTAACTAGTTCTATCAATTCCCAGAGAACTAGATGGGAGGGTTAGAATTCTCTGCATTACCACATAGCATCATGGTCTTTTTTGGGGGACTTTTGAACAAGCATAATAGCCATCTTAAGAAAAAATATAGTGAGACAAAAGGAAATATCAGAAAAAAATAATAAAAAAGTCTTTTAAAATTGGATGTTCTCAGTAAGGATTTGTTTTCAAACACAATGAAATTTGATGTATATTCCAAATGAACCAGATATAAAGAATAGTAAGCCCCATCCTTCTCTGTATCTATCTCTCTACTTCTGTCTCTATCTCTGTCTGTCTTTCTGTCTCTCTCCACACACACACACACACACACACACACACACACGCACACGCGCGCACACACACACACACACACTACATAATTCTAGATAAAACATTGGAAATAAAGATGCACTCTTAATCTTTAATAGGACCTGGGCAGGACAACCTGAGAAAACTGAAAAGGCTTTTTCAATCAAGAAATTTAGGAAAAACATAGTCATCAGTGATTTGTGAAGATGAGGCTGAAAGTCTGAGAGACAAAAATATTTTAATGAGCTGTAACAGCACCAGCTAAGAGTGGATACTGAGGAAGAAAGTCACTGTCACAATGATGACTCAGAGCGTGTATACTTAGTGAAATATTGATTCCACTTTTTTAAAAAGTTTCAACTTCATGAAAATATTGACGCTCCATGCTCTCATGGATTCTGCTACTATATGATAATAAAGTAAATGCATATAGTAAAATAGCATGTTAATGTTTAACAATGTTCCTTAATCCTTGAATCTAACTTTCTCCCCACTAAAGCACACCCATTAGAGATCAAAACGGGCTCTCCTAAATACAGATTTACCTTTCCATTGTGGGGTTGTTTTTATTCCATTTATTTTATTATCCTGAGAATTTCATGTGTAAGTACTGTATTTACATGATTTTCACTTCACCTTCTCTCACCTCCTACTCTTTCAATTTCCCTGCATCACTCTTTCAGATTTATAACTCTTTGAATTTTTAAGATTAAACAGGGCACAGACATGCATGCACACATGACACACAAGAAGAGACTCATGCAAATGCACATGTATATATAAATACATATATGTGCGTTTGTATTTAGGGCTGACCCTTTGGAACTGAGTAACGAGTCAGGGTGGGCCAGGGAAGGCTGGGTCTCCTTCTAAACAGCCATTAATCGCTTGTAACTCTTCATCTAATGATATAACCTTTTGAGATTTCTCCAATCCAAACTGGAATAACATCTGGATTCATCATTGTGAAAGTCTTGTTTAGGTGATCAGACTTTTAGTATTTCATGAATGTAACTCTCTGCTTCATATATAAAATGCTATTTCATAACAGATGTCCTTTGTCTTTTAAAATATTTTGCTCTCTCTTCTGAAATGTTCCCGGGGCCATAGGTGTAGAGATTATTTTATAAATGTGTCAAATGGTGCCTGGCACATCATGCTCGGTGTTCTCTGCATTTTGTTCAATAGTGAATTTTTGTGATGGCTTCCAAAGTCTGCTTTCTATAATGCAAGCAATTTTCTCAGAGCCATTTGCTAAATTTTCTGTTATTTCTACATCAAATTCTGTATGACACATCAGAGTTCTAACTGGATGTATCGTTTCATTGGGTGACAGCAAGTTTCTATATCTAAAACTGTCTCTTTTTGTTCTTTTTCCAACAAAGATGTGTGCACTCATTGCCTTGTGTAACTTCTCTCCTTAGTAATTATCACTTCCTGATATGCTATTATTCTTACTCCTCTGAAACTGCCTTTGACTCAGCCATATCATAAGTTATCAAACCAGATGACTCCTGTTTTCTGTATTATTGTCCTATTACTAAGTCTTAAAATAAAAACAAGTATGTAGTAGATGATTTTAAAATATGAATGGCAAAAAATGAGTCAGTGAAATGATTCCTAATGATATTCTACTATACTCGTAGATTAGTGCCTATCCCAGTTGTCATTAGACAAGTTTCACCCAGCAACAAATGGAAACAGATACAAAAGCCCACAGCCAAACCTTAGGTGGACCTCTAGGAACCCTGGAGAAGAGAAGGAGGAAGGATTGTAGGTCTCAGTAGAGTCAAGGGCTCCACAAGAAATCCCACAAAACCAACTAACCTAGGCTCATAGGAACTCACTGGGACTAAACAACAACCAGGGAGTAGTCTGCATGAGACTGACCAAAGCCTTCTGCCTATATGTGAAGTGTGTAACTCTGTCTTCATGTGGGACTTCTATCAATGAGAGCAGGGGATATCTCACACTCCGTTGCATGTATTTGGTACCCATTCCTCTTCCTAAATTATCTCATCCAGGCTTTGCAGAGAAGGGGATGCCTGGTCTCACTAAAGCTTGATATATCATGGCTTGCTGACATCAATGGGAGGCTTACCTATATCTGAAGGGAAACAGTGGAGGAGGAGTGGATGGGGACGGCAGTAGAGGGGTGGGGAGGGTGAGGTTGGAGAAATGGGAAGGAGGGGAAAATTTGGGTAGAAGATAAAAACAACAAAAGAAAGGACGAGAGTGAGAAAGAGAGAGAGAAGGAGAGAGAGAGAGAGAGAGAGAGAGAGAGAGGGAAACAAAGAAAAACATTACATTGTATTGACTTAAAATATCTATCATCATCACTATTTTTATGTATCAATATTTTATATTTTATTGCCTTTTTTTCATTACCCTATTCACTAAAGAATACCTTGTATTTGGGTATTTACAGAAAACCAGAAGTTCTGCTATAATGGCCTTCTGAGTAAATGTTGTTTAAATCTTTTTGTTTAGCTTCTAGTTAATTACCTTCAAAAATATTTGCCAGCTGGGCACTGAGCTCCGAGAGACAGAATTCTCTACTACCCACTAATTTTTTAGTTCAATTTCTGTACCACCAATATTTTTCATTTTGTATGTATTTTGTTAATGGGTTTGTTGAATTCAGTCTGCAATTGTTACTATTTTACATGATAATTTTAAACATTTTATATTTGTATAATTAAATTTATTTTTAAAGATTTAAAATTTTTAAGTCTAGATTACTTTGCTATTTTTCTCTTCTTCCTTACCCATGTGTCTTATTTTCATGGCAAGGAAATAAAGGTGCAATAGAAGAATGGTCTACTAGTCCTGTTATTTTCACTTTCTGTCATTTGTGTGTGTGTGTGTCAAGCATACAAAATTCTCATGAATGAACTCAAGAGTTAATCCTTTTTCCATTCACTAACTAATTCTTAAAACCAAGGGGGTCTCTTGATTTTTAATCTATTGCAAGATTTTCATTGACATCAAAAATGAGTTGGTACACTTTACATATTGTATTTTATTTTTGGCTTTTCTGTATCAAAAAAAAATTGGCATCCATAAAGAAGATAACATGCTATTTTAAACACCTAAATTCTCAGTTATCACTTTATGTGTACTGCATATATTATTAAATGAATGTAAAAATAAAAATTTATTAATTAGAACCATTTAGAGAAATGCTGGAATATTGTAACTGAAGTAATATGTTAGTTACTAATTTTAAGACTTGTTCAAAACAATTTAATCTAAGGATTTCAAGAAAGTAGCCCAAAGAAAACATACTACAGGCTTACTTTAATGTAATTGTTCAATTAAGCAATAATTCCACTGTCATCCCTTACAAAACTTTCCTTTTCATTAACAATTATTTTAGAAATGATAATCTGCCTTCAAGAAGTAAAAAGAAAGACATAAAATAAGGCCACTCTTTGATGTGGGAGTCCCCTCAGTGTGCTGTGTTTGCCACTAATGAATAAAAAAAAAACCTGCCTATAGCTAGGCAGAACTTAGGTAGGCAGGGAAAGTGAGGGTAAATGCTCAGAGAAAGAAGGGCGGAGTTAGAGAGAAACCACGGAGCCACTGCCAGAGTCAGGCAGGCTGAAACTTTGCCAGTAAGCCACTGCCCATGGTGATACATAGATTAACAGAAATGGGTTAGATTCATATGTAAGAGTTAGCCAATAAGAAGCTAGAGCTAATGGGCCCAGCAGTGGTTTAATTAATACAGTTTTGTGTGATTATTTTGGGTCTAAGCTAGCTGGGCAGCAGGAAGCAAACATCCCTTCTCCAACAAACTGGCGTCCAATGTGGGGCAACTAAAATCCACTTAAAACCCAAGAGACTTTAAAAAAAAATTCCTGCTTCATGGAGAAGTCTGCTGGATACTATGGGCCTCTAGGCTAAAGATGGATGCCCCAATGGGGAAAAAAAAAACCTTTGGGTGTCTATCAATCAGTGATATGTCTCTGTAAATTCTAGAGTTTTGAAAGTTGCTTACAATGTGCTTCCTGTTTACTTAGGTAATAGTATATCCTTCTGGAGTCTTGATGGAGTTAAAAAATTTATAAATATAGCTACAGATTTTCTTAGTTATGATAAAAGATAAAGTAGATATAAATATTGTAACTGTAGTTCTTGTTTAATTCCTGTTTTGTTTTATGTAACTTTACTATGTTAAAGTAAAAACCTTCCTTTGTATTTAAGCAGAAAAGGGAAGGTGATGTGGGAGTTCCCTCTGTGTGCTGTGATTACCATTAATGAATAAAAAAAAACTGATTTAGACCTATAACTAGGCAGAACTTTGGTAGGCAGGGAAAGTTAGGCTAAATGCTGGAAAACAGAAGGGCAGAGTCAGAGAAAATCATGGAGCTGCCGCCAGAGTCAGACTTGCCAAAAATTTGTCCGTAAGCCACTGTCACACGGCGATACACAGATTAATAAAAATGGGTTAAATTAATATGTAAGAGTTAACTAATAAAAAATCTAGAGCTAATGAGCCAAACAATGATTTAATTAATACAGTCTCTATGTGATTACTTCTGGTCTAAGCTAGCCAGGTGGCCAGGAACAAACAAGTACCCTTCTCCAACAACCCATTGATAATACCCTTAGGCACACAGAAAATTCTACGACCCTTAAAAACATCCAATTTTTTTTATACCATTGGCAGAAGGTGCCTTGCTCCAGGAGTCAGTGCTCATGCCAGAAACCATGACCTACAAAGTGCAATGCCTTCCAGCCTCAAGTGGAATAGAGAGAAAGGATTTAACAATTAATTATAGTCTGTTATGGGGTAGAATACTAAAGCACAGCACCACAAATTGTTTTTGGCAGACCTTTAATTCTGTTATCCTCTTCATGAATAGAAAAAGCACCTTTTGTCTAAATATTCACTTTATAACACCACACATAACTTTCTTCTTAGCTACACAATTTTAATGGGAGGAATAAATTCTTTATTTTCCATTTTCTGTGATCTTGTTAGAAACACCATGCTATAACACTGACAGAAGCAAAATATACCATACTTTCAGCAATTTTGAATCCATAAATATATACTGTCATGAATACTTTCATAGAACAAATTTGTAATTTTGTTACTTAGCAACTTTTGCAATAAATTTATAAAGTTCATGCACTGATTGAAAATTAAAGATAAAAACTTACTATATAAGAACTCAATTTTAAAGAGGCAATTTAGAAGTATAAACAATAGAAAAAAAGAAAACATTAGCTTTATGTTGAAACAGCTTCTTGAAACTAGATTTTAGTGTTTAAATATCAGAAAAAGAAGTTTCTAGTTTTCCATGTTAATTCTTTCTTAAAACATAGATCTATAGTATATAACTCTTGTTGGTCTTATCCTTTTACTCTTCGAAATGTTTCCTTTACAATTAGTAAAAAGAGGGCTAGCAATATTTAAATAACCTTGCAGAAGAATTTTGTGTGTGTGTTGCTCTTTATCAGTGCAGAAATAACCTCTAAGGGACAAAGAGTGAAAATTCCAGTCATTATCTGAAGGTTCCTCTTTCACTCAATGACTCTAGAACATGTGGTGGTTGGCTTTGCATGACTCCTCACTTTCCATAAATATGTGGAAAATTTATATTGAAGACAATGGAGAGTGTGAATATAAGACACCCTGCCCTAAAATAAGGTAGTTTAAAATCAAGTATATTGGAGAATATACTGATAGAATTAAGGATAATTCTTCAATAATTTGTTTTTACTTTTTAACAAAATTGGTTAAGAAGATTTCATGATTCTAAGGAATAGTTGAGAATTGGAAAATATTTTAGGAGATCTAAACTCATCTCTTTTAAAACACACAGCTTACAAGATTTCTGAGATGTTGAAAGGAAGTTATAAATTTTTAATGGACGATCATGACCACTGGTAAATGGTAAATAAAAGTGAAAAAAATTCAAGCAACTTCGCTCCTACCTTTGAAGCCTCAATCAAATTAGTTTTCCTCAGTGTAGAACTTAGAAGTCAAACTACATTGTAAGAGATGTAATGCATTTGGCATTTCTGTTTTTTTAAAACTGAAAATGGCAAGTCTATCATGGCAATTAAATTGATTTCCTATGTACATAGATCTATTTTGCAAAGACCATACAATAGGATAGAACACTATTCAATATACTTTTGGCTGAATGGCTATAAATAAAAAAATATATTTAGGTAATGGGATTTTAGGGAGTTAATTACTGTCAGCTAGTAAAATAAATTCATATTTAGAGTAAAAATCCAAATTTATAATTATGATTCTGCACATAAATATTGCCTCAAAATTCTTCTCAAATGAATAGATTTTCATAACATTAAACACTGTTACTGTGGATTATTTTGTCTACATGACCAATAGTTAAGTGCAAAAGTAATTTATTGTTCATTCCTGTACATTAAACTTAAGTGATTTAAAGAATGGTACTTCTAAATGATGCTTTTATCTATCAGTTGGTAACTTTAGTCAAAATAAGTCAAAATAAAAATTAAATGCACAGATCTTTAAAAAACTCAATAATGTTATCAATGAAGTATTCGTGCAGAACTGGAGGAGAAAGACAGAAATGGACAGTTTTCAGACATTTCAGAATTCATTTAGAAATCATATGCATAAGTTTTATATTTGTGAAAAAAGAAGTATAGAATTTGAGCAGCAATTAATTCAATGTTTTTCTAAGGTGAATATTTTAAATCATGAAACAAAAATGAATAATTGCATGAGTACATTTAATGTCCATATTAGGATAAGGGCACCAGGGATATATTGCATCCATAATGAAGAACACTAATTACAGAAAATATATAAACAGGTGATTTCTTACATTGATACTTGAAAGTTTGCAAATATCTACTCCTCTATCCATAATAACAATAAAAATGTATGAAAATCAAGAGTTTTACAGTGTATTTTGAAGCAAATGCAGATGTGAACAATGTAAATTCTTGACTCACTTTGTGTTAGTCTAAAATGCTTACCACAATATGTGCTTCTAGATTCCACTGAAGAAATATAAGAGGTTTCAGTCAAAGATACTACTCAATAGAATTTATATGATAAATGTCACTTGCATTTTACATTGTAATACCTGAAAATTATTATTATCAAAACACTTCTGTCTTAAGTGACTTTAGAGAATCTTCCTTTTTAGAATATCAATAAAAATGAATATAGGACACATTAGTGATATCTTTACAGTGAAAAAATGTTCTTTCTATGTTGTGTTCCTAAGATGGTAAAGTAACCCAACCAGACAGCAACAAGCCACTTCAACCATCCTAGAAAGAGGTCATTAAACTTCAGCAGAAAACTCATAAAGATTATGAATTCAAAAGTTATAATGACAGAGGGAGAGAAATGCATTACCCAAAAGGAGGACATGTTTATTTATTACAGAATGCTTAAAATATACCTGTAACATTTTAGAATCTGAGAAAACAAAAGCAGAATGAGAATTAAACTATGTTGCTTATTTTGAATATCTTTCTTATATTTTTCATTCTTCTAATGTTAAAATTCAATTTTCTCAAATTAAAAATCTGAAACTTGTTGGAGGCATCTGCTTGTTGTTCCCAGCTGCCCAGCCCCAAAATAATCTTGCAGAAACTGTATTAGTTAATTAAATCACTGCTTAGCCCATTAACTCAAGCTTTCTATTGGCTAACTCTTACATATTAATTTAACCCATTTCTACTAATCTGTGTATCACCATGAGGCTATGGCTTTCCAGAAAATGTTCCAAAGGGCATCTGTCTCTGGTGGGGTTCCATGCCTTCTCCCTGACTTCACCTCCTTTCTCACAGCATTCAGCTTAGTTTTCTACCTAGCTCTGCTCCCCCTGCTATAGGTCCAAAGCAGTCTCTTTATTAATTAATGGTAACCACAGCTTACAGAGATAAATCCCACATCAGAAACTTGCTTTCCTAGCTGCATTTTAACTAAGTTTTGAACATGTGGCCTCGAATTAGCTTATCAGAAAGGCCACAGAAAGTACTAGAAAGAAAACTCCTAAGGAAGTTCTCTTTGAGACACTCCCTATTTACTAACAGATGTCCTTCCAAGGACACCGTGTCATGACCACGAGCTACAGTTTATATGATAGAGAACATAGTCCAGGAAAACACAGTGAGGTCTGACTTTGCTTTGAGAATTTAGAGCACAGCAGAAATGATGCATTTGCAGAAATGTAGAAGAAATGAAGTCCGAGGAAGGGTGACAGTGGGGAATGCTGTGAACTGGAGTTGGGAAGATGTGAGTGTAGGTGCATGCATGCTGAATACATGCTTCCAAACATGAAAGAGAAGGGCAAACACTACACGGTGCATGCATGCTGAATACATGCTTCCAAACACCACACGCTGCGTGCATGCTGAATACATGCTTCCAAACATGAAAGAGAAGGGTAACACCACACTCGGCTCATTGTATAAAATTCTTCGACTCAGTCTAACAATGAAGGCTGTTTATGTTGTGTTTTTAAACACAAGTAATAGAGTTTTGAAAACAGTTTAAAGAAAATAAAAAAAGGCAAATTACCATGTAGAATAAATTTTTTGCTTGAGTTTTAAAGTTATAGCAGGAATTCTAAGGACAAGTTTTGTAAACAGTTTAGGAATTTTCCAAAATATCGTGTTGGTGTGACTTTACTGTTATTATCTCCTGCAATTAGATACATTTAGTACAAAAAGTTTGAAAGCAATGCCATTGTGAAGTTACATACCTACTTAAACCATCGTGGCTTAGTAAAAAAAAAAAAGTCCAGACTGCAAAGTTACTCTTTTCTTGTTCCCAAAATCATTCTCCTTTTTTTATTGCTAAGTTACTTAAATGTTCAATAGTTTGATGACCTCTAAAATTCCAAGTTTAGATCTCTAAAATACTATGCAGTTACTACGGATCTTAATTGGCATCTCTATAGCATAATCTTAAAATACTTCCCAGAACTACAGGCTATAATTCTTCACTACTTTAAAAGGTGAGTATATATTTTAATCACTGTTTTTTTGTAATGCAGTTTGTTTAGCTCAAGTGTTGGAGAAGTATAAATGCTTAAAGTGATAGTTTACTATAACAATGAAAATAAGAATTATTTCTGAAGAATCCTTTCATGTTCGCTGATGGAGATGAGACTTTGAGTGTGTGTTCACCCTCCTGAGTGTTCCCTATCTCACCCAACACCTGGAGATATGAAAGCAGATAAAAATAAATCGGCTTGTATCCTTCACCTGTGGGAATTGACTTAAGATATTGGATTTGAAGATAGCTGACAGGGAAGTTTGCATAGACATAAGATTTTAGAAAATACTGGTGAAAGAAAATTAGGGTGCTAACATAAAAATACTCAACACTCGAGAATAAACAAGGACACATGCATTTGGATATAAGGTGGTCATCTGAAACTGGGTCTTAGGAGAGACTGATACAAAAATAAAAGCCATAAGAACAAATATTTGGTGTAAAAAAGAGGTCACAACCACAAATGCAAATAAAATTTAATGACAAGACAGTTGTGTCAAATATTTCAGCAATATATGAAATATTTGAAGAATTATGAATAACAGGGATGTTGGCTAAAATGATTGGTAATTTTTCATAGTTAATATGCAGCAAATGGAAGAAATGTCAAACAATTTATCAGTAAAGAGATAACACTGGGTTGATACTGACACTCAATTCTGTGTGTATGAGGCTCATACAATATCTTTACTATGCAGCTGACAACAGCAGTCAGGGAACAATGTAAGATTTACTGATTAGTGACTACATTGCATAAACATTCAAATTCTGCCCACTTTTTCCAAATATTAGCATATCTTGGGTCTCCCTTTATCTTCCTTCACCATCATCTATAATGGAGAAAAACATAGTCTCTGTCTCACAGCACATAAAAGAAACTGACTTGACAGGTATTTGAAGTACTAAACTTAAGGTCATACTTTATATTCATATTGTTATTAAAAATCAATAAAACACTGTTTATAAGTTTTATTTTTATGCATTTCTACATCACTTTGAAAGCTTTAAAATATTATACATTTTTATACAACACTCAATTCTCCTCCTCAGCTATCAGACTGAGAGAGATGTATAGCAGAGGTGATATAAACATATCATATTGCCATATCATTAGCTCTTTGGAGTTTTAACTGAAGCATAATAGACATAAGAATAGTTACTAGATAAAACACATTATAAAATGTGTAGTTATTATTTTAATTGCATATGCAATTTAAGCCTTACTTAAATATAAACTTAAGTAGTGTTTATATTATTATATTTATATTATAGTTCTTTACTATAAAAATATAAAAACTACCTGATGCCTAATTCCTTAACTTTCAGCAAGTAGTGCTCATCATTGGCAAAACATGAGTTATTGACTCGTCCACCACCTATCTGCATGCCTATCTCCTCATCCTCCATCCCATTGCTATTATTAATTCCAGAAATATATTAAAGAGTAGTGGTGAGAGGACACATCTTTGCAACACTTCTATGATTGTCTTAAACCAATCACTTAGTTCTCTACAGACTTTGGCTGATGCAAACAAAGGTCTCTTTATAGGCATTTTCTAGTATTCTTATAGTTTTCTCTGGGTACTTATAGAACCTCATTGTGTCCCGAAGTTCAAATGAGCTGCAGGCCATGGTAAATAGAGTGGTGGAAGTCAGTGAAAACCTTGGTGTGAAAGTCAACATTGAGAAGACTTAGATAGAACACTTGGGAATGGCGCACAAGGACTTTACCATTGTAATAATGAATCAGAACCTCATGCAAACAGTCAAATTTGTCTATCTGAGAGGAAACCTCAGCTCAAAGGATAGAACTATTTCAGACATCAAGATATTGAAAGTATTAGTGAGGGCTGCATTTCAAGTGCTAGGAAAGGTTTGCTCAGCAAGAGACATAACGACAACAAAATTACAAGTATATGAGACAGCTGTCTTGAGCTGTCTGCTTTTCAACTCTGAAACTTGGACAATGACATGCACCTCAGAATAGCCGCTGAATGTGGTTTTGGGTGGCATGTCTCAGGAGGATTCTAGGCATCACATGAAGAGAAAGGCTATGAATGATGACATTAAGAAACGTCTCCATCTGCAGAAGGAAGTGAACCACAGGATACAGTATCATCTCTTAAGATTGTTAGGCCATGTTACGAGAATGAATGACAGTAGATACCCAAAGATAGCACTGCTTGGAAAACTGCGTGGGATAAGTTGAAGAGGAAGGCCCAGAAAACACTGGATAGACAGCATAAAGGAAGACTGTGGAACGCTGTGTATGACAACAACACAAGCATCTAGGACTGCCCAGGATAGGAACAACTGGAGAATTGCCATAATTGGGCTGCCTGTGCATGCATAAGCATTAGCCAGGGCATGAATGAATGAATGAATGAATGAACAAATGAATGAATGTTCACTCCCTAATAGGAGACACCAAATTTAATTCTAGTTCTCATTTTCTCCTCAGAAGCAAAACATAATTTTTATTTACTGAGCTCATACAGGTAATTGTCTTATACTTAAGTTGACTGGCATTCTGGGGAAGGCATGGGATATCTGATGCTGAACTATCCTAACAGCCCAATTTAAAAAGAATTCCTTCTACCCACAGATAAGTGTAGTCTTTATCCCTCACCAAAGAAACTTCTCTTTGCAATAGACGGTGACCATTACAGAAAGCCACAACCAATCAAAATGCAGAATGGATACATCTACATAATGTTCCTCCACCTAAGTCTCAGAGGATGTTGTGGAGTAGAGTGGAAAGATTGTAAGACGGGAGTTTGCTGTGCGATTGTGTCTGCTGATAATGTCAGAAGCTACACCCTTATATTCTCACCTACAAGACTGCCCCAATATGAGTTGAACAAGCACAAGCAATGGAAATGTCAAAGTGAATAGGAAATCTATGATGCCTCAGTCCTATACAAAGTATTACTCAGTTGAAGAAAACTGGTAGTTGGACAGGTGTTCTCCCCCATAGAAGAATACACCAATAAGTTGTTCAGAGCTAAAATCTCAGTCCTAAAAATATACACACAAGTAACATTATACAGACTGAGCAGGCTATATTTAGGCATATGTGTGCATATGCACACATATATGTGTATATTTGAAAACAATTAGTGGGTAAACAGGCTGGGAATTTGAAGGAAAACAGAAAGGAACATATGTGAGGGTTTGGGGGGAGGAAAGGGAAGAGAAGGAAGGGATTATATTATAATCTCACAAATAAAAACATTTAAATGTGAAATTTCTGTTTCTAGAAGACACAAACCATGCAATTGGTATAACAGTCTATGGAAAAACTCAATAGTGAATGGTGCCCAGCTGGGTACCATTGTTAATGACCTGCTTAAGTAAAGAAGCAGACACACACACACAAATGTGATAAGCTTAAACAACAATCGAATGTGTCTAGTAATCCTTTGGAAAGTATAATCAGAATTTTGGTATTGAAAACTTACAGCATCAAATCATCTCTTGAAAGCAATTTCACTGTATAATCCACAGAACATTCTTCATGGAGGTATAAATTGCCCAAGATAAGACAAAGTCTTATGTATTAAAGGGTAATTGGCCAAAAGTGGATAAATAACTATCATTTTCAAGATTGGTAACATAGTAAAATACTCTCAAAAAGTGAGAATAGCCACTGGGAAAAGAAGAGCAGAAACAGCAGCATTGTTTGCCTTTTTGTCTCACCACAAAGAAGTTGTTTTAAATATGTTTTATACCATATTCAGATAATCATCTCAATTCACCCATTCATCATAATTGGCAGATTTTTACAACGAATTGCTCTCTGGAAGGCACTACTCAAAGGAATCTATGTCTGAATCTAGGGAGCAATTGGTGATGAAACAGTTGTTTGAATGACTGCTCTGCCTACTCCCTGGATGCCTGCCACACCCCTCTGCATTCTGAAAGCTGGCAGGTTGGTTACTGGTCTCAGTGTACACTGAGTGGGTTTAAAATCAGAATAAATGTTAAGAATTCCTCAGGCAAAGGAAAACCGATTTATCTACCCCAGACATACATTGGTAGATTTTTAACAAGAAATGTTTAAATTTTGGAAGAGCTACCTATATTTCATGAATTACCTAATCCTAGGGAGTTATACCAAGGGCTTGCTCCTGTGTAAAAGGAGTATATGGCTGTATTCATATTATCACAGCTTCTAATATACTTCTAGAAACAAACGAGAAGAAACCGCATAAAATGGCATTAGAAAAAAAGCTTAAAGTACATTATATCAAACATACAAACCCTGAAAATCTGGAAGACTTTGGTGATAGCATGAAAAAATATTGTCTCATAAACAGATATATACTGCTAAGCCCTAATACCCAGAAACTTTGTGTCACTCTGTTGAGAACACATTCAATAGTAAATGTGAAGGCTATGAGTGTCCACAAAAAAAAAAAAAATTCTTCAGGCCTTTTTCAGACGTTCAAAAATTGTTATTTCACATTGACATTTTAAATTTTCCTTTTATTTAAATCTTGCTATAAAAGAAAGTTTTTTTTTCAATTGATCCTCACAATGCCTCTCTAAATCATGCCATAAACACTTTCCCCAAAGGTTTTCTATGGTCTATCAAAAACATATCAAGTCAATCTCTCAGAGTTCAGCTAAAGAAGTCTCCTATGCTTTGCTCAACTTTTTTTTTTCTAAATTTTGCCAATGGAAATTTATGGGCATATATTAGACCACGACAGTAAATACAGCATGATAATAAATTTATTCAACCACCAAAGTTTTAAAACTCTTATTTGCATAGCCTTACCCAGTATATTATATAAGATAAATAATCTATAGAATACTGGTCTTCCAAAACGAGTAGCAATAAAGCATTGAAATATTACAGTATTAATGAAATACCTAAAGAATCTATGTGATAAAACATGCAAATATTTGATAAAACAAATAGAGAAAGCCTATTCTATGTTCATAATTGATGGGGTGGGTTATAAAGTAGCATAGGCCATTTTAGAAAACAACTATGAAGTTCATCAAAGATTCACTGTAGGTTTAACATAGAATCTACTCTGATATACTCAAAAGAGTTATGAAATGAAGTATTAAATGAGCCTTATTAACCTGAAAAGTATTTTAATTTTGCTACTATTAAAATGTTAATGACAGTAAAGTAACTGATAATGTTGCTTTCCTATACTCTTAGTTCTTAGTATTCTGTATGTTGGATCTATTAGTTACTGACATAAAGGTCAAAGTCTCCACTTTCAGGAAAGAATGGTTGCATGTATGTTGTTAATTTATATACTTTTCTCTATGACACATGTTTATGTGAGAACATAAAGTGTCCTTGAAGATCTTTTCCAAATGTACTCTCCTATTATCTGCCATACTTTGTTCTCAAATTCACATTGAAAATCAAGTAGCTATTCCAAGTTTCTTGTGGTCTTGTTAGTACTGTATATTTTCAACCTAATTTTGTTCTTACACACCTGAAATCTCCACATTAAAGGGTTTTCATATAAACAATATGTATTAGTGCCTTTTATTTTCAATTCATAAGAGACTACTGTAAACTTTAAAATCTGAGATATTACATCTAAATATAAGAACAATTGGGGCACATGGGAATGGGGAAATTAAATAATTAAATTTTAATTTCAAAAATTAGCATAAAACTATGGTTTAGACTATTCTATTTAATATGACTGTTGAAACGGTAGATCAGGGCCTGGAAAGATGGCTCAGAGGCTAAGAACACCGAGTGCTTTTCCAAAGGTCTTAGGTTCAATTCTCACATCCACACAACTGTCTGTATGTAATCCAGTTCCATGTAACACAAACATACATACAGACAAAATACCCACAACCACATGAAAAAGAAGAGAAATGGTTAAATCAGTATCTGTCATTTTATGTTTGCTACTGTTTCTATTGGAGTTCTTCACTACTAATAATAAAATTTAACATCTCTGTTCTGTTAGTTCAAACATATGTGTCATTATTTCAAAAACTACTTATGATGTTTTAGTTGTGAAGATCATTATGTTTTACTAATGATAAGCCTTAAAATTTTCTAGTCGGTAACAGACTTATAGTGACAGCTAACAGAGCTGACGGACATAGGCCTTAATGTGATGACTTCTAATCTGGTTAGGTTTTGGATTTATTTAACAGTTAATATTTTAGGTGTTCCAAACTCTAATCTTCTAATTTGAAAACTTCATAAGTACTATTCTTCAAAGAGATTCTGCACAGTAGAGCATTATCAGCTATAGCAAACTGCTGATTGAAAGTTCTGTTAGCTTGATGTGGGGCATAGAAAACTTTTCATAATCTCATAGTCAAATCTAATTCATTTGGCAAGCTTGTGTCTCCACTTTGTAGCCTTCAGAAATATTTGTCAAGTGATGAAACTCTTCCTCCTTCGGACCACTTGTTTAAGACAGGAATGCTGAAGAAATTGTGGCAACTGTTTAGTATATTCTATCAATATTTTCATCTGACTGCCAGAGGCACAAGATTTTTTCTTTATTGCACGAAAAGCATAAATTGTTAGAGATAAGGTTTCCCAAGATGAAACCCACATATTCTTGACTGCTCCATATTCAGGCTCCACAGATTCTTCAGAATTAACAAATCTATGTTCCTCCCTGTCTGTTACTCCACAGGCTCTAGTTCCAAATAAATGGTTGCCTTTGAGAACTTCCTGTTCCAGTCATTCTGCACTGAGAGTGGCGGTTCACCAGACGTCGGAGTACTGATGTGTGGGTTAGGGTTAGGGTTAGGGTTAGGGTTAGGTTTAGACATTTCTCTTCAGTTGTTTCTCATAAAGTTAGAGAGACAAACAGGAAAGCACTGAAAACTTTTAGCTAAATGTGAAAGTAGAGTTTTGATTTTAGTTTTGCTTTTCTTCTCCATTCATGGTTGAAAATATTACCTGTCTTTATAATGAAGATAAAAACAACCATCATATGTGTCAATCATTTTCAGTTATTTTGTGCCCACAGAGCCAGATATATTTATTTTCCTTTCCTGTTTTCTGTTGGTTTCATGGAACAAGATTTCAGGCCAAGAGAGTATCATAAATTAGAATGTCAGAGAACTTAGAAATTGCTTGTCACTCATTCCTAAGCTTCTACAGCACATATTCCTTCCCTTTTAGACATAGTACCACTCTTTCCAAATAACTAAACCACAAATGGACACTGGAAGTCAGCATCTCCTTAATGAACGTAGACATAAAAAAGAAAAAATTAAAGGAAAATATTATATTTTTAAATGAACCAGGTGAAGTACAGCACTGTGTCTTATGTCATCCTTGTCTCCCTCTTTTGTCTCCAAGATTTTTTCTCATCCAAGACTTTCTATCTATTCCATGATAACTAGGGAAAAATAGTAATAAACATTATGAAGAACAAAATTATTTAGATTTTAAATTATAAAGATGATCAAACAAAATTGCTAATATTAATCCCATTTAAGATAGTTATTTTAGTTGGGAAAGGCCTCAACATCCATCACTGCAGTAAGTTTCACATACCACCTACTCCAAACATAAAAGAGCTTCACAAGTGAAGCATTTTCTCTTTCCTCAAAGAATGTGGAGTTCATTTTCTATAATGCTTTCATGTCCTCATTTCTCTCCATCTGGATGATACAGCTCATTGACATTCAAGTATAATAAAGAAATGCTAAAATCTGATGGTGAATTTTAAAGTGTAAGGACTCCTGTGAGAAGAGAAAGTTTTCACTGACACTAATGTCAATATGTTAGGAGGATGAAAATACAAACACCAGATTACACAGTCAGTAAGTATGGTGTCTCCCATACAAACACCAGATTACACAGTCAGTAACTATGGTGTCTCCAATACAAACACCAGATTACACAGTCAGTAACTATGATGTCTCCGATACAAACACCAGATTACACAGTCAGTAAGTATGATGTCTCCCATACAAACTCCAGATTATACAGTCAGTAACTATGGTGTCTCCCATGCAAACACCTGATTAAACAGACAGTAACTATGGTGTCTTCCATACTAACACCAGATTACAGTCAGTAATTTATTTATTTATTGTTCCACTATGTTATCTTAGAAGCGTGCAGTGCACTGTTATCAAATATTAATGTTTGTCCTATTTTCAAGAAAGAGATCACATTCAGGTAATTTTTATTATATTACTATATTAATTCCACTTTACCATCACTAATTATTATTAATATCTTAATGCACCTAAATTAAAAGTAAAATTTTATCATGTAAAGTATCTACAGGAAATTTATAGTAATATAGGGTTTAATATGATCTGTAAATTTTGCTTAAAATATATTCCCCATGGAAAAAGGCAAGCTACTGTACTCTCGGGGGAAAAAAGTTTTCTTAAGTACAACAATAGAAGCAGAAAATTATTGAAATAGTAAAAGTATGGCTTTAGAAAAAACTAACTTGAATTGACTCTACAATATCTATGTAGACCTTGTATGTTATGTAATTTCTCTAAATTTCAGTCTGCATAACCTTAAAATATGTACACTGACTTTATTTGCCAGATTATTGAGACATTCAGCTTTACTCATCAATATAAAGAATGTTGAATGGTAGTTACGAAATAAGCAATGTCTATAGATACTTATTTTAAAAGGCCATTGTTCGTATTAAATACTATTTATAATTTCAATTAAAATAAAAGTATGCAGCTCTCTTTTTGCCTCGATACCTCTAGAGAAGATGCCCTGCCTGCGTGAAATGAATATAAAGAAAGGAGTGAGGAGAACAAAGGAAGTGGCATCCTTCTGTGTAATTTTGTGTACTGTAGTAAGAGAAGCACCTAAAAGACCTACACAAGCTTTGCTGCATAGTAACATGAACAAAAGTGTGTGCATTTGTGAAGCTGCTGCCTTTCAAGGCCTTGTTGAGCCTGTGTTAACTAACCTATGAGTAGCTTCTGAAATTGGTTTCTAATAGCATTATAAACTGTCTTATTTAATTGGTGCCTGTAATTTTAGTTTAGTTTCCAAAAAGAGTAAACGAGTTAATAAAAAAAAGTTGGAGACAAGAAGTCCTAAGAAATAAAGTTGATACTGCAAACAGTGTATTGTGTGCTAATAAATCATCCTTAGACTGACAGCCGGAAAACCAGGTTCTTCATTGTTGATACATTGTGACCTCTGACAAATACACTTCTTATTCTTCCAGTGAAGATCTAACTCAACAAATAAAGGTTTTACTTGATGGAATATAGTTTGAATGTCACCTCTGGCAAGAGTGACCTTTATAAGTAGGTAGAAACAGCACTTCGTTAAAACATAAAAGGAAAAAAATGTATCTGAACATGTCATGGTTTTCATTATCTTTTGTTTTCAATTCTATAGTAAATCAAAATCAACATGGATCCATTAAAAATTTATACTATGTCATAGATATATATTCTTATTTTTAAAACAACTAAAATTTTTGATTAATTTTATTTGAACATTTCTGAGTCCTCTAAAATAGGAGCTTTTAGATGCAAGACAGACTGTTTTACTGAATTAGCACATGGTGTGGGATACCCCTTTGTATGCTGTGAACACCACTGGTTAATAAAGAAACTGTCTTGAGCCTGTGATAGGGCAGAACTTAATTAGGCAGGGAAAACTAAACTGAATGCTGGGAGAAAGAAGGGTGAATTGAGGAGAAGCCGTATAAGATTTAGTCAATAAGAATCTAGAGCTAATAAGCAAAGCAGTGATCTAAATAAAACAGTTTCTGTGTAATTATTTAAGTTATGAGCTGTTGAGCAGCTGGGAACCAACAAGTGACCTCTCTCCAACAAATTGGCGCCCAATGTGTGTTAACAAAATCCACATAAAATCTAAGAAAGCTTGGAAAGGAACTGTAGACACAAAGGAGCTGAGTTAAACATGGCTTCTTGGTAGCCAGAATTTTGCTGGAGGCATGCTGCAGCTCCTTTAACAGAGGTTTGATGGATTCAGCAGTGGCAGGAAAAAGAGCTGTGGTTTTGAAATGCAAGCTTTCTGGCCTGTGCTGCCAGTGTGAACTCTGATTCTTTCTGGAGGGCCAGTTATAGAGAATTTAAATAGGGCTTGTGAACAGAGTGCTACAACTTGCTTAATGGCAGCATGGACTGACTGTGTGTCTAAAAATGGGGCTGTGAGCAGCAAATAGCTCTGCCATGCTGGGCTGGGTAAGGCAAGCAGGCAGTGAAGTATTTCATCTAGCAATGGTGCCACTTAAGTTTTTAAGAAGCACTTAGCATTTTAAGAAGTGCTCCTGGACGAAAAATAATTACAGATACACAATAAAGACAGATTCAGACAGATATGGACCTCTAAATGGGTCACAGTGTTGAATAAATATACGTAGGTTTGGGAGAGAGAAGAAAAAGAATATAGAGAGTTATAAGAAGTAAATGCTTTATACAAAAATAAAACAAAGTCTTTAAAAAGACAGAGTATCGACAGTCATAGATTAAAGGAGTAAAGATAATAAAATAAATATTAAAAAGTAATAGATTTATAACAAATAAGCCATGTAAAGATGGAATATACAAAGATAGTCTTTTTATGTATATTATTGTGTTTTCTTTGAATCTTTTGACTGTGAAGAAATTAAGTACAGAGAGAAATTTCATTGTATGGGCTGCTAAGCTAAACCAACATATATGTTTTAAAGATTTCTGGATTCAAAATTTGAGTCTAAGGATATGCTGCTTTGGAAAAGAGGTTCTACATTTGTTTCCACAGAGGATGAAAACCTGTGGAATACTTCGAGTCTAATGTGGTTTGATGGACCAAAACCCACTGAAAGGTTGCCTTGATCACGCCCACAAAATTACTTTGTCCAATAAACAGCAGAAAGCATTATGAATAAAACTATGCCCAAATTCCCAAATATTGTCTATAAATGTTTGTTTATATTTAAAGGGGTATATGCTACAGACACTTGCATTGGTATGGATATTGGTTTATTAATATAAATTTAGGGTCAATTTTGTTATACTGTGTATATGTATTTCTGATCTTTATTAAGGTATTATATTTGTCAAGCTCATTTAAAAATGTAATGTATAATTAAGAAATATAGGTTAATAGATAATCATCTATAATAGTAATGTTTGTTAGGTTTTCTAGATACATAGGGATATATTTCAGTTAGGTATTCTTCAAATCTTAAAGAGTCCTTCAGAATATGGCATTTAAAACACTTTAAGAGATTCAGACTTTTCATGACAATAAGACACATCTGATTCTGGCAGCACCAAACTACTTCAAGAAGATGGGCATCACTGGGCGGTGGTGGCGCACGCCTTTAATCCCAGCCCTCGGGAGGCAGAAGCAGGCGGATCTCTGTGAGTTCGAGGCCAGCCTAGTCTACAAGAGCTAGTGCCAGGACAGGCTCCAAAGATACAGAGAAACCTTGTCTCAAAAAACTAAAAAAAAAAAAAAAAAAAGATGGGCATCAACAAGGCTCCTTATGGTGTTTGCTAGCCATTTGGGTAAGAAACTGCTCTTGTCTGGACTACTTTATTATATTCTATAAAAGCTGGACATGCAGGACCCACAACAAATGACTGCTGAACTTGCCTAAAGGTGAGAAGACCATTTAGGTTTCCTGCTTCATGAAAGAGTCTGCCAGACATTCCGCAGGACATAGAAAAATGTGATGGACAAACTGCCAACAGGTGGAACTGTCTTTGAATTTTCCTGCTTCATAGAGAAATCTGCCAGATATTATGGGGCTGCAGGCTGAGTATGGATGCCCCAATGGTACAGAAGAACTTTAGGTGACTGTCCTTGCAGTAAGATGTCTCTGTCAATTCTAGAGTTTTGGAAGTTGCTTAGAATGTACTTCCTGTTTACTTAGGTAATATTATATCCTTCAGGAGTCTTTGATGGAGTTGAAGAGTAAATGGTTGTAACTATAGTTTTCCTTAGATATGATAAAAATAAAGTAGATATAAATATTATAGCTGTAATTCTTTCTTGATACCTGTTTTGTTATATGTAATTTTTCTGTGTTAAAGTTAAAACCTTCCTTTTTATTTAAACAGAAAAGGAAGGTGATGTGGGATTCCCCTCTGTAGGCTGTGAATACCATTGGTTAATAAAGAAATTGTCTTGAGCCTGTGATAGAATAGAACTTAGGAGAGGAAAACTAAACTGAATACTGGGAGAAAGAAGAACAGACTGAGGAGAAGCCATTAGGTCCCACCAGACACAGATGCCGGAACTCATGGCAATACACAGATTGCTAGAAATGGATTAAATTAAGATATAAGAGTTAGCCAATATGAAGCAAGAGCTAATGGGCCAAGCAGTGATTTAAATAATATAGTTTCTGTATGAATATTTCAGGTCTGCGCTGCTTAGTGGCCAGGAAACAAACAAGCAGACTCCTTCAACAAGCAAGTCTCCAAAATAATTTTCAGGTTAATCTGTTAAACAAAGATAAAATTATATAACAACCAGTTTAAAGGAGGGATAATAAACAAATCCTAGTTAGCAGGAATATCTTGTAATAAAACAGGAAATAGTGCTTGTTGATGATATCAACGCAAATAAAAATGTTTCTAAATCTTATTTTACTAAACTTTGCACTGGTGACTTATTTAGGGTTTCTATTGCTGTGAAGAAACACCATGACCACGGCAGCACTTACAAAGGAAAACATTTAATAGTTCATTATCTTTATGATGGGAAGCATTGGGCCATGAAAGCAGAAATGGTGCTGTAGAGGTACCTGAAAGTTGACATCTGGATTAACAGGCAACAGAAAAAGAGTGAGACTCTGGGTCTGGCATGAGCATCTGAGGCCTCAAAGCCCTCCCCTAGTATTACACTCCTCCAACAACTCCACATATACTCTAATGAAGGTGAAGGCGTAAGTCACAAACAATCCCACACCAGTTTGGAATTATGATTAATAGAATGGTTATTTATTTAAGGGGGAAAAACTTACAGATCACCGTCCCAGACAACAGCCCTCTGAGCAATCAGGAAGGGAATCTAGTCGCCGGAAGCAGAGCAGGAAGTAAGAGAGAGAAAGGAGGGAAGTGGCCGCTTTTTTTAAAGAGAGAGACAACGCCCCAATGGGCTGGTATCTCAGCGGCTATTGGCTGGAGGAGCAGAAGGACCTCCCGCAACACTCTAACAAGACCACATGACCTAATAATGCATATAGGGACCATTTTCATTCAAACCGTCACAACTGTGTTGTTTGTGTAAGTCTTAACAAATTTGAAGATTTTAAGAAATAATGTCTATAAAGCATCCAGTGGTAAGTAGCATACTGTAGCACCTATAATTTTCACCATTGGCTGCACTATGACATCCAGAGAAAGTGTCAGTACAAAATAGATCTCAACCAAGGAATGAGTCAAGAGAAGGGATCCAAGGACCAGCAACAAATTAGGGAAAAGGAACATACTGGGAAATGATCATGATCTGGATAAGGAATTTGAAAAATTGAATGATAGTCTCTTATTGATTGGCAGTTACGGAATATATCCAGTAAAGTGACAATAATAAGTAGTGTGATGATATTTGATGATATAAAGTTATTACAAATTGAGATAAAATGACATATATAGAGAGCATAGTAAGATATTGATTAACCACAATGGTTTAATTTGTACATGAAGGAGATATCACTGAAGAGAAATACCATCATAAGTCTTTCCTAATAAATTTATACATTACACATTGGTCAATGGAAAGAAGCATCTTCCTCTTGTCTTTCTTTCATAATAAAGAAGACACCAGAGTAGACATTTATTTTAGAAAGATTATGCTAACTGTATTAAAGACAAATAATGGAAGCAATAAAAGCAATAAAATGTATCTGAGGAACCAATGCTACCTAAAAAATGAACTTCATAGCAACAGAATAGAAATGGAAAATGTAAAAACAGGCAAAGAATTAGAATTTGAAGAGAGAAAACCTAGGAATCTAGGAATTTGTATGGGAAAATAATTAGAGACATCAGAAAAGCAAACATCATTTTATGATCATCAAGAATTTCCCCAGAAAAAAAATCTAAATCTTTGCAAAGAAGAAAATTGTTATTAGTCATGCATTCACCACTATAAGGTAGAATCCAGACACACTATCATAATGGAGAAGGCAATAGTGGTGTGATTAATGAACTGGACCTGCTGAACTTTGTTCTCGTTGATTACATTTATTTTCATAAACTCTGTGTACTCCTAATTACTTTGTTAGTATCCATCACGCAACATTGGGTAGAGATAGGGGAGAATTCTGGGAGAAACAACTGGAATGGGGGTGCATTTGGGAATGATGTAGAAACCTAGTGGAGTGGAAACTCCCTGAAATCTATGAGAATAACTTTGTAACAACTCCATGTAAAAGGGGTATATGGACCCTGCCCAGCCATCTTCTGACACTAGGCAAGACTTTCAGTGGTAGGACTGAAACCAACCCAGCCACTAAACCTTTGATGTACAATTTTCCCTGTATCCAAGATATGCTGAGGTAAATCTGGCTCAGAACTTGACTTGTGGGAAGGACCAACCAATGACTGATGCAACTTAAGGCCACACCAGGAGAAGAAGCCAATGTGTGGCACTACCTGGATAGCGAGGAACCAGATACTGGATGGTCCAAAGATCCAAGATAGAACCAAACAAGATAGGAAGAAAAGCGAATAAAATGATTCCTTATGGCATTCTCCAACGGTCATAAACTAGAGCCTAGCCTAGTTGTCATCAGAGAGGCTTTGTCCCGAAACTGATGGGAACAGATGCATAGACTCATAGTCAAACATTAGGCAGAGGTCAGAGAACCACAGAGAAGAAGGAGAGCAAAGATTGTAGTAGCCAGAGGGGTCAAGGACACAGGGAGAGCATGATCCACAGAACCAACTAAGCAGGGCTCATAGGCAGTGGCAGAGATTAGAGTAACAAACAAGGAGCCTGGATGGGTCAGAACTAGATCCTCTGTATATACGTTAAGGTTGTGTAGCTTGTGGGACTCCCAAGAGTGGGAGTAGGGGCTGTCTCTGACTGTTTTGCCTGCTCTAGGGACCCTTGGCTTCCTACTGGGTTGCCTTGTCCTGCATTGATATGGTTTGTGCCTAGTTTTATCGTAACTTGGGGAGGACCGCTCTTTTCTGTAGGGAAAAGGAAGAGTGGATCTGGGGGAGAGGGAAGCTGGTGAGGAGACTGGGAGGAGTGGAAGGAGGGAAACTGAAATGAGGATGTAAAGCATGAGAAAACAATAAATTTTAAAAAGTTGGCAGGTGGATCTTTGTGAGTTCGAGACCAGCCTGGTCTACAAGAGCTAGTTCCAGGACAGGCTCCAAAACCATAGAGAAACCCTGTCTCGAAAACAAAACAAAACAAAACAAAACAAAAATGTTGTACATTAGCAAAGGTTAAATTTAATGCTTCCATTTATATATAATTTAGAGGTTAACATAGGGCCCTGATATATTTAGTCATTGAATTCCTTCAGAACAAATGATATTTAATGTGAACTTAAGGTTTCAGCACTGTCAAGTACAAATCCATTACTTTATTGATGACTTAGAATATTAAAATTAGTAAAAATAAAAAAATAATTTTATAATCTCCTACAATGTAATAAGTTTCATCTAAAAATTATGTCCATAACAGAAAGATAGTTCAGGGTTGAAGAATACATACTATTTTTGCAAAAATCTCAAATTTGATTGCCAATATAGCAACTCAGCCAAATGTATCTCTACATCTGAGGCAACCAATGTATTCTTCTGACTTCTTTTTTTTTTCTTTTTTTGCTTTTTTGAGACAGGGTTTTTCTGTGGTTTTGGAGCCTGTTCTGAAACTATCTCTTGTACACCAGGCTGGCCTTGAACTCACAGAGATCTGCCTGCCTCTGCCTCTTGAGTGTGGAGATTAAAAGCATGCGCCACTATCACCCAGCTGCATTCTGCTGTCTTCTTCAGGCGCTTTGCTCATTGCACAAACCCACACACAAATTCATACATACTAACATAACTTTTGATGAACTAGAACTCAACCCAAAACAACATAAGACTTATAGGAGGCCATTACATATTAATGAAAGGAACAAGTAATCAGAAGCTATAGAATTTGTAAATATTATTTATATGAGGACTTCCATTACATAAAATACTTAACACGCATAAACGTGGCATAGTTTCTGATACAGACTTCAATAAGTCATATTTGCATTGGCTTTCCAAATTGAAAATCAGAAAAAGAAGTTCATATTTAAATTTTACCATAGACCAACTGGATTCAACAGATGCCTAAAGATTATTATATCCAACAGAGTTATAATCCACATCCTTCAGTGGCACATGTCATAATTCTGTCATATTATGGGCTTTAAAGCAAGCATTTAAAATATGAAATAAATAAAAATATTCCTTGTATTTTTATAAGAATGCTATGCAAAATATTAGAAATCAACAAAACAAGAAACTACATAAATATGTGGAGACTTAAATACACTTTCAGATGAAGACTGTCTCACTAAAAGACTCATTGAGGGAACTTTTAGTCACATCTTCTTTCACAGATAAATACACTAGTCCTTAGCATGATTTCTCATCTTATTTCAAGCACAGCAGCTGGTGGAATAGTGCCACTCACACTTAAGGTGGGATTTCCCATCTCAATTACCACAGCTAGAAAATCCATCAAAGACATGTCAGAGATTTGTCTTCTAGATGATTCTTATAAAACTTAATTGTCTTTAATGTCCAGAGTAATAGCAGAGTCATAAAAGTGAGAGTCCCCTTGGAGCCTCCTTTTCTGAAGTTTGAGAAAACTTAAGTTTTGTTGCAAAGCATGGGCAGCTCTCTTTTGATTGATGTTCTTGAATTAGGAAGTCTTTGTTCACTGTGCATGTCCAGCTCCATGATGTATCCAATTTTAATCATATATGCCCAAATAATGTACAGGCATAAAATGGTAAATAGGGGATTCTCCCAAAAAGGATAGATACAGTTTACCCAACCATGTATATGGCCAAAACCAATCCAGGCTAGATTGGCCTTCCTTTCTTCATACCTTGTTATACCAGTACTAAGTTTGAATAAAAATTATCTAAGTTTGATTATGACCACTAGGAAAATACAACACTCTTCAGAAACTTAACTGAAGTGTTTCTTCTGAGAAGAAGCAAAACTCAGGGAATTACCTGTGAAATTCTATAAAGTCAAAAAATAAGGAACATAATTCTAACACACAGTGACAATAGTAAATATATTTCAAAATAGAGGAATGGGAGTAGAGTAAGGAAATATCAGACAAAACAAGACCAAAACATACTAAAGCAAACACCAAATCCTAAAGATTTATGTCAGGTGAAAATCCTTAACATGAAGCTTGCAAACCAAGTCAAGAAACATTGAGAAGAGCATACAACATGATCAAGTTGGTTTCTTCTCTGAGTTACAAAGCTGAATTGATAATACAAATCAATAAGTAGGGTGCACCATATAAATTGACTAAGGGGTAGAAAGTACGTGATCTCCTACATAGATACAGAGGAGTCACTTGACAAAGTTCAACGTGTTTTAATGATAAATGTGTAAGAATAGGTGAAATACACCTCAAAATAATAGAATATATGACAAACATAGCCATTATTCTAATAAACCAGGAAAACTGAGAGAACTGCTTCTAACATCTGGAACAAGACAAAGATTACTATTATCTTATCTATTAGCACAGTTTTAAATAACTAGACTAGATCAATAAGAGAGAAAAATATGAAAATGATACAAATAGGAAAGGAAAAAATATATTTTCTTATTTTCAAAGACAAAATTATATAAATTAAAGATACCATAAAATAAATGAAAGCAGATATATAGTGATATTAAGTTTGTATTTTAACAAATAAAGCTTGACCTAAGATTAAAGTGCAGAGCTAAGTCACTAGAGGCCAGTACTTGGGAGGTGGAGACAGGAAGGGATATATCTGGGTAGAGAACAGAATCTAAGGCTGGAGGAGACAGCAGCTCAGCAGTCTAGGTAGTCAGTCTGAAGCATCATTCAGCTTTCATTCCCTCATCATTGACTCTGAGTTTTTATTTATTACGACCAATTAGAATTTGTGCTACACATGTAATGATGAAAAATTATATACTCTCATATTGAGTTCATATTGTGATAATGGTAATAGCACTCTGGATTCTTAGGCCAAGAATGTGTGTCTGCTTAATTACTACTTTTTCCCCTGCTTGTGCGGACATGTCCTTTCTGGCCTCCAGAGTTCTAAGACAATATACACAAGTACTAATAAGGCCAGGCAATAATTTGGGTAATGTATTAGGTCTATAACAGCTTTTACCTTCATTATCATCACAATTCCTTTTACTTTCACAGTTCCCAGCCGGAAATGGAAAATGCAGATGGTGAGTTTCTACAAGAAAGCACATTGTGTGGATTGTAATGTTTTTTAATGAAGATGTGCAATAGACTGTGTACAACACAAAATCGCTACTTACTTTAATATTAAGCAGTTCATGACCAGATGCAAACATATGAAGAAAACCAGGGCAGTTTCTTGTTGAGTGTAAGCTACAACATGCATAGAACCTAAATTTATAAGCCGTGGGGAGGGCATAGGCAATTTAAATAGAAATCAAGAAATATATTTGAAAGTATTAGCACAGAAAATCCCCATTCTAATGAAAAATTTCAGATTTTAGCAAGCTTAAGCAAGACAAGAATTAAAGGATACAGAATTCTGCAGCCCCTGCTGTTGTATTCCATTTTTCCATTACAATAAGAGGGAGAAACAGTGGTATGTAGCCTCAGGGAACCCATTTTTAGAAGCAGTTTACAAAGAACACACCAGAAAAAGAACTAACAAAATCCAGTCCTATTGTCAAGCTATTAGAAGTTTATATTTTATTCAACTATTATTCAATATAAAACATTGTTCCCAGTCAAAAGAAAAGTCATCTTTGAGCCTTTTGATCAGAATTTCTCATAATGTGGTATAGTCACACTGCTTGCCTGTCTGTTTGAGATTATGTTACAAAGTAGATGTAAAATACTAGGCTTTCTTTGAAACAGGGTTAAAAGTAATTTATATTTTATTCCAATAATGCATACTACATGGAAATGTGCTCCTAAGTCTTACCTGAATGTTGGAATTTAATGAATTACAAGAATAATTTTGCCCTCTCACCCACCTAACTATTATAAGAAAATATTGTATAGCCCTAATTACAAGAAACAAGAGAGGAATGAATTACCATTACATACTTTATTTTGTCTTTCTGGTTGCTGAATAGATTTGTAGATTTGATACTGAAGCACAGCTGTCACATGGAGAAACAGTCTTTCAATAAGATTTCAGAGGGGGTGTGTGTGTGTGTGTGTGTGTGTGTGTGTGTGTGTAGTTGAACAAGCATATTCCCCTTCCATTTTTTTTAGACATGATCACTGGTGGCTTGGAACTTGCCAACCTGGCTCAACCAGTTTGCCAGCAAGTCTTGTCCAGCTGCCTTATCTCTCTGGCACTGGTAAGACAAACATATGCAATCCACACACACACACACACACACATTCACACACACACACACACACACATAGGCATATATAAATGTGTGTATGTATATATATACATATACGTGTGTATAATGTGTGCATGTTTGTATGTATGTATATATGTATGTAACTCAAATCTGAACACTTAAAATACAGATATTTTCCTGCCTGAGATTTCTCTCAATCTCTAATATAGTCAATTTTCAAGAACCATTTATCTTATTCATAATTAAACACCATTTTTGCCTACATACATATCCTCACACGTGTTACACATACACAAGTAGACAAGCATGTACGATTCAACTCTTTATAGCTTAAATAATAGTTAAAACTTCAAACTGTATCTAATTCTTTATATTTATTATGGGAATAGCATTAGCAAGTTCAATAAACTATTCATGATAAGATCTTTGATGTTTATATTAATTCAACAAATTAAAATGTTTCTTACTATTTCTTTTACTTTTTGAGATTATGATACAATCACACTATTTCTTTTTTTTTCCTGATCTATAATCTCCTATCTACTCCATACTCTTTTTCCATAGTCCATTTTCTAATAACTGTTGGTACATTCATATATGTATATAATATATATGTATATACATATATATTCTTCACATTGGAACTAGAAACCTGTTTCTTTACCGCAGTGTGTCCAGAGCAAATTTCTGTCATTGCTTTAGTCATATCTTCACAGACAGTCTCAAGTAAACACGATCAATCTGTGTGACCGGCTTCAAATGGAAGTGGCAGGGTCCTTAAGGTTGTAAAATTTTAGAAGTTTCTAGACAAATTTTTGGAGCGATTTTTTGAAAAATTTCTTACTTTTGCTTTTTATATTTTCATTTTAGCTTGAATATACCTAAGGCTGGCTCTTTCTAAACTGTAGTAAGGCTCTTGGGCCTTTTTCCGAGAGATTTTACTGTAGCAAACTTAGTGGCTAACCCTTTTTCTCTTTCCTTTGTAATTTTTTTTACTTTTGTTTTGATATCTTTACTGAACATAGAGATTTGATAATATTAAAGGAGTGTTCACTATAAAGACTTGATAGCCTGAAAGTGCTAGAGGAATGAAATAGGATAAGGGAATGACTTGCCGAGTATGTCTCTAGTAGTAGAGAGCGTAGGACCAGCAATAAAAAGATGGGTCACATAAAACTAAGAAGCTTCTGTCCAGCAAAAGAACAATAAGTGAATAAATAGGGAGCCCCCAGTAAGGGAGGAAAAATTTGCCAGCTATTAACCTGACAGAGCACTAGTGTCTAGAGTATACAAAGAACTTGGAAAACTAAACATTAAAAAATAAACAACTCAAGTAACATCAGACTATAGAGAGGAATGGAAATTCTCTAGAGGAAAAAAAAAGCAAATGGCTTTTTACAAAGTAATCCATATGCTTGGCCATCATGGAAATGCAATTTAAAACTACTTTAAGTTCTGTCTCACACAAGTCAGAATGACCCTCACCAGGAATCCAAATGACAACAAATGTCAGCATGGATGTGGTGAAAGAGGAAAAGTTATGTTTTCACTGTTGCTGTAATGTAAATCATTCAAACAAAGGGAGAGAAGACCCTAATGAATAAAATTGGATATGAAAGGGAGTCTATAACAGTAGCTAGCAGTGAAGTTCAGAAGGCTGTAAGGACTTGACACTAATTTAGAAAACTCAGAAGAAGATGATGAAGTTCTGGACATTCATGACCTATTAAAATTAAACCAAGATTAAATAAATGATTTAATTCGATTTATAGCAAGAAATGAAATTGAAACAGCAATAACAAAAGCTCTGACTAAAGCGCCTCCATCGGAGATATATTTATTAATGAACTGTACCAGACTTTCAAAGAATTGACACCAGTGTTCATCAAACTATTCCATATGTCAGGAGATAAAGGCACAATATCAATTTTTTAGAAGGCATTATTAACCTTATCTCCAACTAGATAAGACACAATAAGAAAGAAGTAATCCAGGCAAATCCATTGGGCTGAACCTTCTGCACTTGAGGAATAAGCATTTACTCTCATTTCTCTGTATGCTGAAATCCAGTTTTCCCAGGGCTATGGGATGAAAACATCTATTTCCACTGTCTAACTGTTGTATCTTTGCCAAAAAGTATTTGACTATTGTTGCTTGCACTTGTACCTAGGTCTTCAATTTTATTCCTCAGATAGTTCTCTCTCTCTCTCTCTCTCTCTCTCTCTCTCTCTCTCTCTCTCTCTGTGGATGTGTGCAGGCATGCATGCATGCAAACATATGCGTTGTGTGGTGGAGATTACAATTGTGATTGTGGCAAGCTGTATAATGGCTCTGTAATGAATCTGTTTAAATGTTTAATTTTGGTATTTTGCATGCTTTCTGGAACTTTTTTTTTTAGATTTTTCCTGTTCCTTGGTTCCTCTATCTAATGATAAGAGACAATGGTAAATATGAAAATAACATCTATCCTATAGGTTTTAATTTATATTTTGTGTGTTAACGGAGTAAAGCCAAAAGGCATCCAGTCTGCTGTTTTTAACCACTGCTACTTTCAATAATCAACAAAATTTTTGTCTGTTTTTTCTTTTATTTTTGAAATGGCATGTTAATTACAGCATTTCTTCCTTGCCCTTCCTACCTCATCACACTCCCAGTTCTTCTCCCCACTCCCCTTCAAACTGATGGTCTCTTTTAAACATTGTTATTACGCATATATCTATATACTTGTATATACTTATATTTTCCCAAAACAACCTATTGAGTTAAAATAATGTTACTTGTATGTATGTTTTCAGGGAAGATCATTTGCAATGGATAACCAATTGGTGTGCTTTTTCTTGTTGAAGGTCACCTTTCCAATTTCAGGCTTTACTTGGGTTGAAATCACCTGGGCTTTTCCCCCAAGCAGTTTGACATCACAGCAGGTGTCCTTGCTCTACTGACCTTAGTGCAATCTTGTTGTTGAGACTACCAGTGTAGCTTCTCATGATGCTAAAAGACGCAACCTTGCAGTAAAGTTTCTCATTGTCTTACTCTTAAAATCTTTCTACGCCCTGCTTCCACAATGTTTCTGGAGCCTAGCTCTAGGAATGTTTTGTAAATGTATCCACTGGAACTAGTCTCCATAGCTCTGCATTTTGATTGGCTGTGATTTTCTGCTGTTGTCTACATCTGTTGCAAAGACAAGATTCCTTGATGAGGGGTGAAGAATACTTATTTGTGGGTATAAGGACAAACATTTATAGATTATTGTTAGGCTTGATCCTGGTTTAGTACATTAACTAATCAGAGGTAGTGGAATCATAGTTATCAGAGGGTAACCTATATTAAACAATTGATAAATCAACAACAGCTTTTCCTAAGGAGTTGTCATTACATATTTTGTAACATTGGGCCGATTTTATTACTACTGAAAAGACAATGCATTATTAATTAGTCTAGACTTGTGATATGATTTCAGATACTCTTTCCTATCCTGTGTGTCAGTGTTCATACTGACATATTTTTACTTAATTTAGTACATTGTATAACAGGTTTTAATTTTAACTCAGTAAATTCTTTACCATTCCTCTCTGATCTTCAAATTTCCTTTTGCTTCTGCACACATGTAACTCTCCTTATTGAGTCAGCACTAGCTGAATTCTATAATTGCATTTCAGCATTTTCTACTGTGGAATATTTATTTTTTCAATAGTATTTTAGCTCAAAAAAGTTGTTTTTTTCCCTTAAACGTTTTCTGTACAAGATTAAAATATGATTATTTTCAGTAAAATGGTGCTATGTTAGAATTGCATTTTTGCTATCTATGGTTTAGGAAATAAATTAATTACCTTGCATCAGATATTAGTAGATAATGAAGCCTACATTGAAAACCCATACACACATTCATCATACTGGTGCCATCTGCAGATGCTGTTAATTTCTGACTTCTTGACTAGCTAGCTCAATTCTAAGAAAGAGTTGAGCCAGACTTTTCCCCTTAAATCCTGTTTAGTTGGCTTTCCAATTTGAATATAATTCAGCAAATGCAAAATTTTGTCTAAAGATTAAGTTGCTGTTGAGGACATCATCTTTACTCACACAAAATAAAATGACTCATGTAAAAATAGAAAATTTCAAGAGTATTCTCTCATAAATTTTATGCTTTAAACTGAAAGGCTTTGCATGGCTTGGATAGCTAAATGATAATTGGGTAATGACTCTGATGAGTTTAAGTCACTATCTGTACCTACATCTTATATTATGAAGGCAAGAAGGAGAGGAGATTCAGTAATTTTTTGGATAACCACCATGCCCTTGGATCCATTTTCTAAAGGAGGTAAAATGTAACTGTGATATTGCAGAACTAGATGAGCCCAAGAATAACCAATAATGTTAGCTATAATTTTTACTTTCTGGTTAATTGCTAATGTGCAGTGTCCTGGAATATTCTGTGACATCACAGAGATGATAGTGTAAATACTCTCAGTACTACTCCTTTGGAAGATGTTCATTCATGCTTGTCTAAATGTGACCTGACCAAGAATGACAGCAACAGACAAGATAACATGGCTGAGGAAAGCCCAAGAAGCCTCAGCCCTACACAAAAAATTACAGTCAACTCAGGAATGCTGAAAGCAGGAGAAATCGTCTTGCTCTAGGGAAGATGCACCAATTGCTTAGTCCTGAAAACACGCATGCAAGCAACATTACACAGACGGAGGAGTTATATATTTGTATGTATTTAGTAACATATATCTATATACATAAGCATGTATTTGACAACAGTCAATGAAATAAAAATCCATGGATTTGAAAAAGAGCACATGAAGGGTTTGGATAAAAAAAGAGGAAAAAATAGGAAAATCATGATGTAATTTTAATCTCAAAAAATAAAGAAAATACTTTTACAACATCCCAGATTCTGTTTAGTTAAACTTAAGAAACATATTCCAGTTGGGTGCTGCCTAGCTTTATTATTTAGACCTCCATAACCACTACTTCTGTCAGTTTTTTTATACCGTGGTCCCTGTCATGCCACTAAGCGCCTTAAATAATTCTTCTCAGGGTTTCCATGACTTCAGTAAGAATGATCCTCCTAATAGGAACTCATTACTAGCATATCATTAATTCTAGAGTGAATTTTCGAGCTTCATTCTATCCTTAGAGAGTGTCTTCAAAAGCCAGCTGCTCACCTAGATTTGTCTTTCCCAGGAGTTAAAAATTTTAGAGATAAAGAATATTTTGTTGTTGTAGTATGCATGCACTGTTTATTCAAATAAGGACAAATACACAACACAAACATAAGATTAAAACTTGCAGATCTCTCACTTAAAATGTGAAATGATGTGCTTCCTTAGCTGTTGATACTCTTCCCTCCTCCCCCTTTTCCTCCTCCCCCTTTTCTCCTTGCTCATTACAGTCATTATTTGATTTACCGGCCCCTCTCTGTTTGACCCAGCTTCACACACTTTCTCATTCTTTACTGCACAATTTGTTTCTCCTTCTGGATTTTTATGAGTAATAGGGAACTCCTGTCATCACAATGCCACTATAATCATATGACAGTGGATTAAAACTGAAATGAGAATCCCTGTCACTCCATGCCCCTGAGTATAATGTATAATAGATTAGCTACACTAATTGCTAAGATTGAGCATCTTCCAAACCCTCCAGCTGACTGACCCACATGTACATTAGCAACACTATTTTCTGGTATAGATTTTCTAGAAATTAAGTCTTGTAATTTAATCCAACAATATCCAACTTATTGTTTCTTGATTTGATTTTTGCTATTCTACTCTTATTTTTCACACTCTTTATTCTTATTTTATTAATTATTGCCAACCAACACACCTTTTTAAGTTATTACAACTATATATGACCTTAGAAAATATGCAATTTAGATACAAAATAGATAATCCTCAACATGAAAAGCTAAAATCATGGCTCTACTCCCAGTTTAAACCATCTGACTTCAGGGACATAATTACAAGCAGAAACTGTGGCTTCAGTCTAATTACACGCTGTGCTCTAGCTGGATGTCTCCTGTTTCTTTGAAGATGAGTAGCCAGAATTAGAATTTAAATTGTCAGCTCAATGAAACCCAGGATCCATTTGGTTTCTGCTAGTTAAAGAGTCATGGGAATTCAGAGGGGTGGATTCTCATGTCATTCCCTTATTTCCCTTTGCTTGACCTCGGTGTTTTGGGTTGAAAGGAGGGCCTGGGTTCTCAAGAAATCATTTTAATTGTCTTTTCACTGAATGCTGCACTCACATGATGCCTCATGATTAGAAATGGATTCTATTCATTATACACGAACACAGCTCTATTCACTCATATTATATTTAAATGCCAGGGTATAGAGAAAGTGAGGAAATGAAGGGGAAAATGAAAATCTCTTAAAATAATGTAGCAGTTAGTTTCTCTTTTTTAAAGCCCTAAATTTTATTAAAAACCAGTGATAACCAGCAATAACCTGTCACCCCTTAGAATAGGCAAAGTGTCACATTTCCTTTGGGAAACTCTCTTTTTTTTTTTTTTTTTTGGAAAGCACAAACCAAATCAACTCAATTTTATTCTGAATTTCATTCCAGTCAATAATAATTCAAACCTGTCTCCCAGAAGCACTGAGTTTGAAGACCTAGAAGGCAGTGACATCTGATTTTGTAACATCTCAGCTTTTATAAATGTTGGATACATATGGAAGGAGCAGAATCTTATTTAAAACCTGTGGAAAGAAAGTTCAAAAAGCATATACTGGATAACACTGACCTCTCTCCACCACAGCCTACCCACAGCCTCTCTGTTTTGAGGCATTGGCTCGGGTATGTGCACCTCCCATAATTATCATATACATGGAGAAATTGAGAATGTTAAGGAGGAACTTACTCCAGGATTTCCTAAAAGGAAGGTAATAGGCTTAAATGCTGTGTGAAACAACTTCATTCACCACCATTAACACTGGAAAAATGACTTTTTTTTTAAATGACATAACAGTCTTTTAAAACTTCACTGAGAAGTTCCAAAATTAATTCAATGGATAATTAACTGGTAATGAAGCCAAATCACATCTTGCATGTTGCAATTAAGACAGTAAATAATCATTTCATCCAGTCTGGTTACCCTGTGTGAACTAACAAAAACAATTACAAAATATGGAATTAGGGGAACTAGTATGTACACATCACAGATATTTAGAATGTCACTGACTATATTCAAACTGATTTAATTTAAAATTTGAACAAAATAATGTTTGTTTGGTAAAGAAAAAATACACATGTAACTTTTCTGTGTAAAATGGGCATAGTTAGAATAATACCTGATCCAGAATTAGAAGCAAATAAAAATAAAGAAAAGATATTGTAATGATTCCCATTGTCAATGTGACAGGATTTAGAATTCTCTAGGAAATAAGCTTCCAGGTATTCATGTAATAAAATAATTAGATGGTGTGGGAACTGCTTCAGCCTTTAAGATACCAGCCCACTTTGGAGTGGTCTCATATACTATAAATGCAGACGAAAAGCATGCATGGGCATCTTGGCTATTGGATTCCATTCCAGTTTCCAGTGCCTGCAGAGGACTGCAGATCACTCCCCTGTGAGTTTATCCACAAATAAATAACCCTTTGTGATACTCCATTTCAAGCTATTGTGGAACTCTTTGTATGCCACCACCAGATAATATTTAGTTTGTAGTCAGGACCGTGAGAACTCATTTACATAGGGTTAGGTAAGTTTAGAAAGCCCATCCTAATTGTGGGTAGTACCATTCCATGACCTATGGTCATTGGCTGAATAAAAAGGAAAAATGAACTGAGTATGAATATTCATCACCCCCTGCTTCCTAACTGCAGACAAATTTGACAAGCTATCACAAGCATCTCCCATTATTACCTCCCAGGTATAATGGACTGTCCATCAAATGGTAAGCCATCATTCAAAAGCTACCAAGGTTTTATACCATAGCAATGGGAAAGGTGCTAATGAGGAAATGTTACAAAAATTGGGCCTTGCTGTTATAAGATGTTAAAACCATGATCACATGGTTTTTTGGCTTTGGGAATTACTTTAGGAAAGCAATGTGGAAATGTTTGGAAATTCAGGTGATATAGGCATTTGTATGTTGCAATCAGAACTCAGTTGGTCATTCTGGTTGGATTTGGGAGGAAAAGATAGAAATATAGATAGTAGACATTCAACTTTTGATATGTCAAAGGGAATCAAGAACAGTATAAAGATCTATGATGTGAAACTGGCTGCCTTCTGTCCTTGTGCTGTGGAACAATACTTTTGTACACTGTAAAGATTTGTCACTCATACTAGTTTGAGAAAACACTGATTGGCCAGTAGCAAGACAGTTAGTATGGGTGGTACAACCAGACTTAGAGAATTTTGTGAAGACAAAAGGCTGAGAGTTAGTCACCAGCCAGAGGTAGCAAGATGAGAATGCCTCATTGATAAAATATACTGAGTCACATGACTGAACAAGGACAATAATAATAATAACAATAATAATAATATAATAAGCCTAAGCTTATTATTAATAATTTATAATTGTAACAATTTATAATTAATATAAGTCTCTGTGCTTCTTTGCGACTGAATGGCTACAGGACCAGATGGGACAGAAATGTCGTTTGGGACAAATGTCTATATTCTGTCAATTATATTGTAAATGAATGCTGGCCAGTAGCCAGGCAGGAAGTATAGGTCAGACAACCAGACAGGAAGTAGAGGCAGGTCAATGAGAACAGGAGAATTCTGGGAAGGAGGAAGCCTATTCTTCTGCAGTCCTGACCCGGCCACAGAAGAAATAAGATGTGACTGCCCCACTAAATAAGGTACTGAGCCACATGGCTAACACAGATGAGAATAATGGGCTAATAATGGGCTATATTCATTATAAGAATTAAAAAGAAGCCTGAACTAATGAGCCTATCAGTTTATAACTAATGTAGACCTCTGTGTGATTTCTTTGGGACTTAATAATTGTGGGGAAAAGGCAGCACAAGGACAGGTGGGGCAGAAACCCTGACAATAGAAACATCCATTTACAATCTTGAGAACTGAGTAAGGCTAAATTTTAAAGTAATGCAATACTTTATTTAGCAGAAGAAATTCCAAGGAAGAGTAGTATTTAGTCTGTGGCCATTTCTCTTGGTGCTCTTTATCTAGATATTCAGTGAGGAATAAAGATAGATATAAACTTTTGTGAGCTAAACTGTATAAGAAAGTTTAATATTGTGGAAAAAGCACAGGTGAAAAAATATCTGTAATTCTTAAAGAGAAATCCCATTTTCTTCGGTGGAACAATCAGAAAGTTGTGGTGAAGTCAATGTTCTACTCATCATGGGCCCCAACTCATAGAAATAAATGTATGCAAAGGAGACATCTGAAAGGAGAATGTCATCAAATGTATCTCCTGCTCAAAAACAGCTACTTGGAGCTCTGACTGTGAAAATCAGTTATCAGACAATGCTACATCTGTGTTCCAAGGGGGTCATGCTTCATGCCAATCTGACAGAATTTGGCATTTTTTTCTTCATGGTACTGGGTTAGTCGGCACAAAAGATAGGAAATTAAAAGAATCATATAGTCATTATATACCGATACAGAAGGCAACTGAAACCTGATAATGCTTGGCAGATTTGGAGTCCTGGCAAGGATGCCCTGTGATGCTGCAATCTGAAGTTGTGAAGATGAAACATAAGTGAAAATACAGAATACAGGATGCCATGTCCGATATGCCTCATCCAAAGTACATTAGTGAAGAAAAGCTACAGGCATGAAAGAGAACCAGATACAGATAGCTGATGTGTGCTCCAAGAGAACCAGATACAGATAGCTGATGTGTGCTCCAAGAGAACCAGATACAGATAGCTGATGTGTGCTCCAAGAGAACCAGATACAGATAGTTGATGTGTGCTCCAAGAGAACCAGATACAGATAGCTGATGTGTGCTCCAAGAGAACCAGATACAGATAGCTGATGTGTGCACCAAGCAGCATCACAGGAAAGGATAGTGTACTGAAACACTTCAGAGTTGAGAGAACCTCTTAAAGGCTCCAGTTGTTAGACCTAAACCCATAGGAACTGGCATTTTTTCCTGTGGGGACTTTGCCCTGCTTTAATTCCATCATTTTTTGATATGCCAGTTATTGTCTTTAGTAATAAGAATGCATATCACCATAGAACCTTCATCTGGTGATGGATGGAGATAGAGACAGAGACCCACATTGTAGCACTGGACTGAGCTCCCAAGGTCCATATGAGGAGCAGAAGGAGAGAGAACATGAGCAAGGAAGTCAGGACCACGAGGGGTGCACCCACTCACTGTGACCGTGGGGCTGATCTAATGGGAACTCACCAAGGCCAGGTGGACTGGGACTGATGGAGGATGTGATCAAACCGTAGTGTACGTGACTGACAAGGAGGGTTGACTGAGAAGCCAAGGACAATGGTACTGGGTTTTGATTCTACTGCATGTACTGGCTTTGTGGGACCCTAGTCTGTTTGGATGCTCACCTTCCTAGACCTGGATGGAGGGGGGAGGACCTTGGACTTCCCACAGGCCAGGGAACCCTGACTGCTTTTTGGACTGGAGGGGGAGAGTGAGGAAAATGGGAGGAAAGTAGTAAGTGAAAATTTTTAATAATAATAATAATAAATAAATTGAAAACAAAAAAGAATGTTTAGTGTGTGCCATTGTATGTTTAAAATATGTAGCTTGTTTTTCTGTGTTAGAAGAACTTACAGTTAGGAAAATTCTTTGCATTTCAGATGAATTTTTGAGCCTTGTTAGAACTGTTAAGTACTACTGAGAATTAGGGAGTTAGGCTGAATGCTCTTTGAATTGTAAGATCATCACGATCCTACAGATGCTAAAGGAGAAAAATCACAGCTTTAAAATTATGTGGTTTTGTGCCAAATTGACAAGAAGTAGGTTTTGTGGTATTTTCAACTTGACAAGATTTGTAAATGCCTAAAAGTCAAGTCTCTATGTATGCCTTTGAGGGCTTCTCTAGGTTAAATGAGATTGGAGACCCACTTTGACTGTGAAGAGCACCATCTCATGAGACGGTGTACTTACCTGAATAATAGATAATGTGATCTTCCTATTGGTATGCACACCTTGATAGTAACCAATAGCTCTCTAGTTGGACTTAAGACCTTCCCAACAACTCAGTGGAAATTTATTCAATCTATGAAGTAGTCAGCTGCTCAGAGCTAGTAGAGCCACAGATGTTGTGGGAAAGCCTAAAAATGAGCACTTTACTAAGCCAGCACAGTCCCTAGCTCTACTCTAAATGCTTGGCCTTATACACACCGATAACTATAGTTCTCACCCTCATCAATGAATCTTCTCTTTAATTTCCAATTTTATTATATCAGTTAAGACTCGGTACAAATGAGTGAAGCAGAGTTGAGTTTTTGAACACTTCATATTTAATATTACCCAAAAATATAAGTTCCATACTTTGTTCTATGTGCACATACATTCTATGATATTTTAGACATCTGGGGTATGTATGAACACAAACACTCTCAAGTTAAAAACCGGATTCTGGGTTTACTACCAATATGAACCTGAGGGATTTTCCTTGCTTTTGTTGCTGTTTTGTTTTGTCTTTTACCTTTCCTGTTTTCAGTCTCCTCATTCATAAAATAGGATTTTTAGTTCTTCCTAGGCATTCTAAGAATAAGAAATATAACAGACAATTATTTAGAACATATTATAGATTTAAATAAAGATATGATCCCTATGGCACAGTAGCATTGCTCTAGGATCTGATATCCAGTTCATCTCAAACTATTTCTATACCCAAAATAAAAATAAGTTGCAAAAACAACTTTGGTTATAAAACTTGCCTTATTTTTGTTTATAAACACCAGCAAGTTAGAGCTGCAGACACCAACATCACTGCCAGTTTTGGAAAGAAGAAAGTAATTAGCCAGGATTTCAGAAAGACTGCCTGGCATATAGACCACAGTAAAAGGTCTCACTAATGAGTGAAGAGGTGGCTGTCTGGATTCTTCTGAAGCAGGGATTATTATGAAGCAGTGCCATCTATCACATTCCTCTACCCCCTAAAAGGCTATAATAATGGTATTCATGTTTCTCTACAGGGCTTTGTGATTTAGTTGGCTTACATCATCTTGTAGAATTTTATAACTCAGCTCTAAAATAGGTTTTACATAATAATCTCTTTAAAATAAATTTGTAGGAAGTCTTTGCCTGGCCTAAAAAAAGTGCAGGTTTCAAACTCCTTAAAAACTATGAGCTTCCAAGATGCTTAGAAAAATTAGAGTTTTGATAAAAATGAGATAGCTTGAAATAAAAACGATGTTTTATCAAAATATAATACATATTAATAGATTTTAATAAATCAGCATTGCTAGCCACTTTGAATTTATCATCTATTACTTATGGGTGCATTTTGTCCAGAGGTTCAACCCTGTAATCCCTAACTTTATCTTAAGGGACTTAGCATCATATATTTAAATATACAAATTTTATAAAATGTATCTCAAGATCATATACACATAAAAATTCCATGGATAACTCAGTTACATCTCCATCTCAAGCCATTAGAGGACATATTAAGAACTAAAACTGTATTATATAGTATATATTCAAATAACACTTTGAGAAATCTGAATGAAATATAATGAAGATGCACTTACTGTATAGCTACAAGACTAAAGGTCTCTTCATTGCATACTGTTATATTGTAGACAATGTCATAGACTTACCATCACAACCAAAGAATCTTTCTCACAATCAAGAAAATGTGTGTTCTACGTAGATTTAATATTTGTTACTCTCTTTTTAAGATAAAGAGTAGATTTGGTATATATTTTTATGAGATGGCACTATTAATAAATGTGTATGCCTTAATGCATTTCTCCTAGAATTGTTTCCAATTATATTTCACATATGGACAAGTAGACCTTAATGTATTTAATATTTTGCTCCCATTCATTCAGTTTATTATCTTAGAATTCAGAACGCAAACACCAACACCTCAAAAAAACTGCTCATTTCTCCTGTGATTATGGTAAATTCATCAGTTAAAATAAAACCTCACTCTGTATCTGATATAAATTCTAATCACAGTTTTAAAGATAAGTGGTGTGCGTGTGTGTGTGTGTGTGAGTGTCTCTGTTAGTCTGTGTGAAATTTTGTGCACTCTGTTCAATGGAACCCACATAGACTAAGAGTTTTTTCCAAACCCTAGAGCTGAAATACAGGCAATAGTAACTTTCTCTGGCAGGGAAGGGAAATGAAACTGGGTTCCTGCAAGAACAGTAACATAGCGGACAATGAGGACTACTGAGAACTCAAGATCAATATCAATGGGTTTTTGATCCTACTGCACGTACTGGCTTTGTGGGAGCCTAGGCAGTTTGGATGCTCACTTTACTAGACCTGGATGGAGGTGGGTGGTCCTTGGACTTCCCACAGGGCAGGGAACCCTGATTGCTCTTTGAGCTGAAGAGGGAGGGGGAATTGATTGGGGGAAGGGGAGGGAAATGGGAAGCGATGGTGGGGAAGAGACAGAAATCTTTAATAAATAAATGAATTTAAAAAAAGTTAAAAAAAATAAAAAAAAGAACAGTAAATGTTCTTACGCTCGGAACCATCCCTCCAGCCCCTTAATGAAGTACTGAAGGTGCTTCAAGATAATCCAATTATTTTAATACTAGTTAATATTTAATATTTATTAACATATTTTCTGGACATAGGTCTCACTGTGCAGTTTACACTGAACTTTAAGTTACCATTCCCATACCTTTTCCTCCCTAGTGCTGGGATTACAGGTGTGCACCGCAATATCAATTAAAATCTCTTTCCTTTTCAGTATATTAACTCTTGTCACTAAAAATCTGGACAAAGATTGAGACCGTCTAGTCGTGGTCAAAAAGTTTAGTGAGATAGTATAGTCAAATAATAATAAGAGCTGAAATGTATGAAGAGAATTTTTTCTTAAAATTGTAACTGTCATTACATGTATATTATGATTGCTTTCAATTCAGTAATAAAGTAAGATGAAATTAAAAGTTTCTAAACCCCATTCCTTAAAAAAAAATGATATGGTGTGTGTGAGTTTATTGAGGCTCACTGATCGCATTCTTCTTGGAATATTAACATAGCCTACAAAATGGTATCTACTTGCAATCTCCATGAAAACTTGTCACTTTAATCTGGACATTAATGAGGAGCTATAGCAAGCAAGGACATGGCTAAAATCTCAGCGATGAGTTTCAAATTACCAATGACTAATGGGACACTTGCTTTTCTCCAGAGACTCGCAGGTGAAAGTAGTAGAACTTGTAATAACATCAGTTTGTTCTAAGTCTAGGTCATGAGCATTTCTGAAGTAAATGCACAAAAATCAAAATGTTGCACTCTTATTATCTTCATGAGTGAAGGGAATATAGGCATAATCTACTCAGCAGTAATAGAAAGTTGTTGCAGCCTACCAAGAAGCACGTTCAAGGAAACTGGATCCACAAGTGTACAACTAATCAGTACATCTCTGCCCAGTGAGGATTAATTAAAGGAATTAACTAATAAAGCTTAATAAATAAATTAATTACTCACCCTTACCCAGTAAGGATACTCTTCAGTGTCTCCTATTTTCATAACAACTTGATCATGTGATAGATTTAAATGGAAGGTTTAATGAGTACATCAGTGAGTGACCTGGCTAATGACTTATTAAATAAAAAATAAAATACAATCAGGAAAAAGAAACATAACTTACTTGAACACAAATCACAATTTTAATAGGAAATAACAGGAGCATGGTGCTGTAATAAAAAGCTACGATTTGACTTTTAAAAAACAAAGAAGTTTATATGATATTCACAGTAAAAGTATGTGATGACCATGACTATAAAAGCAAAAGTGTGTGTAGGGTTTTAGTCTCTCCCCCAGAAAAGGCTGATGTTGCAGTAGCTTTGCCATAGTTTACGATAATACACAGTGTTAACATTTTAACTTTCTGTTTTCACTTTTTACTCTGAGACTGTTTCATTAACTGACCTGTTCTCACTTTGAACTCAACTATACAGGCAAGGAAAGTCTTGAACTTGCTACCTTTCACATTGGACTCCCCCAAATCTGGAATTATAGAAATAATTCAAATCCCTGTGCATATACTTCTAACTTTAGTAAGATTTTATCAAAATATAGATTGAAGATATTAGGTAGCAAAATCTAGAATTACATCCATTAACTAAAATTTCAAAACTATAGTATATATTAGCATAAAAACTCTTTAAAATTATGATTAAGATTTGATTATTTTACTACAGTGTGCTTTATATTGTTAATATATTTTACAAAGGAAATATTAAGAGAAAGGGGAATCATGAGTACACTGTCGGGTACCCATCGTTTGATGGTGTATTTCAGCTCTTCAGAATATATATTACAGAGACTTTTGGAGGAAAGAATTAGCATTGTGGTTGATAAATCTGAGGCTGGCAAGTCTCCTGACTTTGCTGTAAAAATAATAAAGTTCATCGTATGATCTTTCTTCCCCAGAGTGTACTGAATAGTAATGAATGGATGCTCATCTGTCTAGTAACCAAACCATGGCAGAAGACCAGTGTATTAATTCATGCAAAGTGTTTGACATCACACCAAATACCAAGTGAACTAAGATTATTTTTAGTAATTAGAATTTTTCATTCATTTTATGTATCAACCACAGTTTCTCCTCCTTCCTCTGCTCCCATTCCTCCCCCACCTCCCATCACCTAGCATGGCAAATATGTTCTCAAAAACAAGGTTAAGTACCAGTGATAGGTTCTGATACCAGTGCTAGACGCCCCACAAATATACCAAGGCACACAATGTCACACACATGCAGAGGGTCTAGGTCAGCTCCATGCAGGCTCCCTAGCCGTCAGTTCAGAATCAGCGAGCTCCTACAAGCTCAGATAAGCTCTCTCTGTGATGATCTTGATCCCCCTTGCTCCTACAATCCATCCTCCCTCTCTTCAACAAGACTGCTGGAGCTCTGCCCGGTGCTTAGTTATGAATCGCTGCATCTACTTCCATCAGTTACTAGATGAAGGCTCACTGATGACAATTATGGCAGTTACCAACCTGATTAGGAGATGACTAATTGAGGCATCGTCTCCACTTTTCATAGGAGTCTTAGCAGGGACATCCTTGTGAATTCCTGGGAGACTCCCTAACACCAGGTTTCTCCCTAACACCAAAATGCCCCCCATAAAGATATCTCTTTTATTACTCTCCCCCTCCACCCACATGCCCAACCAGACACCTCATGTTCCCATCACCCTCAATCCCCCTCCCTGCCCACAGTTTACCCAGAAGATCTCTTCTATTTCCCCATGAGTTCTTCTTCGGGCTCTCCTTGTTACCTAGCCTCTCTTGGGCTGTGAACTGAAGTTTGGTTATCCTTTATTTTACACCTAATAACCACTTATGAATGCATATATATATATACATATATATATATATATATATATATATATGTATATATATATATCTCATATTTGTCTTTTTGGGTCTGGGTAACCTTACTCAGAATGATTGTTTTCTAATTCCATCCATTCGCCTATAAATTTCATGTTGTCATTGTTTGTTACAGCTGAGTAATACTCCATTGTGTAAATGTGCCACATTTTTTACCCATTCCTCAGGAAAGTCCTCTAGGTTGTTTCCATGTTCTGGCTATACAAAAAACGCTGCTATGAACATAGATGACCAAGTGTCCTTGTGGTATGACTGAGCATCCTTAGGGTTGTCCAAGACAGGCAAAGCTGAGTCTTGAAGTAGATTGATTTCCCATTTTCTAAGAAACCACCATATCGATTTCCAAAGTGATTGTACAAGTTTGTACTCCCATCAGCAGTGGAGAAACATTCATTCCCCATACCCACGTCCTCTTCAACATAAGCTGTCATAAGTGTTCTTGATCATAGTCATTCTGACAGGTGTAAGAGGATTTCTCAAAGTCATTTTGGTTTGAATTTCCCCTATGCTTAAGGATGTTGAACAATTAAGTGTATCTTAGCCATTTGATATTCTTCTATTGATAATTCTCTGTTTAGACCTGTTGAGCAATTTTAATCGGGTTATTTTGTATTTTGATATCTAGTTTCTTGATTTCTTTATATATTTTAGAAATCAGCCATATGTTAGATATGGGTAATTGAAGATCTTTTCCCATCCTGTAGGTCTTGTTGATCTTGTCCTTTGCCTTATAAAAGCTTCTCAGTTTCAGGAGGTTCCATTTATTAACTTCCAATTTCAGTGTCTTTGCTACTAGTTCATGAAATGGTATCCTGAGCCAATGCTTTCAAGGCTACATCCTGCTTTCTTTTCTATCCAGGTAAACTGAGATTTTTAAGATGGTGAAGCAGTCCCTGAGTCCAATTATTATGTCACTTTCCATAATTCCTGCTTTCTGCTTTAGATGGCTCACTATTATTTAAGTCAATTCAAATTTCTATCAGGTTTGGGTTGATTATCATAATAAAGTCCTATGTTATTTTAATATTGCTGATCTTGATTCTTCTTCTTGAAACTACTTTAACCACTAGAATTGTTATAATTGACTTTTCTGAAATGAAATTTATACTAGGAACCTCTCCATGATGCTTATTAGGAAAATACAGAGTCTCCCAGATATAGATTAAAATATACAGTTTACTTTCTCTTAACCCTTTGAACGTTTTATAACCATTTACATCCCCTAATAGGAAATTTTAAGTATTATATGATGTAAGCAGCCTACACAGGCTTTCAATTTTCCTTGTGTTTAGTCTATTAAATACAGTACCTAACAGTTTACCCAATTCATACCCAAATTCTCAATTTTCTTTGTTTTATATACTTGTATTATAAGACTGACCTTTTTATTATTAGATACATGGATAGACATATGTGATAGATGAGGTGTAACTGTATGTATGTGTTTATACATATGCGTAATTTCTTCTTAGTGCAGACTCTTTGATGGTTACACATGTTCAAATTAGGATATACCTCGCTTAATTCTTTTCTTTCTGTTTCCATAAAGAATTAACAATTCCTCTGCTCTCATTTCTAACCTCCCCAATATTTATGCTAAAACCTCTTCTAAATTTTACATGTGCATACACTTATATACACTTCTAAGTTTTACATATGCACATACATGTAATCACTTGACACAGACAAATAGGTCTTGTTTCTGAGCAGTTTTTGATACAATAAAACTTGTTTAAGCAGAGCAGAACCTAACATGTAATATGGTTATTGATAATTTGCCAGGGCTATCATCTAGTCCTCAGTAAAATGATGGGTCACTTTATAAAGATGTTATTAGTTAATACTAATGAATTAAATTAAATTCTTTTAATTTTGTCCTTTACAGAACTTTTAATACTTTCTTTCCATATTGTCTTACAAAATGCAAATAGTTACTATTTATATGAAGTGTAAAATTATATTCCTTAAGCAATAAATTATTTTTCATATTTTATTTCATATTATTTTTAATCTTATTTTATTATTGCTTTATTGATCTCTAGTTTAAATGACAAGTGCATCATATATATTGGGTATGTGAACACTTGGTCCCCAGTTGGTGAAACTACTTACTGGAGAGAGTTTGTCACTAGTGGTGGGTGGGTTAAGGGACTTTAAGCTATCATAGCACATCTGGTTTGCTTTCTTGGCTTCATACTTGCAATTCAAGATCTGAGCTCTTAGCTGCCTTCTCCAACCCTTCTTATACCTACTGGCTGTCATCCCTCCAGACACGATGGGCTCTTCTCCCTCTGGAACAATAAGCCAAAATCAACCCTTTCTCCCCTGAGTTGCCTCGACTATGGCATTTTAATACAGTAAAAAAAAAAGAAGTGACAACTTCATCTAGTCAACAAAATATGAGGGAAATGTAGCATGTTCTGGCATTCCTGGCATGAGAAATCCATGTCAGCAGATTGAGAAAGGAAAAGGAAATAGGAAAGGAGGAAAACACATATTTAGGAGTTTGATATAAACTAGGCTGTAGGAATATGAAAATCTAATAGCAGTCTGTACTGAGCAATATTTTTAAAGCAATTTGAATTTTACTACTTTACAATGATCAAATGGCAGTGGAAAGATACTTGGTGTTTGGGGATAGTTTGTGTGACTTGCTTTTAAATATTCACTCCATGGTTATTAACTTCTATTTTCTTCTTAATTGCCTTCCTTTGCCAGTCCTGACAGTCATGGGGAAAGCTGAAGTTTGTATTTTGAGATTCATACTTTCTGTATATCAGGAAATGGTAAGTGAGAACAGAAGTTGTTCTGGTCTAACTGATGATGACTTTGATTTTTCAGTGACAGCAATAGCAACTATATTTAATTCCAATTCTCACCCCAAAACTGGTTGGAACAGGAGAAATAGGAGGAAAAATAAAGACAGTGGAATCCCCATTTCTCTGATATTTAAGAAACGTTCATAGCAGGTAGATAAGCTAAGCCAGGTGTAATCTTTTTTTGTGCCTTTCAGATCTTGGTTTGACCTTTCATAATATCTAATCTCTTGTGAGAATGAGAAAGTACGTTACTCCTTCACAGTGAGTGACCACTCAACCTCTTTTCAAATTGGCACTGGATCTCAGACAAAGAAGAGATAGTCAACTATGCTGTAAGTCCCAGAACAAGAATAGACAATCATCTTTCTGTGAAACCAGATATAAACATTCCCATCACCCTTTGACATAATTTTCTCTCCTGAATTTGGCTATTTTCTGGAGTGACTGAGATGAGAAATTAAAATGGAAAGTCATTTCATAGTTCCCCAACACCAACTCGCTGTTTCAGTGGCTGTGCATGTACCATGCTCATGATAAGACCTCATGAGAAGTGAAGGTAGGAGAAACTGTGGTAGTGATATATTTTATGAGACAGCAATATCTTTTTGATAAAAAGAAATAATGATCCTTTAATAAAGAATTATCCATATCTATCATAGAATGTGTCTCTGAAATTTTCAAGTATATTTTCTAAATGTTAGGATATTGAGTTTTGGAAAATTGTTATGCATCATCTATCTATCTGTCTGTCTGTCTGTCTGTCTATTTGTCTAATTATTTAATATTGAGGGGAATGTGTCATGGTGCATGAGTAGAAGTCAGAGAACTTGCAGGAATTGGTTAGCTGTCTTTCAACCTTATGGTTGCTAGGATTTGAACTCAGAGCATCAGTCTTGTTCCATGTCACTTCCATACAGATATTAAATATCTACTTTTAAATAGAATGTGATACAGAATAATTCCTTTTTGTTGTTTCCTCGGGTTTTTCTTTACGTCTTTGTTTTGTGTTTGTTTATCTGTGTAGCTATGGCTTTCCTAGAACTCAGTCAGTAGACCAGGCTGGCCTCAAACTTAGAGATCAGCCTACCTCTTCCTCCTGTGTGCTGGGTTTAAGGTGTGTGCCACTGCTGCCTACTAGAGAAAACAAACAATCAAAAGAGCTTCTTTAACTCTTTCAGTGTTTTAATGGCATTGCTAATTTCTGTTACTTTGTGTAATAACAGGGGAAGTTTTAGGGTCTTTTATTCCTCTATTTTTATTAGACTAGACTCGGGTGATCAGTATTAAGTATTAGATGATGGTATGCATATCTCAGATATATGCTCAAGGAGCAGGGGACTAGTATGACGTTTTGCATGGAACAGCTGGACAACCTTGCAAAGGGAACTGCAGACTTCCATTTAGTATGTTTCTTCCAAACTGCATTCTTAAAAGAAATGCTTCTGTTTGATTGGTTGGTTTATATTGATTTTCTTGGTTCAGTTAATTCTGTATTGACTCCCATGTGCATCGTAGAATTCTTCTAATTTTAAATATTGCATTCTTACTCTTTTGCTATTACCTTTTATGTTTTCTTCGAGTGCTTTAGGCTTCCTTCAGTATCTGGATTCTCTTCTCACAAATGACATAAGCAAACAACGAGGATTTTTTGATTTTCTCTAAGACCTGACAGACCTTGACTACTTTATTATGTGAAAGATGAAATGTCCTCACCATATGCCTTTCTGTCAAAGGATCAGGAACATCAAGAGTCATCCTTTCAGTCTCAGTTAGAAATACACACACACACACACACACACACACGCACACACACACACAGACTTGCACACACACATATATAGCAGGAACACAGAAACACACAGAATACATGCATGCACACACACACAAATACACACACACACGTGCGCACACATGATCCTTTGCTGTAATTACATTTGCTTGCTTCTCAGAAAGAAGTTCTGGTTCTTAGCTACGCAATCCTTGAATTCCGTTACCTTAATAAGCATCTAAACTCTATGATGATATCTACTGTTTCCCAAAGAAAAGAGATTCTTCATCACTGAATTTTCCAAAGTTTAGATGCATTCTTTATTAACGCATTACAAATTACCTTAAAATAAAAAGTACTTTTGAAAAGAAAGCACAAGGAGTCTATTTGGGAGAGTGGAAGAGACAAGCATGGTAATGGGGTAAGAATGAATATGATCAAAGTACTTGATATGAACATTCAAAAATGCCACAATAAATCTATAATTTTGTGGAATTCAGACTTACTGATTAACAAAAGAAAAATACATTATGGAAATACTTTGCAAATCTAGAGCAATTAATTATTCTTAGATAGTACAAAGTATGTGTTCTATATGCCTCAATGCCGTAAGCCTTTGATCCCATTTTAATATGATATTTTTTAGTTAGCCATAACACCTTATTTGCCCTGGATGGTTGTTATGTCCAGACTTCAAAGGACCAATCAACAAAATTGAAAAAAATTCCAGCTTTCAGCAGTTGTGATATTTTCATTTTTGTGTCTTTGTTGAATATGAATGAATTCTTTCCTATTTTGTTTTATATTTTGTGTCTCTTGTTCTACCATCTTTAAGACTCATTCTTTAAGTGTCTGAGATCTCATATTCTCCAGGCGTCCTTGTATTTTGACATGTAGAGAATTGCTTTTCAGACAACATGATTCTATTTATCAGCCTGGTCAGCTTCATAACTACTTTAGATGAGATCTTTTTAGGGTCTGTTTCAAGGGACTGCCCCTATCATCCAGGAGGGCAAGAGGCACTTCCAGATTCAATATTCATGGACTTATGTACCCTAATCTATCCAATCTAATAAAATATCCTATCATCATCCTGCCATGGGCTTTAAAAAGATCAGTCTCTAAGTACTTCTGATTTCATATCTGCTGAAGCTCTGATATCACTTTGATTAAAACCTGAGGTAGACTTTAAAGATGTGTTGTTTTCTAAGCTATCTGCTATGTGGGAGTGTGCAGCACATTTAGCCTTGCTGGGTCTCTGCCTTTCACAGAGTTCCTTAAGTTGGGTGCATGAGTCTCAACACTTGGTTTTGCAATAAAGTATCATTTAAAAAAAATAAAAACTCAAATCACCGTTTCCATAGCAATTAAGTTATGCATCCACTTGCTTTCCATAAGCTTTCGCTTCCCATATTAATTAGAAAAAGATCCAGGACTGAAAATAAATCATAAGTCACTGATTATAAGTCATAAATGTGATTGGCACACACTCCCAATCCAAGTACTTGTAAGACAGATGCCAAAGAATGTTGAGTTGGAGCTTGGTCTTGACTATTTATTACTTTCTAGACCAGTCTGTGTTACATAGTGAGATTCAGTCTCAATAACAGAAACAGCAAATCCTGCCCAGCCCCAACAACAACACCCTATTAACTATAGGTCAATTGTTTAGTAATTATGGTGTCACTGCCTGCCAGGTGTTATCTGACTTGTCATTGAGTAAGTAAATAACTCAATACTCAAACATATTCTAATAATATGTATTTGAGAGACAATCTTCATACAAAGTGTGCTAACTTCAGTTCTAGGGCTGGAAATAAAAATGAATAATGCTAGCAGTGGCTTTATTAGGAAAAATGGCTCAGCTGTAAGAGTGAAGGAAAAAGCTGGAAATGAAATGGAGTCAGGGAAGAGAATACACTTTGATATATTCCCTATTTGTCCATCATTGAAAAACAGAATTGTTCAGGTCAAGAAGGTCACATCTTCCAGACAGCATGGGCACACACGCTCTATCCTAAATAATTTCCCTAAAGCAGAAAATAAGGAATTAATCATTCATCGTACATGACTGCCTTTGATTTACTACAATGTACTTTCCCAGAGGTTTGGTTTTGTTTTGATTTGCTTTTTTGTTTTGTTTTGTTTTTTGTTTTTCAAAACAGGGTTTCTCTGCCCAGATTTCTTTGTTATGTTACCCAGGACTTAAGAAAAGCAAATTACATGTGCTTCACCTTAGTCAGAAAGAAGCCAAGGATCAGATGGTCTACTAATACGGCAAAATTATACTTTGCACATCTCCTGAAGGCATGGTCAAACCTGCCTTTCACCTTGTATTATGTTACAACAGAGTGCCAAAAGAAAAGTGAAGAGAGAACAGTTATTCTTGGCTGCTCCAAGGTTTTTAGAAAGTAAAGAAGAGATCTGGAGAGCACATGAGCTTATTCTTTACCCATGTCAAAAACTCTTCTTGTCAATGTTGACCTCACTTATGATCTAGTCTGCAAATTATTGTATCATTTTAATGCAACAAGACATATAACACAAATTCAAATTGCCATGACATATAGCATGAATTTCTCCATATAACCTTTATTGTGGTAAGGATTCTCAAAAGTATCCAACAGTCTTCGAGTATACAATGTTTTGCTAGTGATAGATACCGTGTTATGCCTTTGAGCCCTTGAACTTATTACTTTTAAGTGAAATTCATACACTTTGACCACTATCACCATACTCCTGCCTTATCTCCCAAATTCCTTGTTTTAGGAGCAAATTAACTAATTAACTGAGCATGTGGGAAATTTAATTGAAGTTTTTTGATATGTAAGATGAAATCTGAAGTCCTGTCCTATTGATGCCCTGCTTCTTCCCAACTTGTTTCCTTCCTAGTTGTGTGTGGGTACCCTTAGCTCATATGTAATCATGGTCTTAATGATCTTGTCATAAACAAAAGATCATCATGTACAGTGCTCTTACCTATATTCTGGCTTTAAAAATCTTCTTCATGCCTTTTCTGAGATGGTCCCTTGACGGGTTGTTATAAATGCCCTACTTAGGACTGAACACTCGGTTGTCACTTATTCTCAGCAATTTGATCACTTAGAAGACTCTGCACTAATCATCACCCACTGTACACAGGAAGCATTTCTGTCATATGAAGCACAATAGTTTATAGAAGCTGTTCATTCCTTCCCAGTCACCCAGACACAGAAGCTATATTATTTCCATTACTGTTTGCCAATAGCTTAAGCATATTTCTAATTAGCTCTAATATCCTAAATTAATCTACTTCTACTAATCTGTGTATTGCCACATGGTTGTGTCCTACTGGTAATGTTCCATCTGACTTCTGTCTCCTGCATCTGTCTTCTGCACTAGCTCCATGGCTTCTCACTGACTCTGCCTACTTTCTCCCAGCATTCAGTTTAGTTTTCCCCACCTACCTCTATTCTGCCCTATCACAGGCCAAGAGCTTCTTTATCCATTAACGAATAAAAGCAACACATACACCGAAGGACTTCCCACACCATTTCCCCTTTTCTGTTCAAATAAAAAAGAAAGTTTTAATTTTATCATAGTAAAATTACATATAACAAATCATGTATCGAGTAAGAATTACAACTATGATATTTATATCTACTTTATCTTTTATCATAACCAAGGAAAACTATCATTATAACTATCTATCCTTCAACTCCATCAAAGACTCCAGAAGGCTATAATGTTACCTAAGTAAAGAGTAAGTACACTGTAAGCCACTTTCAAAATTCTAGAATTGACAGAGTCATCTAGTTGCCTGGACAGTCACCCAAAGTTCTTCTGGAACATTAAGGCTTAGAATCTTCAGCCTCCAGGCTCATAGTATTCAGAAGACTTTTCTATGAAGCAGGAAATACAAAGATCAGTTTTGCCTTGTCACTCTTGTTCCAGCTGGCATATGCTTCTTAGCAATTGTTAATATAGAATTCAGGACCAACAGTTGAATAAAATCATCAATTGACTTTTGCCCCAGGACATTTTACTGATTGCACCTTTTCTAACTGTGAACACTAGCTAGTGAGAAGTGGGTTTCCAGGTCAGTCTCAGCTTGATTTCTCTGTTTCCTGTTTTGTTTTCTTCCTTCATTCTTCTTATCTTGCAAAGGTTTGATAATTTTATTGATAATTTTTTATAGAAACAGGTCTTTGTTGCATTTTTGAATGTTTTATTGAATTTACTTTCTATTTATTTATTTATTTATTTATTTATTAATTTTGGGACTATGTTGTTTATAAGTCAGAGAACAGCTTGCAGAAATACAATTGCTTGATTTCACCACATAGGTCCCAGAGATTGAACTCAGTTTAGCAGCCTTGCTGGCATGACTTGCCTATTGAGTCCTCTCACTTGCTCAGTTTTTGCATTAATTTCATTGATTTCTCCTCTTATCTTTATTATTTAATTCTTTGTATTTTATTTGCCTTATACACATTTACCTAGGTTTTTGAAATGAGAGTTTAGACTATTTCTGCTAAACTTTGCACTTAATGATAAAATTTTTTCCTTTAAGTACTATTTAAAATGTCCATTATTTCAACATTTGATAAACTATATTTTCCCTTAAATGTAATTTTTACATTTATAATTAAATATAAAACTTCACAAATTTTTATGTCTCATTTAGATAAAATTTTCATTGAGTATATAAGGTGCATCTATTTTATCTTAGTAAAATTGGTATACATTTATAAAACCTTAAGTAACTGTTTAACCAGAATAGCCATTCCTCTAGAAATTAGAGGGCTATAAATGGAAATCAACAATAGGTGATACATACACTTCCAACACCTGTGCTACACTGGTGACACAACCTCTTTCTTATACGTGTATCCTCACAAATAAGTTCCATGTATCTTAATCACAGTGAAAAAAATATATCCAGGCTTGGTTTGCAGAGTGGCTAGTATTATGTGTTCTCTCTGAACTCTTATCTGTTGCTTGCTACAATCTTATTAAACAGGGTAACTTTCAAAAATTGTTATCTTTTTAATTATAATACTTTTATATAAAACACTTGAACATTATTTCATGTAAAGAGAGAAATGATCATAGATACAGATTCATATTTAGCCTCAGGGAACCATGAAAGTGTTGGCTAATCAGGAACTTGACTATATCAATATTAAAGAAAGAAAAATAGATAGACCAAAAAGCAAAGAGTTCATTCTTTATGGGATAGGAAACTTGACCCTGATTCCTAGAAATTCCTAGTTGTATAGTTACAACTGTGCAACAGAAGAAATGAAGAAGAAAAAAAGACACCCCCCAAACCTCCTCTCTTCCCAGATCTACTCCTCCCTCCATTTCCTCTTTGGAATAGAGCAGGCCTCTAAGACATCACAACGAAAAAGGTCAAAAGATGATACAGTTATATTGGCACTCTTTTGACAATTTCCTTTCTTCTCTATCCTCAAACTCATTGACTTTTCCATAGCATGGAGAGTGGTGTATCTTTCTGATCAGAATCACAATTGTATAAACTTCTTCTTCTTAGTAGTCACATAAGAATGGAAGATCAGATCCCCAATTTACAAAATATTTTACTGTATCTTTGAATTTCAAAATAAATGTTTTCTTTATGATTATTTACACATATAAGACGATTGATGTTGAATTATCAGTATTGCAATTTTTCAACTATTGATGTTTAGAAAAATAACTGGTAATTACCTAATAATATGTAATTTGAATATATGAAATATGTAGTATGAATAACTATAAAAGCTATTTTAAATTTTAATGAACTTAGATGTTTACCAGTATATAAGATAAAAAATAGGAAATAATTTATGTCTATTAATCATTTTTTCTTTTGCTCATATCTATACTGCTTTCCTTCCCAAAGCAGTATAATGTGGGATTCTCCTCTGTATGCTATGAGTATGTTTTATTACTATTGCTTAATAAAGAAGATACTTCAGCCTATGGCAAGGTAGAATAAAGCCAGGTGGGAAATCCCTAACAGAGATATATAGAGAGAGTAGGTGGAGTTCAGAAATAGAAAGATACCATGTAGCTGCTGAAGAAGGACTCATAGTAACCTTACCAGTACACCACAGCCTTGTGGCGATACACAGATTAATAGAAATGGGTTAATTTAAGATATAATTCTTAGTTACTAAAAAGCCAAACAATGCTGTAATTGATATAGTTTCTGTGTGATTATTTGGGTCTGGGCAGCTGGAAAACATAAATGCAATTTCTGCTTACATCAAAATTGTTAGTTGTACACACAGTAGTACCATAAACTTATGCTTAGGCCAGGGACTATATCCACAAAAATTCCCTTTCCTTGATAGTGTTGGATTAGAGTTTGTCAGTAAGAGATATTTTCACACACACACACGCACACACTACACAAATTGTTTATGTTTTCTGACTAAGATTAAGGTCTTATTAATTATTTAAAATGTTCAACAGAGATAAGTTCAAAAGAACTTTAAAATTTGTTAGGTAGGGAAAATGAGATCAACAAAAGTTCTTTTTAGGTAACATAGTTAAAGCAGCTACACCGACGTAACTTATTCTCAATCATGAACAAATACAGCCCCACATTTCTCTGGGAAGCATATGTAAGAACACTAAGCTCGTTAATACTCCATCATAATTAAGTTTCACTCTTCATAGGAAATCCAACACATTTGGATATTAACTACCACCAAACCACATAGAAATATGCATAAAGAGAAGACAATGATGTGCATGTGTGATCCATACAGCAACTGATTTTCTCTATGTTCTGACCTAAAATTGTTCACCATGCCGCCTCATCAGCAAGGAGACAGGAATGTTGACTAAAATTACATTTTATCTAAAGATGGCATTTTAACCTGTTTCTCAAGGGTTGTCACAAAGCTACCTCTAGAAATAGGCAGTCATGTTAATTTGCACTGAATTTTGAAAATGGATTGAAAAATTAGTATTTGATGATTTATTGCTGAAAACTGCAATGAATTTGTAGGCATACAAATGTGTATGAAAATAGACAAATATAGGGGAAATGGCCAACTACACAGGCACTAAATGTGTCTCTATAATTCCTGTTCTGTATCATGTTTATAGAAATGGAGATATTGGCCTCTTGGAGATCATATCCTCAGAAGAATATTAGACTGTAGTCAAGAATACTGTGTATTGATTTATTTAATTCATTTTTTTCTGTCTTCTGAGATAAGATATAAAAAGTGTTGGTCCCTTTAAGATAATAAATATTAAAGAGGGTATAACACTAATTGTTTTTCTAGTTCTATATTTCTCATGGATTTTGTAGAGTTGGTGGAAGATAACTGAATAAAATTATTTTGATTCTAAATGTAAAAAATTCAATATGAAGAACACAGCTTTTGTTTCCCATATTCATGATCATGCTATTCATAACATTCAGAGACTGGAAACAGCCTAGATGTCCATCAATGAGTGAATATACAGAGAAAATGTGGTTCATTTATACAGTGGAGTATTATTCAGCTAAGAAAAAAATGAAATTTGCAGGTGAATGTATGGAGCTAGAAACAGTAATCTTCAGTGAGGTAACCCAAACCACAAATACAGATACTGTATCTTTTCTCTTACAAGTAGTTGTAAGTTTAAGTTTTCAATATGTATATTTTAATCCAAATGCCTATTCTAACTGTGTAGAAGTCTGTTGAGTCATATACTTTGAATAAGCTTAATTTTGGTTTGTGATGCATTTATTCATTTGAATCTTCATTATGTAATGCAGTTTATACAATTAAAAAAGCAACACTTTAGTTAAGTATGAAACTACATTGAAAAATCTGTTGATAAAAACTAAAGCCAGTATGGAATATATACATATTAGAGTACTACTCAGCAGTAAAAAACAATGACTTCTTGAATTTTGCATGCAAATGGACGGAAATAGAAAACACTATCCTGAGTGAGGTAAGCAAGACCCAAAAAGAGGAACATGGGATGTACTCACTCATATTTGGTTTCTAGCCATAAATATAGGTCTTTGAGACAATAATTCGTGATCCTAGAGAAGCTAATAAAGAAGGTGAAATCAAAGAAAGACATATAGGCATCTTCCTGAATATTAACCTTCATCAGGCGATGAAAGGAGACAGAGACAGAGACCCACATTGGAGCACCGGACAGAAATCTCAAGGTTCAAATCAGGAGCAGAAGGAGAGGAGGCACGAGCAAGGAACTCAGGACCACGAGGGGTGCACCCACATACTGAGACAATGGGGATGTTCTATCAGGAACCCACTAAGGCCAGCTGGCCTGGGTCTGAAAAAGCATGGGATAAAACCGGACTCACTGAACATAGCGGACAATGAGGACTACTGAGAACTCAAGAACAATGGCAATGGGTTTTTGATCCTACTGCACGTACTGGCTTTGTGGGAGCCTAGGCAGTTTGGATGCTCACCTTACTAGACCTGGATGGAGGTGGGTGATCCTTAGACTTCCCACAAGGCAGGGAACCCTGATTGCTCTTTGGACTGAGGAGGGAGGGGGAGTTGATTGGGGGAGGGAGAGGGAAATGGGAGGCGGTGGCGGGGAGGAGGCAGAAATCTTTAATAAAAAAAAAAAAAAATCTAAAGCCAGTGTTGCAATAAGCTCAATGAGCTATACTGGAGAGCTGGTGCTCTCCAAACTTAAGTTTTAAAACTGAATCAAAACCACCAAATTGTCCTGGAAAACCCTTTCCTCCTTATTTTCCCATCATGGGAGTTGCTGTATCATACTTAAATCTTAGCAGCTCACAGCTGCAACCTGAGAAACATTAGCAAGAAAGAGGAGCCTCTGAGTCTTCTCTAAGGACTGTAATATCTAAGCACACATAGGTACCAGGACCTGTTGAGAAGAAACTAGAGCTTCCCAGCACACACAGAGGTACAGGGACTTGTTTGGAAGAAAGTGAAGAAAACTCAATCAATCCCAACAAAAAATTTCTCAGTCAATTTCCCTTTGTGACAGCAAGAAGGAAAAAAAATTGAAACAGCAGTAATCTGAAATTGGCGGAGCCTGTATTCATAAACCCTCAGCACAGAAGACAGCAGTTAAGAAAAATCACACATAAAGAGCTCCACTTGAGCCATTTGACAGAAACAGGAAGGCTTATTTAAAACTCCCACTCAAGGTTACACCGAATGAAACCATTTTCAGAGATCCTTTAAATTTTATTGATGTTTCTTTAGCTTTTGTATTCCATAGGTTTGAAGTAACAAAACCGTTTTGGAGAGGTATACATATCAATTTGAGCTCTGGTTGAGACTGATTTTTGTCGTTTTGGTTTCATTTTACTATCATTGAAGATGTCTGTTTCCATTCAGGTCTTTTGAATATAGCAGTATAAACTATCGCAACAAAGAAGATTATGAAAACTATTGGTACTAAACTAGAAAGTGAAAAAGAAAGTGAATAAATTGTTCTTCTTCTGTGAGGTTGGATTGATTACCACATTTTATGGTCGTACATGAGAGTTTGGTTATCCATTTTTACATCCAAAAACACAATGTTGTTTTTGCATCTATTTTATTGAAGAAAGGTACTGCAGTGAGTGTGATTTTATGTTAACCTGGCCAATGTAAAATAATTCTCTGCAATCAGCTGTTTCCAAATTCTCAGGAGGATTTCTTAGTCTTTATCATCTGTATCCTACATTTGTCTAAAGAATATAAAACGTTACCAATTAATGCAGCATTAATTCTTTCATGTCCATTTCCATAGTAATTGCTAATGTCCAGAACTGTTTTTGGACGTAGGACATCTAGTTTATCTATTCTCAGTTGCACTGAATATTCATAACTAAACTGCTTTTCTCTTTGATTGTTTGGTTTTTCTTACTGCCTTAAAGAGTAATGGTGTTATTATATGTATATTATTCATCTCTTCATTTATTTCATTGCCATATGTTATCATTTCATACATGCATTCTCTATGTCCCCCTGAAAGATTTTCTGTTGTTTTTTGTAATCATAATTCTATTCAATCAGTAATAAATCTATCTAGTCACTCAATTTCAAAAGTACTTTAATTTTATTACTTTTCAAAGAAAACATTCTGATTTTCATATGCAGGTTTTTATTCCATATTCAATGTTTCCTCATCAAAGTTTTTTATTCTTAACCTTTATACTTAATCTCTTTTTTCCTAATTTCTTCAGCTGAGAAATTTCTTTCATTCACAATATCTATACTATTCTGATATAAGAATTTAATATCTAAGTTTTCTTAATTTTAAATTTACTTACAAAGGACTAGGCTTTCACTTGGAGCTCATGTGCCTGTTTGATTGTCGTTTGTTGCCTTCCCACCAATCTCTACTCAGCTCTGTGCCTCCCTCTCTGTGATTTTGCTGGACCAGCTTAGGCTTCGTTAAATGTTTTGAAAAGTTCAACTAGGATGATTGTGAAAGAGCTTTAATTTTAAAGATTTTTGAGAAAATTATTTTCAGCAACTTTGGATACATAACATTTTCTTGTTGTTTCATTCTAAACATGTTTCCAATTCCCTTATGTCTTATTATTTTTTCTATAAGTTAATTAAAAGACTTCTTTTTAATTTAAATGCATCAGAAAAGTGGGTGTTCCTTTTCTTTTGTTATTTCAAAGTTTAAACATAACTGACACTAAAAAGTCATACAAATATTATCCTATATGACTTCATATTCATATGATTGATGTGAAATTCCCCTCTTGTGCTGTGAATATGTTTTATTACCTTTGGTTAATAAAGAAGCTGTTTTGGCCTATGGCAGGGAAAAATAGAACTAGTTAAAAAAACTAAACTGAATGCTGGCAGAAAGAAGGCAGAGTCAGAGGACTCCATGCAGCTCCCAAAGCAGAAAGTTGCCAGTACCTTACCAGTAGGACACAGATTAATAGAAATGAATTAATTTAAGATGTAAGAGTTAACTAGGAATACACCTAAGCTATGGGCCAAACAGTGTTGCAATTAATACACTTTCTGTGAGGTGCTAATCTGGGTCCTTTGGATGAGGAGAAAGTGAGAATCCTTTATGCCTGATCCACTTTTCCAGCTCAGAAAATTCTATATTTCTGTGTCTTATTAAATTTTCTGATAAGGCACTTTATGATGCTTTGGATTTTTTTTTAGTATGGCATAAAATTAAAGCTGTCCATTCCTATTAGTTTTGTCACTGTTTGATAAAACTGAGTCAGCTGTAAGAGAATGCTTGCACTGTGGATTTTCCCCCTAAGACAGGTCTATGGAGAGTCTGTTGGAAATTTTCTGCATTAATGGTTGATACGGGAAAGTTTAAACTACTTTGGGTGATGCTGCCCCTGGGAGGTAGTCCTGGGCTATATGAGAAGGCAGCCTGAGAAATCCAGGGGATAAAGCCATCAAGCAGCTTTGTACCATGGCACTACCTCTGCTCCTGCTTGAGTTCCTCCTCTCACTTCATTCAAAGGTAAACTGTGTTTGGGACATATAAGCAGATTCTGGAGAAGGCAGAATTGCATTTAATTTTTATGACTCTAGCTTCACTAGATTTCTTTGTTACTGAAACTTGTCAAAAACACCATTTTCAAATAAGACCATAGCCATTTTATTAAGCAACTATATGATGGATCTGAAGAAATCTGTTCACAGAACTGACTTATGGTTTTAGGTGGATTTTGAAAGTAAAAACAAAATACAGCAAATTAATATGCTTACTGTGCTTATGTTACCATGGCTCTTTAATTCTTTGGGGTTATACAACTTAGCAGCTAGATATATTTAGCCATTGTAACCATTGTTTCTTCACTAACTGAAGACTAACACATTTTTTTGAAACTACATAGTATTGAAAGTATTATTAAAATGCTAAGAACATTTTCAAAAGACATATTTAAAGATGTCAGTGGTCACTCAGCAGGAAAATTCCATTTCTTATGCCACTGTGATTCTATAAACATTTGCAAATAACAGGTAGGGCAAGGTTTCAAATAATTTTTCAAGCCATTTCACAGGGATTCCAAAACTATACACTTATTCTTGGAATTAAGAGTTAGTCATAAATCCTGACTTTCATTTTTGCTTAATAATGCATACATTCATTTACTGAACAAATGTATCATGATCCTACTATATCACAATACAAGAAGCTAGAGTTAAACAAATTAGGTATTATCTTGTAGAATAAAATTATCATTGCACTTTGCAGGAAAAATATTAAGCAAATATGGAAGTATATCTCAGGTGCTCAGAACACATTGTATCCTGTGATGAAACTGACTGACATTGTTAGGTGTGATAGTTATTACACAAAGAACCACCTAGCACTTGAGGAAGCTAAGCACAGCACAGGAAGTACACTATCACAGTGCTCTTTTACTAAGAAAGCTTTTTAAGAAAGGAAAATTTCCTAAGAAACGAGGGCCACTTATAAAAGCAATTACATGTAGAAAAATAAAACATCAATAAGTGTATAATAAAGATTATATAATTTCTTCTTATTTCTGCTGTGTGTTAGTTATCTATTTGTTGTTACAATTACACCCCAAAACAAAACAAAATTCATAACAAAGCTAAGAATGCTGGATTAGAACCCATACTTCTCTCTCTCCAGTCTGGAATGCCAGAATATGAAATGGAACAACCCACATTCAAAGTGGGTGTTCCCACCTCAATGAAACCCATTTAGAAAGCCTGTCACTGGCAGGCTCAAATTCTGAGTTCAAGGTAATTCTAAGTCTGTCACATTGACAATCAAGATTAACTACTCAAGAATGACACTAAAAAGAAATCCCACACTAGCTCAGAATTGAGAATAATAGATAGTTATTTATTTAGGGGTAGACTCACAAATCAATATCCTCTGCTGGAATGGAGAACAGCAACCGAATCCTGCAGCCAGAAAAGAGGCCAGACACATGCTTTACATTGGCATAAATAGTATAAGAGGCCACACTCCAATCGGTGGGTAATTTAAGGACTATTATCTGTAGGATTTCCTACAGCACATCCCCTTTTTGTTTAAATAGGAGAGTTATAAGCCGAATACAAAATTATATACAATAAGAACAAATATATTCAATAATTATCATATCCTAATGAGTTTAAAATTTCTATAATAAATAACTTGGTCAAGTCATGAGAAGAAAATAACTACAACTATCTAGTCTTCAAACCCATCCAAAATCTGAGAAGGAAAATAATATTACTTGAGTAAGCAGTTGCAATTAAACAACTTCCAAAATGTGCAACAAATGACAGAGACAACTGGCTACCTGGGCAATCACCCAAAGTGTCATTTGCAACATTGAAGCAATCAACTTTGGCTAAGGCCTAGAGTAACTGACAGGCCATTTTCAGAGGAAGGAAATTTTTTAAACTGTCTTAACCTGTCTTGGCAAGATTTGACAGTCTTTTTCATTGTGTACTACTTATTCACTTTAGGATACCATGTACTTTGTCAGTGGTTGAGGCATGGGCAGTTTCTTGCTCAAAGGCCAGTTTTGCCAAGAGTATCTTTGGTGCTCAATATCCTCTCAGAAATAGATCAGTGCTGCCAGGAGCAATCATGTCTCACTTCAACAGAATCCTAAGTTATTTAAATGGCATATCCTACAGCTCTTTGAAGTGGTTAAAGATTACCTATATATGCAGAATACAGTCTCTTTGTATCTAAAGATCCTGATTAGTCTACCTATAAGTATGACAAACATAGATGACTATTGATCTACAATTCTTAATACCTATATAACTTAAAGACTAAGACTTCATATTAGAAAATTATACAATAAACAACTGTGCAACAAATGAGGAACAGAGAACAGCAACCAAATCCTGTAGCCAGAAAACAGGCCAGACGTGCACTTTACATTGGCATAAGTAGAATAAGAGGCCATACCCCTGTGAACAGGTAACTTAAGGGCTATTGGCTGTAGGATTTCCTACAGCAAACTATTGCACTAGTTTGCTCATTCTCCAACCCTATGGACTCTATCAAAATAACTTTGTATCTGTGATGTTAGGTTTAATTCAATTTGACACAACCTACAGTTATCTGTGAGGAGCAAGGCACAATCGCGAAAATGTCTCCATACAATATGATGTAGGGCATTTTCTCAATTACTGTTTGATAACGAGTGCCCAGCTCATTGTGGGTGTTTCCATCCCTTGTTTGGTGATCTTGGGTCCTATAAGAAAGCAGACTGAGCAAGTCATGATGGACAAGTCAGTAATCAGTGCCCCTCTGTAGTCTGTATATCAGCTGCTGCCTCCAAGTTCCTTCCAGGTTTGAGTTCCTGTCCTGACTTCCTTTGATAATTTTGATGATGAACAGTGATATGGAAATATAATTAAAATAAACCTTTTCCTCCCCCAACTTGCTTTTAGTCATGTGTTTCATTGCAGCAGTAAAACCTTAACTAATATAATATCTTAATTCTAATATCAAGGAGCCTTTAGGGACCTTCAGGGGAACCCCATGCTTCATCTAAGTGAGTCCTAGAGTAAGAGATAGGCTATCCAATGTCTTCCTGTTAAAACCTGGTTTTCTTCAGATTGGCAGATCCAAATGTACATTGTAAATCTGATTATTAAGAGATTCATTTTAAGCAGTCACAGAAGTCTTTGTTTTAGGATACCAACTTTGTCTACAATCAAGTCATGCATCTGAAATGTACTTAAGACTAAGGTTTTATCTCATTTATTATGTGACATCACTCCATGCTAGTATTTGGAAGACAACAGCCACACTAGAATGCCGTTCAATTTTTCTTAAGACACTTAAACTTCATTTTCTACCTTAATTCAACAGCAGAAAAACCAAATTCCTGAATAAGTGTCTTTTACTCAAAAGCATGGATAAAATGGTAAATATATTAACTATGATTACTATCTTCCTACTGGGAACAGACAATCTAGAAAATAGAGACATAAATCAATAGTTAATTTGTTATTTTTGAAAATAGGAAGTTATGAAGTCATGATTAATTTCATAGAACCATGAAATGACATTTTTCTCCAAAATAGTGGAACAGCTTTTCTCGGTGTGTGGCTTCCATTCTCAATGAAAATAGGTGGGATATTAGCAACCATTCTCAAAAGAATTCAACACAAATATGCTATAGGCAGAGGGACAGATAGAAAGATGACAGGAACGAAAGATTTACCTCTCTTCCTACTTGACTTCTTTGTGATGGGGCAAAGAGAATATACTACTATTCAGTTCTTAGGTTTCAAAGTCATTAGTCATTTCATTTCCTTTCTCTAGCATTTTGTATCATTCCACAATTGTCTGAAGCCCACTGCCCAAAGTGTCCTGTTGTATCATAAAAATAATATGAAAATATCTGTTAGTGCCTCCTACTGGAAACAGAAGTCAGACATTGCTATGCACAACTCACACACTTTTTAAAAAATTTCCCAGGTATACTGATGTATACCTTTAATTCTCACACTTAGAAAGCAAAAATGCAGATCTCTATGAGTCTGAAGACTACTTGGTCTATAAAGCAAGTTTCATGCCAGCTGGGACTGTGTAGTGACACCTGTGTCAAAAGGAGACATTTTTAAATTTTTATTTATTATTTGAATGTGCCATATATGCCCAAAATGTATCTAGATCATATCCACTCCCCATCTTTTCCCCCCAAATCTTCCCAGAATCCCCATCTACATCTCCCTCCCAATCCCCGTTCTTGTTTCATAATGTTTAATTAGTTCTTTCATTTTCAATCCACTGAGACCAATGAGTGCTTCACTTAGGTGCAGGGGTGGGGTTAGTGCAACACACCTTAAAATGTGACGCTTACAGGCTTGGGACGAGAGCAGAACTGAGCCAGAGACCTAGGCCAGAACAGGCCTAAGACAGGGAACACCATGTGATTGGGAGCAGACCCAGAACTGG